>NC_073642.1:52130000-52755000 GCF_029407905.1 Bubalus kerabau | reverse complement strand
ACAATTGTCAGAGCTATGATTAGAGGGTGGATTACTTATCTGTCTGTATATGGTGCTTGACACCTATTGGTAAAAAAAAAAAAATGACAATCTCTTCTTTGCGATATAATGATGATATATATATAAACAATGAAATAGGTGGTAATACTAGGTAGATAATTATTAACTAAAAATTTATCTAAAAACACTTGAAATATGTGAAATTAGGTGGAAGATGAGTGTAATGTACAGACAAAAGCACTTTAGAAAAGATATATATTTCATGCTTTGAACTCGCACTGGTTATTTACATATGGCAATACACATGTTTCAATGCTATTCTCTCAAATCATCCCAATCTCTCCTTCTCCCACTCAATCCAAAAGTTTGTTCTTTACATCTGTGTCTCCTTTGCCGCCCTGCAAAAACCATCACAATATTGTAAAGTAATTATCCTTGAATTAAAATAAATAAATAAATAAATTTTTAAAGATACATATTATTTAGAAAGAGTAGCATCCTCAATTCTATCCATGCAGTGGCTAATCTGAATGAGTCAAGTTTCTTTTGTATCAGCGTTCAGATAAATTACATGTGATTCGGGAAATAGATTTTTTAATTTGAAATACATGACAGAGATTTTAAAAATAAAATCCAAGAAGAATATTTAAAGTTACAAGGAAATTTTTTTTTTTCCTTGTTTGCTGACTGTTGTGATTTAACTTGATTTCTTAGTAGCTGGTGAGGAATGGTAAGTAATTGATGGTGTTTTTAATTTTAGATCAGTTCCCAGGCAAAAGACCTTTCTGGAGTTCTTCTGGTTCACTACAGTTCTATGTGATTAGTAACATAACAAATACCATTATGAGTTATCGATGATCACATAATGATCATATATCAAATACCACTGAGTCATGTAAATATAGGGGTCACTGGAAATTTCACTTCAGAATAAAATTCAATGTCATTATGGTAGCAATATCATTATGGTACCTGAAAATTTTTTTAATGGAAAACTGTTCACTCATTTTAATAAATATAAACATATTTGCTTATAATATATATCCTTTTTAAAAATTATTACTTTCAAAGAGATTACAAGCCTTAGATTATTTCATCTTTATGACTAATCACAAAAAGAATTGATATCCTATTCAAATAAGTATGCTAGGCCTAACAATTTTAACTAATTTCACAAGGTCACAAAGCTCAATGGTATAGCATAAGTCTTGAAGGTTTTCTTTAATTTATTCATTCTTTTTTCTTTCTGTTTCTCAGAATGGATTATCTCAAGTGATCTGTCCTCAAGTTTACTGACTGTTTTTACTACCAGTTCAAAGCACATTTGGGACCCCCCTAGTGAATTTTTCATTTTAGCTATTACACTTTTCAACACCAGAATTTCTCTTTGATTCCTGTATTTGGTGATATAACATTTTCATACTTTCTTTAGACATGATTTCCTTTAATTACTTGAATATATTTAAAATATCTATTTTAAAGTGTTTGTCAATCAGTCCATTACTGAATTTAGGAAAATTAATGTTGACTATATTTTTTTGGTCCTGTTCGTGTGTCATAATTGTATTTATTTTCATTAATTCCATCTTCTTAATTATGTTTTCAATCTATCATATATTTGTTCTTTTTTCTTTGCATGAACTTCCTGTACACAGAGAGATTTGCTAATATCCCTCATTATGGTAGAGAACTTTCCATTATCTCCCATCTAGATTCCTATTTTTATTTTACATATATTTGTGTATAAAATCATCCCAATTATTAAAACATCTGTATCATCATATAGTAACTTTTTCTTTCTCTAATATTTTATATTTGAAACATGATTTTCAGTAATATTAGTCTATATGCTAGTTTTATACTTGTTAGTATCTTTCAGTAATACGCTTTACTATTTAACTAATACAATCTTTTATTTTAGATGTCTTTTGTAAACAACATATTCTGAATTTCATTTTTAATCCAATCTGAAAATCACTGTATTTAGAAAAATGAATTTAATACTTTTATCTCAGTCATGATGTCTGTATACCATATTTTCACTTTATACAATATTATGTTGTTTTATATTTATTATTATTTTTTTTTTACTATCTTGGGATTTTTGACTATTTTATAATAGTCAAAACATTTTATAGGTTTTATACTGTTTATATTATTTACTAGTATGCAAATTTTACATTTATTTTACATGTCTTTTAAAAATGTCCTTGAAATATTGCCTTGATTAATTTAATTGACAATTAAATAAAATACCTTGCCTGTTTGTAGGAAATTTCCAAAACCTTTATAAAAACTAATTTACAATCTCTCCCTCCCACATTCAATGGTATTTTTATCCAGAGTGGTATGTCTTAATTTTTCTAGTTCCAAATTAATAACATTAATGATAAGAACATTATCATTATTATTTTATTTTTCACACACTATGTCCTACCTACTTTACTAGTACATTTAGCTTTGTTTTGTCTAATTTGTTTCTTCTTGAATTGCAGTTGCCCCTTTTTCCTTTCTTCTTCTCTTCTTCCAATTTCAGATAATTTGCCTTCCTGTTTAAATATGTCTTCTGAGTTCAAAAATTGTATGATCATGTCTGTTTGTTAGTAAACTCAATTTTTATTTTTCTGAAAGCACTGTATTTACTCTATTTCTTGAACAACTATACTTTATATATAATTCATGAATTAAGTATTATCTTACAAACTTTAAATAACAATAATTGCAAAACTTTTTAGTATTTAAAATTTACCAGAAATTTTTCTGAGGCTGGGAACATATAATTGCTGTTCTGTAACTACTCTAACTTATATATATATATATATATATATATTATTTTTATCCCTGTTTTAATGGGGAGGTAATAGATGTACACAAAATTGTATTAACTTGCCTATAGCTATAGAGTTAGTAAATGACAAACATGGAATTTACCCTTGGCATACCTACCCTAGAGTCTGCTTTGTTAAGTTCTGATATCTATGGTATAGTGCTTTTGTTGAAAAGCCAACAGTCAAATTTTGTAATTCTTTTGGGTAGGGATACTTTTAATATCTTCTCTTTTCATTTTGTATTCTGTCCTTTTAATAAAATATATCTAGGAGATGATTTATCCTACCCAGCAGCAGCAGCAACACATATTACAGTTCCTATGTCAGTAAGTTTATAATTACTTCAGCTCTCAAAAATTCAGTTATTATTTTTTAATGTATTGAAGAAATATCTTTACTTTGTTCTTTAGAAATTCTGTTTAAATAGGTGTCACAATTTCTCATTGTATCACCATATACTTTGTCTTTATTTTTATAAACTACAGCTGCTTTGATTTCTGCTGCATTCTTTATAGTTACTTTTGACCCACTTTCCAAGTCCCTAATTCTCTGTTCAATTCTGTCTAATTTATTGTCAAACTCACTCACTAAATCCTTTCTATTTTTTTATTAAACAAATATATTTAACAACTTTTTTCCCCAAAATTAATCATACATGTAGCTTCTTGTGATGTGCTTATGATTCTCATCTTCTATTTTTTAGAATTTCATAAATATTTTATATTCTCTGATAACTATATTTGTTTTAGTTTTTGTGTATGCTCAGGAAAATATTACTTCAATATTTAATATTGGTGCTGCCTCAAATAATAACTTGCATTATTTATAAATAATATTAGCAACACTTGAGGCTATGTTAAATTTTTTATAAATATCATGTTCCATAAGAATGCCTCTATAATTTTCTCAAGTTAAATTCCTTCTAAGTTTATTATAATTGGAAAAGCATGCCTAACTGTTTATACAATGATTACCTACCTAAGCTTACTCCTTGGAAGGAAAGTTATGACCAAACTAGATAGCATATTCAAAAGCAGAGACATTACTTTGCCAACAAAGTTCCATCTAGTCAAGGCTATGGTTTTTCCAGTAGCCATGTATGGATATGAGAGTTGGACTGTGAAGAAAGCTGAGCACCGAAGAATTGATGCTTTTGAAGTGTGGTGTTGGAGAAGACTCTTGAGAGTCCCTTGGACTGCAAGGAGATCCAACCAGTCCATTCTAAAGGAGATAAGTCCTGGGTGTTCTTTGGAAGGACTGATGATAATGCTGAAACTCTAGTACTTTGGCCACCTCATGCGAAGAGTTGACTCATTGGAAAAGACTCTGATGCTGGGAAGGATTGGGGGCAGGAAGAAAAGGGGATGACAGAGAATGAGATGGCTGGATGGCATCATCGACTTGATGGACGTGAGTTTGAGTGAACTCCTGGAGTTGGTGATGGACAGGGAGGCCTGGCGTGCTGCAATTCATGGGGTTGCAAGGAGTCGGACACGACTGAGTGACTAACTGAACTACATAGACTCATCTATAAACTGACTCTTCAGTAGCCCATAGGTTGAAATAAGTCACACAGTATTATTATACACAGTGAAATAATCTGTTCATTAATTTGAAGGTATAATATAAACCCTCCTAAAGTGATAAGAACTACACTTGGACAGGATATCAGGTCACTAAGAATATTTGCCAATGCTTCTTCAGACTTGGGGTTTCACTCTCAGTCTTAAACTACACCAGTATCCTGTAATCTGGTACTGTTCATCAGAGGGATTAAATTTTGTCACACATATCTCTGTGTGTCATTTCAACCATATCTTGTTATATCTTTGTATCAGTTCAGTACAGTTCAGTCGCTCAGTCGTGTCCGACTCGTTGCAACCCCATGAATTGCAGCACAGCAGGCCTCCCTGTCCATCACCAACTCCCGGAGTTCACTCAAACTCACCTCCATTGAGTCGGTGATGCCATCCAGCCATCTCATCCTCTGTCATGCCCTTGTCCTCCTGCCCCAAATCCCTCCCAGCATCACAGTCTTTTCCAGTGAGTCAACTCTTCGCATGAGGTGGCCAAAGTATTGGAGTTTCAGCTTTAGCATCAGTCCTTCCAAAGAAATCCCAGGGCTGATCTCCTTCAGAATGGACTGGTTGGATCTCCTTGCAGTCCAAGGGACTCTCAAGAGTCTTCTCCAACACTACAGTTCAAAAGCATCAATTCTTCGGCGCTCAGCCTTCTTCACAGTCCAACTCTCACATCCATACATGACTACTGGAAAAACCATAGCCTTGACTAGATGGACCTTTGTTGGCAAAGTAATGTCTCTGTTTTTCAATATGCTATCTAGGTTGGTCACAACTTTCCTTCCAAGGAGTAAGTGTATTTTAATTTCATGGCTGCAATAACCATCTGCAGTGATTTTGGAGCCCCCAAAAATAAAGTCTGAGACTGTTTCCACTATTTCCCCATCTATTTGCCATGAAGTGATGGGACCAGATGCCATAATCTTAGTTTTCTGAATGTTGAGCTCTACAGATCTCTTTAAATAAACTCTTTGCTTATGGTGATGCATGTGAGAAGTTGGAGTTTTAGTATTTTTAAATGCTTAGACCATGCATTATCAGTAACATATTTATATAGATATGTGTGTGTATATATATATATTTTAAGTTCATACAGTTCTCATATAAGCAAAGACATTAACCTCTGCATCTTTTAAAGTACTACCTCTTGTATGTAGGTATAATGTTCTATTCAATAAAATCACATCATTTTTAGGATTGTGTTATTTGTTGCAAAACATATAAATATATTTATTAAGCACTTCTATAAATAATGATTATTTCTTGTTCTTTGTACATTAATAGAACATACTGAATGCCACTGTGCAGAAAATTTGCCTAAATTTGTTGACTAATTTCCTTTTAGCACTACTACTTGGATTGCATAAGAAACCAACTGGAGTACCATTCACACACTCATCATTAGATTACATTCTCTAAGAGTGTACTTTTTTCCATTTCTAAATTTTACAGCTGAACATTTAAATATCATCACAGTATTATAAACTGACATCTAGAGAAAAGAAAAATGTGGTGTTATTGGTAGTGACTTTACAACCCTTTGGAATCACTTCTCTTCTTCAATGTCTCATCAAAATTTTTATTAAACAAATTGTTTCTGTTTCATAAAAATTTGTTTTCCTTGTGAGACATCTTAAAATCAGTTATAAAAAATAACCACAACTGATAAGGGTTATCTTTTATACCTTTACTAATAAACTCCTTTGTTCTATGTATAGAAATAGTAAGAACACAAGTATTATGTAAAGGCAGTCAAAAATAAAGTAACAGAATGACTTAAATTTGTGGAGAGTCAAAAAATATGGATATAATCAGGAATTTTTAATATGTATTAAAGCTATGATAATTTTAATCTAATGCTGAGTGATTTGAAGTTTATTCATTCAGATGCTTATAAGAAATTATACAAATTATTAAATGAACTTATGTATAGAAAAATTAATGTATATTATTAAGAAAAATAAAACATGATCATTCAGAAAAGGATACAACCTTTGCAGAATGCTACACTTCTAGGAAATGTATTTCTTCTCAAATGCCCTAGTTCTTCTCATCATTAGCACTATAAAAAAATGTTAACAATATATAGCATCTGTCCCCAATAGTGAAGTTCATAGAGGAAAACTGTTTTTATTCATAAAATTACATTCTCACCCAAGAAATTGAAATATATCAGGTCAAGTTCATATTTCTTTAAGGGTCCCTAAATATTGTATATAAAAAGTGAAGACAATATTTATTTCCATACGAATTTTCATATGAGTTCATAACTCTTACTGTCACTTGGTATGCTTGCCTTCATTTTTTTCCTTTTGGGAAACAATGAAAAAATTCTATTAAGACACCTACTAAACCATTTCATAGATCTGAATATAAATCTAGATTTCAGCAATAGGAGTATTACATAAATTATTCAAATAAAGTATGTAAACTTGTAGTTTATTGGTGTTAAAAGTAATAAATCTGCTCTGTTATATAGGCTCACATGCTGAGCATAGCATTATTACTGGGGGGAAAGACAGTAATATATAATATTTAAAAAGTAGCTTCTTTTGCTGCTAAGTTTTTGCTATCTATACCCACACAGATAGTGTATTGGGTACCTGAATAAAAATTAAATAGAAAATAGAAAGTAAAATCAATGTGTAGAACTGAAAGAAGTTTTTCTAAGTCTCAGTTTTCTCATCTGCATATTGTAGAGATCAGATTAGATCTTCTCTAAGAACATTCCTGCCTATTAATTATTATCATATGTATTTCAGTGTATAGGAGAGATAGGTAGAAGGAGTCACTCAGTTTTGTCATGCAGAAAAAATAGTTCTATTTAAACTAGATTGATGCTTCATTATTATTACAACTTTTCAATGGAAGAAAGAGAAGTTTGTCCTAAGTGGGAATATAGTTTCCTCTTGACTGTAAAAATTATGTAATTATGGTTGTACCTGAAACACAATCTTTCTTGTTGTTGAATCACAAAGGGACTATACAGGACAATTGTCCATGCGGCTCTTCATTGTCAGATAAAAGAAAAGGATATTATGCTCAGAGAGCTATGTACATTCTACATTTATTTAGTATGCACTTGATGAAACCCACACCACTATTTGGACTTAGGAGAAATATAAAATTAAAATGAGAAGAACTGCAAAAGGAAAATAACATTCTTAGTACTTCTAAAATTAATATCTGGTTAATGTCATTACTTTCCCTCTCCTTTCTCTCCTATCCATTTCTCCTTCTTTTCTAAAATACAGAAAAAACAAACAAGCATTATTTTCTTTCTCAAACAATAGCAAGATATCAACAGCTAAATTCCTTCCCATGAATTTAAGTTTCTGATTTGGTCTCCATGCAATCTACCTATAATGATCTATATCCCACTCCCAATCTATCTCAGCCTCCTGAGATTGGCTTCCTCCTTTTAGATTCAAGGGCTTCCCTCAAAGCTCCGTTGGTAAAGAATCTGCCTGCAATGCAGGAGATCTGGGTTTGATCTCTGGTTGGGAAGATCCCCTGGAGAAGGGAAAGTCTACCCACTCCAGTATTCTGGCCTTGAGAATTCCATTGATGGTATAGTCCATGAGGTCACAGAGTCAGAAAAGACTGGGCGACTTTCACTTTTAGACTAAATTTAATCATCCTACAAACAAGATGCTCTAATTTCTTCAGTTGCAAATAGTTTGTCTCTTTTTCTTTTTACTTATTTTACAAATTATGTTCATTTCAATTTTTTTTCTTATATCAATGTATTCACATACATTTCACTGTCCTACCAATTAGATATTAAGTACATTAAGGTTCTCACTGGTAATGTTTATATTTGTCTGCTTATCTCTGGAAACGGAGTTCAATTCAGTTCAGTTCAGTCACTCAGTCATGTCCAGCTCTTTGCAACACCATGGACTGCAGCACACCAGACCTCCCATTCCATCACCAACTCCCAGAGTTTATTCAAACTCATGTCCATTGAGTCCATGATAATATCCAACCACCTCATTCTCTGTTATCCCCTTCTCCTCCCGCCTTCAGTCTTTTCCGGCAACAGGGTCTTTTCCAATGAGTCAGTTCTTCTCATCAGGTGGCCAAAGTATTGGAGTTTCAGCTTCAGTATCAGTCCTTCAAATGAATATTCAGGACTGATTTCCTTTAGGATGGTTGGATCTCCTTGCTGTCCAAGGGACTCTCAAGAGTCTTCTCCAACACCACAGTTCAAAAGCATCAATTCTGCGGCTCTCAGCTTTTTTTATAGCCCAGCTGCCGCATCCATGCATGACTACTGGAAAAACCATAGCCTTGACTAGATGGACCTTTGTTGGCAAAGTAATGTCTCTGCTTTTGAATATGCTGTGTAGGTTGGTCATAACTTTCCTTCCAAGGAGTAAGTGTCTTTTAATTTCATGGCTTCAGTCACCATCTGCAGTGATTTTGGAGCACCCCAGAATAGTCTGCCCCTGTTTCCATTGTTTCCCCATCTATTTGCCATGGAGTGATGGGACCAGATGCTATGATTTTAGTTTTCTTAATGTTGAGCTTTAAGCCAACTTTTTCTACTCTCCTCTTCACTTTCATGAAGAGGCCCTTTAGTTCTTCTTCACTTACTGCCATAAGGGTGGTGTCATCTGCATATCTAAGGAAGCGGAGTTGGTACTCAGTAATAGATATACTACTGAATGACTTAATCGTCAAAGATGCTTATTGGGCTAATGAAAAGTAAGAAGTACGAATTTTGTTCCTGAATGTTAAAAAGAGCATCTGTTAAATTTTACCTATAGTCTGACTCAATTTGTGATTAAATAAGAAAAAAAAAGGCGCATGCATGTGTTCTGAGATGGTAATAAGCATATTCAAACTTTGATTACAACAAAAGCAATCACTCAGTCTAGATGAAGCAGGACAGCTTCAGTAGGTTTATTTATTGTAGCACTCATAAAATCCATAAAACTTGAGGATGAGTCAAGTAAGGATATTATGCTACAATGAAGTTTCCAAAGTTAGAAATTCATGCTGTTTATCAGAATGAAATTTTACATTCTGGTCACATTCATACTCCTTATGCTTTTAAACTGTGTTTTAAGAGTCTCCCCTTGAGGTGGGGTAAAATAGCAGATAAACTGTTAAGGTGCTGATCTATACAGGTTTTCCTGAAGTACTATTAAAATACAGGAAAAATACGTCTCAAATTAGGGAAGTCCTGGGGAGAACTAATCCTCACATGAGATCCACCAAGCTTGATGGATATCATTTAACATACTCGATACAAAAGGAGAGGTAATTTGGAGCATAGAATCAGAACTCAATTGAATGTGGTCCAAATTTCTACACAAATGTCTGAAATCTTGAGGGAAAAGTTCAAGTAAATCTTAAAATCACTGGTCTCTGAACTCTAAAAATTATCAAAGCACACTTGCAGGATGAATAACAGAGAGAAGTTATGAATCCTACTATAGAACTCTGTCCTCTTGACAGCACAAATGGCCAAAGCATCAGCAGTGGGCTTCCTGGAATAGGAGCAGGCACCAGAGAAAACACCGACCCAGGCAAAAACTCCACTCCTTGGTCAGGAAATGGTGAAGCAGCAGTTTATCCAGAGAGATTTGGAGATAGGTAAGAATTTTCTTTTCAAAGATGGATACAGATAATAAAATAAAAGACAACTTTATACAATAACTGCTCTATTCCAACCTTAACATCACATACAAACACACACACATGCCTACTACAAAAATATAATCCTTCATCCTCACCCATGTAAGCAAAGGCAATGTGAGAAGCCTGGACTTCTACCATAGTGAGACTCCATGAGGTACACCCAACATGGAATGTCAGTAAAGACCCAAAAGGGAGCTAAGATTCTCCCTCCCACTGAGCACAGAAGCACCCTCTCTATTGTGGTTTCAGTAGACTCCACTTGAGTGGCCTGGATTTCTACCATACTTGAAGCAAAGAGGTGTTCCTCCTTTTTTTCTGCTACAGTGATAACAGAAAATGCCTGAAGAATTACTTGAACACTTCCTTAGCAACAATGAGGCTTCCCCACCATTTTGGTGGAGACCACTTGGGAAGTCAGAATTTACATCCCCATCCAGTAGTGATGAGGATATACACTCCCCGCCCTTGCTGGCTAGTGGCAGCCCAGTGGGGAACCTGATGTTTTACCTCCATCTGGCAGGAGCAAGGTGGTGTCTTAACTATTGCCAAAGTAGTATCAGGAAAAGCCAGCTAAAACAGAAGGTTTAATTAAGATCTAGTCTCACAATACTCAAAATGTCTAGTTTTCAATTAAAAAAAAAAAAAAACAAACTCTCAACATGCCAAGAACCAGGACTATCTCCAACAATGAAAATGGCAATAAATGGTAATACTAAAATAGCAGACATGTTAGAATTATCTGACAAAGATTTTAAAACAGCCATGATACTAATGCTTGTATTAACTATTATGTACATAATATCATATATATTTTATATGCATTTGAAGCAAATGAAATATATAAAGCTTCAGCAAAGAAATATGAAGTTTTAAGCAAAGACATAAAAGACATAATTAAGAACCAAATGTACATTTTATAAATAAAAAACAGAATACCCAAATGAAAAGCTCAGTAGAAGGAGTCAATAGCAAAATGGAAACAATCAGGAAACTGGGAGATCAAAACAAATTACCCAATATGCATAAAGGAGAGAAAATAGACTAAAAAAATTAAGAGAGCCTCAGGGACCTATGGAACTATTTTTTAAAAGTCTAACATTTCTGTCATTAGACTTCTGAAAGGAGAGGAGAAAGAAAGGGCAAGTCTGAAAAAGTGCTTAAAAAAATAACAGCTGAAAACTTCCCCAAAATGACAGTGAACATAAACATTTAGTTTCAGAAAGCTGAACAAAGTCTAAACGGGATAAATTTGAAGAATCCCAATGCACAATATATGTTAGTCAAACTTTCAAAAGTTAAAGAAAAAGAAAAAAATTCTTTGAAGGAGCAAGAGAGAAATAAAACCTCAACTATAGGAAAAAAAAAAAAAAACAATTTGAATGACAGCTTGGTTCTCATCAGAAACTGTGGAAACCAAAAAGAGGTATCACAATATTTTTCAAATATTTCAAAAAGAACTTCAGCCCAGAATAATCTACCCAGTGGAATATCTTTTGCGAATTAAAGGGAACAAAGACATTCATACACTAATGAGAAGTCATAAAATTTGTCACTTTTTTATAAAAGCATGCATAAAAGAGTAAACTTTTTTTTTAACCCCAAAGCTATTTTTTATTTTTTATTATTATTTTTTTTACTTTACAATATTGTATTGGTTTTGCCATACATCAACATGAATCTGCCACAGGTGTACACGTGTTCCTGAACCCCCCTCCCACCTCCCTCCCCATACCATCCCTCTGGGTCATCCCAGTGCACCAGCCCCAAGCATCCTGTATCCTGCATCGAACCTGGACTTGCGATTCGTTTCTTATATGATATTATACATGTTTCAATGCCAATAACTTTTTAGTTCTCTAAACCACCAAAGAAGGAATCTTGGAACATCAGGAACAAAAAAAATACACAATTGGCAAATTATGCATAAATAACTAGACTCTTTCTCATGCATCCCCTCAATTATATCTCACAGTTGAAACAGAAGTTAGAACACTGCCTGATGAGATTATACGTGTATGCACAGAAATTATGTAAGAGGATTGCATTACAAATAGAAGAGGGCAAAGGAACTTAAAAAGAGGTAAAATTTCTGCACTAGACTTGAACTGGTAAGTGTCAATACCAGTATGCTGTACTAAGTTATACAAACACACACACAATATAGAACCTGAATCAAATGTTTTAAAACAAAATCTATACCAAAGGATACAGTAAGAAATCATTAGAAATAAATCAAAATATAATTCTCAGAAATGTTTGCTTAAGTATTGTTGAATTTAGTTTACTAATATTTAGTTGACACATTTATAGCCATACCCCATTTTATCATGTTTTGTTTTATTGTGCTTTGCAAATGTTGCATTTATTACAAATTGAAGGTTTGTGATAACCCTGAATTATCAGATGATGGTTAGCAGTTTTTTCAATAAAGTATGTTTAAATTAAGATATGTACCTTTTTCAAAGACATAATGCTAGTGTACATTTCATAAAATACAGTATGATGTAAACATAACTTACATATCTACTGGGAAACTAAATATTTCCTCTAGTTTCTATATTCATTTTATTGTGGGAGTCTAGAATCAAACTAAAAACATCTCCAAGGCATGAGTGTATATTCATTAGAGATATAAATCCTTATTTTTTTTCCTTTTATTTTATCCCTATCTGGCTTTAAGCAAGATAATATGAGCCTCATAAAATGAAATTGGAAGTGTTGTGCTGTGCTGTGCTTGGTTGCTCAGTTATGTCTGATTCTTTGTGGCCCCATGGAATGTAGCTCACCAGGCTCCTCTGTCCATGGGGTTTCTCCAGGCAAGAATACTGGAGTGAGTTTCCATGCCCTCCTCCGGGGGATCTTCCCAGCTCAGGGATTGAATGAACCCAGGTCTCCCACATTGCAGGTGGATTCTTACCGCCTGAGCCATCAGGGATCCCAAAGAATACTGGAGTGGGTAGCCTATCCCTTCACCAGGGGATCTTTCCCTCGCCAGGAATCGAACCAGGGTCTCCTGCATTGCAGGTGGATTCTTTACCAGCTGAGCTACCAGGGAAGCCCATATTTATGTATTTAAAATAGTTTCAATCCCTGAATCAGCCTATATCTATTAAATAAGTTAATTCAATAATTGATAACTTTCCAAACCACAAAGCATCATGTCCAGATCAGTTCACTGGTGAATCCAGCAAAATTTAAAAGTGAAAATTGCACCAGTTCTCTACAATCTCTTTAGAAGAGAAAGCCCAGGGAATAGTTCTTAACTTACTATTACTCGGACATTATCCTAATACAAACCAGACAAAGTTATTACAAGAAAATATTACTTACCAATCTCTCTCATGAACACAGATGAATAATTAAAATGGACAGAATCAGGATTAAGCATCACTTTTAAAACAATAAATGCAAATGGCTTAAACCTGCACATATAGTGTTGGTTATATAATAGAAAAAAAGTGGTAATTTCATTCATGCTATTTCTTCTTCACATAATTCCTTTAAGTGTGCATGCTAGTTTATTTCAAATTACTTTTTTATGTGAATGTCTGATACATTCAAAATAATGCTTTCATATTCAATATAATCCTGAGATTTGAATCCTAGATGTTATATCTTCTCTTGATTTCACACCCCATCTAGTTTCTCAACAATAGGTGATTGGGCTATTTGGACATTGGTCAAAAAAGAACAATAACATTTTCTTTGTTGAGAGTAGTATTAAAATTATCTAAATACATGATAGCATTATCTTGAGCCTGAATGAAGAGTGTAAGCTTGGTTAGCATGGAATGCCATTTTTCATTCAGTGTAGATTGAGAAATAGAAAATATTTATATGCAGATTTTTATAAAAAGTAAAAATAATGGTATTTGTTCATAGGAGCTTCCCAGGAGGTTCAGTGGTAAAGAATCTGCCTGTGATGTAGGAGACACAGGTTGGATTCCTGGGTGGGGAAGATCCCCTGGAGGAGAAATGGCAACTCACTCTAATATTCTTGTCTGGGAAGTCCCATAGACAGAGGAGCCTGGTGGGCTATAGTTCATGAGGTCGAAAAAGAGTTGGACGTGAGTTACTGACTAAACATCAGAAACAGCAACAACTTCTCTATAAGAGAAATTGCCTAAATTTCTGATGTATGTCACAATTTCAGTCTTAGTCCCTTCCTAAGGCTTATCTGGGCTTCCCATGTGGCACTAATGGTAAAGAACCCACCTGCCAACACAGTAGAATAAGAGAGATGGGTTTGATCCCTGCGTTAGGCTGATCCCCTAAAGGAAGGCATGGCAATCCACTCCAGTATTCTTGCCTGGAGAATTCCATGGACATAGGAGCCTGGCAGACTATGGTCCATAGGGTCACACAGAGTCGGCATGACTAAAATGATTTAGCACGTATTCAAGGCTTCTCTGCACCACCTGCCATTAAGTTCACAGAGAGGTAATTCATGTAGCTATACATGTAAAAAATATTTGAAGTAACTAACTATGTGCCAGTTTAAAACTGTGGTGATAAAACAGTAAACAAGAAAATGCCTCTGCCTTCATGGAGCTTTCTACCTAATGAAAAGACAAGTATTAGTCAAGCAAATTGATAAATAGTGATTTTAGGTAATATTGATAGGAAGAAAAATCAAGATATGTTTAAGAAGCATCCAGGTAGTTGTAAGGGGACCATTTTGGATGGTCTTTGAGGACCTGATATTTGAGCAGAGACTTGAATATTGTAAAAAAGCAAGTCCTATAAAGACTGGAGGAAAGGATTAAGAAAGTAAACATTTTATATAAAGAGAAATGGAAAGGAAGAGAAAGAATAAAAAAGTTGAAAGAAAACTAAGTACAGCAAAATATCATCTTAATGGACATTAACAAGAATGTATTAATATATTAACATTTAAAGTATGCATGAAATGACAAAAATGAAAATCAGAATAATAGGTTATATGTGTATTGGAAACAGAAATTAGATCTAGAAAAAAATACATGGTATACTACAATGTTAACTGCAATCAGAACTCTGGGTTCTCAGCTGTGTCTTTGTTCTCTGCACATTTTCTGTATATTTTAAGGAAGTCATTAAAAGTATTCTTGATGGGAATATGCTCAGTTTGTTAGAGAAGAACCAGAAGGCCAGAGTGAATAAAGCGATCTGAGCAAATGAATGAGTAGCCAAAAATGGGTAGAAAAAGTAAACAGAAATCAGCTAAAGGCAAAGCTTGTTCCACTGAGCTCAAGAGTTGGGCTATTATTGTAACTGGAATAGGAAGACACTGTTTGCTTTTAAGCAACAAGAGATAAAATCTAAATTATGTTCTTACAACATTAAATAAATTGAGGGAAATGTTAGGAGTAGTCCTACTCAAATGGATGTTGGTCCATAAACTATTGTTACTTCTTTAGGATAAGCACAAGAACGAATAGTAAGCAGTTGAAAACTTGTATAAAATTGAGAGAGCATGACTAGATAAAAATGTATGATTTTTTAAGCTAATTCACTTTCACCATAATTTTTTAAAGTGAGATACTATGATAAATTGAAAACAATCAAACAAAGATGGTCATTCACCACAAAGCTCTTGAGAAGCATTTCCATAGTACAAGTGCAGAAGCATAGAAATCAGTTTTACTGCAGTAGACCAGAGGGTAGGTATATTTTAAAAACTAAGCCAGCAGAAAGAATTGGTCAAGTGGTATGACGAAAAAGAGAAATCATGGATAGGCTTTATATCTTCACAATAACTCTGTTTTTAGTATAAAGTAGGTTTCTCCTACAAGAGCTGGAAAAGTTGTGACTAATGCAGTTCCTATTTTAAGGATAATAATACAGAAACTTAGAGTAGGTGACTCACTTCCAAGAATAACACAAATACATGTAGTACTGCTATGACTTAGACCCAGGTCTATTAAAGAAAACAAACACACACACACACTTTCTGCTATGTATTATTTTCATCACTTTGTTTAAATATTTTAAGAAAATAATATGATTTCCTCTTTAGATCTAATGTTATATTGAATGATATTTGTCCCCTAACACTGAACTTTCCAGGAAAAAATGCTAAAGCAGGATATATAATTTAATGTACAATTAAATTATTTCACTATTTTATATAGGAATTTTGTCTTCCTATTCATAATTTATGTTGGTCTATAATTATCTTTTTCTAATCAGTGTTTATCAGCTATAGTATCCAAGTCACTCATAAAAGAGCTTGGAAATTTTCTATCTTTTTCTAGAATCTGGAGTAAGTTTAATTGATTTGGAAATATCTGATTTTTGAAATGTATTATCTTGATGTATTATCTTGACTTAGTAGTTTTTTGTATTTTTGTTTCAGGAATAGTTCTTTGATTTTTAAAAAATTTTTTCTTTGGAACTTAGTTTGTTCAAATGGTCTGCTGCTGCTGCTAAGTCGCTTCAGTCATGTCCGACTCTGTGCGACCCCATAGACGGCAGCCCACCAGGCTCCCCCATCCCTAGGGTTCTCCAGGCAAGAACACTAGAGTGGGTTGCCATTTCCTTTTCCAATGCATGAAAGTGAAAAGTGAAAGTGAAGTCGCTCAGTCGTGTCCGGCTCAAATGGTCTATCTATACTCAAAACAGCCTTACTACAGAGTTCACAAATTTAATCGACTGCATAGAATATTTTTAAAAATCTGAAGAAATGCCACTTATCAGAAATGAGAAAAAGTAACATTAAATAATGATGTGGGTTATATGTGGAATCTAAAAAAAAAGCATACAAATAAAGTTATACACAAAAGAGAAATAGACCCATAGACATAGAAAACAAACTTATGGTTACCAAAGGGGAAAGGGTGGAGGATAATTAGGAGTTTTGGATTAACATGTATACACTACTATACAAACCATGGATAAAAATAAGGACCTACTGTGCTGTGTAACTGAAATTAACACAGTATTGTAGCTCAACTATATTTCAATTAAAAAAATCCTAATCATAACTTCAACAAAACTGTAAGGAACTAACAAATAATGGATTAAATTACAAAACAGTGTTAAGGGCATGAAACTGAATAAGTAGTGAGTAATAGTTGGTCAATACTTTTTACATTAAAATTTTTCCCAAATTATCTATAATATAAATTTAATTTTATTATATACCCAATAGACTTGTCATGGTGTAAGAAAATTGATTATAAATTAATTTAAATCAAAAATGAAGACAAATATTTAAAAATATAAATGAAGATAAATTCAGAAATTAACATGACTGAAATAGGTATATTCATTTCAGTTCAGTGGCTCAGTCATGTCCGACTCTTTGCAATCCCATGAATCGCAACACGCCAGGCCTTCCTGTCCATCACCACTCCCAGAGTTCACTCAGACTCATGTCCATAGAGTCAGTGATGCCATCTAGCCATCTCATCCTCTGTCGTCCCCTTCTCCTCCTGCCCCCCATCCCTCCCAGCATCAGAGTCTTTTCCAATGAGTCAACTCTTCGCATGAGGTGGCCAAAGTACTGGAGTTTCAGCTTTAGCATCATTCCTTCCAAAGAAATCCCAGGCCTGATCTCCTTCAGAATGGACTGGTTGGATCTCCTTGCAGTCCAAGGGACTCTCAAGAGTCTTCTCCAGCACCACAGTTCAAAAGCATCAATTCTTCGGCGCTCAGCCTTCTTCACAGTCCAACTCTCACATCCATACATGACCACAGGACAAACCATAGCCTTGACTAGACGGACCTTTGTTGGCAAAGTAATGTCTCTGCTTTTCAATATGCTATCTAGGTTGGTCATAACTTTCCTTTCAAGGAGTAAGCATCTTTTAATTTCATGGCTGCAGTCACCATCTGCAGTGATTTTGGAGCCCCCAATAATAAAGTCTGACACTGTTTCAATGTTTCCCCATCTATTTCCCATGAAGTGATGGGACTGGATGCCATGATCTTCATTTTCTGAATGTTGAGCTTTAAGCCAACTTTTTCACTCTCCACTTTCACTTTCATCAAGAGGCTTTTGAGTTCCTCTTCACTTTCTGCCATAAGGGTGGTGTCATCTGCATATCTGAGGTTATTGATATTTCTCCTGGCAACCTGGATTCCAGCTTGTGTTTCTTCCAGTCCAGCATTTCTCATGATATAATAGGTATATTATAAAATTTATTCTAGACATCAGTGAGAAAATAAACTATCCAATCAATAATATTGAGAAGTTGTTTTGATAAATAAAAAATACTGAATTCTTACTATATTTATCAAGTAAATTCCAAATGATTTAAGGACTATTTTTTAAAAAGAAATTAAGAAACACCTATAAAATTATTTAAAGCAATCAAATTCATTTGTGAGGTCAACTAAAAAAACTCCTTATGCAGAAGGCAGAAAATCATAAATAAAAGAAAATATTGGTACATTTGGTAAACATTACACATCTTTATGAAGAAATAAAATTTTACATTTAAACACAAGGAAAGATATTTGCAATACATTCTAAAAATAATACATAGATATAGTAAATGTCTCTATAAATCAATAAAAAAAGACATTCAATGGAAAAAGAAGGTAAGAATCTAGGCAATCAGAATAATCAACTTGAATAGTAAATAAGCACACAAAAGATATTAGTATTTAAATATATGCTGCTGAAAATAAAAATGAAATACAATTTTATACATAACAAGGATGCAAGAGGAAGGAAAAATTGATAATGTCAAATTTTAGTGAGGATGAAGCACAGATTCTCATGTTGATGTGAGAACATTAAATTGCATTTCTCTTTGTGAAGACATTTGACAATAATTTGTGAACTTAAAAATTTTATATGCTATCACTTAGCATTTCATCAAAAAGATATCATGACCCAGATAACCACGATGGTGTGATCACTCACATAGAGCCAGATATCCTGGAATGCAAAGTCTATTGGGCCTTGGAAAGCATCACTACAAAAAAGCTAGTGGAGGTGATAGAATTCCAGTTGAGCTATTTCAAAGCCTAAAAGATGATTCTGTGAAAGTGCTGCACTCAATATGCCAGCAAATTTGGAAAACTCAGCAGTGGCCACAGGACTGGAAAAGATCAGTTTTCATCCCAATCTCAAAGTAAGGCAATGCCAAAGAATGTTCAAACTACTGCACAATTGCACACATCTCACATGCTACCAAAGTAATGATCAAAATTCTCCAACAGTACGTGAACCATGAACTTCCAGATGCTCAGGCTAGATTTAGAAAAGGCAGAAGAACCAGAGATCAAATTGCCAACATCCATTGGATCATCAAAAAAGTAAGAAGTACCAGAAAAACATCTACTTCTGCATTATTGACTACATAAAGGTCTTTGTGTAGATCACAACAAACTGTGGAAAATTCTTCAGGAGATGGGAATACCAGACCACCTTACCTGCCTCCTGAGAATTCTGTATGCAGGTCAAGAAGCAACAGTTACAACCAGAAATGGAACAACACTGGTTCCAAATTGGGAAAGGAGAACTTCAAGGCTGTATACTGTCACCTGCTTATTTAACTTATATGCAGAGTCAGTTCAGTTCAGTTCAGTTGCTCAGTCATGTCCAACTCTTTGTGACCCCATGGACTGCAGCACGTCAGGCCTCCCTGTCCAACAACTCCCGAAGTTTACTCAAACTCATGTCCATTGACTCAGTGTTGCCATCTAACCATCCTATCCTCTGTCTTCCCCTTCTCTTCTCACCTTCAATCTTTCCCAGCATCAGGGTCTTTTCAAATGAGTAGTTCTTCGCATAAGGTGGCCAAAGTATTGGAGTTTCAGCTTCAATATCAGTCCTTCCAGTGAATATTCAGGACTGATTTCCTTTACATGTTATTTACCTGGGATGTTATTTACCTGGGCCAAACTATGGTGGAGGTAATGAAGATAATGGTGACCTCATTCAAAATGCCCCATGCATGCACTGCTGCAATCAGTGCCCATGACCCTGCAGCAGGCTTCCCCCAACCCATGCTTCTGCCAGATTCTCCTGGACACTCACGTCCAAGTCTGGGTCAGTCTCTTGTGGGGTCACTGCTCCTTTCTCCTGGATCCTGGTGTGCACAAGATACACCATGGGAAATGCTGGGCTGGATGAAGCACAAGCTGGAATCAAGATTGTCAGGAGAAATATCAACAACCTCAAATATGCAGATGACACCACCCTTATGGCAGAAAGTGAAGAGGAACTAAAAAGCCTCTTGATGAAAGTGAAAGAGGAGAGTGAAAAAAACTGGCTTAAAACTCAACTTTCAGAAAACTGAGATCATGCCATCTGGTCCCATCCCTTCCTGGCAAATAGATGGGGAAACAATAGAAACAGTGACAGAATTTATTTTCTTGGGCTCCAAAATCACTGCAGATGGTGATTGCAGCCATGAAATTAAAAGATGCTTGCTCCTTGGAAGGAAAGCTATGACTAACCTAGACAACATATTGAAAAGCAGAGACATTACTTAGCTGACAAAGGTCTGTCTAGTCAAAGCTATAGTTTTTCCAGTAGTCATGTATGGATGTGAGAGTTGGACCATAAAGAAAGGTGAGTGCCAAAGAATTCATGCTTTTGAACTGTGGTGTTGGAGAAGACTCTTAGAAGTCTCTTGGACTGCAAGGAGATCCAACTAGTCATTCCTAAAGGAAATCAGTTTTGAATCTTCATTGGAAGGACTGATGCTGAAGCTGAAACACCAATATTTTGGCTACCTGATGCAAAGAACTGACTCCTTGGAAAAAACCTTCATGCTGGGAAAGATTGAAAGCAGGAAGAGAAGGGGCCAACAGAGTATGAGATGGTTGGATGGAATCACCAACTAGATGGACATGAGTTTGAGCAAGTTCTGGGAGCTGGTAATGGACAGGGAAGCCTGGTGGTGGTGCAGTCACAAAGAGATGGACATGACTGAGCGACTGAACTGAACTGAGCATTTCAACGTTTAGATGTATGAGCCAGAGTGAGTATGTGTAACAGAAGTGATGTTCATTGCTTACAGAAAATTTCAAAATGTGACAAGTGAAATATCCATCAACAGTTGATGGATGATTATGTTGTTTAATCTATATATATATTAATGTATAGAGATTATAAATTATCTTGAGTGAACAATAGGAGAAAGAGAAGATTACATTTGCTTATATGTCAAAGAACATAAAAGCAGTGCATTATTACATAGTAAATAATAAAACTTACAAATATAAAATAATGAAATAGAAGGGTATCTGTCAAATATATACAATTGACCTTTGAATGACACAGGGCTTTTGGGCACCAACCTTCTGCCCAGTGGAAAATCTGCATATAACTTAACAATAGGCCTTCTGAATTCTGTAGTGCCTCCATATGTTTCCTCAGTATACTTGGTTCCACATGCACAGATTCAAACTACTGTGAATTGTTTATCACTGCAGTATTTACTATCAAAAAAATTTTAAAAATTCAAAAGTGGACCACCACATCTCAAACCTGTGTTAAGTGTCAACCATAGTTGGTTACCTCTTTTAAGAGGAAAGAGTCATAGAATTGGAGGGGAAGAAATATCGATTTCATTTTCAGTACACTATTTGTAAGCTTTATATATAATATAATATAATATAATGCATTGTTGTTGTCCAGTCCTATGCCTCTCTTTGTGACCCCATGGACTATAGCCCATGAGGCCCCTCTGTCCATATGCTCCCCCAGGCAACAATACTGGAACGGGTTGCCATTTCCTTCTTGAGGAGATCATCCCAACCCAGGGATCAAACCCACATCTTCTGCACTGCAGGTGGTGAGCTTGCAGGGAAGCAACTGAGCCACCAGGGAAGCCAAAACTAATATATTGAATACTTAAAAATTCAATAGAAACTTTTAAAGTAAAAGAAAAAAAATGACAAGTATGTAGTACACAAAGCATGCATTGGATCTCGATCAAAGGGTAGAAAGTGGCAATTATGTAAGATGAATAAGTCTAGAGATCTAATATGGCATTAAAATTACAGTTAATAATATCATAATACATGCTGGAAAAGTATTTTATATGTAGAGCTATAGTCGCAAAGAGTCGGACACAACTGAGCGACTGATCTGATCTGATCTTATACATAACAAAAAAGAGTAGAAAAGTAATAAAATTTCCAAAAAAGAAAACAGACAAATTACGTTCAGAAAAAAATTGAACACAGGGACAAAACTCTTCCCCATTTGTTTAGTGTTGGCTGTTTATTTTTATGATGAAAGCATTAGTATCATAAAAGTGGAAAACATCTTATTCAGTGGAAAATATTTTATTTTAAGATTTCCCACTGTGAAATCACTTCATCTGGGCCAGATGAGTCTTATCAATCTTATTCCCACTCAACATGAAATGGCAGGGTGCAGTACATTCAAACAGAAAAGCCCATCCTTTGCTCTTCCTCTCCACCTTCCTCTGGTCCTAATTCATTCCTGAAACTGGAGTGAAACTCACATTCAGGAGCCCTCATGCCAGCTAGGTTTCTCCTGCTGCCTTTGTACATTCTGAAGTTGAATTGAATTCATACCAGCTTGCGTCACTACCCTGGTCTTTCTAAAATAGCTGAATCTATCAATGCCCAAACCTCATTTATGAGAAGATATAAAATTTCTACCTATTTGTGGTGAAATACTGTTATTAATTGAATAAATATTAACACACAAGCACATATTTCGAAGCAGAAGACCTTCACATTTTTTTTCCACTGAATAATTTCATTATATTAATACAATTTAATATCTTAGGTGAATAAATATTTTTAAAAGCTTAAGACAGGGTTCTGTAATTATGCATAGCCACCTGCTCTGAGTCATATATTTAGTTTAGAATGTTAAGCCTACAGATTTACAGTTTTTCCATTTGGGCTCTGAATTCTGGCCTGAATCTGTCACATAATTTCTAAGTAGCTTTATACACAGAACAGCCTGAACCACAGTCCAAATCACTAAAAGCAAGTCACCAGTTGTGATGGAGGCTAATGTCTCCGAGTCAGAGGGCTGTTATCTGCTATTTATATCAAAGCTTGTACAGCAGCTGAGTCAGTATAATAGTGCACTAAAAGTGAAGTGGGTAAATATATTTTATTTGTTAGTTAATGGTTTTCATATGTATAAATTTACTTTCAACAATTTATTGGGGTGTAGCTATTCCATTTCCCTAGCAGAATACAGAAATGATGCTTGACACAACTGTGAACAGAGAAATCAATTACAGCTTTACTATTCCGTCTTTAGCCACTAATAAATCCTGAAATTTATTTATTTTAAAAATAAGTTATTAACTAGGAAATATATTTTCAAGCATCATATATACAGAATATATGAGAGTAGAAATGTGGATGATAAACACGTGACTACTTCTAGCCTCTGGTTTTACATGGAAATATAAATGTTATTTATAATGGCAAATAAACCCTTAAATTGCTTTAATTAAAAGTTTCTTTCCTTTGCAGCATTTTACCATAATCATTGTAGATGAACATCAAGAACACATCACCAGTTTTAACTTGCTGAAGGATGATGCTAATATTTCAATTTTATCTTAAATGCTATTTCAATGAAAAGGTATTTTTCACTAAATATATAAGCAAGATGAAGTGAGTTGATTTCCTTTTTAGCAATGTGACAGAAAATCATAAAAATATTTATGATATCAATTCTCATGTAAGCTGGGCCTCCCATTTTTGGCCAAAGATACTCAATCTGATCTCAAACGCAGCAATAACAAGTCAGTTTCTAATTTCATACCACAAAGACAACCATAATCCTTCATTTTAATGCAATCTGTGTTAAATCTTAATGCCATGTGTAACTTTTTCGATGGAGAAGGCAATGGCAACCCACTCCAGTACTCTTGCCTGGAAACTCCCATGGACGGAGGAGCCTGGTAGGCTGCAGTCCACGGGGTCGCGAAGAGTTAGACACGACTGAAGTGAGTTAGTAGCAGCAACAGCAGCAGCAACTTTTTTGAGGGTAGAAATATCACTGCTATTTGTTCTCATTCAGCTCCCATCTGCAATGCAGCATTAACCGTGAGTGATGCTGATATGTGGTGTCCAGGATATTGTAGTTAGATGTAGCCCTGTGGCAAAGAGGTAATCATATTGATTTTTCACTACTGCAGCAAATACTCTTGTGTCCCACTGCTAAGCTCTGGAAAAAAATAAATAAAACCGCAACGATCAGATCTGCTGTTGAAGCAGATTTCAAGTGCTTCCAAATCGTCTTCTGCAAGGTCATTTCAGGCAGTATTATTCTCATAAGTGGAGGCACTGGACAGTATTTGCAGCAGTATTACCCTCGTAAGTGGGATGCATTGGATAGTATTTGCAGCTCTCCAAGCTTTCCACTGACCAGTTATTTGGAGCTGTTTTCTTCCTGACTATTCTTATAGGTGTCAACACAAAATGTTAAGGAACAACTTGTTTTATAAATGAAGATATAAGCAATATGTGTATCACTCTGAGTACCAGGGAAATAGAATTAATAAACCCATGTCGTGCTTTAGTTTTCATAGAATAACTAACAAAGGGTTTTTACAAAATGAATGAAATATAATTTTAAAGGATGGAAAGAATTTTAAAAATGTGTTTCAAGAAAGGCTTAAGTGTCAGTGAATTTGTTTTTTATTTGTTGATTCTAAGTGTTTTATTTTGTGTTGATTTCTGTTGTATTAGTATTGATACTGTTCAGAATACAGTAGATAAAATTATCTGATTTCCCTCTGACTGGGATTTATAAAGTATTTTTGCAGTTATTTTATTTTTCCTTTTAGTATAGCTATCCTGAGAAAAATAGTTTTTATATATAATATTAGTCTTTGTTTAGGCTATAAGTAGTGATATAAACTTACTAGCTTATTTGTTATAAAACTATTTTAAAGACTTTGAAGTTATTTTCATTCATTCTTCTTCAATCATTCCCTTGTTCAAAATGTACATGCTGAGCTCATAGGATTCTTTCTGCCCTCAAGTGTCATGTGTGGGAGGAAGCATTGGCACATAAAGAAATTAGTGCAATATCAAGTCAGCTTCAGAATAGTGATATGTCATGATGATAAAGGACCCTGTTGCTTTCTGCTTAACATCATCTAATGGTGTTATGCTGTATGCAAAGTCCATTTTTTCTATTAGGTTCTACATAGGTCTACATGATCTGGATTCTTTCTTGTTCTCATTATAGACTTTTGTCTCTTCTTATCCAGCCTCTTTCTTTTCCTCCTTCTCTTTCTCCTTTTTCTTCTGCTTCAATCAGTAAATCTTTGATTTCTCTGTGATGTGTATCACATGACTCTTTACCTAGATGGATGGTCTCATCTATGAATCTTCCTACAGGTTAGAAATCATCTCAAATGTTACCTCCCGAAGAGATTATCTTAAGTATAATCTCTCATTCTCCATTCCTTATCATTTTACTCCTTTGATTTCTTCCATAACAGTTAATATCCTAAGAGAAGATTCTCTCCTCTCCCCCCCATCAAATATTATCTGTCCCTCCAATGAAATGTACTCTATCTAGAATGATCACAATTACAGTGATTGGCCTAGGGTAGATAATCAATAAATATTTGTCAAATAAATGAATAGACAGTATTTAAAAATAATGTTGTGTCTTCCTAGTGCCAATTTGAAGTTTCTAATTATAGGTACTCAAATGTTTAGCAAATTATTGAACCCTATTTTCATAATACACATGAAAGATAAGCCAACTTCAGGTAAAAGATAAAGAGACATGATGAGAAGATGAAATAGCATATATATAGTAATATAGAGTCATGAATGATTTATATAACTTGAAGCTATATGTAACATATAACTAGGACAAATAGTCAAATTTCAGGGTAAAAATGTACTAGATAATAAATTATTATGGTAAAGAGTTAGAGAACGTGAATGTGAAAGTTCTAATATGCAATGAAAGAAAATTTGGATTGTGTCTATTAAATAAGGATTCACGAAAAAGTAAAAAGCAGGTAAGAGTGATCAAAATTGCTATTTGTATGATTCTTGAATTTTTTTTAATAAGAGGATGGAAATATCATTCTACTGGCAGTACAGAGGGGTTGAGACTAGAGGAAGTGAAGTCAAATAGAAATCCACATGATAATTAAAGAAAAAGATGGGGAAGGTCTGAACTAAAGCATTGTCGGAGAGGAAGACTTGGATTTAAGAGGTACTTCTGAGATAACATACAGAGAGACTATTGTGAAATGACAGAGGGAAAAATATGAGTAAAAGATGAAGTCAAATTTGGCTAAATTACCAGGTATGTTAACCATGAAAAGAAAATTTTAGAAAATAAAGGGTAATGAGCTTGATCTTGACAATTTTGAATTTGAGTATCTATTGTCATCTCAAAATGAAGATGTTTAGATAACCAGTAGGTTCTGGACACATTAGTAAGTAGATTTCATTTGAAAAGCAACAGAGTGCTCTGATTCGATAAGTATTTTTTTGTGTGTGGTTAATTAATAGATTTTGCAAGGGTAAATAAGAATAAATAATTCATCAGATCATAAAGAGTGAAAAAGGAAGAACCATGTAAACCTTGAAAATGTCTAGATCTATACTTAGGTTCACTGCTGTCTTCTTGGAGCTTCCCTGGTGGCTCCGTGGTAAAGAAGCTTCCTGCCAATGCAGTAGATGTGGGTTTGATCCTTGGGTCTGGAAGATCTCCGAGAGAAGGAAATGGCAATGCTCTTCAGTATCCTTGCCTGGGAAATTCCATGGGCTGAGGAGCCTGGTGGGCTACAAGTCTATGAGGTTGCAATAGAATTAGACATGACTGAATAACTAAACAGCTGTCTTCTCCCAATGGTAACTGTTGCTCACCATGTCTGGCAAAAATAAAGAGTAAGTAATTTTATCAAGTTACTATATAAACTCACATTCACAGTAAAACATTTACAAAAGTGTTTCTGGCTAAGTTAAACATGTAAATTTTAATGATATTAGTGAGTTTTGTCAAATGCCATCATATATAATTTATCATTTGGTTTTACTTAGACACATGAAAATGTAATTAATTAAATATTTCTTAATTCTCAATAAGTTTAGATTTGATATGGATAAAAGTATGTTCTAATGAGATAGAAAAGATACAATGTGTAGCCAAAACAGTTAGCAAAAAGGTTACTTTTTTAATTTTGTTGCCTATATTTTGGAATGGGATTATTGGCCAAATGATGAGTATTTCTGTTTGGGAGAGCTTTCCCTTTCTCATCCAGACATTTTCAACTGCTCAAAACATGAATAGAATAAACTGTTGTATATATCATATATGTCCCTATAGGGAGACAAAAATAAACATATATGGAAATAATGCAATTATGATATCTATACTATACATATGATATGGAAATAAAGTATCTCCCTAAGAAATCTGTGGTTAACTTCTGTGTCCCATATCTACAAATCTAACACTGAAAGGCAGCTCTATTCATTCATGTTTCCTGAAGAAATGTCAATGAAAATATAATAGCTTTGTAACTCTTAATCAGAAAAGTACTCTGCAAACAAAAAGTTACAGGTAAATTTCAATTGATGACTCTGGGTTTTGTTTTTCTTCTGTTATACAAAATCAAGAGAAGTGTTGCCAAAAGAGTGTTTAGGATAAGAAAAAGGAAAAAAAAAAAAATTCCAGATGTTCTTGAACAAAATTTAATTCCTATTACTAGTCTGTACAGTGAACAGTTGGACACTTATGATTCATTGATTCAATTACTGTTAATTTAGTGGCAGTAATCTCCTAACTTTTAGATTTAATTGAGGTAAAGCCCATAATGCAATGTCTTATTTTATTTCATACTTGCCAAGTATCAGATTTGCTTTGTATTTGATGCAGATAGAATGTAAGTGTACTATTATGGAATATTTTTAAATAAAATACCAGAAAAGTATGCCAACCAATTAAAAACCAAAAAAGAGCATCACATTATAGTATAATTTAATTATGTGCTCCCTCATGACATCTCAATGAGTTAAAGCACTCAATCTATTCTATTTTTGAGTTTTCTTGTGTTTTAGCAGGATGGGGAATTGCTTGAACAACTTAGGCAGATAGAAAGATTAGGTCTCAAAGCAAATCTTTTGGAAGAAAGTGTTAAAGGAGCCACTGCTGATTAAAATTACACCAGAATCAACTACAAAGATAAACTGGTAGATGCATTAATTTTCATATAAACAGAGAAAGAATGAATATACCCTATTGTGAAGAATTCCACTCCTGAAAATACTTTACAGATATGAGTGCTTTTGTGTACCAGGAAACATACACAAGAAAAAATCATAGAGTAAACTCTTCAATGACAATAGACTGATTCTTGCCTGGAAAATACCAATGGCATATTATGCACCAATAGACATGAGTGAAATAGTTACATACCAAGATATTGATTAATTTTATGGCTTAAAGTTTAGAAAATCTAGAGACATACAACACAATGTATGCTATATGATTCCAGTTATATATATTTTAAAAACTGAGAATACTCAGGAAAATTTAGGAATAAATAATTGGATAGTACCTGCTATGGACTGAATGCTTATATTTCCCTCAAATTACTGTGTTGAAACTCTAATACCCAATGTGATGGTATTTAGAGATCAGGCCTCTGGAAAGTATTTAAGTCATGGGAATGGAGCCCTCAAGATGAGGTTGATGCCCCTGTAAGAAGAACTCTCTTCCATGTCAGAATGCAGTGAGAAGACAGTTGTATGCAAACCAGGAAATGGCCCTCACCAAGAACCAAATCTGCCAGCACCTTGATTGTGGACCTCCCAGCTTCCAGAACTGTGAAAAACAAATATTTGTTGTGGAAGGCACTCAGACTACAATAATTTGTTACAGCAGCCTGAACAGACTGAAACAGTAACCTAAAGTGAAAGGCAAGAGGAATTGCAATAAAGTCCACTAGGGGAGTTAATTTTAGAGGATGGGCTACTTATTCCAAAGAGGCACCCTGGAAGAGAGGTGTTGGGTTGCTGAAGAATATTTCATTCCTTGATCTTTAACAGTTGAACATTATTTGATAATTGGTTAAGTGATGCACGTATGGTTTTATGTATTCTTCATTATGTGTTGTATGTCACAATAAATTTGGTTAAAAACAAAAAGAAGGATCAGAAAGGGATCAAGAAAATAAATAATTCTAAGATTACTATTTAAGGGGAGAAGTAAATTCAAGGATGGTTACACTCAAACATGATAGAGTGGAACTGAGACTGATCTCTGCATATTCTCCATCTATGGGGAGATTTGTCTTGCCAGGTGGCTCTCAGTCTACTGCTTTGCATATAAGCTAGTTAGCTGAAATATAATGCATGCTACAACTATCTAGTTGTTTATACAACAACTACTAGTTGTTGCATAAATACAACTCTGTATTTAGGATGCTAAATACAGAGCATCCTAACAACTCTATTAGGTTGTTATAAAATACATGGTTACCAAATGTAAAACAAATGTTACTTATATTAAATTAGTGAGAAAAAATTTAAAAATTATAATAGGATGGTAAAGGGAATTAATTAGAAGTGAAAACTCCTGCTTTAAAAAAAATTAATAAAGTTGAGTCAAAACTAATTAATGAAGTTTGCCTTTAAAATTAAGTAATTATAAGTCTCTTAATTTACAATGTTGACATATTTATAAGAATTTAATTATGTTCAAAGACTACAATACATGTTTTTGCTAATACAGATTATTAATATTATGATGTCACGTGGCCAGCCCTTCTTGCATATCTGAATAGAGAAGGAAAAATGTTGCAGGGTGATGTTTTCTCTTGTTATGAGAAAAGTAATTTCTTGATTTTTTAGTGCTTAGATTTACTTCTATTATATGAGACAACTCACCAAAATAATGCCTAGAGTGACTCTGAATAATGTGGCCATGTAAACAATTTGCTTCCTTCTTTATTACTAGTGCATTATTAAACTTACCAGTTAAATAATTAGGGTTTTTAACTAGTATGTATACATGAAAATGCTTAGTGACTTGCAAAAGAAAAAATATGATTCGGCAGAAAGCCAGTGAGGTGTTTGTCTCCATAGCTAAAGTGAAGCGATGAGTTTAGGCAATCACTTGGTTAATTCAAGCGTTAAAAATGTTTTTGCTTCAATTGCCTAGATAATCAAAATCAAGCTGCTGGGAATTTTGCCTAAATTTTCTTAGTATTTTGTTCCATTTTTAAGTGAATTTGGTCATAGAAATGTAACTTCAGATATTTTCAGTGCTATTATTTATAGGGAAATGAATGTAACCTGTTACTTTCATCACTCAAATGTTGAGGTAACTCTGGGTTAAATGCAGAAATGAAAAGTTTCCAAACTTTGTTTTGAATTACTCAATCTATCTTCTGCTCTTTGCCTCTGCCTCGTTCCTCCTTTGTTCTTCTTCTTGTTTCTTATCTCTTTATTTCTAAAATGCACAAACACACACACACACACATATGTTTATGTATTATCTGCAGGCTCATTGACTCAGTCGTGTCCAACTCTTTGCAACCCCATGAACTGTAGCCTGCCAAACGCTTCTGTCTACAGAATTCTCCAGGCAAGAATACTGGAATGGGTTGCCATGCTCTTCTCCATATGTACTAACTAACTCCTTCCAAAAAAAGGTCATTAATGTATACATTCTATTTGAATGCATGCATAGCTTAGTGAAAGACTGCAAGTTTATTGACAAATTCCATGAAGAATCAAGGAGTATTATAAGTCGGATCTTGAGTTACTTAGGAGGAGAGGGACAATGTATATATCATGATATGTTCAATCAGATCGCATAAGACTTTCACTGTGAACAGAATATAGTGATGATTGTAGCGTGGGGGTAAGTGGAATACAAGGTAGAATGTCAAGAGATGGTCATAGATAAAAGTAGTGGCTTGAGGAGAAGCTGTGTGGACTTCCTGGTCTGTTCAATAGACGTCACCAAAGTTCTTTATGTGGGAAAGGGATATAACCAAAGTTTTGAGGGGATCACATAGGCATCATGAAGAATGGACTAAAGCAGAGAGAAAAGAGTGAGAGGGAGACCAATTAGAAGATGGTTAAAATAACTGAGGATTAAAATAAAGGAAAAATAATAGGCATAGAGCAGAAAGCAAAGATTTTTGTGATAATTCTGAGGGATAATAGATATATATTGTAAAGTATTGGTTATAGAACATCTAGGGAAAGTATATATATATATATATATATTTGCAAGAAGAGAAGCAGGGAAAAATCAAAATTATTGGAATCAGAAAATTATAAGGAGGCAACAATGATAGAAAAACTAATGACCTAAACTGCCAATATATAAGAAAAAAGAGAAACATAGGGAAATTAGAGGGTTTGTCCTTGAATCTTTTCTTCAAAATTTAGGCATGGACAATACAGTCCGTGGAATTCTCCAGGCCAGAATACCGGAGAGGGTAGCTGTTCCCTTCTCCAGGCAATCCTCCCAACCCAGGGATTAAACCCAGATCTCCCACAATGCAAGAGGATTCTTTACCAGCTAAGCCACCAGGGAAGCCTAATTAAAGTATACTGTTCAGTAATTATTACTCTTTTTGGGTTTTTTGCTTGCTTTAACTCAAACAGAACTATCAAGTCAATGGGTCAAATTTTAATATGCAATAAAACCTAAAAAGACAAACTGTTAAAAGTCTTAAACATATAAACTAGATGGTGACATTTATTTCCTATTCACATTTATTGGAATTTCTTGGGAAAACTAAACACAATTATCTTTGATTTGTGAAAAGTTTTTACAGCATTTTGGTGAAATATGTATACTTTTCCAAAATTAAGAATTTTGAAAATTAGATTTCTCAGAGGAATTGAGAAGTTTTCCTCCAAGCAAACTTCTAATATTCTATATCTTAGTACAACTGGAACATTTAATAGTGAATACTAAATGATATCCATCCATTCTTTTGTACTTATATAGTTCCACTTTTATTTCTCTCCTATAGTGCTCATTGCATGATAGTAGTATTCTGCACATCTATCTAGTCATCCCTTAAAACCAGCACAATGCCTGGTTTGTACTTATACAGGGAATAGCTAAAATATTTTTTAAAATATATTAACAATTTTGCCAGACTAGTGATGATTCTTAGATAACAGTCTATCAAAAACAGTACCCAAGTCCAGAAAAGAATACTACTATCTCTAGACTTTCTAATAAATTACTTTTTTAAAGTATTTTGAATTTATCATACTTTTTGATGTACTTAATAATCAGAGTGAGAGTGTGCTTTGCCTAGTAACTCAGTAGATACTAGGCTCTTAAGGGTCTTCAATATCCATGTTAATTCTAGACTTAATATAATTATTGCCATATAAACAGAAAGCACTTGCTCCCCATTATCATTTAATTCCTATGATACCTATACTGAAAATGTTTCAATTATAAATAAAAGTTGCTGCTGACCAGAACACAAACAACTTTGCTGACAAAAATTCAATAACAAATGAGTGACCCAATTGCCAGTGTAATTTCCCTAAGGAGCAATTCTTTCCATGAAGCTAGCCAAAGAGCTCATGTCTTTTCATGTTATCACCTATATGAATCACAGAAGAATACTGATTTCTATATTAACTCTCAGAGAGCCTGACCTCCTTATAACAGTGCATGTGTGTTTCCATCTGAAGTGCCACTGAGAGGGGTTGTGCACTTGAATAATTTTCTCCACACCCCTGGGCTCTCCTTGAGAATAAATACATATACATATTTATGATGTGGCTCCATTTACTTAGGAGTCAAAAATAGCTGCATAATAAAAGCAATGATGTGTTTTAAAATGAATAGCAAAAAATAAAATAAAATAAAAAAATAAAATGAATAGCAAGTCTCATCATCCTTAATACAGATGCATGCTGTTAATTCTGAATCCCTAAATTTTTATGGAAGCAGCCTCCTCTCTTCATCCTCATAGGATGAGATGTTTAACTTTTTGCTTATTGACCTGGATTTAGGAACACAACCTGTAAGAAACACTGCATTAAGATGGTCCTGTGATATATTTACCTCTGAATTCTTATGTTTGGTCTCCAGCAGTTATATATAGTGGCATATTTTCAGAAAGTGTGGAACCTGAATCTCTTAGCCAGAAATGTGAACTTGGTCATCTTTATATTCAGTTCCTTTTCCTCCAGACTATGGCTCTCTCATTCTGTGTGACTACCTCTTCTGTAATAAGTATATGACAACAGGCGCTCTCTCTACTGAATTACTTAATCTCATTTGAGTGCTGTATAAATTTAGCTTGAAAATTAATGAAGGGAAAGTCCTACATGATTTCCCTCACAAAGTTATTTTGTCTCGACACAAGCAAATTCTTACTAACAAGAATGGCTGAATTTCAGTCTTCAGGGGCAAATGTTTTTGTGTGAGTTATTCTCAAACAATTACAATTATTAGACATATATCCTGACTGCTACATTGGATCCCATTAGCCCCCAGAATATCTCTGACCTACAGAGGGCTGAATGTCACTTCTGAATGCTTTCATCTGATGAGGTCAGGGCCAAAGAAATAATCATTTTTATTAACTCAAAATTAACTTATTTAAGACTTTAATTATATCTGCCAAATCCCTCACCTTTGGCTATATTTTACTGGCTAGAAGCAAATCATAGGTCTTACCCATAAGGAAGAAGAGGGCATTACACAGAGCTTGAGCACCAGAGGATGGAGATCATGGGGGTCATCTTCAATTAATGCCTACCTCAGAGGTAGAATCAATAGAAATTCCCGATAGATTAGATAAATGGTTCAAGTTAAACAGAGAGTAAAGGACAACCCCTTGATTTTTGCCTGAACAAAAGGAAGGATGATGAGTTATGCTAGTCCTCAGGTGGAGTGACTAGAGAACAAAAGTAAAATAATTTCTTTTGGACATGTTACATTCAAAATGTCAATTAAAAAATCAAATATGATACTGAGCAAATCATCTACCATGCAAGTCTGGAAAACAGAGGAGAGTCCAAAAGAAGAGCTCATTTTCAATTTATAATGTCTTATTAAAAATGTATTATATAAAGCATTACAAGGTAAAAAACAATCTAACAATATATACCTCAAAATGATAGATTAAGCACACACATAGAGAAATACATGTGCTAACTGAATTTTCATAAGCTTTTCCTCAAATATTATTTCCTCAAATATCTCAGAGTAACTATATCTCTAAATATAATAACTTTATCCTTTATATGGAATTCTCTGGAATTAAAAACATATTATCAGCTTCATTATAAGTAATATAGATAGTAACTTTCATATTTATTATTTCACATATATCTCTTTTCATATAATGTTATTGTCATTATCTCATCTATTTTGTTTGGTTTTGAGAGTTACAATAATATAATATGTTTAGATGCATATTAAACACTAAGACTATGAAACTGCCAGATTTGATTTGGATGACTTGCTATTCTGCGTGAATAAATTCTTCATTTTAATTATTTCCTGAGAAGCAATAACATGGTAGATGAGAGAGAAAAAAAAAATATTTATGTTTGCTTTACGTTTTGGAAAGAAAGAATTGCTATAACCAAGCTTTCTCTATGTATATTTTACATAATTAAAATGTTCCTGCTTAGAGAACAAATTGGATTCTATTATTAAATTAAGCATTGTGATGATGTAGAATTGAAAAAGAAGCATGTACTGCCAGTGGGCATTTCAAACTGCTAAGCTTTGATGACATTCCAGATAGTAAAAACATTTAGGATTAGAACTAGGTGGAAACAATGTATTTCTGGCAAGTGTGACTCAAATCAATGTGTTTATTTGCAAACTATAAATAGACGTGTTTGTCATAATTTCATTTTTGTGCAGAACTGGTGCTGTATTGAAATAATAGTCTAGTCAAAGCTCAGTCTACTCATATTCTAAGCCATTCAGTGGTGAACGGCTTAGAATTATAAATCTCTGAACACGTACGGAAGCCATATGGCAAACATATCAGGAAGTTTAAATTTTAAATTATGAGCAGGACTTTGCTAAAATTTCCCTGGATACTCTGCTCTGTGTGATTAATCTGAATTACTCTCACTTTTTCTAAGGATTTTAGTATTTCATTCAATATTGGCCAGAGACAGAAACAGACAAAGTAGTAAGTCCCTACCTTTTCCGAGCTTCAGTAAAAAGCAGAGAAGGGAAACTGTAGCGATTTTTAAGTACATTTTTTCACCCCATAGTTAAGATAATATTGAAAATGAAATAATATTCCAGATTTACTCTAACTATAATTATAATGCATATTTATGTGTTCCATAACTTATAAATTATACTTTTCTCCATATCTTACTTATATACTTCTCAAAATAAAGTTTCCAAACTATTTATCTTTTCAGGCTACTGTGGTTTATACACAATAGAACCTTTTCTCTATTATTGCTAAATATTCTACAAGATAAAAATTGCAATGTTTTTCCTAACACACAGTAATAGTAAATATTTTTTAGTCCCAGTTCTTTAGAAAACTGTACAATTAAATACTGTTAAATTCATCAGCCTGGAAAGGAAAAAAAATGCTGTTGTCACTTTATTCAGAATTATTTATGTACTTTTGTCTGTAAAGTGCCACAATAATTTAATGCATGTATTTGTTTAGGTCAGTAGTTTGCAGCTCATAAGTATTTGATAAGCATCTAATCTATCTGTTCTCCAGAATTTAGTTAAAACATCAATATTGTAAAGATTAGAGTGAAACTGAGATATAAATATTCAGCAGAGAATAAACATTTTCTTAGAAATGAAATCCCTCTAAGTGTTATAGCACTGTTACAATGTGGCTTTAATCATATAAAAATGTATTTTTATATTTTTAGAATCTATGCAACATACTGATATTCATATGGCTTTATCATTAAAGGACAGCCACTTTTCTGATTAAAAGGACAGAATCACTCAAAAAAATCCTTTTTTTTTTTTGCAAATTTTAAAGCATTATAATAACAAATTCTATTGAAAAAAAATCATGTAATGAAAATTCTCCCAAACATTATTGCTAAGTGATTAAGTAAAGAGAAAAATTTACTATTTTAACACTCATAAAAAATCTCTGTATCTGCTTTAAAAAAAATAAATAATTGCTCATACATTTGAGTTTTCCATACAGATCTACACATAATGACTATTTCGGGCCAGTATAATTAAGACAATACTTTAATTTAGAAATTCTATATCAAATAATGAGGAATGGCCCTTCTACATAATATTCTTGTAAAAATACCAAACTTTCTTCTGTGAATCTTACAGTTTTTTACTTTTCAAACTTGCCCTGATGACAAGGTTAAATCTGTATCCATAAATACATAGCCTTGCCTCTATTGTCTTTAATCACACTCCAATGAGTTTTTCTTCCAATCTTCCCACTGACACTTGACAGATTTTACAGCTTTCCAGATGCTTTTTACTAAACAAGATCTCCTATTTGAGCTCTTAAAAAAACCAAGACAAGCCTACATTCAAATTTTAATTTTGCATGTAGTAGTTGAAATGTCTGCAGTCTGCCTAGCTCAATTCTGACCTACAAGTCTCAGGGCTAGGTAGGAGGAGAGAGAAAGGTGGTGAAGAAAGTAGCTTTTTTCTTATTCTGACTTAAATTTTATCAGATTACACTTCCCACATCTGGAGTCCCCTGTTGTAACTTCAGTTCCATTATATCCTTCTTGTGCCTGGCAAGGTCCACATCCCTTGGCAGCAGTTCAAGCCATTTTCACTTCCCTTTCTTCAGTTTTAATCAGCTCTCTGGACATGAGAGAAACGTACCAGCAAAAGGGCAAAGTTTCTTTGCCATGGATGACAGGGATGGTGGGTTCGGATATGGTCATGGTCAGGTGATTACCTCTAAGCACGTGTCTACTCACCCAACAAATATCTAAAATTAAATATATTCCTCTTAATAAAATCATTCGTCCATAATAGTTACTATTAATAATATTATGCTATTTCTTCAGGACTACTACATTGACATTATGATAAATACGCTTTTACCTCTTCCTTCCCTGAATTTCATTGCAAAATATCACAGTAACTGAGAAATAATGGTTCAGGGCTTGAATTGCTCCTAATTCTCAGCATTCCTGACCAGAGAGAATTTTAGATTTCCTTGTTATATTTTTGAATCAGATAGCTAAAATAGCTTCAGGGAGCCTACAGGAAAGTAGATGAAGCAGGTTAGCTAAGAGTTAATAGAGAGGGATAGGAATCTGTCCAAAAGAGAGTATATGTTATACATGATAAAACAAACAAAAACAGTAATGCAGTCCCATACTCCACTCCCAGCCCCGAAAAAACAAACACTTGAATACACCAATCAAATTTATCTCTAATGTGATTTTGTGATCACAATCCTAGAGATATAATGCAATTCAGGCGCAACTTCATTTTTTTTTTTTTACTAGTACTTATGAGGTTTCAAATGTTTACATTTATATGGCTGATCTACATGCACATTTTCACAATATATTATGTGATATATAAATATATTATCATCTTCTTAGCTGCCTTAATTCAGTTTATTAAGGTTTCCATTTCTTTGCCAGTGATTTTGAGAGGCCACATTTGTCACTCAGCATCATCCAGGTGGTGCTAGAGGTAGAGAACCTGCCTGCCAATTCAAGAGTCATAGGAGACACAGGTTCAATCCCTGGGTCAGGAGGAGGACATGACAAGCCACTCCAGTATTCTTGCCTGGAGAATCCCACGGACAGAGGAGCCTGGTGGGCTACAGTCCATGGAGATCACAAGAGTCAGACATGACTGAGCGACCTAACACTTTCACTTTCCCTTCACTTAACTTTCAATTCAGGTCCAACAGTAATATAACAATTCATGCACAAAAACCAAACTGTTTTAATTAAAGCAACTTTATCATATATTTTAATATATGACAGAGCTATCTCCACTTCCCTAATTTACCTCCATTATCAATGTTTTTGTCTTTCCTACTCATTTTTTCCAGATAAAAATTAACTTATCTAGCTATAGAAACCTTTGGCATTTTTAGTTGAATGATGTTAAATTTCTATACAAAAAGGGAGAACTTATATTGTTTTGAAGTTGAGTGCGAAATAACATGAAAGAAAAGAAACTGGGAAATACTGACACAAAGCCAGTTTACACCTACTCCCAGGACCTACTACTCTGCAGGCCTTTGACCGGATGCTCACAAGAATGTCAGGTACAAAGTGGCCTCTGTTGGGATGCAGGCCTGGAGAAGGATACTGCCACTGTTGCAGTATACTTTTGCTTAGAAACTTCCATCCAAAGAAAATAAGCCTTAAGCTCCTGGAGGAAAATAATGACCTCTCAGTATGTGGAGGAATACTCTTGGCAGTGGGAAAATGGTAAAAGAAAACCAAACTAAAAAAAAATTAAAAAAAAAAAAAAAAAAAAAAACAAGAAAAACGCCATCCCTGTGGCTAAAGTATGACAAGCATCCTACACCAATGCTATTTTAAGCCTCCAATCTTTGAAGGAATAACAGGAAATTCTCTACATAAACTTTTTGAAGATGCAAGACAGAGTTTGACTACCATGGGAAAGAGGCAAGATCACTGTGAAGACTGAATCTTTGCGACCTAGAGACACAGAGCCTGCCTAGCAGTGAGGCTGAACAAGATAATAGAGAACATAGCTTTTTACCAGCATCAAGCCAGGAAACACCAGGAAAACAAAAATAGCAGACTGCAATGGAGAAGGGGCAAGAGGTTGAAGAGAGACTTTCCACTGAAGTGCAGGTGCAAAGAATAATTGAAAAACTGAACGCAAGCAGAAACACGAAGAAAAACCCTTCATCACCCTAGCTGCAAGAGAAATGTAAAGCCATCTGTGCACCAAATTTAACTATAAACACTACAAAATACAAACGTGGTTTAACCCATCACTAGGTTAATAAGTCAAATCCTTACACTAGCAGCCTAGTATAAGAGAAGATGTGACATTTCCAGGCAAGAATCAACAATTATCGCACACACATAACCACCATCAACAATGACAGGACCAGATTTATAGTGTTCCTAGATGTTTGAGCTATTAGCTAGGAAATTTAAAATAACTATGGTTTACATATTAAAGGGTCTAAAGGAAAAGGTAGACGCACCGCATGAACAGATAGGGAATTTCAGCAGAGATGGTGACTATAATATAAACTCAAATTTTTCAAGTCATTTCAACTAACTTAGGTTTAAGGACTTAACTATTAGCACTGGGCCTTGTACTTTAGTCATAAAATTAAGCCTGGCTTTGTTATTAAGTGATTATCAATCATTTGTAACATGGTCTTAGATTGAACTTCACATTGAAACATCAACAGTATCAATATAATTAAAAATAAATAAAACCTCAGTCTCTTTCTTTCTGGGTTGTAACAACAAACAATAATTCAAAATTCCTGAGAGAAAACTACATGCATTTAAAATCTGTCCCACACAACCACAAAGCATTAGCTTTTTTGAGATAGATATTAAAAGAATGCTATCAGCCCATTAATCACAAAATAACAATCTCCTTCAGCTTCTTGCACAGTTTGTGTCAACCAACACTATTAGATGTATGAGGCGATGGCACCCCACTCCAGTACTCTTGCCTGGAAAATCCCATGGACAGAGGAGCCTGGTAGGCTGCAGTCCATGGGGTCGCTAGGAGTCGGACATGACTGAGCGACTTCACTTTCACTTTCACTTTCATGCATTGGAGAAGGAAATGGCAACCCACTCCAGTGTTCTTGCCTGGAGAATCCCAGGGATGGGGAAGCCTGGTGGGCTGCCGTCTATGGGGTCTCACAGAGTCGGACACGACTGAAGTGACTTAGCAGCAGCAGTAGCAGCAGCAGTGTACAATTAATCTCTAAAATCAATCCATTTTTCTCATTGACCATATTAAACTATTAGATAAAAATATGTGAGTATGAATAGACTTGCTTCTAGCATATCCTTAACTAAAGTGGAAATTTCTTATTGTTAGGAATCCTAGAATAGCTTAACTTAGCCATCTGAATGTTTAGGTAATTGTAAATATTCTCATCTAGCATAAACAATTAACATAAAATGAAAAGAATATTTTCAGCTCATCCAGATTCACAGAGGTTGGTTAAGAAATAATCTTCCCTTCAAATTCCTAGCATTCTGATGATACTTTCTTGTAAAAATGAGGCAGTAACCACACATATTAGAAAAAAAAAAAAAAAAAACTACTGTATGCTTCCCACCTAAAATAGTCACAAGGAAAGGAAGTTTGTTCTGCCACTCACATTATCATTGTACTAAAGTGTATATGGCATTAAAAAAGGAATAAATATAATACAACTCAAATTTTTAAAAAGAAGTAAATTGTATTTATTCAAAAAGGCATAACTATATTTATACACAAAATATAAGTATAAAAAGCTACCAGAATAAGTTTAATAAGGTTGCTAATTTTAACATTTTTATAAAAACAAATTGTACTTCTATAGCAATGAATAAAAGGAAATTGAAATAGACATATTAAGTACAGCCACATCATAAAATTAAATGCTTAGGATAAATTTTAAAAGATGAATGAAATATACATTGAAATTTTTTCAAAAATTGATGAGAGAAATTAAAGATGAACTAAAAAAGTGGAGTGGACATGCAGTAGAAGGTTCAATATTGTGATATTAAATTCTCGAAATATTCATTGCAATTCTGATCAAAACTTTGCAGGTTTTTTGGTTTAAAAAAATAGCAAGCTGGCTCTACAATTAGATGAAGTATAAAGATTCTAGTGTAGCCCAAAGAACAAAACTGGAGGACTTCTACAAGTCCTGATTTTAGACTTATTATAAAGCTACAGTAATTAAGAGAGTGTCATATTGGCATAAAGACATGTATACCTGTGGTGGATTCATTTTGATATTTGGCAAAACTAATACAATTTTGTAAAGTTTAAAAATAAAATAAAATTAAAAAAAAGAAAAATATATAGAAAATAAAAAATAGTGTAGAGAATATATAAATAGATCCACACACATATGTTCAACAGATTTGGAAAAAGTGCTAAGACAATTTAATGAGGAAAGAATAATTTTTTTCAGCAATGGTGATAGAATAATTGGATAAAGCCAGTGCAATTTTCTTGCACTGCTTTTATTTTTTTATCTTATTTTTTAACTTTACAATATTTTATTGGTTTTGCCATATATCAAAATGAATCCGCCACAGGTATACATGTGTTCCCCATCCTGAACCCTCCTCCCTCCTCCCTCCCCATACCATCCCTCTGGGTTGTCCCAGTGTACCAGCCCCAAGCATCCAGTATCGTGCATCAAACCTGGACTGGCGACTTGTTTCATATATGATATTATACATGTTTCAATGCCATTCTCCCAAATCATCCCACCCTCTCCCTCTCCCACAGAGTCCAAAAGACTGTTCTATACATCAGTGTCTCTTTTGCTGTCTCGTACACAGGGTTATTGTTACCATCTTCCTAAATTCCATATATATGCGTTAATATACTGTATTGATGTTTTTCTTTCTGGCTTACTTCACTCTGTATAATAGGCTCCAGTTTCATCCACCCCATTAGAACTGATTCAAATGTATTCTTTTTAATGGCTGAATAATACTGCATTGTGTATATGTACCACCGCTTTCTTATCCATTCATCTGCTGATGGACATCTAGGTTGCTTCCATGTCCTGGCTATTATAAACAGTGCTGCGATGAACATTGGGGTACACGTGTCTCTTTCCCTTCTGGTTTCCTCAGTGTGTATGCCCAGCAGTGGGATTGCTGGATCATAAGGCAGTTCTATTTCCAGTTTTTTAAGGAATCTCCACACTGTTCTCCATAGTGGCTGTACTAGTTTGCATTCCCACCAACAGTGTAAGAGGGTTCCCTTTTCTCCACACCCTCTCCACCATTTATTGCTTGTAGACTTTTGGATCACAGCCATTCTGACTGGCATGAAATGGTACCTCATAGTGGTTTTGATTTGCATTTCTCTGATAATGAGTGATGTTGAGCATCTCTTTTCATGTGTTTGTTAGCCATCTGTATGTCTTCTTTGGAGAATTGTCTATTTAGTTCTTTGGCCCATTTTTTGATTGGGTCATTTATTTTTCTGGAATTGAGCTGTAGGAGTTGCTTGTATATATATATATTTTTTAAATTTTATTTTATTTTTAAACTTTACATAATTGTATTAGTTTTGCCAAATATCAAAATGAATCCGCCACATGTATACATGTGTTTCCCATCCTGAACCCTCCTCCCTCCTCCCTCCCCATACCATCCCTCTGGGTCATCCCAATGTACCAGCCCCAAGCATTGTATATTTTTGAGATTAGTTGTTTGTCAGTTGCTTTATTTGCTATTATTTTCTCCCATTCTGAAGGCTGTCTTTTCACCTTGCTTACGTTTTCTTCTGTTGTGCATAAGCTTTTAAGTTTTATTAGGTCCCTTTTGTTTATTTTTGCTTTTATTTCCAATATTCTGGGAGGTGGGTCACAGAGGATCCTGCTGTGATGTATGTCGGAGAGTGTTTTGCCTATGTTCTCCTCTAGTTTTATAGTTTCTGGTCTTATGTTTAGATCTTTAATCCATTTTGAGTTTATTTTGGTGTATGGTGTTAGAAAGTGTTCTAGTTTCATTCTTTTACAAGTGGTTGACCAGTTTTCCCACCACCACTTGTTAAAGAAATTGTCTTTAATCCATTGTATATTCTTGCCTCCTTTGTCAAAGATAAGGTGTCCATATGTGCATGCACTTATCTCTGGGCTTTCTATTTTGTTCCATTGATCTATATTTCTGTCTTTGTGCCAGTACCATACTCTCTTGATGACTGTGGCTTTTTAGTAGAGCCTGAAGTCAGGCAGGTTGATTCCTCCAGTTCCATTTTTCTTTCTCAAGATTTCTTTGGCTATTCAAGGTTTTTTGTATTTCCATACAAATTGTGAAATTATTTGTTCTAGCTCTGTGAAGAATACTGTTGGTAGCTTGATAGGGATTGCATTGAATCTATAAATTGCTTTGGGTAGTATACTACCAATATATTGGTAGTATACTATCAATATATTTCAATATATTGATTCTTCCAATCCATGGACATGGTATATTTCTCCATCTATTAGTGTCCTCTTTGATTTCTTTCACCAGTGTTTTATAGTTTTCTATATATAGGTCTTTAGTTTTTTTAGGTAGATATATTCCTAAGTATTTTATTCTTTTTGTTGCAATGGTGAATGGAATTGTTTCCTTAATTTCTCTTTCTATTTTCTCATTATTAGTGTACAGGAATGCAAGGGATTTCCGTGTGTTGATTTTATATCCTGCAACTTAACTATATTAATTGATTAGTTCTAGTAATTTTCTGGTGGAGTCTTTAGGGTTTTCTATGTAGAGGATCATGTCATCTGAAAACAGTGAGAGTTTTACTTCTTCTTTTCCAATTTGGATTCCTTTTATTTCTGTAAAAATAAGACCGATAACTGGAAGCAGGAGGCTTAAGTCCAAACCCTGACTCCAGGGAACGCCTGACTCCAGGGAATTGCATTGCTTTTAGAAACATAAAATAGTATAATCACATTCTACCCCTAGGTGTTTGCAAAAGATAAATGAATACATATGTCCACACAAGGTCTCACATTTGAATGTTTATAGCAAATTTGGGCATTACATAACACAAACATAACACAAAACTGGAAGCGAATAGATTAACAATGCGGTACCACCTAGCCTTAAAGAAACAAACAAATGTGACATGAAATGAATCTTAAGCCAGTAACATCAGATGAATGATGCCTGTCCAAGAAGCCTCCAAAATACTAAATGTTGTTTTATTTCATTTTTGTAAAATTCTATAAATTATAAACTAATCCACTGTGACAGAGAGCCTAGTAGCCACTTTGGATGGAGAAGTGAATGTTTCCCACAATGGAAATAGCACAGGGAAATCACCTTGAGCATATTATAAGCCAAATACCCCGTGGACCTGAGATTAGTTGGTGAGTCTTTTGTGGGAACATGTCTCACCTTTATTTAGAAAAGAGAAATTTCAGCATCAAATGATTTTTAACTCTAAACACAAGTGAAAAATATGTGAAATTTTCATGTTTATTTTCTCTTTCCTTCTCTCTAAGATATTCACCAGCTCCCTTCCTATACCTTTATTTTTTCCTTTTAAGGTAAGTTATATTACATTATGTCATTTTGAAAGTGATGTACATTGACCTCTTTGCCTCAATTATTATGGATTAAGTCGTACCTTTATACCAGGATCAGTTTATTCTTTCTTCCAGATATGCTCACCTGCCACTCTGACAAGTTTTAGTCAGTTGCATTATTTCTGGGCCAAAATAATCCTTCCATTGCCTTGAGTCATCTCAGCACTTGAAAATCCTCTGTAGCCACACCACCATAAAACTAGAAGCCCTCATACACAGTGCCAGCTGACAAGAGAGAATACTCTGCTTTCTCCCTGACCAAACTGCCTGCACAGAAGCTCTGGCTTCTTCGGTGGTAGTGGAAGGGCTGTGCAACAGAACACAGGAGTGCCATGGAAGTTATGCCTCTTGGGGTGACTCTGAATAAGTGAGAAGGGAATCTAGGGCCATCCAGAAACTCAATGATGCCATATTCCACCTCTGGAGACCTGGTACTTGACTGCAAAAGCACATGTGTTTATTGGGAAGCTCTAGCCAACTGGTTAACACACCACATTATATTTGATCTTCCCTTCTTTTCTTCCAATTTCTCAGTACATTTTCCTTGGGATTGCATCCTTCCCATAAAGTATTATCATCCAAGCCTTGGCTTCAGGGCTTGTGTTTGAAGGGAGCCCAGTTTAAGTCATTCATTCATGCCACTTTTCTATAGCCTCTCTTCTAAATGTCAACAGGATTAATAGGTAATGGTTGTTATATTAAAATGGAGATTTTCTGCTTTAGAAATTAATCCTACATAGTGATAGAACAGCAGCCCTTTTTGTTACACTAGTCACTTGTGTTAGGTAAGTAAGCTAGTGTAAGTTATGAATAAAATGTTAGACAGATGGAGAGATATTCCATGCTCCTGGGTTGGAAAAATCAATATTGTAAAAATGACTATACTACCAAATGTAATCTAAAGACTCAGTGCAATCCCTATGAAATTACCAATGGTATTTTTCACAGAACTAGGACAAAAAAAAACCCCAAACAACTCATAATTCATATGAATAAAATGTTAGAAAATAAGATAACAATGAAAAAAGTCCTTGCACTTGGTAAACAATTATTTGGGGGGAAAATGCATGAAAAATGAATGCTTTATCTTTTTTTTTCCTGTTTGTTACATGTTTCTTCGTGATTTAACATTATGGTTAACCATAGATTATCATATAGTCAAATATAATGTATTTTATTACATAATGTACTATTTTCAGATTAAGCAGATTTTATTGGCCAAATTTGGGTTAAGGCCTTAATTAATGATTTTTATTATACTGTCTTTTTTTAAGATTCTTAGAGCATTAAGAAAATGTGCTGACCTAGACAGAGGCAGATGACATAGGATCAGTGGCAGCTCACTGCCATTAAGTCATTTATCAAATGCTGACAAATCACTGTTAATTTGTATTGATTCCCTAGCTGGGCTTAGTGAACTCAAAAGACAAATCCAAATATACACTGAACAGAAATGGGAAACTTGACTGCTTTCATCAAATCAAAGTCAAGTCAAGCTGAAATTTTTCTTATTTTTGTTCATTTAGATTTTAGATTTTTCTATTAAATTGAACAAAACACTTGGTGTAATTGCTCTAGATACATGGAAGATTTTGCTCTTAAGAACCAACACTTTATCAAGAGTTTCCTGACATTGTAGAGGGCTTCAGATTTGCATTTTGAAATGGAATCTTTTTACCAGGGTCAGAGTTTAATTGCTTGTGAATACAAAATTTCACTTGCTTCAGCGTAATTTCAAAATATACTTCTTAAAATCTTGTTGCTTTTTAACTCATAATGTTAAGTGATGTATTTGATATATTACATGATATACTGAAAAAGCTCACACATTTTGACCAATAATCTAGTATTTCATATGCCGCAGAAGAATATACCTGTATTTTCTACATTTGAGCATGTGATATAAACAGATATATATTCTTGAGTTAAACAGGCACTCCATAAATCTATAAGAGAGATCCTCTCCACATTTAAGAGGGGAGCTAAGCTTATAAATTAGCTTTATTTCTTAAAAATAAAGTTAAAAATACATATTTTTCTATAATTTCACCAAAACTTGTCCCTTTTCATCTTTACTAAGAAAAATATCAAAATATTTCAGTTATATACCATAATGTACAATGCTTGTAGCTATAGTTATTCTCTTCTGTTTATGGACTTCTCTGGAGATATATCTGAAAATATACTTTATATTTGAGAGGCATTAAAATTTTTAGTGCAAATTAATTTTCTGACAATGATATAACAGCTGTGTAATTTGACTCTCTATTTCCTATTTAATAAATATATTCCCTTAGCACTCTTCTGTTTAAAATATCAGGCTTCCCTGATAGCTCAGATGGTAAAGAATCCACCTACAATGCAAGAGACCAGGGTTGGATTCCTGGATCGGTCTGGAAGATATGCTAGAGAAGGGATAGGCTACCCACTCCAGAATTCTTGGGCTTCCCTTGTGGCTCAGCTAATAAAGAATCCACCTGTAATGCAGGAGACCTAGGTTCAGTCCCTGGGTTGGGAAGATCCCCTGAAGAAGGGAAAGGCTACCCACTCAAGTATTCTGGCCTGGAGAATTCCATGGACTGTATAGTCCACGGGGTTGCAAAGAGTCAGACATGACTGAACGACTTTCACTATCCTTTCCTGGCACTCTTCATTTAGGTCAGCAAGCATACTGTCAAAAATCTAAAAAGAGCAAAATTTAAAATACTAGATCAATAAAATTGTATTTCACAGGGATTTATTGTGTATGTAAGAAAAGCTTGAGAACTGGGAGCTTTCAAATCCCAAAGTGATATGATATTCTGTGGCATGATGTTACAGGATGGCTTATAAACTGAAAGGTTAGTTGCTTAACCTTTACAATGATTGATTATTAGAATGGGGTTTTCCAGACCGCAGGAGATTGATTAAAAGTAATGATCGCATACCATTTTAGGAAGGTTATTTAAGATTATGATGATAATAAATATTTCTAAGAAATAAGCTATTTCACTTACATTATGAAATAAGTTACATTTCCTTACGTAGGTTAAATAGTTTTCTCGGCTTGAGGGATTCTCAAGCTTGATCTCCATTTTGTGTTATTTTAACAATATCAAAAGGATGCCTGTTAAAACACTAGCTTTGACAACTGAAAATGAGATGTCTTTAATTTGTTAATAACTCTTTAAGGTATTAAAATTCTTTAAAAAGGTACAATACACTAACTTCTGCATTTTGAAAGTCAAAATATTTCAGCTGGTCTTAATCTTCCTACAATTGCATGCAGAGATGCGATGCTGTTGTTTGCTTTAAAGCCCCCCAAATAAAGTAGTGTTTGCTTTTTAAATATTCACATAAACATAGTTCAGGTAGAACTCAATATGGTCTGACTCCTCTTGGCAGGACATGTGCTCTCCATAGGCACCCCTGGTCAGGTTTTCATATTGTCCTCACTTGCACAGACTCTTAGAGGTGTGTCCAGTATTGACTATCCTTTTACAAAGAGTAAAAATGGCTGTTATTCTCTCAAGTTACTTGTATGTTTCAAATATTTACAGAAATATTTATAGAAAGTGTCCACTTGTGAAATGACATTTTCACAACCGAGATCTCTTCCTATGGTTTTAATGTCATTAAGTAGTTTAAATTATGTATTATTAACCTTTTTCACATGTTTAAACTCATGTTTTCCTTGAAAATAGAAATTTTCTCAGAAAAGGATACTATGTATAGAATTAAGAAAAAATGTATTATTGTGGAGGGTAGGTCCTTTTAGGACAATTATCTGTCATACAGGATTTCGGCTTGGGATAAAAACAGGGTTTTTTGGGAAAAGAAAAAAAAATAAATTGCAAGATCAACTTAACCTGAAGATCCCCTAGTTTCTCTACCAACTCATGGAAAGGAGTGCCAGGCTCAGGCCATCTTTGGACCTGGTGTGGGTTTCAACATTGTGAGCACCCTCAATATGGTAATCAAAAGAATGCTACTTTATATTTGGAGAATATATGGGCTGCTTGACATTGGGCAATATTGATTTAGGTGGCAGCTGTTTACAGGAATTGCTGGAAAAGCCAGCTGCTCTGTACCTGGAGACTATAGAGCAGACAGGCTCTTGGAGCCTGTATGTGATTACAAACATCTCTGCCAAGTTGAAGAAGTCGAGAGTGTTGTGGGAAATTAAGCTTCAACACCACCCCTGCTGTTGGGAGAAAAGAAGCTGAAACATCCCTGTGAACTTGTGGTCTGGGCCACCTAGGATTCTTGGGTAAGGTCATTTTTCAGAAAAGCTTATTCCTCCCAAAGCATATTTTATTTTACTTGGTAAACACAGACATTATAAAAAGCTAAACAGACAAAACTAAGTTCTACAGAGTTTTATTGTGTATATTTTAATTGATTTATTTTGATCTTTCCAAATAGCTCATTATTCAAAACAAGATTTTTTTAAAAAGAGTATATTTTGAAGTATGATTAGCTTAGCTAGTTGTCTTAGAAATAAAGAGAAATAATACGGTTTATGGGAGTTGTTAATTTTGTGATTGAATGATACTATTTTACAAAAAATTTTTTTAAGTTTGTTAAAGAAAAATTTAGAAAGATATTCAGAAAATTTTTCAATGATTTTTGCATTTAGATTAAAATATCCCAAAGACATGGAACAACTGACTTGTTCAAAATTGGGAAAGGAATACAACAAGGCTATATATCGTCACTCTGCTTATTTAACTTCTATGCAGAGTATGTCATGTGAAATGCTGAGCTGGGTGAATCACAAGCTAGAATAAAGATTGCTCAGAGAAATATCAACAACCTCAGATGCAGAGGATACCACGCTAATGGCAGAAGTGAAGAGGAATTAAAGAGCCTCTCAATGAGGGTGAAGGAGGAGAGTGAAAAAGCTGGCTTAAAACTCAACTTTCAAAAACTAAGATCATCCCATCCAGCCCCATTACTTCATGGCATATAAAAGGGGAAAAGGTGGAAGCAGTAACAGATTTTATTTTCTTGGGTTTTAAATCACTGTGGATGGTGACTGCAGCCATGAAATTAAAAGACACTTGTTCTGTGCAAGGGAAGCTATAAGAAACCTTGACAGTGTATTGAATAGCAGAGACATCACTTTGTAGACAAAGGTCTGTATAGTCAAAGTTACGATGTTTCCAGTTGTCATATACAGATGTGAGAATTGGACCATAAAGAAGATTGGTGCTGGAGAACTGATGCTTTTGAATTGCAGTGCTGGCGAAGAATCTTGAGAGTCCTTTGGACAGCAAGGAGATCAAGCCATTCAATCCTAAAGGAATTCTACCCTAAATATTCATCAGAAGAACTGATACTGAAGCTCCAATACTTTTGCCACCCAATGGAAAGAGCCAACTCACTGGAAAATACCCTGATACTGGGAAAGAGTGAAGGCAGGAGGAGAAGGGGGCAGCAGAGGATGAGATGGTTAGATGGCATCATCGACAACTCAGTGGATATATATTTGAGCAAGCTTTGGGAGATGGTAGAAGACAGAGGAACCTGGTGTGCTAAAGTCCATGAGATTCCAAAGACTCAGACACAATTTAACAAGTAAACAGCAACAATCCCAGAAATATTAATATTTTCACTAATTACTGGTATTTAAGATATAAAGAAGAAATAGCTGAAGCATCATCAGATTAAAATACCACTCTTATCAAATCAGGATTTATGTCTTCACCACATCCCCTTCGAAAAAGAAAACGTAAACACATATAGTCATCTGTTACCCTGGTACATGTTCTCAAGGTCATTAGGGTCATTGTACTCTTTTAAGTCTACAAAATTATCCTTTAAATCTATGGCAAAATTCTGCATCATCTTCATACTTCTTTACATTTTTAATGGATAAAGGAAGAAAATAGTTATCTTTGAATTCCAGTACTCAAATATTTATTAATATCTTTGAAACAAGATAGAGAAAATATTCAATACTTTAGCAACTTAGCTTATGGTTTGATTTTGCATCTAACTCTTATCTTGGTTTATAGGCAGTTTTTAATAAACAATTTATGTGGCATTAAAATGAAGACAGAGAATAAATGATTGCAGTGTAATTTTATAGTTCATTTTTTAGGGAATTTTACCTATGTGGTTTAATTTGATGAATCAAACATTTTAATTATAAATTCACCTACTGATAAAAGAGATATTCTCTTTGAAATAGGTTTTGTTTTTAAAATCTCTTGCCTAAAGCTGTATACCATCTCCTACAAAACAACAGCTGTTTTACTCATGAGCGTCTAAATAAAATCCATGAGAAATGAAAGAGCCCTGACATTTGGGCAGAGTTCAGGCCAAATATATTTACATGACAAGGACTCTTACTCTCTGTTCCTGTAGACATCAACCCTGCAGAGGCACAATTTAGTCAGATTCCCTTAAATAGAACATTCCTGTTTGTAGAATATCAAAGCCTATGTGTGGTCGGAACATTTCCATGAAATGAAGCCACATGTCCTGCAACCTGCTGCTTCAATAACTGCCAATATTTTTCAATGAGCAGAAAGTTCCAGGTGCAGATATGTTACACTGCTAATTCTGTATCAACCAGATTGAAAAAAATATCCAAAACTCTTCCAATTACTTTGCGTATATGACCCAGCAATAGCATTTCTTCTCTGAATGTCCAAGTTTACCTCAAGAGAATATATATATATTTATATATATAAAAATATATATATAAATATATATTTATATATATATAAAATTTCTATCTCATGTAAACATATAAAATTCTTTATTAGCTAATAAAGTAAATCCAAGACTAGAAACTTAGTCTATTACAGAACATTCAACCAAGTCAGACGTTCTACTTCTTAACTGTTAGGAGAAACTTATCAGTATCTTCTGTGGAATTAAAAACACTCATATTTTCTGGGCAGCTGTTATTAAGTTTTCTGTTGTAGTAGTTAAAACCCATCAAAGAGTAGAAAAAATAGTGAAACAGCTAACTTCTGGAAGCCTCATCTACAGGCTGAAGATCAGACACCCAAAATATTCTCAGTAGTGGATTTTAAGCCCGGTGTTGGAACTAAAGATCTACAATCTGAGTTGTTACAGCTAAGTATTAAAAAATTTGCAAATACTTTCATTTATTTAATAAATTTACTGTAACAAGATCATCAGACAGGTATAATTACCTAATGTATTCAAAATAATGTTCAAAGAGGCTAAGTTGCTCTTCTCAGATCACAAAGCCTACTAGCAATAAGGAGGATAAAGAACCTAAAATTGTAACTCAAAGACCTTTTCTCTGCTTTTTTCCCACTTTCAGCTCTTTTGGATATTTTCCAGGCAAGATCCAAAAGTCAATTTCTTTAATTTACTAACAGATATATCATCTCTGCTAGAATCCAAAGGAAATAATTCTATTTTCTATAAGCTCTTTTCTTGAATTCAGATGTTTGAAATTTCTGTTAATTCCCACTTGATGCCTTTTAAAGTCACAGATGTCTAAACTCTACCCAGTCTACTTCTAAGGATGTGGCCTGTGGCTGGTGCAAAATATCTAGATTAGGATGATTCACTAGGATTTTCAGGGGCCACCCTGTAGTGTACTGCTTCTTTGATCCATATTGCTTATGTATGTCTTGATATTACTCAGTTATATCACAAATACCTTTTAGAAAAGCTAAATCCTGGAATCCCATGGACTATACAGTCCATGAGTCACAAAGAGTTGAACACAACTGAGTGTTCAACTATTGATATTTCCAGAAACTTGTGTGGTGATAAACAAAACAGGAAGAATGCTAGTGTTCTCATTTCTAGCCATTTAATTCTCAATAATATTTGTTAATTAAATATTTGCTGTTGTTGTTTAGTTGCTAAGTCTTGTCCAACTCTTTGCCACCCCATGGACTGCAGCTTACCAGGGTCCTCTGTCCATGGGATTTCCAAGGCAAGGATTCTGGAGTGGGTTGCCATTTCCTTCTCCAGAGGATCCGCCTGATCTAGGGATTAAACCCATGCCCTCCGCATTGGTAGGTGGGTTCTTTACCACTGAGCCACCAGGGAAGCCCAATTAACTGTTTAGAGAGACACTGGAAAAAAAAATTATGGAAAGATGGGAATGGCAGTTTTGGTTGGAAAGGTTCAATTCAGTTCAGTCACTCAGTCATGTCTAAATTTTTGCAACCCCATGGACTGCAGCATGCCAGGCTTCCCTGTCCATCACCGACTCCCAGAGATTGCTCAAACTCATGTCCCGTCGAGTTAGTGATATCATCTAACCATCTCATCCTCTTTCGCCCCCTTCTCCTCCTGCCTTTAATCTTTCCCAGCATAAGGGTCTTTTTCAGTGAGTCGATTCTTTGCATCAAGTAGCCACAGTACTGGAGCTTCAGCATCAGTCCTTCCAATGAATATTTAGGACTGATTTCCTTTACGATTGACTGGTTGGATCTCCTTGCTGTCCAAGGGACTCTCAAGAGTCTTCTCTAATACCACATTTTGAAAGCATCAGTTCTTCAATGCTCAGCTTTCTTTATAGTCCAGCTCTCACATCCATACATGACTACTGGAAAAACCATAGCTTTGACTAGATGGACCTTTGTCGGCAAAGTAACGTCTCTGCTTTTTAATATGCTTTCTAGGTTGGTCATAGCTTTTCTTCCAGGGCTTCCCTCATGGCTCAGCTGGTAAAGAATCTGCCTGCAGTGCAGGAGACCTGGGTTCAATCCCTGGTTGGGAAGATCCCCTGGAGAAGGGAAAGGCCACCCACTCCAGTATTCTGGCCTGGAGAATCCCATGGACTATACAGTCCATGAGTCACGAAGAGTTGAACACAACTGAGTGACTTTCACTTTCAGTTTCTTCCAAGGAGCAAGCATCTTTTAATTTCATGGCTTCAGTCACCATCCACAGTGATTTTGGAGCCCAAGAATATAAAGTCTGTCACTGTTTCTGTTGTTTCTCCAGCTATTTGCCATGGAGTGATGGGACCGGATGCCATGATATTAATTTTTGAATGTTGAGTTTTAAGTCAGCTTTTTCACCCTTCTCTTTCACTTTCATCAAGAGGCTTTGTAGTTCCTCTACACTTTCTGCCATAAGGGTGGTGTCATCTGCGTATCTGAGGTTATTGATATTTCTCCTGTCAATCTTGATTCCAGCTTCTGCTTCATCCAGCTTGGCATTTCACATAATGTACTCTGCATATAAGTTAAATAAGCAGGGTGACAATATACAGCCTTGACTTACTCCTTTCCTGATTTGGAACCAGTCTGTTGCTCTATGTCCAGTTCTAACTGTTGCTTCTCAACCTGCATACAGATTTCTCAGCAGGCAGGTTAGGTGGTCTGGTATTCCCATGTATTGAAGAATTTTCCACAGTTTGTTGTAATCTACACAGTCAAAGGCTTTGGTATAATCAATAAGGCAAGAGTAAATGTTTTTCTGTAACTCTTGTTGCTTTTCCGATGATCCAACGTATGTTGCCAATTTGATCTCTGGTTCCTCTGCCTTTTCTAAATCCAGCTTGAACATCCAGAAGTTCATGGTTCATATACTGTTGAAGCCTGGCTTGGAAAATTTTGAGCATTATTTTGCTAGCATGTGAGATGAGTGAAACATGCAGTAGTTTGAACATTCTTTGGCATTGCCTTTCTTTGGGATTGGAATGAAAACTGACTTTTACCAGTCCTCTGGCCACCGCTGAGTTTTCCAAACTTGCTGGCATATTGATTGCAGCACTTTCACAGCATCATCTTTTAGGATTTGAAATAGCTGAACTGGAATTCCATCACCTACACTAGCTTTGTTCGCAGTGATTCTTTCTAAAGCCCACTAGACTCTGCATTCCAGGATGTCTGGCTCTAGGTGAGTGATCACACCATTGTGGTTATCTGGATCATGAAGATCTTTTTTGTATAGTTCCATGTATTCTTGCCACCTCTTCTTAATATCTTCTGCTTCTGTATTAGTTAAATAAATCACTATGAACTAACTCCATGTTCCCAAACTAGAGAAGCTAGTTATCATCTAGATTTCAAAATACTCTAGGCTGTCATGCTTATTTGTCTATTTGATATCACAGCATCTGTGTTTTGGCTTGAGTCAGTTTTTTTTTGTTTTGTTTTTTTGTTTTTCTGTAAAAGCCTTTATTTTTTTTTTTTTCATTTATTTCTTTACATTTATTGAGTACTCACTTTACTGGTTTAATTTATTATTATTTTTTTTAATTTTATTTTATTTTTAAACTTTACATAACTGTATTAGATTTGCCAAATATCAAAATGAATCCGCCACAGGTATACATGTGTTCCCCATCCTGAACCCTCCTCCCTCCTCCCTCCCCATTCCATCCCTCTGGGTCATCCCAGTGCACCAGCCCCAAGCATCCAGTATCGTGCATCGAACCTGGACTGGCAACTCATTTCATACATGATATTTTACATGTTTCAATGCCATTCTCCCAAATCTTCCCACCCTCTCCCTCTCCCACAGAGTCCATAAGACTGTTCTATACATCAGTGTCTCTTTTGCTGTCTCGTACACAGGGTTATTGTTACCATCTTTCTAAATTCCATATATATGCGTTAGTATACTGTATTGGTGTTTTTCTTTCTGGCTTACTTCACTCTGTATAATAGGCTCCAGTTTCATCCACCTCATTAGAACTGTAAAAGCCTTTAGAACTGGATTCCCTTCTTGAGCACAGGACTTCAAATAGGCCTCATGATCTGAAAGTCCTGCATGATTTTCTGATATAATCATCCTTTCTCTCTTTCACATGTCTATCATGATGTAGTTCTGGTGTTGTAAAGTAATTTACTTTTCTATGTGTGTTTTAAATGTCTTTTTCTTCCTTTTTCATTAAAGATTATCCTAGAAACATATCAGCTTTTAGTGATGGTAAAGACCATTAATTTTATTTTGACTCTACTCTGATTTTACTAAGTTTCCTTTTAATTTCTCTCAATCTCTCTATCCATCCCTGCTTACCTTCCTCCCTTTCTCTCTCCCACAATGCATCTAAATCTGCTGGAGGAAAATGGCCTACTAAGAACAGACTCTAATTCTGACTCTGCCATGGCTTTTTATTTGACCTTTAACAAATCACTTCACCTCTGGCTCAGCTGGTAAAGAATCCGCCTGCACTGAGGGAGACCTAGGTTTGATCCCTGGGTTGGGAAGATCCCCTGGAGAAGGAAAAGGCTACCCATTCCAGTATTCTGGCCTGGAGAATTTCATGGACTATACTGGGGACTATACAGTCTATGGGGTCAAAAGAGTCAGACAAGTCTGAGAGACTTTCACTTTCACCTCTGGATATCACATTTCTTCACATCTATAAGAAGAAAGTTTTATCACTTTATTTAAAGTTTTTTCAAAGAAAAACAAAGAATTATACCTACACAGCATAAGTAGAGTTACAAATAATTATACTTGGGAGCCTTAGATTTGAATTATCCAGAATATATTTTCAAAATCAAAGTATGATGATTTTATGAAATTATTTTACTATACTGGTGAATAAAATTAATTATGAGATTCCTATATTAAAACAAGAAAAAATCTCAATATTAAGTAATAATATAACATTTTTTTCATTGGCTTGCAGAGGCTCTATAGCAATGTAGACAGAAATGAAAGTTTTGGAATGAGAATTATTTTCAAATTCTAGTAGATCATTTTCTGTTTGACTTTGGAAATGTGACTTTACTTCTAAATTACAGATTCTTCATTTTTAAAACAAGGAAAGTTTTGCTTCAATATGAAAGAAAATATGTGAATCATTTCTGATCATTCCTAATGATGTATATGCCATAATATCATGGCATACAAACTGAAAAAAAAAAAACCCTCTGATATCCTAAAAATAAATCTTATATTGGACTAAAATATTATCACCTTGAAATGTGTTTTTTTGATAGACAACACTCCTTGATTCTTGGGCCTATTTGTAAAATTTGAGAACCTACACTTGCATAAAATTTTTATTTTTCTAGTTTTTATTATTTAAAAGCTACATTTTAAGTGAGAATAACAAGAGATATTGCATTCATTCTAGCTATATACTAGCGTGGTAAGTGAAGCCTGGCAGGTTTATAAATAGCCTCATCTATCTAGCTAAAGGTTAGTCCTACTTTCTTTAAATACCTATGTTGGCAGTCTAACAACCACCACAGCTTGGCAGAATATGCAGCAAATATAAATACTCAACAATTTAAAAATTCTCTTTTTTAACAAAGCAGTTAAAAAGCACTCTATGGAAGAGATGAAGTGGGAAATTAATAGAATAAATTTAGAGAGCTGAAACCGTGTTCAGTAATCATTCAAATATAAAATAAGTTAAAAATAAAAAACTATAATATTGAATTAAATATAAAAATGTATTACATTCTGCATACCATATCCAATGCATTTATCATCAATTTTTTAAAATGTCTTTAAAAAGCCAGTTTTCTTAGAATATTCTTCTTGTGCTAGAACAATGCTAAGTCATTTACCTGCACTACTCATTGAATTTTCATGTGGTTCATTTTTAGATAACAACACTTAGAAGATCGAAATAGATTTTTCTCCAAAGAGGTTACGCAATGGCCAAAAAGCACATGAAAGGCACTGATTATTGGAGAAATGCAAATCAAAATTACAACGAGGTATCATCACACACTGGTCAGAATGGCTATCATCAAAATGTTTACAAACAATAAGTGCTGGACCAGTGTGTGGAGAAAAGGGAACCCTCCTACACTGTTGGTGGGAATGCACATTGATGTAGCCACTATGGATAACAGTATGGAGGTTCCTTAAAAAACTAAAATAGAAGTATCAAATGATCTAGCAATCCCACTCCTGGGCATATATCTGGAGAAAAATATAATTTAAAAGATACATGCATCTCAGTGTTCTTTGTAACACTACTTAACAATCCTTAGACATGGAAACAAACTAATTACCATCAAACAGAGGAATGAATAGATATGGTACGTATACTACAATGGACTATTATTTAGCCATAAAAAGTATTAAACAATGCCATTTGAAGCAAATGGATAGGCCTAGAGATTATCACACTACTTGAAGAAATTCAGATAAAGGCAAACATCATATGATATCATTCATTTGTGGAATCTAATTTTAAAAGTGACAGAAATGAATTTATTTACAAAGCAGTAGCAAACATACAGATTTTGAAAACAAACATGTGGTACCAAAGGAGAAATGTCTGGAGGAATAAGAAATCAGGACTTTAGGATTAACATACACACAGTACTATATATAAGACAGGTAACCTATAAAGACCTACTGTGTAGTACCGGGAACTCGACTCAATATTCTGTGATAATCTATATGAGAAAAGTATCTGAAGAAGAATGAATATATGTATAACTGAACACTTTACTGTACACCTAAAACTAATACAGCATTGTAAATCAGCTATACTCCAATAAAATTTTAAAAATAAATGAAAAGGAAAGAAAAAAAAACTTAGCAGAAGTCAGATAAAGTGACCCATGCTACTGTCCCATGTTACAGAGCTGGTCAATGGAATATCCAGAATTCAAACTCAGGTCCATCTGAATCCATTGCCTGTTTTATATGTGTCATCCATGGGTCAAGGGAATTTCAGAATTTGCATTAAATGGCCTTCCTATTGCACTTTCTGTCCATTATCACTAGCTCACAAGATTTTTGTGAAGCTACAATTTCTGAAGTTTTGATTATGTGAATATTTTTGTAGAACTTATATCTTAGAAAATTATTATAAGATTCAAAAATCTTTTCCAAATTATATATTCTTCCTTCACAGCATGCCCTTTTGTAAAGCAATGTGTTAATCTGAGTGGTGAGAATTATCATAGACTGCTTCCTTTAATCCACAAATGGGAATTTGCTGTATGACTCAAGGAACTCAAACCAGGTCTGTGTAACAACCTAGAGGGGTGTGATGGGGAGGGAGGTGGGAAGGAGTTTCAAGAGGGAGGGAACATATGTATACCTATGGCTGATTCATGTTGGTGTTTGACAGAAACCAACATAATACTGTAAAGCAATTATCCTTCAATTAAAAATAAATAAATGTTTAAAAAAAGAATTTTAGATTTAGTTTCTCCTTATTTCATAAATTTTAAACTATACCCATTATACATTATGTCTCTAAAATTTGTACAATTATAAAGACAAATAGTCATTGAAGTACAGTTTGTAATCTTTCTTTTAAAAATAAACTAGAATATATTTATCATTCAAATCACACATTTAATACGACTCTCGAGTGAGTGAATGAAAGTTGCTCAGTCATATCCAACTCTTTGCAACCCCATGGAGTCCATGGAGTTCTCCAGGCCAGAACACTAGATTGAGTAGCCATTCCTTCTCCAGGGGATCTTCCCAGCCCAGGGATCGAACTCAGGTCTCCCACATTGCAGGTGGATTCTTTACCAACTGAGCCACAAGGGAAGCCCAGTATACTTCTGGATAATATGTTCATTAGCTTAAGTCATATGGCAAAGTTATAGTAAATATCATTGACTTTTTATTATTTCTTGTAAAATGCAACTCTAGCTCTACATGCAATAGCAATAATTATCATATTTGTTCCATTGTAATATTGTTGCAGTTTAGGGAAAGAAAGGATTATAATACACAATTTGAGCTCAGTGGCCTTTTCTTTAAGTAGTTTAAGAAACAATTTGATATTTTTAGCTTAAATACACAGAAAGACACCTCAACAGACCATAATAGTGCAAGTTCACAAAAAATCAGACATGCAAACACAATCATTTGTGTTACAATTCTTTTTTTCTTTCTTGTGTTCAGCTGCAGATGAGAGGTACAGAGTAGACACAAGTGATATTATTCTAATAATCCAGCTGTAGGTCTTGTGAAGAATTATAAAGAGGCTCTACTCTTCAAAGTTCAGAGACAACAAACAACTTTATTTCTTGATATGAATTTAACATTGAATTCTTCTGTCAAAACTCAATGGTTTCCTTGGCCCTGAAATTGTATTTTGTTTAGGAATGAGACATATTTATTTGTATTTTGGATTTTCTGAATCCAAGTTCTTCTTTGCCTTTATACATTCAGATATAAAAATTATCATGAGGAAGTCCATGGAAATATATTGACATATTATTTGTTACATGTTTGAACAGAAGTATAAATTATTTATTTATTTACATTTATTATAAATAAATGTCTAGTATCATAAATAAGCCATTTTTACTAATATTATGTTTTTTAACATCACTGTTGCTTAAGGCACTCAAGAAAACAATTTAATGAGACTATTTTATATATAAAAGTTTCTAAAACATTTAAAATCCACAGAAAATGAGAACCCTAAAGTTAAAAGGGATCTTTAAAATTTACCTTTGGACAAATAAGAATGTAAAAGAAGGCTATATTGCTTTTTTTTTTTTTTAATTAGGAAATTGCTATACAAAAAAATCATTTTCTCATACTGGCTTGCACTGGAATATACAAGCTATATCTGTTTTCAAATAAATGCAATGGATTAATATTTATATCTCATGATCTATTCAGGAAATAGAAAATAATCTAAAATATTAACCATGATAATTTTAAAAGATTATACATACTGACAATTAAGTAAAACATATCTTTTTGCTGTCTTCCTAAGGATCACTGATTATTGATAGGCCAGTATCTAAATGCATCTAAAAACATCTAGGAATATGTCTAGGTTAAATATCATAGGTATGTGTAAGATTCTCTCTTCTCCTCCCTTCACTTGCTCCATTTCTAATGGAACCTTACCAATAGCAATAATATATGCTCCATTCTCTTCTATTTAAAATGACAAATTCCCTCTTGATCCCAGTTTTCCCCTCTAGAACTTTGCCACCCTTGCCTAACTCTTCTATTTCTTTTCTTTTCACTGATTCTGGTTTCTATTAATACAATATGGAAGAGGAATAAAAGGAGAAATTATTGATGCTTTTGCTATTTCCTGCTTTAAGTAGATGTGTAATGTATATATGCATGTACATAGATATATACATATATTAATTAATTTCATTAAACCTGTAAAATCCACTTTTCTCAACTTTTTGTATTTTGCAAGGTTTTAACTACTAGTTGGAAATACCAGGGTTGTAACTTTTTGTTTAAAGCTTTTTTTCCAATTTATCTCAAGAAGAAAAGAAACTTTATTATTCATAGTAATTTGGCATTGTCTGAAGAATTGTTCTTCCTTCTCTTTCTTCTTTACACATTTATTAAATGCCCTCTATGAACTACATGCTGAGGATGAAGAGCAAAATTTTTCATGTTTCTTGATGTATTAACTGGTTAAGAAAACCATTTTAAAGTTTCAAGCTAGAGTATGACTATTATTTCAGCAAGATTCTTCTGAGAACTTTGTTGAGAATAGAGGCAAACCTGTCTCAGGGAGGCCAGCTTAGTGACTACTGAAAGAGTTTAGGAAAATATAAAGCAGGGGGAATAGGGAACAGGATAATAAAGAAGCTAGAATGGAAGGGAAAATAAGAATATGGACTGGACTAACACTGACAGCTCACAGCAGCAAAAAGTGAAACTGTTAGTCACTCAGTGGCGTCCCGACTCTTTGTGATCTATGGACTGTAGCCCACCAGGCTCCTCTGTCCATGGAATTTTCCAGAATTCCAAGAATACTAGAGTGGGTAGTCTTCCTGACCTAGGGATCAAATCCGGGTCTCCTGCATTACAGGCAGATTCTTTATCATGTGAGCCACCAGGGAAGTCCAACAGTGGACAGAGGGATAACCAATTTCAGATACAGGCTTGCATTTAATAAAGCTGTTAGAAGGGAAATTTGATCAAGAAGCATCCAGAAGCCAGTGGAGAAATATCAAGAGAAGAAAGACCTATGGTGTTAACTTAAGGTAGGGTGGGTAGGGCAAGACAAGCACCAAGAGTTCAATTCAATAAAAAATATAACTTAAAATTGCTTTCAATTTTTTCAGCTTTTAAATTAGAGGTTGTGGTTGATTATTTTCAGAAGGGCTTGAGGTTGTTGACAGTTTAAGCCTGGTTACTGTGTTTTGAAGAGTAAATAGAAGGTGAGAAAATGATGACAATGTACCAGGTGCAGAGGATAAGCCAATAGAGAAATTAAAATGATACCCCTTTCTTGGCAATGAGAAAAATGGGCTACTTATAAAATTTAAACATCAGCAAATGTTAATAGCTTTACACTATAAAGTATTAAATAGTTGCCATTCATTTGACACCTTTTTCTTTAGGTTCTCTGATGTGTCCCCTTCTGTCCTACTTTTAGGAGCAACATTCATAGACTAGTGAAGGACAGGAGAAGATCATTGTTTTCATTTGGATAGTGAAGAATCAAAGAATGCACTAGATAATTTCAGAAGCTGGTAAGTGCCAGGAAAAAAAAGTACTAGAGCTTGACTGGGGAGGAGGAGAAGGCTAGTTCAGCTGGGGGATCTCTGTCAGGCTTATTGAGCAGGTAAAACATAAGCTGATAGCTGAATGAGCAGGAGGCAGTCATGGTGAAGTTCTAGTGTGGGACATTCTGGGTAGCAGTGGCCACAGCAAACGCTTGACATGTTTGAGGGACAAATGCAAGTCAGTTCTAAAGGAATAAGATATAGATGCATAGAAATTCTGCTTTTTTTCTTAGTGTTTTAGTATAATTTTACCAATATGCATTCACCAAGATCTTTTTGTCAACACAGGGAGCCAGGCACAGCTTAGCTTAGCATCAGTTAAGCAAGTCACAGGTTTTAGTGTTTGCCAGCCACACTTGTTAGTTTAATGACAGAACACGTGCAAGAGTTTCCAACAACTCCTTTTTATTTCACTAAAAATATCTTTACCACTAAAGGGCTACTGGAGTAGAAACATCTGTTCAATACAAAGGTCATTCAATCGCCAAATTCAATCAAAGAATTTCTGACCCCCCAAAAGCGACACTATGAGGAAATGTCATTTCCCCATGGTTTCCAGTCTAGACCTATTGTCATTTTTGGACAAAACCCACTAGCTCTTTATTCCTGATTTTCTTCACAAGATGAATATAATGAAAACCAAGAACTATTTACTGATGCATCTATTTCTTTAAATAATCTAGGGAAATTGTTGCAACTAAATGATCTTTCTTCTCAAAGACACTTTCCTATTAAATTGCTTTTGCAAATTTTCAAATGTTTTGGAACATTTCTAGGCTTACTATGTCTCTACTACCACTCTGCTTCTCAGTTTGATACATATGTCAGCTTGAATATATACATTTTCATACTTGAAAGAAACACATGTGCTGGAAGTCTCCATTCTTCACCTTCTATTCTTTCTCAAATCAGGTTGAAAACCACCGATGAAGGCTGCCAATGACTTACATCTCATTACTCCCAATAGTCACTTCTGTTTTTATCTCATTCAGTTACAGAGCATAATGTATCATGATTGGTCATTCCTACCTCATGGTAAAGGTGGCAAATATACCCCTCTGATGAAGGGGTACAAAAGGAAGGCTATTCTAGTAGTAGGGAAAGTGGCTAACAGCATCCCACTGTTATCTCTTTCTCAGTCATGGCCTTCTTAAATGATCCCTGGTCAACAACAGAGGCAATGGTATACACCTCAGCCAATTTTCCCCACATGGGACTCCAGTAACTGGAAATCTTTGCTCACTAATGGGCTGGCTGTGAGTATGTCAGGACCATATCAATCTGACAGCCCCTCTTGCAAAACCCTGCTTCCTCCACTTTTTCTTTCAAAAATATTAATCACCCCAAACTTTTTGAATTCCTGATTTTACCTCAGTATCTGTTTGCTAGAGATTCAACCTGTCTCTATAATTTACGTGTATCCTGCCCACTGGTGTGCTTTCTGGCTTGAACTGGCTCGTTGGAGCTCATCTTTAAATTTTCATTCATTTTGTGAGCTGTTTATAAAAATTAAATTATATAAACACAATAAATGATGTGAGGACTGATAATTGGAAGGAACTGATGCTGAAGCTGAAACTCCAATAATTTGGTCACCTGATGTGAAGAACTGACTCATTGGAAAAGACCCTGATGCTGGGAAAGATTAAAGGCAGGAGGAAAGGGGATGACAGAGGATGAGGTGGTTGGATGGTATCGCTGACTCGATGGAGGTGAGTTTGAACAAGCTCCGGGAGTTGGTGATGGACAGGGAACCCATGCAGGATGTCCATGCTGCAATCCATGGAGTTGTAAAGAGTCAGACATGACTGAGCGATTGAACTGAACTGAATAGATTATATTAAAATAGTGAAAACTCAAAACTTATTAGTCCTAATTATTTTACACATTTTACTAATACGATGCTCTTGAGGGTATTTAGGTCTATTACACATGTATGGTGAAAATGCTCTATAGTATCCTGCTGCACGTCTTTTCCCAACTCTGCCTCCAGGGACTCTGCTCTGATAGGCTGAAATAAGCCATAGTGGGAGGGTTGGCACTACAGGAACCGACGCACACTATAAAGTCATTCCCCTCTGCCCTTTTTCAAGTCCGTTGTTAAACATTTACCAGCATACCACTGTGCCTATCCTAATTGCTTCTTAATTTTTTAAAAACTCTTCTGTCAGAATTCTCAATGTAATCATAAGACTCTGGTTTTTGCTCTCCTCCCTCCCTAGCTCTGGAGAAGGCAATGGCACCCCACTCCAGTGTTCTTGCCTGGAAAATCCCATGGACTGAGGAGCCTGGTGGGCTGCAGTCCATGGGATCGCACAGAGTTGGACACGACTGAAGTGACTTAGCAGCAGCAGCAGCAGCTCCCTAGCTCCGCTACCTTGTTAGAGCTTTGATCTAGCTTTATGATATATAGATAAAGATACAAATACATAGATACAAGTATAATCAAAATTTTCAGCAGTGTGGGGAATATTTTTGTCCTGGGAGGGTAAAACCTGAGTGATCCATTCCAGCATCCACTTTAATGTTCTTTGATATGGCAGCTTTATTACCATATCATGCCCTATACAGTTACTTTTCTTTCTTTATGAGATCTTTTCTCTAGATATCTACATGGTCACTTTTCCCCCATATTTCACTCCTCATCTCAAATACCCCTCAGAGAAGATATCATACCTTTCTTGATCTCCCTAGCTAAATTAGCACCAGCTCCTCTTCATCTTCTTTTCATTTCTTTTCATGTTACTTGTACATAGTGTCAAGTCATATAAAGCAGTGGAAAGTTTATTTTCTGTTGCATTTTTATATAATACAGAAACTTTACAAATAGGGCCTGTAACTCGGTTACTATATTTCCCTAGTGCCTAGAGGAATCCCTGAAAAATGTTAGGAAATTAAAACAATATATTGTATAACTAATATATTAGAATGTTATAGAAATATTTGCTTGATAATTCTATTACTGCACAGTATAGACATCAGCCTATCTTTTTGAAAAAGAAAATTAAGTACATTGTAACTAACCCAAGAACCAAAGTAGATGTAACATTATCAATACAATTTGTAATACTTTTAAAATAGTAGTGTAACTGCTCTAGAGTTTTTCAATACATATATGCAAACCCTGCAATTACACTTATGTAAAATTATTCATTGGGTTTTTACACAATGAAGAAAAGCTGACAGTGAAGAAATTCCTTATCTCTAGAGATTATTTTCTGCCATTCTCTTTGATTTTCGGATGAAATTAATGTATTTAGGCAGTTGAACTGGATTCCTGAGACTACCCACAAGAATTAATCGGATCAGATTTAGAGAAAAATTTCTCACTATATGATAGTCTTTCTTTGCCAGTTAGCTGCATGCCATATGAAGTAATGGGAAATGTTTCATAGTATTGGAGATTACTTAAATCACATAATGGTTATAGATTTGCACTAACAGAAATACAGTTTGAATAGTCGGATATGTTCTAACTGCTATAATTGCCTTGAAACTAGCGTAGCTTGAAATGGTTATCAGGCAGTCAAATTGCTTCATTTGTTTTTTGCTATGCTCCATTAGGTATCCTACCACAAGCTTACATACTGTCAACTTACAAATATGCCATTTACCTGTTCAAGGAAAGAAATAATTTTTAATGAAGGTTATCTTCAGGAAGAGAAAAAGAATTAGGGCACTACATACCTTTAAAAATGTAGCCTCTATAATAAAATACTGATTACATATGGGACTATTTTGATTGTACCATTTTTCATTATAGCAGTGTGCTGTGCTTAGTCACTCAGTCATGCTTGACTTTTTGCGACCCCATGGACTGTAGCCAACCAGGTTCCTCTGTTCATGGGATACTCCAGGCAAGAATACTAGAATGGGTTGCCATGCCCTCCTCCAGGGGATTTTCCCAACCATGGGTTAGAACCCAGGTCTCCCACATTGCAGGCAGATTCTTTACCTTCTGACCCACCAGAGAAGCCCTCATTATAGCAGGGGAGTAGTAATTTGCTTAAAAACAATAAAAGTATTTCAGCATGCCATAGTGACACATATATGAATGTCTTAAAAAAAACCTTTATTTTATATTGGAGTATAACTGACCAACAATGTTGTGATACTTCGGGTGCACAGCAAAGTGGCTCATCCATAAAGATATAATACAATTGAAAGACAAGATGTAGAATGAAGAAGAAATTTATGCTAGTGTTCAATTCCTCATGCAATGCATTCTGTTTAGGGTGGTTCTACTGACAACATATTAGAATTTGGTCTAAAATTTTTGAATAACTTAAATGCCATTCTGTACATCATAGATATTATCAAGCTGTTTTGGGCACTGTAAACAATGGAAAGCTTCCTAGAAATTCATAATTCTACAGGTCAGAAATCATGTTAATGTGGATACATTTTAGAATACATTAAAATAATGAATTACTAAAACTAAAAAAGGCATTATTAGTGAGTAAAATTCTACCTTATGGACTTAAAACTTTGGTCTAAGGCTGCAATGGAAATAATTCATAAAATTAGATAATATCCATAAACATTTATTATTTATATTCTAAATATTTAAGGACTTCTAGCCTCATTTAAAGATATAAGAATGTAAATATGTGCATATATCTAACCAATAAATAATTTAAACTTTAGAAATCTTCATTCTTTATATTTCTGTGGGAATTAATTCTGTACTTTTATCTGGGAAAAAAAAATTGCTTATAGATTCTTTTATTGAGATTTAGGAATGCTTTTGTGCTCCAATAGCCCTAACATCTACATCAACATCCAGAAATGTGCCAGTGGTTCTAGGATGACTGAATCTTTGAAGCTACCACCATTTGCTTCAGCAAATACTACCCCTGTCATTTTTTCATGCTCCATCAAAAGGACATGGTTTAAAAGAAACAGTTATATCGGGCTCAGGTCCTCCCTTTGAGTTTCCAGCTCATCTGATGTAAAGACGTAACTTTTAACTTTTTTGAACATTTGAAAAAGGCAATGTATATCTATGTTATGCTGTAGGAGAAGAAAAAGGTGTGTATCTACTTTTTTTCACTCTAAGTTATCATTGAACTATAAGAAAGCCATAGATTTTTGTATTGATGTATAAAGAATATTTTCTTCTGGTTTTATGTGTGTGGTTTTTCTAAAGGTTTTTACCTTTGAAATGATCAAAGGTAAAACAGGTGTTGGCCTCTGCATTAGGCTTTTTAACCCTAGAAAATAGTGTTCATACTTCCCTAATCATGACAAATAGAAGCACTGGCCACATTGCATATGCTAAAAGTGAAAAGGTCATTATTTTACATTCACAACAGAATTGAGATACTTTGATCCTGATCAGCTTACTCTGACCAAAGAAAATTTTTATTTCTCTTGTCAAATATCATCCTAAATAATATTAAATAGTTAGGCCAATGTAAGATTGATCAGTTTATACCACCCTCACACACTTAAACACTAGCAAGTCCTCTCTTAAATGTCTTACCCCTCTGCTGCTGCTACTGCTAAGTCGCTTCAGTCATGTCCGACTCTGTGCAACCCCATAGACGGAATTTGAGAGCTACTTTGCAATACTAAATTCACTTGAAAAGTAGAACTCATTCCGTTCAATAATTTGTTATTTTTACTTTATTTAAAAAATAATTTCTACACATTCTCTCTCTTTTTACCAGTACATTTCCTACATCCTTCCTCCCTCCTTCTTTCCCTCCCTCTCTCTTTCCCTCCCCTCACCACACACACAGAAACACACTACATTGTCCATGTAACGTTCAGAATGTTATCCATTTGATGAAGCAAAAGAAGTATGTAGAGTATAATAATGTGCACAGTAATGAAATGCACTGTTTTTTTCCTTTTCATTTCTTCTTCTCATTCACTTTACCCTGCCTCCTATTCAGTAAACACCTTGATGGGCTTGTATTTTGCTTAGTTTTTCTTGAATACATTTAATAAATATTATTGCTTGAATCTGTAGGATTTGGTGCCTTCATTTTAACTGATCCAAGACTTAGGATAGACTAGTTCACAGACCATCTATATTTTTATTTTGATGTTAGTTTTAATAAATGTTGCTTGATTAATTTCAAAACAATGCCTGAACCTGCCAAGTATAAGAATACTCTTCTACTCATGCCTCTGGAAAGCATAGTTTTTATTATTATTTTTTTTAATTTTATTTTATTTTTAAACTTTACAAAATTGTATTAGTTTTGCCAAATATTGGGAGGAGGGAGGAGGGTTCAGGATAGGGAACACAGGTATACCTGTGGCGGATTCATTTTGATATTTGGAAAGCATAGTTTTTAATTGTTTCATTTTTTACCATCTGATATATTGAAAGAGTTATAAGTTTACAATAATTTACTTATCTCATACAACTAATGAATTTTCACCTTCCCACAATTTACTGGACTACATCTTTTGCTGCAATCCATATAAAAAATGTATATTTTACCATTTCTCTGCTCAGTACTTTATGGTATCTCTTGCTAAATATAAGTGATTTTAGAGATATAGATGTAATTTTAGACAGAAGAATAGAAATATGGCACACATTTTGAAGAATATTTTTATTTCACCTAAGCCTTTGCTTTGATTTCTTGTAATAATAAGCCTTGTGAATGAAATCACAAAGTGACCAAATTCCATTCTGGAGATCATCAGCATTAAATGATTAGCTAAGGGGTAATGGTTAAATTGCTTTCAAGAAAGACAGCATTTGGAATTTTATCCTAGTTTTTTAAAATATATGAAAAATATGTTTAAACCCTAAAAAGAGAAAAATAGTAATTATGTATTAATATTCAGTTCAGTTCAGTCGCTCAGTCGTGTCCAACTCTTTGTGATCCCATGAATCACACCACGCCAGGCCTCCCTGTCCATCACCAACTCCTGGAGTTCACTCAGACTCATGTCCATCGAGTCAGTGATGCCATCCAGCCATCTTATCCTCTGTCGACCCCTTCTACTCCTGCTCTCATTCCCTCCCAGCATCAGGGTCTTTTCCAATGAGTCAACTCTTCGCATGAGGTGGCCAAAGTACTGGAGTTTCAGCTTTAGCATCAGTCCTTCCAAAGAAATCCCAGGGCTGATCTCCTTCAGAATGGACTGGTTGGATCTCCTTGCAGTCCAAGGGACTCTCAAGAGTCTTCTCCAACACCACACTTCAAAAGCATCAGTTCTTCGGCACTCAGCTTTCTTCACAGTCTAACTCTCACATCCGTACATGACCACTGGAAAAACCATAGCCTTGACTAGATGGACCTTTGTTGGCAAAGTAATGTCTCTGCTTTTGAATCTGTCTAGGCTGGTCATAAATTTCCTTCCAAGGAGTAAGTGTCTTTTAATTTCATGGCTACAGTCACCATCTGCAGTGATTTTGCAGCCCCAAAAAATAAGGTCCGACACTGTTTCCACTGTTTCCCCATCTATTTTCTATGAATATTAATAAATTAATAATTATCTGTGTAAAGATAAACAATTTTCTTTTAGATTCTCACTTTCAATGACATTATAAGAATTTGACTGATGAAAAATTCCCAGTATTGGCCAAATTAGTGAATACAACAACCTCCAAAATTATATCTGTTCAGCAGGTTTACAGCCTGATAAATAATTCTCCAAATTCAGTAACAAATATCTATAATGAGTACATTGTCTTGAAATAGCAGTTAACTAATGATAAATACTTAGATGAATTTTTTACATCTGTACTTTTACTATTAAAGCAATGTGAAACAAATCCCCAGGAAACTATATGCTATGTATGCTTTCTTTTTCTATGTAAAATGAAAAATCTGGCATGAAAAGGACTTTAATATCCCTGAAACACATTTTAGTTTACAAGATATGAAAATAGTGAGGTTGAGTTTTAAAATATGATAATATTAAACTGCTTGTAAATATCATAAATTAAGCAACTCTAATTTGCAAAATTCATAATTAAAGCTATAGTTTAACTCATTATGATAGACTGTTATTAGGAATTTCTCTCAGCCAAATGATTTAGATTCTGTTAATATCAGGGATTGTCATAAGTAACATTTCTTCATATTACAACCAGCTATAATCCTAATTCCTGCCTCTGCAGGTATCTTAAAAATTATTTTAAGAAATTATACTCTATGCCTACAGCAAAAAGTTAATAAATAAGAATAATGACTGTGAATTATATTTTCAGGTCTTACAATATTATATAGTGGTATCATTATAAATCAATTATTATGTTTATAGCATGTAATATAAATAGGTCAAAGTAGCAATAAAAATCCATCTTTATGCTCATATACATATGTGTGTGTCTATGCATGTATATATATATAAAAGATTATATTTCATATGTGCAGAGAAGTTTCAACTATGTTTTTGTCTATTTTCTGGTTATTAATTATGCTTCCTTGAACATACTTTATTATTTTCAGCTTTGACTAAATATGATTTTAATTAGGATTATTTAGTGGAAGAGTATAAAAAGTCAAATGAGAATGGGAAGGAAGGAAGGAAAAAAAGAAAGGGAGAGAAGGAAGGATGGGTAAGACACTGGCCTTTTCAAAACTGAGTCCCTGGGAATATTGTTTTAAGGTGTATCTTTTTTTTTTTTTTTAAGGTATATCTTAATCAAGACATATCTTCGGCATCTATTACCTAGACTTGAATAATGCCTGGTACATAATAGATTTATTTGTTCTTTAATATATTATTTCCTGTGTACATGGTGCCTTTAATCACTAAGCAGTGTCACCGTTGAATATATTGTCACAAATTCTCCAAACAATGATTTGAGGAAATGTTTCGACAAATGAAGCAACAAAGGCAGTGGTTGCTCTGGAAATTCAAGCAAATCTCAAAAGTCCACAAAGGTATCAGTTAGTTGAGCTCAGAACTGAATGTGTGATATCCTCATACAAAGCTTTTTATTAAAATTAATTCACTATATTGCTTATTCTATTAGGAGAATGGTATAAAAATTCCAATGTCTATATGAAGTAGATGGTTGGCCCTAGAATAAGAAATGTGACTATAACAAATAGAGGTATCTAAAGCTGCAAAACATACCATGCCCTTCCTCATCTACTAACTGGTGACATTCGTACAAGGATTTACCTTTAAATGAAATGTTTCTGGGAAAGAAAGCACTCTCACTATTATTACACTATCAATCCTGAGTATAAAATAACAGCTTAAGGGTGATATGTAGAGACAAGAAAGATGGTTTGAGACAGCTGGACAAATTAGGCATGCTTAAGGCAAGAATGAAAGAAAAAAGACAAAGGCAGCTGGATTTAAATGTCAAATTGTCCAACTTCAGATACTGATCACTTAACTATTTTATAATTTAGAAAGAGTAGATAGATTTTATGAGTATGCTAAGTAGTATAAATTGAGAGGGAAAAGTGACCTCAAGGGATCTTCAATTGATTAAAAGATTTTGTAAACTCAGCCCCAGGTATGAAGTAGTTCACAAAAAGTGAGTTTTAATCCCTCATATAACTATCCTTTTATCCCAATTTCTCCATGGAGTAGTAGTACTCCCTTACTTATCAAGCCCTTTCTGGAAGTTGCACCCAGTGGCAATCACCAAGTTATTCAGCTGCTAATTCAAAACATCAAAATTGTAGGGGTACTGGAAGCTCCAATGCTTTGGCTACCTGTTGAGAAGAAATGACTCATTGGAAAAGACCCTGATGCTGGCAAAGATTGAAGGCAGGAGAAGAGTACTACAGAGGATGAGATAGTTGGAGGGAATCACCGACTCAATGGACATGGGTTTGAACAAGTTCCGAGAGTTGGTGAAGGACAGGGAAGCGTGGCGTATTGCAGTCCATGGGATCCCACAGAGTTGGGCAGGACTGAGCGATTGAACTGAATTGAACTGAATGTCTGCAAAGCCATATTTTAACATTGTAACTTTGAGATTTCCTGAGCAATATACTTGGCATTAGTGAGACACTCATAAATGATGTTTATATGTAAATCATCTTCTTTGTTGATATCCAGACATTTTGATTTATAAAATGTTTCAATTATTATCTCACAGGTATTGTTTTCATTTAGTCAGCAATAAAAACAGATAATATATCTTAATTGCTTCTTTTGTCAAATGCTTTATCAACATTACATAGGGAAAAAAATCTAAAGAAGAGTGCACTCACTGATTTATGAATGATAGTTGATAGCACATATATTTCTATTGTGTATTAAAAATATAAGTTGAAGTCTGAAAATTTCCTTAAGATGCTTTTCTGGTTTTGAATTTGACAATATACAAAATGATTTAAAGAATAAAAATGAAAATAATTTTGGTCTCATTAGGCCATGGCCTAATATACCAATGCTGATAGCAGAAAATGAGTATCAAATTAAATTCAGATCTAACAATATTTAATTCTGTCTGAAAGCAAGACCACAGAAACCATAAGAAAAATGTCTGCAACAAACACAATATTTAGAGCTTTAAAAATTATACCAATATATGTTTCATTTGCTTCATTTTATAAGAATGCTGGCAAGTTATGTCCAACAGTGATTCTGTAAAAATGATTTAGATTCCCTAATAATAATCTCAACTTAAAGAGATAAATAATCATAAGGAAGCAAATATTCCCATAAAAATACATGCCTATACTTCTTAAAATTTTACAGAAAAAAAGGTAAAATAATTATAAGACTTAAAACTAATGACTAGAACACCAAATAAAATGAATTGCTAATCTAGGGAGAATATCCCTTGTTGTACAATACATTTTGCCAATTTGAAATTGAGGAAGATATTTTTTTTAATGTATTTGAAAATATTCCCTGTGCTTGCTGAAAAAGATGAGGCATAAAATTGTATAGGAACATCAAAAGTGAGATGAGAAGAAACTTGGGGATGCCACTGGCATGCTTGTAAATGGAAAGAGAGCAAAAAGCTATTGAAGTGTTTAAGGATATAGGAATAAAATGAGATCTAACAGGGAAGGGGTGAGAACTGTATTGAAAGGTATTCCCAGCTGGAAAAATATCATTTCCAGGTGATTTTTGTTTCCATCAAATCAAGTCAGGACATGAAACTGGAGACAGTATCCCATAATATTTAAAAAAAATAGTTTCCACTACGTAAGAGATTTGCTTTTGGGTTTTGATAAGTATTGAAGGGCTATTTGCTACCTGGTGATGGAAAGTGAGAAATAAATTTTACTCATTCCTTACAGAAGTAAATAGAATAAATCTGCCATTCTAAATATTGTTTTGAAATATATTATTATATTATTGATAGTATAATATGTGCATCTTTGATTATGTAGTATAAATCATACTAACCCCATAAGTTTTTAAAACTTATAAATGTCTGGTCTGTTCTCACTATATTTTTAAGTACATATAACACCTAATATGTATAGTAAGGCTTTGTTTCACTTTTAATTTGAATCATTATTGTTGAATGCTAAGCTGTAAATGAGTATTGTTGGTTATACTTATTCATACATTTTTCATTATAAATGACCTTACATTATTTTGAGCAACCTCATTCTTTAACCACTTATGTATTTCTAGCATAGTGTAGTACCTGAAACACAATTGTTACAAAAATACATCCTTTATTTAGGCCTGAACACAGTTGGGTATCAGTTCAGTTCAGTTCAGTTCAGTCGCTCAGTCGTGTCCGACTCTTTGCGACCCCATAAATTGCAGCACGCCAGGCCTCCCTGTCCATCACCAACTCCCGGAGTTCACTCAGACTCATGTCCATCGAGTCAGTTATGCCATCCAGCCATCTCATCCTCTGTCTTCCCCTTCTCCTCCTGCCCCCAATCCCTCCCAGCATCAGAGTCTTTTCCAATGAGTCAGCTCTTGGCATGAGGTGGCCAAAGTACTGGAGTTTCAGCTTTAGCATCATTCCTTCCAAAGAAATCCCAGGCCTGATCTCCTTCAGAATGGACTGGTTGGATCTCCTTGCAGTCCAAGGGACTCTCAAGAGTCTTCTCCAACACCACGGTTCAAAAGCATCAATTCTTTGGCGCTCAGCCTTCTTCACAGTCCAACTCTCACATCCATACATGACTACTGGAAAAACTATAGCCTTGACTAGACAGACCTTTGTTGGCAAAGTAATGTCTCTGTTTTTCAATATGCTATCTAGGTTGGTCATAACTTTCCTTCCAAGGAGTAAGCGTCTTTTAATTTCATGGCTGCAGTCACCATCTGCAGTGATTTTGAAGCCCAAAAACATAAAGTCTGACACTGTTTCCCCATTTATTTCCCATGAAGTGATGGGACCAGATGCCATGATCTTAGTTTTCTGAATGTTGAGCTTTAGGCCAACTTTTTCACTTTCCTCTTTCACTTTTATCATGAGGCTTTTGAGTTCCTCTTCACTTTCTGCCATAAGGGTGGTGTCATCTGCATATCTGAGGTGATGATATTTCTCCTGGCAATCTTGATTCCAGCTTGTGCTTCTTTCAGCCCAGTGTTTCTCATGATGTACTCTGCATAGAAGTTAAATAGGCAGGGTGACAATATACAGCCTTGACGTACTCCTTTTCCTATTTGGAACCAGTCTGTTGAGGAACACTAATGTTATTCTGTATAATAATAATAATGTTAGGTGTATACCATAGTTTAAAACAGTTGGGCTTCCTAAGAAGCAATGCCAGAAAACTTGGAAAACTCAGCAGTGGCCATAGGACTAGAAAAGGTCAGTTTTCATTCCAATCCCAAACAAGGGCAATGCCAAAGCATGTTCAAACTATCTCACAATCACATTCATTTCACATGCTAGCAAAGTAATGCTCAAAATTCTCCGAGGTAGGCTTCAACAGTATGTGAATGGAGAACTTCCAGATGTTCAAATGGGTTTAGTATATAGACCCAATAGTAATGTAATGTAAATATCTCTTCTCTAGTAGAAAAGATAATAAAGGTTATGTATCCTGTACTACTTTAACTGTAAATTTATTTATTAAAAACACCTTATTTCTGCATGCTATTTTAATTAACTTATATGTATCTCAGCTCTTCAAGTGATATTTGAACCAGCTATACCATCGCAGGAGAGAGCAATGGCACCCCGCTCCAGTATTCTTGCCTGGAAAATCCGATGGAAGGAGGAGCCTGGTAGGCTGCAGTCCATGGGGTCGTGAAGAGTAGGACACGACTGAGCGACTTCACTTTCACTTTTTACTTTCATGCATTGGAGAAGGAAATGGCAACACACTCCAGTGTTCTTGCCTGGAAAATCCCATGGACGGAGGAGCCTGGTAGGCTGCAGTCCATGGGGTCGCGATGAGTCGGACACGACTGAGCGACTTCGCTTTCACTTTCATACCATCGCACTAGTCTTCTTATTAATGTGTTAGTTAATAAATGGTTGACATGTTTTATTTTTATCATTAATGCTTCTAACTGTTCAAAGTTTATATTTTAATATCACAGTTAGAGTTGATTTTTGTCTGTTCAGAGACTCACTCTTCTCCGGACAAGGACTCCTTTCCCCATCCATTCATGTGGAAGGGGTGGGGCTGCCTACCTAGTATATTTCTTCCTGGCCTTAATTTTAAGAACATGTTCTAGGACATTCCAGTTATAATATCATATGCAGCTGTGTAAACACGGCATTTGTTAAGTTAAGCCAGATCTTTATTCTTCCCCAGATATTTATTTTATCATTTTAGAAGTTTAAGGAAAAAGCAGATTTGGATAATACAGCTAGCAGAATGTGAATCAGGAATTATCAACCACATTTTTTCTCAGAACACTGAGAAGTGGAAGAGAGACAGAAAAAGAGGTCAAATGGATTTTGATGATTTCTCTAAATACCTGCATGAAATTCTGCTTAAAACCACATTTCTAGTCTTCTGCTGCTGCTGCTAAGTCGCTTCAGCCATGTCCGACTCTTGAGACCTCATAGACGGTAGCCCACCAGGCTCCACCGTCCTTGGGATTCTTCTAAGTGAGGGGGAAAAATCATGTTTTTGTTTATAGGAGTTTGATTTCTCTGTTTCTTATACCAAAGAATCCTAACAGAGGGTTAAGCAATGGAAATACTGTAATATAGATTTAGAAAACAAAATAGTGAATATGAACATGTTTCACATGAATTAACCAAACCTAAAATTATAGTAAATTTTAACTTACTATTATCATAATACTTTGAAGATATATTCAAAATTCATGTGTTTTATGCATTATTGATTTTTGACTGGATCTCTTCAGCTCAACATTAAAATCAGAAGTGATGGATTGCAATGATAGAAACAATTCAGACATAGGATCAGAAAAATACTGAGAATTGTAAAATATAATTACAATAAAAGTCAAAATAAAGATGCTATAATAGTTGGTAGCTTAGGAATTTTTATGTTTGTTAAAGATCTTAAAATAATTTAAAGTAATTAAATGGATAAATTTACATTTTGAATGAAAATCATGGAGTACATCATTTTTAAAAAAAAGTCTAATAATTTGGTATGTAGGAGTTACTTGAAGCTATGGTAGTACAGATTTATTTTATAAATATTTTTCAGTCAGTTCAGTTCAGTTCAGTCCAGTCGCTCAGTCGTATCCGACTCTTTGCGACCCCATGAAATGCAGCACACCAGGCCTCCCTGTCCATCACCAACTCCTGAAGTTCACTCAGACTCATGTCCATTGAGTCAGTGATGCCATCCAACCATCTCATCCTCTGCCGTCCCCTTCTCCTCCTGCCCCCAATCCCTCCTAGCATCAGAGTCTTTTCCAATGAGTCAGCTCTTGGCATGAGGTGGCCAAAGTACTGGAGTTTCAGCCTTAGCATCATTCTTTCCAAAGAAATCCCAGGGCTGATCTCCTTCAGAATGGACTGGTTGGATCTTCTCGCAGTTCAAGGGACTCTCAAGAGTCTTCTCCAACACCACACTTCAAAAGCATCAATTCTTCGGCACTATAAATATTTTTGGTAGAGTACAAATACAAATTTTTTAAAATATGACTTTAAAACTATCATGAAGACATATTTGGTGATGTTAAGTGACCATTTTATTTCATTACAAAGCATTGGAGAGATAACTGATGCTTGTATAAAGTTATTTGTACTCTACTTTTTATCTGAAGAAAAAAGGAATGCCAATTTGTACATGAGAAAGGGATTTAATAAGATTTTTTTCTTTAAAATATTTTGTAGGTTCTAGAGCCTTCATAACTGCCTGTCATGTCCTAGTTGGGCCATTAATGACTCATTTTTCCTTTGTTGCATCAATTCATAGATGCCAGAACTGTCTTACTTACTTGCCTTTAATTTATGCCTGTCTTTTACCACATGTAATCTCATGTAGACTTTTACTGAAGAGTGAGAACAGAAAGTGGAGGGTGAAGGAAAGGTTTCAATCACTGAAATCTTTATCTGTGTTTGTTGTTCTTTTTATCATTACCATAAAATATGTGCAGATTGTTAATTCAAATTCCCTTCTCTAGGAATTTGGCTTCAGTATCTGTTAAAACATTTTAAATGTATTATTGTGATTGCTTTGTACAGATAGCTTTCACTATATGCTTTCTGATTTCTGGAAGGCACAGATATTATTCATCATTTTTATCCATAGGATGAAGTTATGTATTATAAAAAAGTTAAAGCTATTATCTATCTATACTTAATTAATATGATAGCTCCTAAATTCACTTTTCTATTGAGAGAGAAATATCTAAATAAATATCACCAACCTACATTTGATTCCAATGAATACTCCCATTATGCTTAACACTTCCTCAGACATATCATGTTATTGACAGACTGTTTATATGGAATTGTATAATTTTAAAAGAGATAATTTTATTATTTCTTAGGAATATATACATGTTTAACTCGTTGCCATTCTGATACAGTTCTGAAAGGCTTTTCAACTTGCATCTGATAGCTGTAACAGGTGATAAGAGGTAGATAGACATATTTGGCCTTGTAGACACTCTGAAAGTTTGAGCTTATTAAACTTGTTTAATGAGGGTATTCTATTTTAATACTGGAGTGGGTTACCTGTGGCAGAGGAAGATGGTGGAGTAGAAGGAGTGCACTCATCTTCTACTGCATGAACCCCAAAATTACAAATCGCTGCTGAACAACTGTTGACAGGAGAATATTTAATTCCACCAAAAAAAAAAAAAAAAAAAAAAAAAAAAAAAAAAAAAACCATGTCCAGGTGCAAAGGAGAAGCCCCAGCAAGACAGTAGGAGGGGCAAAATCAGGTTTAGAATCAAACCTGGTACCCATCAGAGACACTAGAGGAACTCAAACAGACCTTGTGCACCAGGACCCAGAGACCCCACAGAGACTGAGCCAGAACTGTGTCTGAGTGTCTCCTATGGTGGTATTGGTTATCAGTGGACTGCCATGGGGCCAGGGGCTCTGGGTTCAGCAGACCTGGGTATGGCATAAGACCTCTTGGAGGAGGTTGCCGTTAACCCCACCATAGAGCTGCCAGTACACAGGACTGGAAAAACAGACTCTTGTAGGGAACAAACAAAATTTTGTGCCCACCAGGACTCAGGAGAAAGGAGCTGTGACCCTAAAAGAGACTGACCCAGACTTGCCCATGAGTGTCCAGGAGTCTCTGGCAGAGGTATGGGTTGACAGTGACCTGCTGCAAGGTTGGGGACATTCAATGCAGCAGTGTAAGCATGGGACATTTTGGAGGAGGTCTCAATTATCTTCATTACCTGCACCATAGTTTGGCCTCGTGTCAAATAACAGGGAGGGAACATGGCCTCCCTCTGGTCACAGAATATTGGATTAAAGATTTACCAAGCATGGCCCAACCCATTAGAACAAGACCCAGTTTCCCCTTAGTCAATCTTTCCCATCAGGCGCTTCCATAAGCTTCTTATCCTTATCAATCAGAGGGCCAACAGAATGAAAACCACAATGACAGAAAACTAAGAAAACTCATCACATCAAATTCAACAAACTCATCACAGCCTTGTCTAACTCAATGAAACTATGAGCCATGCTGTGTAAGGCCACCCAAAACGGATGGGCCATGGTGGAGAGTTCTGACAAAACATGGTCCACTGAAGACGGGAATGGAAAACGACTTCAGTATCCATGCCCTGAGAACACCGTGAACAGTGTGAAAAGCAAAAAGATAGGACACTGAAAGATGAACTTCCCAGGTCAGTAGGTGCCCAATGCGCTACTGGAGATCAGTGGAGAAATAACTCCAGAAAGATGAAGAAACAGTTCAGTTCAGTTGCTCAGTCGTGTCTGACTCTTTGCAACCCCATGGACCGCAGCATGCCAGGCCTCCCTGTCCATCACCAACTCCCGGAGTACCAAAACCAACGTTCATTGTGTCAGTGATGGCCTCCAACCATCTCATCCTCTGTTGTCCCCTTCTCCTCCTGCCCTCAATCTTTCCCAGCATCAGGTTCTTTTCAAATGAGTCAGCTCTCCGCATTAGGTGGCCAAGTATTGGAGTTTCAGCTTCAACATCAGTCCCTCCAATGAACACCCAGGACTGATCCCCTTTAAGATGAACTGGTTGGATCTCCTTGCAGTCCAGGGGACTCTCAAGAGATTTCTCCAACACCACAGTTCAAAAGCATCAATTCATCTGCGCTCAGCTTTCTTTATACTCCAACTCTCACATCCATATGTGACTACATAGCCTTGATTAGACAAACTTCTGTTGGCAAAGTAATGTCTCTGCTTTTTAATATGCTGTCTAGGTTGGTCATAACTTTCCTTCCAAGGAGCAAGAGTCATTAATTTCATGGCTGCAATCACCATCCGCAGTGATTTTGTAGCCCAGAAAAATAAAGTCAGCCAATCCTTCCCCATCTAATTGCCATGAAGTGATGGAATCGGATGCCATGATCTTAGTTTTCTGAAGGTTGAGCTTTAAGCCAACTTTTTATCTCTCCTCTTTCACTTTCATCAAGAGGCTCTTTTGTTCTTCTTCACTTTCTGCCATAAGGGTGGTGTCATCTGCATATCTGAGGTTATTGATATTTCTCCAGGCAATCTTGATTCCAGCGTGTGCTTCCTCCAGCCCAGCATTTCTCATGATGTACTCTGCATAGAAGTTAAATAAGCAGGGTGACAATATACAGCCTTGACATACTCCTTTTGTTATTTGGAACTAGTCTGTTGTTCCATGTCTAGTTCTAACTGTTGCTTCCTGACCTGCATACAGGTTTCTCAAGATGCAGGTCGGGTGGTCTGGTATTCCCATCTCTTGAAGAATTTTCCACAGTTTATTGTGATCCACACAGTCAAAGGCTTTGGTATAGTCAATAAAGCAGAAATAGATGTTTTTTTTTTTTTAATTCTCTTGCTTTTTTGATGATCCAGCAGATGTTGGCAATTTGATCTCTGGTTCCTCTGCCTTTTCTAAAACCAGCTTGCACACCTGATAGTTCACAATTCATGTATTGCTGAAGCCTGGCTTGGAGAATTTTGAGCATTACTTTACTAGCGTGTGAGATGAGTGCAACTGTGCAGTAGTTTGAGCATCCTTTGAAGAGACAGAGTCACAGTGAAAACAGCACCCAGTTGTGGATGTGACTGGTGATGTGAGTAAAGTCTGATGCTGTAAAGAACAGTATTGCATAAGAACCTGGATTTTTAGGTCCATAAATCAAGGCAAATTGGAAGTGCTCAAACAGGAGATGGCAAGAGTGAGCATCAACATTTTAGGAATCAGTGAACTAAAATGGACTGGAATGGGTGAATTTAATTCAGATGACCATTATATCTACTACTGTGGGCAAGAGTCCCTTAGAAGAAATGAAGTAGCCATCATAATCAACAAACGAGTCTGAAATGCAGTACTTGGATGCAATCTCAAAAACTACAGAATGATCTCTGTTTGTTTCCAAAGCAAACCATTCGGTATTACAGTAATCCAAGTCTAAGCCCCAAACAATAATGCTGAAGAAGCTGAATGGTTCTACAAAACCTACAAGACCTTCTCCAGGAGTAAACTCTGGGAGTTGGTGATGGACAGGGAGGCCTGGTGTGCTGCAGTCCATGGGGTCGCAAAGAGTTGGACATGACTGAGCGACTGAACTGAACTGACTTACAAGAACTTCTAGAACTAACACCCAACAAAGATATCCTTTCCATTATAGGGGATTGGAATGCAAAAGTAGGAAGTCAAGACATCTCAGGAAACAGGCAAATTTGGCCTTGAAGTACAAAATGAAGCTGGTCAAAGGCTAATAGAGTTTTGCCAAGAGAACACACTGGTGATAGCTAACACCCTCTTCCAACAACACAAGAGAAAACTCTACATATGGACATCAGCAGATAGTTAATACTGAAATAAGATTGATTATATTCTATGTAGCCAAAGATGGAGAAGCTCTACACAGTCAGCAAAAATAGGACAGGGAGCTGACAGTGGCTCAGATCATGAACACCATATTGCCAAATTCAGACTTAAATTGAAGAAAGTAGGGTAAACCCCTAGGCAATTCAGGTATGACATAAATCAAATCCCTTATGATTATACAGTGGAAGTGAGAAATAGATTCAAGGAATTAGATCTGATAGACAGAGTGCCTGAAGAACTATGGACAGAGGTTCATGACACTGTACAGGAGGCAGTGATCAAGACCATCCCCAAGAAAAAGAAATGCAAACAGGCAAATTGGTTGTTTGAGGAGGCCTTACAAATAGCTGTGAAAAGAAGAGAAGCAAAACGCAAAGGAAAAAAGAAAAGACCTACCCATTTCAATGCAGAGTCCCAAAGAATAGCAAGGAGAGATAAGAAAACCTGCCTCAGTGATCAATGCAAATAAATAAAGAAAAACAATACAATGGGAAAGACTAGAGATCTCTTCAAGAAAATTAGAGATACCAAGGGAACATTTCATGCAAAGGTGGGGTCAATAAAGGACAGAAATGGTATGGACCTAACAGAAGCAGAAGATATTAAGAAGAGGTGGCAAGAATACACAGAAGAACTATACAAAAAAGATCTTCATGACCCAGATAATCACAATGGTGTGATCACTCACCTAGAGCTAGATATCCTGGAATGAGAAGCCAAGTGGGCCTTAGGAAGCATCCCTACAAACAAAGCTAGTGGAGGTTTTAGAATTTCAGTCGAGCTATTTCAAATCCTAAAATATGATGCTATGAAAGTACTACACTCAATATGCCAGCAAATAAGGAAAACTCAGCAGTGGCCACAGGACCGGAAAAGATCAGTTTTCATTCAGTCTCAAAAAGAGGCAATGCCAAAGAATATTCAAACTACCGCACAATTGCACTCATTTCATACTCTAGCAAAGAATGCTCAAAATTCTTCGAGCCAAGCTTCAACAGTATGTGAACCATGAACTTTCAGATGTTCAAGTTGGATTTAGAAAAGGCACAGGAACCAGAGGTCAAATTCCCAACATCCGTTGGATCATCGAAAAACAGAGTTCCAGAAAAACATCTACTTCTACCTTATTGACTATGTCAAAACCTTTGACTGTGTGGATCACAACAAACTATGGAAGATTCTTCAAGAGATGGAAATACCAGACCACCGACCTGCCTCCTGAGAAATCTGTATTCAGGTTAAGAAGCAACAGTTAGAACTGGACATGGAACAATAGACTGTTTCCAAATAGGGAAAGGTGTACGTCAAGGCTGTATATTGTCACCCTGCTTATTTAATTTATATGCAGTGTACATCATGAGAAATGCTGGGCTGGATGAAACACATCTGGAATCAAGATTGCTGGGGGAGAGATCAATAATCTCAGATATGCATATGACACCACCCTTATGTGAGAAAGCAAAGAACTATAGAGCCTCTTGATGAAAGTGAAATAGGAGGCTGAAAAAGTTGGTAAAACTCAACATTCAGAAAACTGATTCATGGCATCCGGTCCCATCACTTCATGGCAAATAGATAGGGAAATAATGGAAACAGTGAGAAACTTTATTTTGGGGGCTCCAAAATCACTGCTGATGATTACTGCAGCCATGAAATTAAAAGATGCTTGCTCCTTGGAAGAAAGGCTATGACCAACCTAGACAGCATATTAAAAAGCAGAGACATTACTTTGCCAACATGGGTCCATCTAGTCAAAGCTATGGTTTTTCCAGTAGTCATGTATGGATGTGAGATTTGGACTCTAAGGAAAGCTGAGCACCGAACAATTGATGCTTTTGCACTGTGGTGTTGGAGAAGACTCTGGAGAGTCCCTTGGAATGCATAGAGATCCATCCCTTCAATCCTAAAGGAAATCAGTCCCGAATAGTCATTGCAAGGACTGCTGCTGAAGCTGAAGCTCCAATACTTCGGCCACCTGATGTGAAGAACTGACTCATTTGATAAGATCCTGATTCTGGAAAGATTGAAGGCAGGAGAAGGGGATGACAGAGGATGAGATGGTTGGATGGCATCACTGAGTCGATGGACATGAGTTTGAATAAACTCTGGGAGTTGGTGATATATAGGGAAGCCTGGTGTGCAGCCATTCTGGATTCACAAAGAGTCATACATGACTGAGCAATGTAACTGAACATTTTATTATGTTTTTGTCAATGTTTAATACTCTTCTATCATCCACACACACAAAAAAATAGGCTAAGAATTTTACCTCTTTTTAATAGTTTTATAACTTACCTATTTTTTTCACTTCTGAGAGTTTCAATTTTAGTTTTCTGTGGATATTAGTATTTATTATTTACTTAAAAATATTCTTTGTAGAAAAAAGTACATTATCAAATCAGAAAACTCTATGGCTGTTTGTTATAAAAATGAAAATATCTGTCATATTGTTGGGCTGTTTCATATTATTATTTGCATTTCTTTTATGTCAGCATCTATATTTGCAGAAATGGATAGCATTTTATATCTTTAATTCACACACTTTCTACTTGATATTGTTCATAAGTGAAAGTGAAAGTCACTCAGTTGTGTCAGACTCTTTGCGCCCCATGGACTATACAGCCCATGGAATTCTCCAGGCCAGAATACTGGAGTGGGTAGCCTTTCCCTTCTCCAGGGCATCTTCCCAACCCATGGATCAAAACCAGATCTCCAGCATTGCAGGTAGATTCTTTACCAGCTGGACCACATAATATAAAGCTACCAGTTATATACATTAGCTCCTCACTGGATTTGTCAATATTCTTCTTGTTTGCATTTAATGTGTCAGTGTCAGCAATGACAATATTTAATAACACTAACACATGTGTAGGCTCTTCTAACAATAAGGAAAATTAGTCATAAATGTATGTTTTTCTCCAAAAATAACAACAGATGTTAGTAGCTCCACTCCTGTTTTATAATTTCAAAGTGGCCACATTTTTATACTTTAGGGGGAAAAAAAAATCAGTATGAGAATCAAATGTTTTACACGAAATACCATCAAAAAATAAGCTGTTATTCCTTCTGAACACAGATCCATTGGAGAATTTAAAGAGAGTGAACAGATCTTGCTTTAACACAGTGCCTCCAGCTCACAGGCTTTTTATAGGTGTCAGGGGATTCAGGTCCATGACGGATTTCACATATACACCTGCTCTTTATTGCCAATAATACAACATTTTAACATTGAGTAGATCTGGTATTACATATAGGTAAGCCAGGTATCCTTCAAGTGAAAGCAATTTACTTAGATTTGTCCAAGGCTTTATTAAAAGCTACTGCTTTAAAAAAAAAAAATGTATTTCACCATTTTAGAAGCCTTAGAGCATCATACGTCTGTAGAGTAAGCAATCGGAGTCACTGCTGTTCTGCCACTAGGTGTCACTTAGCCTCTTGGAACAAGTTCCTTTCTCTGAACACTTAAGATTTTATCTCTGTGATTCCATTCAGCATTAATATTTATGATTATGTGTAGAGATAAGACACAGAAAATGTGTCTAAATGTTCATTTCATTGGATAGATAAATTACCTTTTCCAGTAATCTTACTCTTCTCAATAAACCTATTCTCCACATACTGCTCTGGTTCTTCTGTCTGCCTGAAATTTCTCTCTTCAGATTATCCACCGGGCTATCTTTCTCAACCCTTTGCTTATCAGCAACATCTAAATGAGATATATTCCTGATTATTCTACTTAAAACTCTGGCCTTCCTTCAATCTTTTTTAAACCAATAATTTTTATCCCCTTTTATTTTTATTCTACCTTTTCTTTTATTCCTGGCACTTTTCTCCTTTTAACATACTGTATCATTTACTTATTTATCATGCTTACGGTGAAGTAGCCATACTCTTCCTGATGGACTATATAATGTCTCCAAGGGCAGAAGTCTTTGTTAAATCACTCTAGTATGTACAACACCTAGAACAGTGCTTACATTTAGTTGTAATCAAATATTTATGCAATGAGTGAATTGCTTAGAGATCAGTGCTGGCATATGTAACGTTTTTAAATAATCTGAAAACAAACTATGCAACTTTAAAATAAATTCATGCTTTCTCAAACTAAAAGAGATTCAGAAAATTGTAGAAAACATATAAGCTGATGTGCATAAGTAGAAAGGAAGAAATTTATGGAATGAAATTTAAATTTTGAAAATAGACTCTTCTGGCACATAACATTGAGCAGAGTTGTGCCAGCCTGAATGGGAGGGAGGTGTGGGGGAGAATGGATACATGTGTATGTATGGCTGAGTCCCTTTGCTGTTCACCTGAAACTACCACAATATTGTTAATTGACTTTACTCCAATACAAAATAAAAGTTTAAAATTAAAAAGAAAAAGAAAATATAATCTTCTTTTTTTACCCCAAAAATGTCCACAATAAATTAGGGCAGGAAATGAATAGGCAAAAAATACAGTTTGGAAAAAACAAAACAAAACAAAACAAAACAAAAACAGCTACCTCTTTAGTTGGTGTGAGAGGTGAGAGGAAGCCAGGAAGTTAATCCAACCCATTCATAAACTTCACCCCACCCCAACCCCACCATACAATGGAGTCGTTTCCATTTCAGGGAAAAAAGCAAACACCAAAGATGCCAGGAAAGTTTGAAAAATATCATCTCAAGGAAAGAATAACTTCTGAAGGCCAGACTTAAAGTTAACTAAAGATAATGAAGGGATAGTTACCCAAAACAAAGTTTTGATGAGTCTACATGCTTGGTTCAGTGGATTAAGAATTTTTTTACAAAGCACAGGGAATCAGGGAAGTGATTTAACAAACAACAGGAATCCAAATGTTTGTATATTCTAGATTCATAAAAAGCATTTTAAAAGGTTTTCTAAATTAATGAGGTATTCCTATAATTTAGGTAATGTAGTTTACATAGCGATCACATATTATATAATTCTAACTTGCCCAGATAAGATGCACAGAAAAGAACCACTCTTTCCCTCATTTAGATTTCCACTAACCAAGTCCATTGTAAGACTCTCTATCAGAGCAGAATAACAGAATAAAAGCAATAGACCTGAAATTTTATTTCAATTCTGTGGTCCTAATGTTATCAAATAATCCCTTGAGCCCTCTAAATCACTTTCAACTGAACTGACATATGTGCAGCGACCATTTTATTCTCTGACGTTCCTATTATAGGTTGCTTAGTATAAACATGGAGAAGGCAACAGCACCCCACTCCAGTACTCTTACCTGGAAAATCCCATGGATGGAAGAGCCTGGTAGGCTGCAGTCCATGGGGTCGCTGAGGGTTGGACATGACTGAGCGACTTCACTTTCACTTTTCACTTTCATGCATTGGAGAAGGAAATGGCAACCCACTCCAGTGTTCTTGCCTGGAGAATCCCAGGGTCGGGGGAGCCTGGTGGGCTTCCGTCTATGGGGTCGCACAGAGTCAGACACGACTGTAGTGACTTAGCAGTATAAACATATACAAATGAGCTGTGACTCTGCTAAATTATTCAGTTTAGCTATCTTAGAGGTCCATCTGGACCACCAAATGATAAAGTTTCAAAACATTTATATAGATTGAGTGGAGTGACCAATATAAACCTGAATTACCTATTGTGGTATCCAACCAAAACAGCTCCAATGGGTCAACATCAGGTTATGCAAATTGTGTCATGCTTATTCATAGAAATATTGAAACATTATTTGTATTGATAGCTCTTTTAATACAATGTGGTACCAATGGTGTCCATGTTCACTCAACTTTTAAAAATCACCAGGCCTTATGCTAAAATGAAAAATGTTAATGAGTAACAGTCACAAAGAATCTTTTCCAATTTATATTCCTGTAAAGTAACTACAAAATGGAATACTGATGAGTGGAATTCCTTTGTTCCAGAAATCTATTACCTTCATTTTCACACTCCTTCAATGGCTTATGTAAAACTCAAAACTCCTGTTTCTTGCATAGTTCAAGTGCATACTATTGACACATACAACATTTCAATTAAAGTTGAATTTTTATAATACATATATTTATTCTAATTGGTAATCCCTATTTATTAATTTGACAGTATAATAATTTTGCATTTAGGTTGTTAATAGTAAAATTATTTTATATACACATTGCTTAAATTCAGAAAATTTCATGGCCAAAAACAGGGTGGGGGGGGGCACAATGTCCAGTAGAGGAATAGATAAACAAATTGTGGTATAACCATACAATGGAGATACCCATCACATCTAAAAGCTGATGTGCTCCTCATAACACATGATAATGGAGATGAATCTCCATAGCTGAAAGAAGCAGCTAAGCAAAGAGAAAGCAGAATAATTTTATCAAAGTGAAATTTTACAAAAAGCAAACAACCTATGGTGAAATAAAGTAGATGCTATTTTGCTTTGGTTGATGGGTGTGTGTGTTCGGGGCAGGATTATGGGAGACTATGGTATATAGGGATTTACTCTAAAATAACTTGAAAATTGTATGAGTGGTCAGTGAAACTGTTCCATATCTTGATTTTGGTTGTCGTAGCATGGGTGTATAAATTTATCAAAAAATTTTAAACTATACATTTAGATAAATTTTACTGGGTGTCAAACCTGAAGAATGATAACTATTATAAAAATAAACATAGCATTGTACTGAAGGTCCCCTGTGGATTTTGAGGAATAGGCAGAGAATAACAGCAAATCTTGCCACAAAAGCCTTTCTTTTGTCTCCAAAGTTTCACTTTTTCTGACAGTTCCTCAAATCACTCCTTTTCTCTAATTTATCTTTACACCCCTGATCTATAGAAGAGTATCTCTTTATTATTTGTCACTTTCCTCCAACCCCTACCTCAAATGGTCTCAAGAGCTCAAATTTTCAGTCTGAACTAAATTAGTGCTTCTTTCAGTTCAGTTCAGTTGCTCAGTCATGTCCGATTCTTTGTGACCCCATGAATCGCAGCACGCCAGGCCTCCCTGTCCATAACCAACTCCCAGAGTTCACTAAGACTCATGTCCATCGAGTCGGTGATGCCATCCAGACATCTCATCCTTTGTCATCTCCTTCTCCTCCTGCCCCGATCCCTCCCAGTGCTTCTTTAGTTTATTCCAATTGCCAAAAGGTAGAAAAAAATGTAAGGCTCAAAAACAGAGAAGAAGGAAAAGAGGGAAGAAAAGAGAAGAAGAGAAAGGAGTTTACAGTTTATTTTTAAGCCAATATCATTGTCATATTTTTTACTAATATTCTTAACTAGAATGTAAGATATATTCATTTTCTATTAATAAAAGATATAAACCTATAAGATAAGAAACATGACAAGGGAATCATTTATTGTCATAACTTTGCTATATTCTTTCTTTCCCCTTTGCTGTTCAAATCCGGGATTCTTTTAAGCGAGAGGAATCATTCTATTTATCTTTATCTCATCAAATCTTATAATCAATGAGTAAATCATAAAACGTTTTGCCCTGAGAATTATTTCAAGAAGCCTTCATCTCCCTCTCCTCACCCTCCTCTTCTAACACACATCTAGAAATAATTCCACTTAGTGTATCACTTACAACTCTATTATACCACTAATCAGAAGCTGCCTGATCAAGATGATCATCTCCTCAATAGTTAAATTGGAGTAGTTGGAATCAATGTATTTTGTTTCCTGGTTTCACTGAATAATGTCTTAAAAACACTATGAACACAAATTTGGTCACACACCCTGCTTTGCATGGGCAAAAGGAAAGAATCTGACTCTACCTTTTTTCTATTACTCAAGTGTGTACAATTAAGACAGATGAGTGCAGTGGACTCTGAAATCCCCATGGAAAGAGGATTTCTAGAAGGATAATAGGATTCATAAAAGAAAAACCACTCGAATTGAGAACTAGGTATGGTTCAGAAGTACATTAAAAGAGATGAGATTTTTACAGATTTCCATCAGTATACAGACAGTATTTGAAAATAATTGCAATGTAGATAGTGTAGCTAGGAGATGCTCTGTGAAATAGCGTCATTTGAGTTAAGATCTGAAGTAGATGTGGGGCCTGAGGGAGACTCAGGAAAAAATAGTAAAGGATGAGATCAAAGAGTTAGGGATGAGATAGAGAAAGCACAATTTGTAGAATCTCATAAACCATTCTAAGAATTTTAGCATTTATCATGAGTGAGAGGAATTCCACATCAGAGTATACTCTTCTGAGAAGAAAAAAAGATCTGACTTTGTTTTAAAGAATCATTCTTTGTGCAGTGTTGAAAATGAACTTAGAGAACAGGAACTAAAGCAGAAAGAGCTATAAGAGGCTGTTGTAATAATCCAAGTTTGAGATAACAGGGCTTTGGATCATAGTAGTAAAAGGAAGGCAATGGCACCCCACTCCAGTACTCTTGCCGGGAAAATCCCATGGACTGAGGAGCCTGGTGGGCTGCAGTCCATGGGGTCGCAAAGAGTTGGACACGACTGAAGTGACTTAGTGGCAGTAGCAGCCTCAGAAGGAAAGGTGGTGAAATGCACTTAAATGACACATCTATTTTCAAACTTGATATTCAAAAGCCAGGCCTACCTTACTCCAAAATCTTTGTGGTTTTTAATTTTCTCCTTTTTTTGAAAATCTCCATTCCATTACCTAACATAGTACTCTTAGTGTAGAAATCCTTAATTAGTTCAGTCACTCAGTCATGTCCGACTCTTTGTGACCCCAAGAACCACAGCACACCAGGCCTCCCTGTCCATCACCAACTCCTGGAGTTTACCCAAACTCATATCCATTGAGTCGGTGATGCCATACAACCATCTTATCCTCTGTCATCCCTTTCTCCTCCTGCCTTCAATCTTTCCCAGCATCAGGGTCTTTTCAAATGAGTCAGCTCTTCGGAACAGGTAGCCAAAGTATTGCAGTTTCAGCTTGAACATCAGTGCTTCCAATGAACACCCAGGACTGGTCTTCTTTAGGATAGACTGGTTGTATCTCCTTGCAGTCCAAGGGACTCTCAGGAGTCTTCTCCACCACCACAGTTCAAAAGCATCAATTCTTTAGCGCTCAGCTTTCTTTATAGTCCACTCTCACATCCATACATGACTACTCGAAACACCATAGCATTGACTAGACAGACCTTTGTTGACAAAGTAATGTCTCTGTTTTTCAATATGCTATCTAGGGTGGTCATAACTTTCCTTCCAAGGAGAAAGCGTCTTTTAAGTTCATGGCTGCAGTCACCATCTGCGGTGATTTTGGAGCCCAGAAAAATAAAATCAGCCACTGTTTCCAGTGTTTCCCCAACTATTTGCCATGAAGTAATGGGACCAGATGCCATGATCTTAGTTTTCTGAAGTTTGAGCTTTAAGTCAACTTTTTCACTCTCCTCTTTCACTTTCATCAAGAGGCTCTTTAGTTCTTCTTCACTTTCTGCTATAAGGGTGGTGTCATCTGCATTTCTGAGGTTATTGATATTTCTCCCGGCAATCTTGATTCCAGCTTGTGCTTCCTCCAGCCTAGGGTTTCTCATGATGTACTCTGCATATAAGTTAAATAAGCAGGGTGACAATATATAGCCTTGACGTACTTCTTTTCCTATTTGGAACCAGTCTTTGTTCCATGTCCAGTTCTAATTGTTGCTTCTTGACCTGCATACAGGTTTCTTAAGAGGCAGGTTAGGTGGTCTGGTATTCCTATCTCTTTCAGAATTTTCCACAGTTTATTGTGATCCACACAGTCAAAGGCTTTGGCATAGTCAATAAAGCAGAAGTAGATGTTTTTCTGGAACTCTCTTGCTTCTTCAATGATCCAGCGGATGTTGGCAGTTTGATCTCTGATTCCTCTGCCTTTGCTAAAACCACCTTGAACATCTGGAAGTTCATGGTTCACGTATTGCTGAAGCCTGGCTTGGAGAATTTTGAGCATCACTTTACTAGTGTGTGAGATGAGTGCAATTGTGTGGTAGTTTGAGCATTCTTTGGCAATGCCTTTCTTTGGGATTGGAATGAAACTGACCTTTTCCAGTTCTGTGGCCACTGTTGGGTTTTCCAAATTTGCTGGCATATTGAGTGCAGCACTTTCACAGCATCATCTTTCAGGATTTGGAATAGTTCGACTGGAATTCCATCACCTCCACCAGCTTTGTTGGTACACATACTTAGTATATAACACATTATACATAATTTGTTGAGTTAATAATTGATGATGAATTTAAAAATTCTCTGGATTAAACAGAAATAACAAGCTTTGTCTCACACATACACATATACATTTGAACAAGTGATGAGAAAACTGGACAGCTACAAGAGGAAGAATGAAACTACCATTTTCACACAGCACGTACATAATTAAACTCAGCATTGATTAAAGATATGAAAATAAGAACTGAAACCATAAAATTCCTAGAAGCAAACATAGACAGTACACTCTTGACATTGGTCTTATCAATATGTTTTGGTTATGTCTCCTCTAGCAAGGGCAACAAAAGCAAAAAGTAAAATGAAAACACATCAAGCTAAATTTTTCACCTAGCAAAAATACCCATCAACAAACAAAAGGGAACATACTGACAACAAAAGAAACTTGCAAAGTATATGTGCATTAAAGGGTTTATCACCCAAGTATATAAAAGCACATATAATCCAATATCAATTAAAACCCAATTTAAAAATAGGCAGAGGATCTAAATAGGCACTTTTCAAGGAATACATACAGATGGCCAACAGGCACATGAAAACATGCTTAACATTGCTAATCACCAGGGAATACAAACAAAACCACAATTAGATAACACCTCACACTTATCAAAAAAACCATAAACTGTAAGTTTTGCTGAGAATGTGAAAAAAAGGAAACCCTTGTGCACTATTCGTGAGAATGAAAATTGGTGCAGCCGCTATGGTAAACAGTTATGGAGGATCCTTGAAAAATTAAAAGCAGAACTACTATATGATCCTTGAATTTCACTTCTGGATATTTACCTGAAGAAAAGACAAATGCTAATTCAAAAAGATATATGCACCTCAATGTTCATTGCAACATTATTTATACTAGCCAAGATATAGAAGCAACCTAAGTGTCCATCGATAGATAAATGCATACAGAGAACAAACTTAAGCTTGAGACAGGTGAAGGGTGTTAAGAGGGCTGCTGCTGCTCCTGCTAAGTCTCTTCAGTCATGTCCAACTCTGTGCAACCCCACAGATGGCAGCCTACCAGGTCCCCCTGTCCCTGGGATTCTCCAGGCAAGAACACTGGAGTGGGTTGCCATTTCCTTCTCCAATCCATGAAAGTGAAAAGTGAAAGTGAAATCACTCAGTCGTGCCCAACTCCTAATGACCCCATGGACTGGAGTCTACCAGGCTCCTCTGTCCATGGGAGTTTTCAGGCAAGAGTACTGGAGTGGGTTGTGTTAAAAGGGGAAAACTAACAATTATAAACCAAGTCCCAGGAATGCAATGTGCAGCACAAGGGAATATAGTCAATAATATAGTAACAACTTTTTGTGGTACATAATGTATGTCAAATAACTATGTTGTACACCTGAACCTAAGATTGAAGTCGACTATTTTCAATACACAGCAACAACAGCTAAACATAATGATGCTTTGCAAATGTTAATATAAAATAATGGTAGGCAAATGAGAAAGCAAACTAGTTGGAGACAACCCATGGAAGTATGTTATGTTTAGAGTACATAAATACTGGGCAGCAGAGCTAGGTTTAGGGTACATAAATATTGAAATATTAAAGATGAGTAAGTGTTCGGACTCTAGAGACAAAGAATACTAAATGTTTAGGATACAGTGCCCTAAAATCTAAGAAGGAATTAAAGTAGTTTCTGGAAAGGAAGAAGATGCCACTCTGTTTATGTTTAGTTTATCCTCTGAAACTCATCTGCCACTATCTATAACAGAGTGAAAAAAGACTTGATCAAGAAGATCAGTAGGGGAAATGTGCTGTTTCTCTTTTTCAATAGGTCAAAAGAGGGTGTATGGTAAAGTTTTTAAAATAATTTAGTTGGTAGAAATAAAAGCCCTCATTCACCAAGATTGCCAAGATCTTGAAATTAGATGTGCCTAAAGGTCCATCTAGTCAAGGCTATGGTTTTTTCTCTGGTCATGTATGGATGTGTGAGTTGGACTGTGAAGAAAGCTGAGTGCTGTAGAATCAATGCTTTTGAACTGTGGTGTTGGAGAAGACTCTTGAGAGTCCCTTGGACTGCAAGGAGATCCAACCAGTCCATCCTAAAGGAGATCCGTCCTGGGTGTTCTTTGGAAGGAATGATGCTAAAGCTGAAACTCCAGTACTTTGGCCACCTCATGCAAAGAGCTGACTCATTGGAAAAGACTCTGATGCTGGGAGGGATTGGGGGCAGGAGGAGAAGGGGACGACAGAGGATGAGATGGCTGGATGGCATCACCAACTCGATGGACATGAGTTTGAGGGAACTCCGGGAGTTGGTGATGGACAGGGAGGCCTGGCATGCTCCAATCATGGGGTTGCAAAGTGTCGGACATGACTGAGCGACTGAACTGAACTGAACTGAATAGTGGGGTATTTCTGTGTCTCAGCACAAACACTGAGAAATATTAAGTGACTAATTTACTTTTCCTGTCTGATGCTTTCCTTTTCTAGTAATAAGATTTTGGTCCAAACAGCTTCTAATTATTAATTGTAATTATTAGTTGCTTACTACTTTTTTATAATTATATTCATCTATGCATCAAAATCCTCTTCTAAAGCTCTGCCAATGTTTTAACTCTTCTTGTTCTCTCACAGAAGCTGGGGTGGTCATGCTGTTAGTAAGTTCAGAATTAAATATATGAAAAGTATGATCTGTTCTCTTCAAGTCAGATTCTGCAAATATGATACATAATTATATGATTAGCTAATATAAAATAATGAATATAATGCTACTCCTGAAAAATGATCTTTTTATTGCCAAGAGTACAATGGTAATTCATTCCATTGTATGGGATATTTCTTCCATTACATAAAGACAAATTTAGATGAGTAAAATTCATAATTTTTATTCCCAGGCTGCATCTTCTATTGTAATTCCAACTAAATTGTTGCTACATGATGATACCACTCATTATATTAATTATCTCCTGTATTTCCCAGTAAGTCTGTGTAAGTAATTCAAGGGAATTGTATGTCAAATCACATTAGTGAAGTAATACATCAAGCATCTCATAAAGCAAATCCACAAAACACGTGGATTAACTTTTTATTATCCCAACTCAAGAAATTTGATAGCATGTATTATAGATAATGGTGAATATTTATTATTGCTTATTTCGTGGCAAGTAATTTCAAAAGTAATTTATATGTATTAATTCACTTAATTCACCTGTGTTGGTAATTTAATGTGTCAATTTGACTGGACTAAGGGATTCCCAGATAGTTATAAAATCATTATTTTGCATGAATAATCTATGAATCATATATTGCATGAATCTATCATGCATTGTATGATCTATTGCATGAACGCATCTATGAGGGTCTTTGAATCTGTGCACTGAGTAAAAATCACTCTCACCAATGTGACTGTGCAACATCCAATCCAGTGAGTACCTGAATAGAACAGAAAGACGTAGGAAGAGTGCATTTGCTTTTTTCCCTTGAGTTGGGAAACACACCTCCCGCCCTTTGACATCTGTCCTGGTTCTGAGCCTTCAAACTCGTACTGAATTACATCACTGACTTTCCTGTTTCTCAGTTTTCAGGTATCAAAGGATGGGACTTTTTGGTCTGCATTATCCTTTGAGCCAACTCTAATCATAGATCTCTTCTTTATCTGTTTATCTATCCATCCATCCATCCACTTTATTCGTTCTATTTCTTTGGATAGCCTTAATACCTCTTCCAAAAAGCTCATAATAAATGTACTTTTATTATATTTATATTGTTTTTAATAAAACCAGGAAAAAAAATCTGAATAAATTGCCTCATGTCACCTAGCTGTTAAGTGATAAAGCTAAGGATGCAGCATAGGTTTTGATAGATATAGGCATAATATTCTATAAATGAATCTTCTATATGAATCTATATTTATAAATGAGATTAATACTTTATAAAAATTATCTTCTACACTTTAATGGTGAATTTCATATTCACTATATGCTTACTTGTAACAACTTTCAAAGGGATATAATAGAATATTACCAAAAAAGTATAAGTTTCAAATTCCTATTTTATGTATTTGGAAAATTTATTATAATAAATGGTACTGTAAAATGCTTTACAGTTTGGATCAAGAATAGTTGGATTTAAAGCAGAGCCCATACATTTATTAATTGCATGAATTTGGCAAGTGTCATACCCATTTAAGCCTAGAAAAGAGATAATAATACCTAACAGAAACTTTTCTGATGAAATTAAATATGATAACATCTCAAAAAATATAATAATTATTGGCTCAGAGTAAGTGTATAATAAAATTATAATCATTTACTTTTATTTCTATAGACAGCTGTATGTTTAAAAACACAAATGTCATACATACAGGTGAAGATGGTTAAAAATTTAGCCAAGGAAATTTGAGTACTGAATTGAGTGTTCTCATGGTTTATGATGTCTGTATTTAACCAAAATGCAGTATGTTTTGCCATGTATATGAATGTATATTTTATGCTACATGCAAATGTGAAATGTAAAGATCCTATTGATTACTTTGTGAAAATTAAAAATGACTAATGAATTGTATTATATCAAAATAGAAATTCAGCCACAAAATATAAATTCTTGTGTTACCATGGTAGCACATCACTCTAATTTAGCAGTATAAGCTGAGTTCCTGAAGAAAGGCAATTTAACAGGATTTCTGTACTGATAATCAGTATATTCAATAAGGGATTTAAATTTTATTTTGAACTTTAATTTTTTGTGACTATTCCCTTATTTGAATTTCAGGAAGACCTTTAAAAGACTTTTGCTTTAATGTGTAAGTCCCATTATTTTGTTTACACAATTAGAAGAAAGAACATTTATATAGGATCTGATTATCTTTCTTGGAATTACTCGTGACTAAGATGTTTTATGGAATCCAAAATGAAATTTAGTTTTGTTTTGTTTTTCATAACCCAACAAGAATGTTTTTCTCCATCACTTCAACTTAATCAATTGCAAGCAAAAATGAGACATATTAGAGAGTTTCTCCCTCAAAGCATGCATCATTAGTATATTTCTATTTGTTAAAATTGTTTAGGACAGTGAGGAACACTATGCACAACACAATGTCCACAAACTTGATATCTTAGATAAATAGACCAATTCTTTGAAGGACTCATGCTACCAAAAGTCATGCAGGGAAAAATATATTATCTTAATAGGCCTATATCTATTGAAGAAATTGATATAGTAATTAATTACTATGTCTAGATTATTTTACAGATGAGTTAAAGAACATTTAAGAAAAAATAGCAATTCTTCACAGCCTCTTCTAGAAAGTAAAAGCAGAGGGAACACTTCCTAACATAATATGAGTTAAGCAAGAATCCATAATATACCACAAATGTATGAATTAATCTCACTGAAATGAGTAGGGTAAAAAAGTGCTAACCTAAGTTTAGAAATGAATCCATAAACTTAAAGACAAAATAAATTGTATATAAGCAATGCATTCTAGTTGATGAAGTTAAAAACCAGAGGGTATAGGTTAGCAATTTTGATACTACTATAAATATATACTAGAAATGAACAGTTAGGTAGATGGATGTCAAACATTTGAAGTCTGGTTTATCACTACTAGAGTGGAAAATTATAGATAAGCAAGGAGAGGACTAAAATGATTCACTTGGTGATGGATCCATTAAACGTTTGAAAAGTCACTATGAGATCAAGTTTAGCTTAGCATAAATATAGATTTAAATATAGAATATTGATAGGTGTATGTGTATATAGGGCTTCCCAGGTGTTGCCAGTGATAAAGAATCTACCTGCCCCTGCAGAAGACATAAAAGATGTGGGTTTGATCCCTGGGTTGGGAAGATCCCCTGAAGTGGGAAATGGCAGCCCACTCCAGCATTCTTGCCTGGAAAATTGCAGGGACAGAGGAGCCTGGCCACGGAGTCACAAAGAGTCGTACACGACTGAGCGTACACATATATGATATGCATATACACCTGGGTTAGTATGGAAGCATTTATTTACTTGCTCTGCCGGCTGACAACCAAAAGCAATGACAATAGGCAAGAAGTACACCTAGCACCTATATCCTGCTTTCTAACACCATTCTCCAATTTTAAAAAACTGTGTTCCTCAGAGAAATGTTTGATTCTACAAAATACACAACATGAGCTTGGAGAACTCATAATATCAGAAAGTAATATGGCACCCAAAACAACACCTACAATGACTGTTTTATGCCCAAGACACAAGAGACAACTGAGAAACCTCCAAGAGGTAAAAGCTATTCTGTAATTTGAATGCAAAAATAAAGTAATTTATTATAATTTAACTATATAAGTATAATGCAAAACATAGATTAAGAACACATAAGTTCATACTTATATAAATAAATAACTTGAATAAAAATGAGAGTAAATCCACAATGTAGATAAATTCTAAATAATTTATGTAGATACTCTGTCTTCAGGGAGGCAGAACATAATTCCCTACTCCTCATCTGTGGGCTGAGCATAGTAAATTTCTTCCAAGAAGTACAGCATGAAAAGAGGTAAAGAAGAGTTCCTTTACAACAAAGTTTTACAAACACTATGTCACCCAAATGCTCAATGTCATCAACTGTTAGGAGCCATGTTGATACTATGTGCCTTTAATATCATGTGATAAAATGGCTCTTTACCTCTGTGTTCTTTCCCCCAAAAGCTCTAACCTTGGATTCACAGTAAGAAAAATATCAGCTAAATATCTCAATAGCTGGACATTCTGTAAAGTACCTGGTTAGAGCTCCTCAAAGTTGTCAAGGTCATCAGAAACAAGGAACATCTGGGAAACTTTCGCAGTCAAGAGTACCTGAAAGAGAAATGATGAAATTTGAATGATGAGATGATTAATGATGAAAAATAAACAATGTGGTATTCTGGATGGGATCCTGGAAGCAAAAATGACATTAAATAAAACCTAAGGAATCTGAATAAAGTATATTTAGCTTTTAATAATGTATTTATAGTCATCCATTATTTGTAGCAAATATATCTTACAAATGTAATAATGTTAACAGCTAAAATCATGTGGGGTTTACATGAGAACTTTGTACATCTTCACATTTTAAAAATTAAAACTCTTCTAAAAAGTAAAGTTTATTTAAAATAAAACAAAAATATTCTACATAATTACTTAGATAGCAGAAAAGTGTTCATTAAATGGATTTCTCAAAACTTAAACATTCAGCTGCTATTAAACATTTCACATTTATGTCAAATTTTTACAATTCATGCATTCATGCAACAAACAAGTATTAAAAGCTTTGTCAGATGCTATAGTAAGATTTGAGATTCAACAAAGAAATAAAATAGAAATAAGCCCTGTAATGCTATGCTAATATATAGCGAGGGAGAGAGGCAAAAGTAAAATAAAACTGAAATAAAGACAATAAATTAAAAATAAAAGCAGGTATAGAGGTAGAGTACAGAAGATGGCAGAGGAGTAGGTGGATGTGGAGTACATCTCTCTCCAGGGATCCATCAGGAATACACCTTCAGATCCAGAAGTGCATGCAGAACCCAGCTGAGAGTCATCAGGAGTATCTGACCAGTGGAAAAAAATATATAGAACAATGCAAAACTCGGTAGGACAAAGGAACTAGGGTGGAAAACAGGAGTGTTAGATGGACTGGACCTGCCCTCAGCAGGTGGGGGAACTTAAGCAGGGGCCCAATCCCTCAGTTCAGTTCAGTCGCTCAGTCATGTCCAACTCTTTGTGACCCCATGAATTGCAGCACACCAGGCCTCCCTGTCCATCACCAACTCCTGGAGTTCACTCAAACTCAAGTCCATCGAGTTGGTGATGCCATCCAGCCATCTCATCCTCTGTTGTCCCCTTCTCCTCCTGCCCCCAATCCCTTCCAGCATCAGAGTCTTTTCCAATGAGTCAACTCTTTGCATGAGGTGGCCAAAGTACTGGAGTTTCAGCTTTAGCATCATTCCTTCCAAAGAACACCCAGGACTGATACCCTTTAGAATGGACTGGTTGGATCTCCTTGCAGTCCAAGGGACTCTCAAGAGTCTTCTCCAACACCTACATCAAGGCAATTGTCTGAGTCAGAGGAGAAACATTTAAGGCTGAGAGTGAAACCGATGATCTGTGGCAGGCTAAATGAAATAAGAATTAGACAGTCCTTGCCGCAGCCATACATACTGCCGATAGGAACGCTGGTCCCCTGGAAGAGGCAGCGGCTGGGAGCTGCAGTGTAGGGCTTGTGGAACAATCCCAGGGCGAGAGCTGCTGTTGACTGCAGAGAGACGGATCAAGGGGATGTGAGGGAGGAGATAGTAATGGGAGATGTCTGTGGAGGAAAGCCAGGCAGCCACTGAAGCAAGGTGATACTGCTGAATCACGTGTAGGGGGTAGAGCCATCACCATAGCTTCTTTCTTCCCACATGCCAGCATCTGCAGCTGAAACAACAGAGAGGCTGGCCCATCAAATGTCTGACGCACTGAACTACAGAGTAGGACCCCACCCAGGGTGCTCCTTTAAGTGACTAATGCTGCAATCTACAGAATATGACTCCAGCCAGGGTCGTCCCTCTAAGTGCCTGAGGCGCCTAGCAACAGAGAAGGACCCCAGGCAAGGGATCTGTCTAAGTGCCTGAATCGGAGGAGCTATGGAGAAAGACTGGCCAAAGAGGCCTTCTGATTGCCAGCTACAAGAGGCTTGAAAAAAAAACTCTGATAGGGCCATAACTCCTGTGGTGGAGGCAGTCCATGTCCCTGCACACTTGGCACAGCCAGGGTCCCTGCAAGCCAAGCAGCTATACCACCTTCATGCTCAACACTCACTGGGGCAGAGCTGCCACAGGCAAAAAAAGTCTTGCGTCTATGCATACAGGGTGGCTTCTGTTGTGTCTAACTCTTTCCAACCCTGTAGATTGTGGCCTGGCAGGCTTTTCTGTCAGGGAGGGGAGTTCTCCAGGCAAGAACACTGGAGCATATTGGTCAATACTGGTTGCCATACCCTTCTAGAGCACTGTATTTCCTGCTGCCCTAGCCACCAACTCCCCTAAATACCTGCCAGAACCCCTGCAACCCAAGCAGCTGCACCACCTCCACACCTGGCCCTCACAGGGGCAAACCCAAGTCCTCCAGGGCAGCCTCAGGAGCAAACCCCAGTGGACAACTCACATGCAGAGGTGGAAATAAAGCCACAATTGAAACCCAGGGGCAGTGTGGCTAAGGAAGACCCAAAATCTTCCCACCAGCTGTACAAGCTGCAGATTAAATCCACAAGGTCAACTAGGCAGATACTGTGTCTATGAAATATATAAAAGGTCATTGAGAGGTCCCACAAAAGAAAACACACTGGTTCTGATAGCTGTGGACATTGGAGGCAAGAAACACAGGAGTAGGACCAGATTAGAATCTGAGCTGCCCCACAGCAGATCCAGAGCTCAGCACAGTGTTTGAGGGCATCCTAGGGAGGTGAGGTGGACTGTGACTTCCAGCGGGGGAAAGGACTCAGACAGCAGTGACTCAAGAAAAACATGTATTATTCTTGTGTTTTGACTTCTTCTGTAGATTCTTTGGAATCCCCCCCACCCCACCCCACATTTTTTCTCTTCTCTGTTGTAGTTGCTGATTTTATTGGCACTATAAAATTCAATTAAGAGTTTGAGCTTTTTTTTTGTCCTTTCTCAGTCACATTTGTCATTGTTGTTATAAACCTCTGCCTCTACTTTGGACTTTTGCAGTTCTGTGGAATTTTCTTCTTCTTTTTTTTTTTTCTTTTCTCTTTTTTTATTTTTAATTTTTAAACCTATTATTATTTTTCTATATTTATTCTTTTGTTTGCTTTTCCTACTGTCCTTTTCCCCTTACAGTTAAAAAGACATGTATACACTGAAAGAGAAAGGATGGAAAAGGTATTCTATGCAAATGGGAAGCAAAAGAAAGCTGGAGTAGCAAACCTCACATGAGACCTTGAAAGAAAGAGGATTACAAGAGATAAGGAAGGACACTATATAATGATCAAGGGATCAATCCAAAGGAAGACATAAGAGTTGTAAATATTTATGCACCCAACATAGGAGCAACACAATACATAAGACAAGCACTAACAGACATAAAAGGAGAAACTGACAGTAACACAATAATACACTCACACCTATGGACAGATCTTCAAAACAAAAAATTAATAAGGAAACAAATCTTAAATGAATGATACATTAGATGAGATGGATCTCACTGATATCTTCAGGACATTCCATCCAAGTACAGAGTACACCTTCTTCTCAAGTGCACATGGAATATTCTCTTGGATAGACCACATCTTGGGTTGCAAATCAAACCTCAGTAAATTTCAGAAAATTGAAATTGTATCAAGCATCTTCTCTGACCACAATGCTATGGGACTAGATATCAATTACAAGGGAAAAAAAAAAAACAACTGTAAGAAGCACAAACACATGGAGATTAAACAACATGTTTCTAAATAACCAACAGATTATTGAAGAAATCAAAAGGGAAATCAAAAAATTTCTAGAAACAAATGACAATGAAAACACAACTCAAAACCTGTGGGATGCAGCAAAAGCAGTTCTAAGAGGGAAGTTAATAGCAATACAATTCTACATCAATAGACAAGAAAAACATTGAACAGACAACCTAACTTTATACCTAAAACAACTGGAAAACGAAGAACAAAATCCCCCACAAAATTAGTAGAAGGAAAGAAATCATAAGGATCCAAGCAGAAATAAATGAAAAAGAAGTGAAAGAAACAATTGTAAAGATTAATAAAACTAAAAGCTGATTCTTTGAGAAGATAAACAAAATTGACAAACCTTTACCCAGACTCATCAAGAAAAAAGGAGAGAAGAATCAACTGAACAAAATTAGAAATGAAAAAGGGGAGGTTATAACAGACAATGCAGAAATACAATGATTATAAGACACTATTATGAACAAATATATGGCAATAAAATAGATAACCTGGAAGAAATGGACAGATCTTTAGAACAGTTCAATCTTCCAAGACTGAACCAGGAAGAAATAGAAATTATGAACAACCCAAGTGTAAGAACTGAAATTGAAGCTGTGATCAAAAATCTCCCCAAAAGCAAAAGCTCAGGACCAGATGGCTTCACAGAATTCTATCAATCATTTAAAGAAGAGCTAATGCCTATCCTTCTAAAACTCTTTCAAAAAATTGCAGAGGAAGGAACACTTCCAAACTCATTCTATGAGGCCATCATCACCCTGATACCAAAACCAGACAAATACAACACAAAAAAAGAAAACTACAGGCCAATATCACTGATGAACATAGATGGAAAAATCCTTAACAAAATCTTAGAAAACAGAATTCAGCAACACATCAAAAAGCTCATACATCATGATAAAGTTGGGTTTATTCCAGTGATGCAAGGATTCTGCAATATATGCAAATCAATCAGTGTGATGTACCATATTAACAAATTGAAAGATAAAAACCATATACTAATCTCAATAGATGCAGAAAAAGCCTTTGACAAAATTGAGCACCCATTTATGATTAAAACTCTTCAAAAAAAATTGACATAGAAGGAACCTACCTCAACAAAGTAAAGGCTATATATTTTAAGCCTATGGCAAACATTATTCTCAAGAGTGAAAAACTGAAAGCCTTCCCCCTAAGATCAGCAACAAGACAAAGGTGGCCACTTTCGGCACTATTATTCAACACAGCTCTGGAAGTTCTGCTGCTGCTAAGTCGCTTCAGTCATGTCCGACTCTGTGCGACCACATAGACGGCAGCCCACCAGGCTCCTCTGTCCCTGGGATTCTCCAGGCAAGAATACTGGAGTGGGTTGCCATTTCCTTCTCCAATGCATGAAAATGAAAAGTGAAAGTGAAGTCGCTCAGTCATGTCCAGCTCTTAGCGACCTCATGGACTGCAGCCTACCAGGCTCCTCCGTCCATGGGATTTTCCAGGCAAGAGTACTGGTGTGGGCTGCCATTGCCTTCTCCGCTGGAAGTTCTAGCTAGAGCAATCAGAGAAGAAAAAAATAAATAAAAGGAATCCAGATCGAAAAAGAAGAAGCAAAGCTCTGTTTGTAGATGACATGATACTGTACGTAGAAAACCCTAAAGACAGTATCAGAACATTACTGGAACTAATTAGTGAAATTAGCAAAGTTGCAGGATACAAAATCAATACACAGAAATCATTTGCATTTCTACATACTAACAATGAAAAGTCAGAAAGAGAAATTAAGAAATCAATCCCATTCACCATTGCAACAAAAAGAATTAAATACCTAGGAATAAATTTACCTAAGGAGACAAAAGAACTGTACACAGGAAACTATGAGACACTGGTGAAAGAAATCAAAGATGACAAAAACAGATGGAGAGATATTCCATATTCCTGGGCAGGAAGAATCAATATTGTGAAAATTAATATACTACCAAATGCAATCTACAGATTCAATGTGATCCCTATCAAATTACCGATGGCATTTTTCACAGAACTAGAACATGTTCAGGAGCATGTTGTTTACTTCTAATATTTTGTAAACTTTCTATTTTGCTTCTTGTAATTAGTTTCTACTTTCAAACTACTGTGATCAGAAGGATGTTTGATATGATTTAAATATTCTTAAATTTAAGATTTGTTTTGTGCCCTAACATATAAATTATCTTGGAGAATATTCCATATGCACTTGAGAAAAATATGTATTCTGCTACTGTTGGATGGAACATTCGATGTTAAGTTTATCTAGTCTAATGTGTGTGTTAGTCTTGTTTAAAAAAAAATGGGCAAAGGTATGAACTGACATCTTTCCAAAGAAGATATACAGATGGACAAGTACATGAAAAAGTATTCAACATCAGTAATCATCAAGGAACTACAAATCAAAAACACAATGAGATATTATCTCATACCTGTTAGAGTGGATATCATCAAAAAGGGAAGAAATAGTAATATTGGTGGGAAAAGGGAACACTGTTTCATTGTTTGTGGAAATGTAAATTTGTTCTGCCACTCTGGAGAACAGTATGGAGGTTTCTCAAAAAAATTAAAACAAAACTCACTATTATCCAGGAACCCTGCTTCTGAGTGTAGTTCAAAAAATTAAAAAAAAAAAATCAGATATTGAAGAGATACCATGCTCTCATGTTTATTGCTGCATTATTCTCAACACCCAAGATATGGAAAATAACCTGTCTCAGAGTAAATGTATAAGTTTATGAAGAAAATGTTGTGTGTGTATTTTTGTGTATATTTCATTATTTAGCAATGAAAAATATCCTATCATTGAATAGAACTTGAGGTCATTATGCTAAGCAAAATAGGTCAGAAATAAGTTATGTGTGATATCACTTATATGTTGTTGTTCAGTCATTAAGCCTTGCAACCCCATGGATTGCAGCATTCCAGGCTCCTTTGTCCTCCACTATCTCCCAGAGTTTGCTCAAATTCATGTCCATTGAGTTGGTGATGCGATCTAATCATTTCTTCCTTTGCCACCCCCTCTCCTTTTGCCTTCAATCTTTCCTAGCATCAGGGTGTTTTCCAATGAATCAGCTCTTTGCATAAGGTGGCCAAAGTACTGGGCTTCAGTATCAGTCCTTCCAATGAATATTCAGGGTTGATTTCATTTTGCATTGACTGGTTGGATCTCCTTGCAGTCCAAGGGACTCTCTATAGTCTTCTCCAGCACCACAACTAAAAAGCATCAATTCTTCATTGCTCAGTTTTCTTTATGGTCCAGCTTTCACACCTCTATATGACTACTAGAAACACCATAACTCTGACTATACAGACCTTTGTCAGCAAAGTGATGTCTCTGCTTTTTAAAGGAGTAAGCTTATTTTAATTTTGTGGCTGCAGTCATATTCCATGGTGATTTTGGAGTCCAAGAAAATAACATCTGTCATTGCTTCCCCTGTTTCCCATCTATTTGCCATGAAGTCATGGGACCAGATGCCACACTCTTAGTTCATTTTTTATTTTTTAGTGTTGACTCTCTAAGCTAGCTTTTTCACTCTCCTCTTTGACTCACAATATCTAAAAAAAGTCAAGTTCATGCAAATAGTCTAGAATGGAGGTTACCAGGAGTTAGGGGGTGGGAAAAAGATAGAGAAGTTGGTCTAAGAGTACAAACATTCAGCTAAAAGATAAATAAGGTCTGGGCATGTAACGAACCGCATAATGAATACATTAAAGTTGCTACAGAGTAGATCTTAAATATTCTCACACACAAAAAAGAAAATGGTAATTATGAATTTTGATGCAGGTATTAATAAATGATATGATAGTAGTCATTTTGCAGTCTGTGTCCATCAAATCAACATATTGTGCACCTTAAACAGTGAACAATGTCATATGTAAATTATCTCAAAAGGCTGGAGAAAAACATCCATAACCTAAGAAACTAAAGAGAAAAAATCTTCTTTTTTTGCATAAAGGTAATTATCCATGCACAACTCTTAAGCATTTTAAAAATTTGAGTAACTATCCTAAATACAGAAATAAGAAGTCCCACTAATGAGATTGTTTAATCTATTTCCCCAGAATTAGTGCATGCATTTGAATTAGGCAATTACATAAAACAAAAAGCCTAAGAAAAAACTGAATGAATATACTAAATGTTTAATTTTTATGTAAAGGAAATCTAGAAATAGGCAATACAAGGCTTCTTTAGCCTCTCCATGGTTATCAGAGACTCAGGCTCTTTCTGTTTCTTTGCACTAGCATCCTACCATTTACTGGTTTTACTACTCTGATGTAAGAAGGCTACTCTCACACTATATATGTAATTCAGTTTACAGGAAGAAACAAGAAAGGATGGAAGGGCAAAGAGAATCACCTTCTAGGAAATTCTGCCGGTATATTTTCTTTAACAGGCTTACCTGAAATCTCATCACCACTATCACCTTCACAGATCATTTGCTAGAACTACATCACGTGACCAAACCCAGAGGCAAGCTACCATAGGACATAGTACTTACAGTTAACAATATAGTATTGTGCACTTTAAAGAGGACGATATCACATTAAGTGTTCTTACCACATATACACACAAACTGGAGAAAGTTTTTGAAAGTGATGGATATATTTAGTAACTGTGGTGATAATATCACCAGTGTATGCTTATGTCCAAAATCAGCAAGATGTACACCTTTAATGCATGCCATTTTTGGTATTTCAACTATACATCATGAAGGTAAAAAAAAAAGTTTACTAACAGATTCATTGTTATTGATAAAAATGAAGAAAACTTTTTTTTTTTACCTAAGAAGGAAGAACAGTGCATCTTCAGTAGACATTTATCAGTATATACAGTAACAATTAAAATACAGTTGACCCTTGAACAGTGGAAGGGATAGTGATGCCAGCACTCCAAGCAGTCAAAAATTCAATTTATAATTGTCCCTCCATATTCAAGATCCCACCATATACATGCTTCCTCCTTATCTGAGGTTCTGCATCCTCAGATTCAACCAAACAGGGATCATGTAGTACTGTAGTATATATTACTGAAAAAAAGTCTGTGTGTAAGTGGACTTGCACAGGGAAACCCATGTTGTTGAAGGGTCAACTGCATATTTTAAAATATTTTAAATGACATATATCTGTTATGGTCTTATTTTATTTCCTAATTAGTTCAAAGTTTAATACTTAGTTGTATATTTAATAGTCATTTGTATTATACATGTCAGTATTTACAAGTATAATTTAAGAAAGTTATAAGTTGAGAGACAAACCAAGGGCAAGAAAACAAAACAGGGCATCCCTGGTGGTTCAGTGGTAAGGAATCTGCCTGTCAATAGAGACGACACAGTTTCAGTCCCTGGTCTGAGAAGATCCCACGTGCTGCAAAGCAACTCAGCCCACCCACTACAACTGTTGAGCCTGTGCTCTAGAGCCCAAGAACCACAGCTCTGCAACTACTGAAGCCTGCATTCCCAAGAGCCCGAGGTCTGCAAGAAGAGAAGCCGCCACAATGAGAAGCCTGCACATTACAACTAGAGAGTAGTTATCTGAGTGTTTTTGACTCTCTGAGTCCTCTGGTTTTTTTTTTTTTTTTTTTTTTTTTCCCCGAACAAAACTAATGATAAATTTCCTATGAATGAAATAAATCAGCAATATATGAAAATGTTGCTTGATTTTTACAACTAGAGAGTAGCCCTCCCTTGCCACAGCTAGAGGAAAGCCCATGCAGCAATGAAGATCCAGCACAGCCAAAAATAAATAACTTGTAAAAAAGAAAAGCAAAACAACTTCCATTCAATTTATAAGGGTTAGAAAAGTGCCAGTTATAAATTCACAGTAGCTGTTCATTTTGGGGCATATTTTGTGAAGAACAAAAGTAGGACAGGACCCACTGTAATGTGGAAACTGTAAATTCCCTGCTGCTGTCACTCATGTGGTGTGAACCACTATATCTCCAGAACGACCATGTTCTAAAGCAATTATATTAGCAGAGACAGAAAATGACTAGTGCATTTGCATAAATTAATTTTTAAATAGTTATTTTAGAAAATGATGGGACTCTCAGAGTTTGTAGTAAGGTAAATCATGACAGAGGAAAGGAGAACAAGATGTGGGAAACTGCTCAGAAGTCATACATATTAGGGTTTTTCCCAGTTATACCAGGCTAAATTTCATCCAAGATTTATGTGCTTAAGAAGCATGGGATTCTGAAGATTAGTTTTCAAACTTTATTAAAATCATCCTTGAATAGAATATATCATAAATTCTTATCAATTTAACTTTTGATATGTTGACTTAAAAACATTCAAAACATACATGCATTGGTGGAGTAAAGCATTACAAAAAATTGTCACTTAGTTTTTTCTGTAGTAACTAGGGAATGTACAGATAATGTCCCTGAGTATGTCCTCTTACTCAGTATCATCAAAATACAATTTTGATTAACTGCACAAGGAATGTGCAGATATCAAGATATAAACAGTATTTTGACAGGTTTGGCTTTCCTAATAAAACTAATGCCTTTGAAATCTATTAATACTTTCTCTCCTTCTTCATGGTCTTAGTCGCAGTCATTTCCTGGAACTATAAATTTATTCCTTTCTCCTACCCCTTAGTCATAATAGGTAAGGTAGAAAAATTAAAGAAGGGGGGGTCAAACACTTGTGAGGGTTTTTTTTACTAATTATTTTATTAATAAATTATGAAAATATTTTGAACACTGGTCTATCTCCATAAAGGTAGGGGAATATTAGAGATAAAATTCAAATAGGTATAAACCAGGACATCATAACCAAGAAATAATGAAAATCAAACGCTGTTGCAAGATCCTATCTAGTGAAGAATCAGAAGTTTGGTCCAGAATCAAGACTGCCAAACTAAGGCAACAAAACAAACAAAAAATCCAGCAAAATTGGAAATGCGTACACACACAAAAAGCTTAGTCCCAAGAAAAACAGATCTAAAATCTAAGGCCAATTAAAGAGAGAAAGTGAGCCCATATAAACTGCAAAGTTAGGAAATAACCAACGTGCTACAGTAAAAGATACCAGTAAATGAAAGGGAGTACAGAAGGTCCACTGAATATCCTATCACCTTACTATTGAATTGCTTTTATAATTTAAAAAAAAAAGTACCATTGTTAAACTGTAAATGATTAATAAAAATAGAAAAATGATACAGATTAGTTTCAAAGGGCACCACATTGTAGCTCTGGTCAGTTGGTCAAATTGGAACACTAATAACAACCTGGAAAATTATCAACAGTCATGAGACATAACGTATAGCATTGAGTGGGGATCAAAGGCCTGATGTTTTCAATCTTCAGTTGAGGAGCACACACAAAAAACACCTACTGCAATGAGACCTCCTCTATTAGGCAGCAACCTATATTTACCCTAGGTCTGATAAGATTCTGGTGATTTTACTTAGAAGGCAGGCTTTTGTTAAGGAGAACCCTCTGAAATTTTTTTGAATGGTCACTTTTCCTTTCCCCTGTTGGAAACATGAGGGATTATAATTCAGTCTTCATTTTCAGAACCTAGTGGCAACCTTGGACTTAATTTACAAATGTGGGAGGGGCTCTTATGAGTAACAAAAGAAAAGAGAAGTCACTCAGTCATCTCTGACTCTTTGTGACCCCATGGACTGTAGCCCACCAGGCTACTTCATCCATGGAATTTTTCAGGCAAGGGTACTGGAGTAGGTTGCCATTTCCTTCTCTAGGGGATCTTCCCCACCCATGGATCAAAACCAAGTCTCGCGTACTGCAGCAGAATCTTTACCATCTGAGCCACCAGGCAAGCCCTATAAATGACAAAATGAGCATTTAAAATGAGAAATTTTAATAGCAAATGGTAAAAAAGGTTTCGTGAAAATGTATAGTTTTACCTTTTCCTATTTTCCTCCCTTTTCAAACAGCTTTCTTTATGACCATGTTACAGAAATTAAATATGGATAGTGAATAATCCTGTAGCTCTTTTACTTCTATCTTTTTAAATTTCTTTCTCCAGCTTTCCTTAACCTCTTTGGTCTTTTTTTCCCTGAATAGAACGCTTAGCTCTGTTCTCATACCTTTTATTAAAAAGCTTTTAATGCTGTGAATCTACTACATGAAGCAACTTTGAATGTATCTCATACATTTTTGTTCAGTAACTTCCTCATTTTTGTGCATGCAAAGTCGCTTCAGTCATGTCCAGCTCTTTGCAACCCCATGGACTGTCGTCTGCCAGGCTCCTCTGTCCATGGGATTCTCCAGGCAAGAATACTGGAGTGGGCTGCCATGACCTTCTCCAGGGGCTCTACCCGACTCAGGGATCTAAGCCGCATCTCTAACATCTCCTGCATTGGCAGGAGGGTTCTTTATCACTACTGCCACCTGGGAAGCCCTTCTCATTTTTAGTGTTTTCTAATAACTCAGTTAATCATGCAGCTACTTCCAAATATTCAAGTAATTTAGGATGTTTTTCTGTAATATCCCAACATTAATTTTTTTGTATTTTATTTTTAAGATGATGAAGTAGTAAAATTATTACTTTAGAAATGCACTGAAAAACTTCATTATAATATTATAAGCAATGATTGTAAGTGGTATATGATGCTTGAGGAGATACATTTCCTGTTCTTAAGGTATAAGGTTATATGAATATATAGATAAACATTAAATAATTCAAGTATTTTATGCCTTTCAGTTCAGTCGCTCAGTGGTGTCCGACTCTTTGTGACCCCATGAAGTGCAGCATGCCAGGCCTCCCTGTCCATTATCAACTCCCAGGGGTTACCTAAACTCATGTCCATTGAGTCAGTGATGCCATCTAACCATCTCATCCTCTGTTTTCCCCTTCTCCTCCTGCTTTCAATCTTTCCCAACATCAGGGTCTTTTCAAATGAGTCAACTCTTCGCATCAGGTGGACAAAATATTGGAGTTTCAGCTTCAACATCTGTCCTTCCAATGAACACCCAGGACTGATCTCCTTTAGGATGGACTGGTTGGATCTCCTTGCAGTCCAAGGGACTCTCAAGAGTCTTCTCTAACACCACAGTTCAAAAGCATCAATTCTTCGGCTCTCAGCTTTCTTTATAGTCCAACTCTCACATCCATACATCACTACTGGAAAAACCATAGCCTTGACTAGACGGACCTTTGTTGACAAAGTAATGTCTCTGCTTTTGAATATGCTATCTAGGTTGGTCATAACTTTCCTTCCAAGGAGTAAGTGTCTTTTAATTTAATGGCTGCAGTTACCATATGCAGTGATTTTGGAGCCCAAAAAAATAAAGTCTGACACTGTTTCCACTGCTTCCCCATCTATTTGCCATTTATGTCTTTAGTTATTTATTTTTGTTTCCATATCCTACCAGAGAATTACACTAAGCATGAAATTTTAATACCAGTCATGTATCTACCTGTATTTCTAATTACTCTTGTTTTTCACAAAATGATGCTATTTTCCTCTGCTTAGCATTTCATGACTCACATGGCTTTATAATGATTCTACCTTGTATGAATATGCAAGTAACCATTTTGTCAACAAAAACAAGACCAGGAGCTGACTGTGGCTCAGATCATGAACCCCTTATTACCAAATTCAGAATTAAATTGAAGAGAGTAGGGAAAACCACTAGACCATTCAGGTATGATCTAAATCAAATCCCTTATGATTATACAGTGGAAGTGAGAAATAGATTTAAGGGCCTAGATCTGATAGATAGAGTGCCTGATGAGCTATGGAATGAGGTTCGTGACATTGTACAGGAGACAGGGATCAAGACCATCCCCATGGAAAAGAAATGCAAAAAAGCAAAATGGCTGTCTGGGAGGCCTTACAAATAGCTGTGAAAAGAAGAGAAGCGAAAAGCAAAGGAGAAAAGGAAAGATATAAGCATCTGAATGCAGAGTTCCAAAGAATAGCAAGAAGAGATAAGAAAGCCTTCCTCAGCAATCAATGCAAAGAAATAGAGGAAAACAACAGAATGGGAAAGACTAGAGATCTCTTCATGAAAATTAGAGATACCAAGGGGACATTTCATGCAAAGATGGGCTCGATAAAGGACAGAAATGGTATGGACCTAACAGAAGCAGAAGATACTAAGAAGAGGTGGCAATAATACACAGAAGAACTGTACAAAAAAGATCTTCACGACCCAGATAATCACAGTGGTGTGATCACTGACCTAGAGCCAGACATCCTGGAATGTGAAGTCAAGTGGGCCTTAGAAAGCATCACTACGAACAAAGCTAGTCGAGGTGATGGAATTCCAGTTGAGCTATTTCAAAACCTGAAACATGATGCTGTGAAAGTGCTGCATTCAATATGCCAGCAAATTTGGAAAACTCAGCAGTGGATACAGGACTTGAAAAGGTCAGTTTTCATTCCAATCCCAAAGAAAGGCAATGCCAAACAATGCTCAAACTACCACACAATTGCACTCATCTCACACGTTAGCAAAGTAATGCTCAAAATTCTCCAAGCCAGGCTTCAGCAGTATGTGAAATGTGAACTTTCAGATCTTCAAGCTGGATTTAGAAAAGGTGGAGGAATCAGAGATCAAATTCTAAACATCCGCTGGATCATAGAAAAAGCAAGAGAGTTCCAGAAAAACATCTATTTCTGCTTTATTGACTATGCCAAAGCCTTTGAGTGTGTGGATCACAATCAACTGTGGAAAATTGTGAAAGAGATGGGAATACCAGACCACCTGACCTGGCTCTTGAGAAATCTGTATGCAGGTCAAGAAGCAGCAGTTAGAACTGGACATGGAACAACAGACTGGTTCCAAATAGAAAAAAGGAGTACGTCAAGGCTGTATATTGTCACCCTGCTTATTTAACTTGTATGCAGAGTACATCATGAGAAATGCTGGACTGGAAGCAACACAAGCTGGAATCAAGATTGCCAGGAGAAATATCAATCACCTCAGATATGCAGATGACACCACCCTTATGGCAGAAAGTGAAGAGGAACTAAAAAGCCTCTTGATGAACGTGAAAGCGGAGAGTGAAAAAGTTGGCTTAAAGCTCAACATTCAGAAAACGAAGATCATGGCATCCAGTCCCATCACTTCATGGGAAATAGATGGGGAAACAGTGGAAACAGTGTCAGACTTTTTTTTTTCTGGGCTCCAAAATCACTGCAGATGGTGACTGCAGCCATGAAATTAAAAGATGCTTACTCCTTGGAAGGAAAGCTATGACCAACCTAGATAGCATATTCAAAAGCAGAGACATTTCTTTGCCAACAAAGGTCCATCTAGTCAAGGCTATGGTTTTTCCAGTGGTCATGTATGGATGTGAGAGTTGGACTGTGAAGAAGGCTGAGCGCCAAAGAATTGATGCTTTTGAACTGTGGTGTTGGAAAGACCCTTGAGGGTCCCTTGGACTGCAAGGAGATCCAACCAGTCCATTCTGAAGGAGATCAGCCCTGGGATTTCTTTGGAGGGAATGATGCTGAAGCTGAAACTCCAGTACTTTGGCCACCTCATGGGATGAGTTGATTCATTGGAAAAGACTCTGATGCTGGGAGGGATTGGGGGCAGGAGGAGAAGGGGACGACAGAGGATGAGATGGCTGGATGGCATCACTGACTCGATGGATGTGAGTCTGAGTGAACTCTGGGAGTTGGTGATGGACAGGGAGGCCATGTCCATCATTCATGGGGTCTCGAAGAGTTGGACACTACTGAGCGACTGAACTGAACTGAACCATTTTGTCCAATTGCTTTTGTTTTTTGGTAACAACATTTAACATGAAATTTGCCATGCAAGCAAATTTTAGGTATATAATTGGTAACTATAGGCACAAATTTTACAGTTGATCACTAGAACTTATTCATCTTTCGTAACTGAAACTTCATACACAATGAAAAACAATCCCCCTTTGTCCCATTCTCCTAACCCTCGGCAACCATCATTCTACTCTTTATTTCTATGATTTAACTATTTTATATACCTTATATAAGTGAAATCATGCAGTATTTGTTTTCCTGTGACCGCCTTATTTGACTTAGTTTAATATTCTCAAGGTTCATCTATGTTGTATATGGCATAATTTTCTATTTTAAATGCTGAATAATATTCCATCATATGTATATACCACATTCTTTATTTGCTCATCTTTAATAGACATTTATGTTGTTCCTCTATTGTGATTATTGTAAATAATGCTGCAATAAATATAAGAATGTAGGTATATCCTGAATAGTTAATTCACTTCTTTTGAATATATATTCAGAAGTAAAATTACTGGATAATATTTTACTATTTTTTGAGGAATCTCAACAGTATTTTTCAAAATGTTTGCACCATTTTGCATTCCCACCAACAGCGTAAAAGGGTTCAAATTTGTCCACGTAATCACCAATACTTGTTATTATTTAAAATGTAATAGCCACCCTAACAGGTATGAAATTTTGATTTGCATCTTCCTGATGATTAGCAATTTTGAATATTTTTTCATATGCCCAGTGACCATTTGTATATCTTCTCTAGAAAATTTCTATTTGGGACCTTTTCTCATTTTTTCAGTCAGATTATTAGTTCACTTGCTATTAAGTTGTAGAAGTCCTTCAATATATGTATGAGGAGTTCTAAAATGTATTTTAGATATTAATTCCTTACAAGATACATGGTTTGCAAATACTTCTTCCATTCCTTAGATGGCCTTTTATTCTTAATTTTTTTTCTCTTACCCTGCAGAAGCTTTTTAGTTTGATGTGATCCCACTTGACTATTTTGGCTTTTCTTGTTTGTGTTTTGGATGTCATATCCAAGAAATTCAAGACCAAGACTATGTTCTCCCCAATTTTTTCTTCAGGTAGGTATATAGCTTCAAGTCTTATGGGTTGTACATTGAAAACCTGAAATCAGATTTCAGAAGTAGAATACCTGTTGATAATAAAAAGGTCCAGTCAATGAACCAACAGATTAAAAAATTGGAAAAGCCATCAGTGAGTGGTTTAGGGATATAATGAGACGTCAGTAGAGGCCAATCAAAGAAGGTCATTAGGCTTAACAATTCTAATGACACATATTCTAATACAATCTTGGTGTCATTTTTTAAATAACTTTGGGGAGAAAAACTGGAATTCAATATTAAATTTAGGATTATGTATTTAATAACCATATTATCATCAGGATGAAGTTTCTATTGACAGCAGAGTGTTTCTAATTTGTGTCTTAATTTTTTGTGCAGAAATTTCCCTATATTTTCTCTTGGAAAAGAGAGCTGATTGAGTAAAAGACATATGTGTTCTTGGGAAATGCCATTATGTTATGTAATTTAAAAATCCGAGTCTATTTTCTATTTTTCACTTCTTAAGAGTTTTCGAGCCTAATAATCTCTTTCCTTTGGGCCTCTCATCTGAGCAAACTGATAGAAAAGCCTGAGAACTCCTTCCTTTGGCCCCAGGCTGCTTGTGCAGGAGAGCCATCAACTTAGTCCTATTCTCTAACTGCAGTCAACTCCCAGTCAGTCTCCTTTCGTTGCCACCTCAACCCATTTTCAGACATGCTAGAGAGTTAGCCTGTTCCTCCCAGGAAGCTTCATTATGTCAGTAACAGATCTTTATCTGTCCTCTTGGTACATGATTTGTATCATCAGTCTTGATATCCACACTAAATTTTGTGTGGTGTGACTATCATACTTCTTGGAAATGATCACACCATAAGGTGTAATGTTAACCTAATCACAATCTGAAACTGAAAGTGTTCATCACATAGTTGTGTCCAACTCTTTGAGACCCCATGAACTGTTGCCCACCAGGCTCCTCTGTCCATGGGATTCTCCACTCAAGAATACTGGAGTGGGTAGCCATTTCCTTCTACAGGAGATCTTTCCAACCCAGGGATTAAACCCACGTCTCTTGCATTGCAGGCAAATTCTTTACTATCTGAGCCATTAGGAATCGCACCCTATAAAACCTAAAAAACTAAGATTTTATTATATACACATATACACACACAAACACATATGATAATATCAATTCCTGAAATATCATTATATGAATTTGATAGTCTGCTCAATCTTGGCGCTTTGCTATTCCTCATGGAAAATTAGGCCTATGGAATTATAAATTCTCCCTTTTAAAGGCCCCAAATGATAGCAGTTTGCTGAATGACTCCTAGAGATGTTTATGCTTCCCAAGTGGTACAGTGATAAAGAATCTACCTGCTAATGCAGGAGATGCAAGAGATATGGATTTGATCCCTGGGTTGGGAAGATCTCCTAGAGGAGGAAATGGCAACCCACTCCAGTATTCTTGCCTGGAAAATTTCATGGACAGAGGAGCCTGGAGGGCTACATGGAGCCGCAAAGAGTTGGACGTGACTGAGCACATGCACACACTCACACACACAGATATCTATATCCTAATCTCCAGAACCGTGAATATATTATCTTCCTAAATAAAGGGATGTTGCAGGATCTTGAGAAGATTATCTTTCATTGTCTGGTAAGGACCAATGCAATCGCAAAGCTCCTTATGAGAGAGACAGGAAAACCAGAGTTTGAATACATAAGAATGAAAATAGATGCCAAGAAAAGATGCCACTATATTGCTGACTTTGAAGATGAAGAAGAGGCCATGAGCTTAGAAATATAGGAAATCTCTAGAATCTGGAAAAGACAAGGAAACACTGTCTCTACTTAGAGCCTGTAGGAAAAACACAGACCTGCAAATCCGTTTTTACTTCTGACTTCCAGAACTTTAAAAGAATAAATATGTGTTGCTTGAAGCCACTTAGTACATGGTAATTTGTTACAACTGCAGTAAGAAATTAATATTGTGGCAAAAGGAAGGAAATGAGCTGATTTTTTCCAGTGTTGCCGTTAGAAGAACATGTTGATTTACTGCTGAAAACTAGATTCTAAAATCTACCATGGTTTCTGTTGTTTCCAAAGTGTGGTTGAATTTTTCCTTCAGTTCTTTAAGGTAGCTCATACCCTTATGACGAAACTGATTTTTAATCAGATCAACCATACCTCTATTGAATTTCCCACATTTAAATAAACATATAACTTACTTTCCTGGACAGTTTCTAAAAGCAAAAGAGATAAAGCAAGCAATTTGCTCAATAAACTTTTTATACTAACAAAGATGCTACAATGTAACATAGAAAAGGAATAATACAAAACCAGCATTCCTGAGTTTCCCTTCTTACAGCCAATATTTACTATTTCCTCCTTCATAAAGTTAGTCACTAATCAGTTTTCAAAAACTGCATTTATGATTTTGCCTGTTCTAATGTTACATAAACTGAATTACATAATATACATCTATTGTATAGTTTTGTCACTCATCATTATGCTGGAAAATTCTTCCATGTGGATATATGCAAGTAAATTTCATTTTAACACTGTGTAAAATATTTTTTATAAATAAGAAATAATTTATCTGTCCTTCCATCAATATACAGTATGCTTTTGCTAGCTTTTGCCCTGTATGAATAATGCTACTATCCAGTCTCTCATATGTATTTTAGCAAGTATATAGATGTATTTATGTTAGCTATACTCTTGGAAACAATTTTTTAGATCAAAGGATATTACTAAACTAACATTGGTAGATAATGACAAACAGCTTTTCCAGTTCAGTTCAGTTCAGTGGCTCAGTCATGTCTGACTCTTTGCAACCCAATGGACTGCAGCACACCAGGCCTCCCTGTCCATCACTAACTCCCGGAGTTTACTCAAACTCATGTCCATTGAGTCGGTGAGGCCATCAACCATCTCATCTTCTATTATCCCCTTCTCCTCCCACATTCAGTCTTTCCCAGCATCAGGATCTTTTCAAATAAGTCAGTTCTTGCCATCAGGTGGCTGAAGTATTGGTGTTTCAGCTTCAGCATCAGGCCTTCCAATGAACATTTGGGACTGATTTCCTTTAGGATGGACTGGCTGGATCTCCTTGCAGTCCAAGGGACTCTCAAGAGTTTTCTCCAACACCACAGTTCAAAAGCATCAATTCTTCGGCTCTCAGCTTTCTTTGTAGTCCAACTCTCACATCCATACATGACTACTGGAAAAATCATAGCTTTGACTAGACAGACTTTTGTTGGCAACATAATGTCTCTGCTTTTCAATATGCTGTCTAGGTTGGTCATAACTTTTCTTCCAAGGAGTAAGCGTCTTTTAATTTCATGGTTGCAGTCACCATCTGCCGTGATTTTGGAGCCCCCAAAATCAAGTCTATTACTATTTCCATTGTTTCCCCATCTATTTGCTATGAAGTGATATGACCAGATGCCATCACTGAATGATTAGTTTCCTGAATGTTGAGTTTTAAGCCAACTTTTTCACTCTCCTTTCTCACTTTCATTAACAGGCTCTTTAGTTCTTTAGAACTTCTTTAGTTTAGAACTAAAGAGAACTAAAGAACTAAACAGCTTTTCAAAGTGACTCATTTCTACTAGCAGTACATAAGAATTTTAATTTGTCCATATTTTCACTGATATCTCTTAATTTTAAGCATTTTAATTTAGCCTATCTGATGGGTAAGTAGTGACATACAATTATGGTTTTAAATTTGCAATCCACTGATAAGTAATGAAGCTGAGTAAAATTAAGCCTGTTCAAGTATTTTGCACATTTTCTCTCTTGATTCATCACTGATTTTTAGGATTTCTGTACGTATATTAGCTTCAAATTTTTCATTAGGTAAATGTTTGCCAAATACCTTCCCAAATCTGTGGTTTTCATTTTACAAGTGTTAACTCTATTTTTGATGAATAAAAATTATTAATTTAAACCCAATTTGACAGTCATTGCTTTATGGTTATACGTTGTGTTCCCCATTTAAGAACATGGAGTATTACTCAGCCATTAAAAAGAATACATTTGAATCACTTCTAATGAGGTGGATGAAACTGGAATCTATTATACAGAGTGAAGTAAGCCAGGAAGAAAAACACCAATACAGTATACTAACGCATATATATGGAATTTAGAAAGATGGTAACAATAACCCTGTGTACGAGACAGCAAAAGAGACACTGACGTATAGAACAGTCTTGTGGACTCTGTGAGAGAGGGAGAGGGTGGGAAGATTTGGGAGAACGGCATTGAAACATGTAAAATATCATGTATGAAACGAGTTGCCAGTCCAGGTTCGATGCACGATACTGGATGCTTGGGGCTGGTGCACTGGGACGACCCAGAGGGATGGAATGGGGAGGGAGGAGGGAGGGGGGTTCAGGATGGCGAACATATGTATACCTGTGGTGGATTCATTTTGATATTTGGCAAAACTAATACAGTTATGTAAAGTTTAAAAATAAAATAAAATTAAAAAAAAAAAAAAGAAATCATTCCTTATTCTAAAGGAGATTCCTACTATTGTCTATAAATTTTTTTACTTTGATTTTATATTTAAGTCTACACTCTATTTATAATTAATTTTTGGTGCGAGGTAAGGGCCCTGTAAAGAAACAATTAGCACAGTAGGTCTGTGTTTCTCAGTCCTCACGTCTTCTGTCTAGAACCTTCATGGATCCTTTGCCAACTCCTGAAAATGCGATCCTTGGAAGGTTCCTTATGTCAATGACTGATGATTCTTGACACCTGGAATAATAATTCATGTCATATCAACTTGTCAATATTGCTTTGCACAAACACCAAAGACTGATGATATGCTCTAGTTTAGTCTCGGTTCCCATAGTGGGTCACATACCAGGATATGCTCTTATGACCTGCCTTCCATAGATGCCCTGGACTCAGACTCAAGCATGCTTCTCTGGAAAGGGTGTCCCAGAGAGTCACAGGCCGAAGATAAATGAATTCTACCGAATACCAGAATTGGAAGAACATCAAAACATGCATCTTATTCCTCAGAAATGTGCCCAATGCTTTTTTTCCTGTTTCTGTTGTTCTTTGTCTGTTTGCTATAATAAGCCTTAGCTTTTACATATATATATATATGTAGAATATATACATATATATGTAGTATATATTCACACATATATGCATATATGTGTGTATATATTAAATATATATGCATGTACATATATATTACCTATATAAATATTACATAGTACATGTATATAATTATATATAGATATTACATATTACATATATGTAAAATATATACATACATATATAGATATAGATAGATAGACAGATATAAAGGAACATACTTAATGTAACAAAGGTCATATGTAACAAATTAACATTATGGTCAATGGAGAAAAATTGAGAGCCTTTACTCTAATAGCAAGAACAAGACAAGGATGCCCACTCTCACTACTCCTATTCAATATAGTACCAGAAATCCTAGCTAGAGCAATTAGGCAAGACAAAGAAAGAAAATGTATCTGAATTAGAAAGTAAAAAAGTAAAATTGTCATTATTAGCTAATATAATTTTATACTGAAGTTCTGAAAAAGTCAACCAAAAATTGTTGGTAACTTGGAGGAGGAAATGGCAACCCACTCCAGTGTTCTTGCCTGGAGAATCCCAGGGATGGGGGAGCCTGGTGGGCTGTCATCTCTGGGGTCACACAGAGTCAGACACGACTGAAGTGACTTAGCAGCAGCAGCAGCAGTCAATGATTTTAGTAAAGTTGTAGGATACAAAATTAACATACAAAACCCACTAACTAGAAAGTTAATTTGTCGAACCACAATGGAAAATAATATGGATAATCCTCAAAAAGTTAAAATAGATCTATCATATGATCCAGCAACTCCACCAATGGGTATATACCCAAAGAAATTGAGAACAGAATTTCAGTTTAATGTATCCCATGTTTACTGTAGCATTAGTTATAATAACCAAGATATAGAAACAATGCCTATCAGTGGAATAATGGATTAAAAAAAATGTGGCAGAAATACACAGTGGAATATTATTCAGTGATGAGAAAGAAAGATAACCCTGTTATTTGTGACAATACGCATGGACCTTGAGCACATTATGCTAAGTGAAGTAAGTCAGACAGAAAGGTAGAAAGATAAGTGTTACATATCATTATTACATAAAACCTAATAAAGTCAAACTCATGAAAACAAACAAAAAAAAGAGGATAAATGGTATTTACCAGTGGATGGAGTTTGGGGGAATAAGACTGGTGGTGTTAAAGGTACAAACTTGCAAGAAGTAATAAATAAGTCATCAAAATCTGATGCAGAATATACTGAATATGGACAATAATTATACATTACACATTGCTACAATGACAACCATATGTAATCCTAAATGTATCAAAGCAACATGTTGCACACCTTAAATTTACATAATGCTACATGTTAGGAAGTACAGTTAACCCTTGAGTAACAAGGGTATGAACAGCACAGGTCCACTTTAAAGAAGACTTTTCAATAGTAAATACTAGGATACTACACGATCTGTGGTCAGTTGAATCCATGAATGTGGAACCATGAATACAGAGTAACCAAGGATATATAACAACTGCAAGTATGGCAGACTGCCTATAAGTTACATGTGGATTTTCAACTGCATGGAGGATTTTCACCCCTACGTCCTGCATGGCTCAAGGGTCAACTGTATCTGGATGCTTCCTTGCTTTATTCTCTATAAATTCTTGAATGATTTCAGAATATCTGCTGCTTAAACATTTGCCAGAAATAACGGGTAAAATTATTTTGGTATGGGGTTTCCTTTGTAGGAAGATGCTTCAGTATTCAAAAATATCAATCCATTCAAGATTTCTATTTTCTCAGTTTTGATGTTACATAATTTCAGGAATATGTTCAAGTCTGAATGTTTTAAATTTGCTGATGTTGAGTTCTATCTTTTTAATATCTCTAACATTTACAGCGTTATCCCCTCTTTTATCTGGTATTAGATATTTTGTCTTTTCTCATCTTTTTTGATATCTTAGAGTATAAAGACATTTTATTAATCTTTTCAGAGAGCCATTTTTTCTGTTGATTTCCTCTATTGTATCATTTGTCATTAATTTCTGTTCCTTCTTTATTATTCCAATTGTTTTCTTTATTATTCCAATTGTTCTGATTTCTAATTATTTAATTTGCATATTGTTTCCTTAAGATGGATGAATAACATTGATATTTTAGACATTAAAATGTTTAGCATGTGAATTTTCAGCCATTAATTTATCTTTAAAATTACTCTAGATGGATTCAACAAATTTTGTGTTTATTTTTTTTCAGGTAAATATATTTTAACATAGCCATTCTAACTTTTTTCAAGCAATATGTAAGAGTACATTGATCAACTGCCAGATATTGGTGTTTGCTATCTGATCAAAGACAATATGATATACTAATTTAGCCCTTTGAAATGTATTGAGACTTTTTCTGTGGCTGAGCATTCAGTCAATTTTAAAAACCATCCCAGGCTACACTGCAATAATTATCATAGTATTTTATATGTTGTCTACTGGATCATGTTTGCTAATTGATTAAACTTTCATGTTTGCTGTTTTGTATGATTCTTATATTAATTGCTAAGTCACTTCAGTCGTGTCCAACTCTGTGCGACCCCATAGATGGCAGCCCACCAGGCTCCCCCATCCCTGGGATTCTCCAGGCAAGAACACTGGAGTGGGTTGCCATTTCCTTCTCCAATGCAGGAAAGTGAAAAGTGAAAGGGAAGTCGCTCAGTCGAGTCCGACTCTTCGCGACCCCATGGACTGCAGCCTACCAGGCTCCTCCGTTCATGGGATTTTCCAGGCAAGAGTACTGGAGTGGGGTGCCATTGCCTTCTCAATTACTGAGAGCAGTGTATTAAAATCTTACATCACCGATTATTTTATTTTTCTTTGTAGCTGCATCTTTCTGATATATGTGCCATTGTGCACGTGCGTGCGTGCATCTGTGCATGCTAAGTGCTCAGTCATGTCCAACTCTGCAGCCTTACGGACTACAGTTCGACAGGCCCCTCTGTCCATGGGATCTCCAGGCAAGAATACTGGAGTGAGTTGCCTTGACCTCCTCCAGGGGATCTTCCCCACCCAGGGGTCAGACTTGCATCTCCTGCATTGCCAGTGGATTCTTTACCACTGAGCCACCAGGGAAGCCATTTAATCATTATTAAATTGTCCTCTATTTAGTACTGGTTTTCTATTACTGTCTATTTTGTCTGGTATTATTCTGGCTTCATATTTTGCTAGAGGCTTTACCTATACACTTAGAGTTTTTCTCTAGCCTTTCTTCTCTACTGTAGTTTTTAGAGATAATACATGCACTATTTACACAAAAAGGGTAATTTTAATGAATGTGGCATTTTAAAACATTATACAAGTAATATGAAAATATCCTTCCCAATTAGATAATATTACTTATTTATCCATTTTAGTTATGTTTATATATCAATTTCCCCAAACATTAACCTTATTCTGCATTGAACCATCTATAAGTTAACTGGTAAAATACATTCCATAAATTTACGAAATATGAATACTTATTGCTAACATTTTGCACTGATTGGCAGTTATAGAGAAAAAGGAATCAGAGTTAAAAATTCAGTTTCTGAAGGACATGTTAATGGAATCTTGACTAAATGAGGAAACAAAGGTTGATGGAGTCTGAAAACCCCAAGTTTGAAAGAGAGAGATATTGTGATAATGTGATTAAAAGCTTGCTGAGGCAATGTAATCCTAAAAAAGGAAGGCAGAAAGAAAAGTGAAATCGCTCAGTCGTGTCCCACTCTTTGTGACCCCATGGACTGTAGCCAATCAGGCTCCTCCCTCCATGGGGTTCTCCAGGCAAGAGTACTGGAGTGGGTTTGCCATTTCCTTCTCCAGCGGATCTTCCCGATTCAGGGATTGAACCCCGGGTCTCCCACATTCCAGGCAGAAGCTTTACCCTCTGAGCCACCAGGGAAGCCTAAGACATAGTAAATCAAGAGAGGAATTCCACCAAGGTCTTAGGTAGGCTAAAATATTAAGCACTAATGATAATTTTGTTGTCACCTTCCTATAAGCAAATAAAATAAAATGGAACAGAAATTAAAGGTTTCAAAGAACTCTGTGCAACAGACGTTGAGGAAAAAATTACCAAAACAAGTGTTGAATTTTTTGAGAATAGTTTCCTGACTACTTAAAAGCAAAGCAATGTGGTCTAAAATCTTTATTGAAGAGAGATGTGTATCTTACAGCATAGCAGGCAATCACAAGAGTAAAAAGAGAAAAGTCGTTAGCCTGAACATAAGAGGAAAGAGCCTTTTGAAAAGGCAGAAGAAGAATGCGGAAGTACAATGCTACTTTGTTTAACACAAGAGGCAGGCTGTATTACTCACAAATCATTTACATAATTTCCCTTCAATTTTATGGAAGTGAATATAAGAAGATTCTTTGAAAGAACTGTCATTTTATTTTTTCTGAGAAAAACTATTCCCCTGCAGTGAGGATATGAAATACTACTGGAAGTAAAGAATAGATTTTTTTTTTCTTCAAAAGAGATTACATGATCCACAAACACAAAAACCAAGTTTATGATGAGACAAGTTACAGCATTGTGAAGAAAGGTAAGACAACCATATTGAAATAAATGGACAGGGTGGCATTATGAAAGAGTGACATGGGCATGAATATGGCTGGAGTTTGGAAGAGTGACATGGGCATGAATATGGCTGGAGTTTGAAAGTCCCATGTAATAACCATGTGAGTGAAGGAAAAGAATGTGCTTAGTTTGCTGAAGTAACTGGCTCTAAAATTTTAATCAAATCTTATATTGCAACTACTGAACCAAAAACAAAAATAAGTTCTTGGTGGTAGAGGAGGCAATATTCATTACATTTCAAAATATCCCTAAAGAAAGCAGCCACATAATAAGATCTTAAATTTATTTCTGGGACAAAAAGTATCTCTGCATATAAATCTCCATTCTCCTTTTGTCAGCAATGATCACTATTTAGACCAGAGTATTTCCTCTTTCAACTTAGTCAGCAGGAAATAGAATGTTAAAATATATATCCACTTATAAGGAAGATTTAGCTCATATTCCTGGAAATACTGCTTTGAAGACTTCCAAAGCATATCTGTATCTTGCTTTCATCCTTTGCTATCAAATTTACCTTATATTTTATTTTATGCTGCATAAAATCCCTCTTGGAATGCAGAATATAGATTCCACAAATCACTTTCCAACAAGCTGTTTAATACTTTAACAGTTTTTCTTTCTTTCCTCTATTCTCAGCTTCTACAATATATACATATTTTTAAAATCAATACTTTGTTATGTCTATATCACTTACCATAGTGTATGCATTTTTTCTTGTTTAGTAAAATTAAGTGTTTATATATACATCTCTGCTAAGAGTCCCAGTCTATTGATTCTGAAGACAGCTTTAGGCAGCAAAATAAGCATTGATGGTATAAAATTCAGCCCTGGCAAAAACATGGGTAGAAGGCAGAGTTGTACAGCCTCTTTTGAGCGTTTGTTTCAATCCTCCAACCTCAGAGAGAAAATCAAAAAATGAACCAGGAAAATGGGACAGTGGAAACTGTTTATTCTGTCAAGTTTGTAAGTCCAGTTTTCAGATCTATGGATCATGTATAAATTACTTATAAGAAAGACAGTTTTGTATCTAACATCTTCCCCACTAGGCTGTAGAAACAGAGTACAGTCAATCTCAACTACATTCTTGCTTTAACAACCTTCTCTGCTACTCTAATATTTGAATTCAAATTTAGAAACTATTGATGAATAAAAATAACCTGGAAAATGTTTTTTAAATAGCTATTCAGAACTTACCCATATGAGGACTCCTAGTGTAAATTTTATTCAATGTAGAAATAGAACTGGAAATATTAGAATTTTTAAAATTGCTACTTGATTACACTAAACTTTGAGCATCCATTTTTTCATAGACAGTCTGTGGGTATAAGCAATCCTACAGTGCCCATTAAAAGGAGGCTAAATATTTGCAAAATATGTCGTCTTTTCCATAAAGGGCATCAAACACAAAAGCAATGATATGAGGTGTAATCCTAGTAAACCAAAGCAACATTCACACAATAATTTTTATCTTTTGTGAAATTTATCCTGTGTTCTTTCAACAGATTCTAAGCAATTTCCCTATGTATTTGGCATATTTTTCATATCCTTACAATTGCTTCAATATATACAATTTTCATGTTAAAAGAGAGAAAAAAGTCATTTATATGGAAATCCTTAAAAGTTTCTATTGATATCTACAAAACACTCTGTAACCAGACCTACATATTTCTATACAAATTTCTCATGAACTTTTCCAACACTAAATATATTTTAAAGAAGCATATATTGGATATGAAAATATGTTAGGCTTATATTTATTTTTGCATATCACAATTGTATCTGCAGAGAGATTCAACCCCCCACACACCTGTCTCTTTATGAGAAAATATGTATTTTTTAAGTTTTACATTTTATCTTAAAAAGGGTAAAACACTAGCATCTGTTTCTGATAAAGATTTGCCTTACTTCTAATTTTTGTAGATATTGTGAGCTATAGAAGAGGAGATAGAAGTGCATACAGTTTGGACAAAGAGTAAGTGCTTATCGTTTACCAGCTCTGTAGAATCTTGTAAAGGTATTGCATTGACCAATATAGTGAAGCGTTTTTTTTCTTCTCATTGTATTAGGCAAGCTGTGATATCCCCTTATGTATGGATTTTTTTAAAAAAGATGATTTTTTCAGACTACTACTTAAGAAAGATCGTCCTGCTTTGTCGCTAATCAGGCCATTGTTAAATGTGATCTTGAAAAACTTTTCCAGAAACGTTTTCAGAATTATTTTGCTGCCCTATAGGCTAACCACACTCCCGACGCACACTCACATCACCAAAATCCTTTGTTTTCAAGAGTCTTCGGGTTGAGTAAGGCAAAAGAAGAAATCATCATGAGACCTGAAAGCAACCTTACTGAAATGCCAGGTATGTCCCGCCCTCCCTCTCTGTCTCACTGAGATTCTGACAGTGGCTGCCTTTTTCATGGCTCTACATTCACTCTGAACTCTAAATACACTCTCCCCTTCTACGAGGCATTCAAATCTAAGGACAATAGAACTTTCAGTTCAGTTCAGTTCAGTTGCTCAGTCATGTCCGACTCTTTGTGACCCCAAGAATTGCAGCACGTCAGGCCTCGCTGTCCATCACCAACTCCCGGAGTTCACTCAAACTCACGTCCATCGAATCGGTGATGCCATCCAGCCATCTCATCCTCTGCCGTCCCCTTCTCCTCCTGCCCCCAATCCCTCCCAGCATCAGAGTCTTTTCCATTGAGTAAACTCTTCGCACAAGGTGGCTTAAGTATTGGAGTTTCAGCTTTAGCATCATTCCTTCCAAAGAATGCCCAGGACTGATCTCCTTTAAGATGGACTGGTTGGACCTCCTTGCAGTCTAAGAGACTCTCAAGAGTCTTCTCCAACACCACAGTTCAAAAGCATCAATTCTTCAGCGCTCAGCTTTATTCACTGTCCAACTCTCAGATTCATACATGACCACAGGAAAAACCATAGCCTTGACTAGATGGACCTTTGTTGGCAAAGTAATGAATGTCTCTGCTTTTGAATATGCTATCTAGGTTGGTCATAACTTTCCTTCCAAGGATAAGTGGTCTTAATTTCATGGCTGCAATCACCATCTGCAGTTATTTTGGAGCCCTCAAAAATAAAGTCTGACACTGTCTCCACTGTTTCCCCATCTATTTCCCATGAAGTGATGGGACCAGATGCCATGATCTTCGTTTTCTGAATGTTGAGCTTTAAGCCAACTTTTTCACTCTCCTCTTTCACTTTCATCAAGAGGCTTTTGAGTTCCTCTTCACTTTCTGCCATAAGGGTGGTGTCATCTGCATATCTGAGGTGACTGATATTTCTCCTGGCAATCTTGATTCCAGCTTGTACTTTTCCAGCCCAGCGTTTCTCATGATGTACTCTTAATATAAGTTAAATCAGCAGGGTGACAATATACAGCCTTGACGATCTCCTTTTCCTAGTTGGAACCAGTCTGTTGTTCCATGTCCAGTTCTAACTGTTGCATCCTGACCTGCATGTAGATTTTCAAGAGGCAGGTCAGGTGGTCTGGTATTCCCATCTCTTTCAGAATTTCCACAGTTTATTGTGATCCACACAGTCAAAGGCTTTGGCATCGTCAATAAAGCAGAAATAGATGTTTTTCTGGAACTCTGTTGCTTTTTCCATGATCCAGCGGAATTTGGCAATTTGATCTCTGGTTCCTCTGCCTTTTCTAAAACCAGCTTGAACATCAGGAAGTTCACGGTTCATGTATTGCTGAAGCCTGGCTTGGAGAATTTTGAGCATTACTTTACTAGTGTGTGAGATGAGTGCAATAGAACTTTAAGTTGCTACGTATTTTTGAGTAATTCACCAATGCTGCTATTTTGCTACTCTGTTCACACTTCAGGAAACAGTCCCTTCATTAAACTCTCTTTTCCATTTTAACCCATTAAAGAGTGTCGTTTCTTATGGGCAAGACCATAAATATGTTAGGATAAAAATATTTGTATGTATCTAAGAACTCTCCCAATGCTCAACAGAAAAGGAAGGGCTAAAGGAAGATATTTAAGAACAGTCGGCTTATGTATTATTTGAGTTTATAGTTACAGAAAGGAACATTTTATAATATAGAAAACAGTGGTGAACAAGAGGCTTCCCAGGTGGTTCAGTGGTAAAGAATCCACATGCCAATGAAGGAGGTGCAAGAGATGTGGGTTCAATTGCTGAGTCACGAAGATCCCCTAGAGTAGGAAATGGAAACCCACTCCAGTATCTTTCCTGGAAAATTCCATGGACAGAGGATCTGGTGGGCCATAGTATAGGAAACAGCAGTGCCACTTCTAGGTATTTCCCCAAATAAAATGAAAACACTAATTTGAAAAGATATGCACCCCCATGTTCTTTCCAAAATTATTTACAATAGCCAAGATATGAAAACAACCTAAATATCCATTAATGGATGAATAGATAAAGAAATTGTGGCATGTATATACAATAGGATATTACTCAACCATAAAAAAATGAAATCTTCCCCTTTGCAAAAGCACAGTATAATGCCTTCAAGGCCCATCTAAGTAAAATAAGTAATACAGAAAAATAAATACCATATAATTTCACTTCTACATGGAGCGTTAAAGAGACAACAACAAAACCAAAAAGAATTAAGCTCAGCTCATAGATACAGAAAAGAGAAGATGGTTGCCAGAAGTGAGGGGTGGAGGATGGGAGAAATTGGTGAAGAGGGTCAAAAGCATAAAATTACAATTATAAAATAAATAAGTCATGGGATATAATATAATAAAATTAAAAAAAAAAAAAACCAGCAAGCCCGAATGGAGTCACATATACTACCTTCCACTCACCAAGCCAAGACTTAACTATAGTTGCAGTCTCCTTATAATAGAATGTTCTACCAGTCAATCAGGAATCATCTAGTGAGCACACATTACATAATCTGTCTGATAGATCAATGCTATCCCCAAAAGAAAAGTAAACTTACAATAACCAATCCTCTACTTAACATTATATTACTTTGGTTCCTGCTCTCTTCTGCCTACAAAAATCTTTCATTTTGTACAGTTCCTTGGAGCTCCCTCTATCTGCTAGACTGGATACTTCCCAATTCATTCATCACTGAAGATTCATAATATCTGTAAAATGTACTCAGTTGAATTGTTTAACAATGACACTTGAAGAGTATGACTAAATATCCATAACTGAAATAAATATATATATAGAATACATTATATCTACATTGATAAATATATTCATTTGTTTCATTCCTTAAATGCTGAATAGCCTATGTGGGAAAATACCTATAAAGAAAAAGAGTAGATGTATGTATAACTGATTCACTTTGCTGTATACTTGAAACTAACACATTATAAACCAACTATTTTAATACAATTTTTTACATGCTGCATTAATCCTTTTCTTTTCTAGTGATTTGTAATATCACTATTTGAATTTCCATCTTTTAAACTTCCCTGGTGATTCAGACAGTAGAGAATCTGCCTGCAATGGAGGAGACCCAAGTTTGATCCCTGGGTTGGGAAGGTCCCCTGGAAAAGGGAATGGCTACCCACTCCAGTATTCTTGCCTGGTGAATTACATGGATGGAGGAGCCTGGTGGGCTACAGTCCATGGGGTCACAAAGAGTCAGACACAAGTAAATGACTCTTGTTTTCAGTTTCTTTTTCATTTTAAACTTAATAAACACATTCTTATTCAAAGATATAGTCCATTCTCTTTAAGTCATACCCTTCTGTGTGTTATTTTTAAAATGTTGTCTTTTCCTTGTTATAATCTTAAATCCATTGATTAGAATATATATGTCTTTCCTGGTGGCTCAGAGGTTAAAGCGTCTGCCTGCAATGCGGGAGACATGTGTTCGATCCCCGGGTCAGGAAGATCCCCCTGGAGAAGGCAATGGCACCCCACTCCAGTACTCTTGCCTGGAGAATCCCATGGATGAAGCCTGGTGGGCTACAGTCCACGGGGTTGCAAAGAGTTGGACACGACTGAGCGACTAACTTTCATTTATTATATATATATATATATAGAGAGAGAGAGAGAGAGAATTGAAATGTTCACTCAACAAACAATTTTTGAGCATTTAATAGGTGCATGGCATAGTGTTAGCACTGGAAAATTAATCATGCATGAATCCTTTCTACATTTAAGCTTAGAATATAAAAGAGGAAATAATACATTTGCCCAAGTAGCCAAAAAAGAGTAGTAAGACTGCTTCCACACAGAGACTTTAGTAAATAGTAGACTTGTGAGTTTGTCTTTCAATATCATGTAAGATTTGCCTGGAGACATGAGAAAGAGGTGGAAAACAAAGTTCACAAATCAAGGAGATGTGAAAGCACTAGTTTTATTTAGATAACAGTTTGTTTACTGTAATATCATGTACTGAGATTTTAGATAAATTGAGATATTAGAAGAGAAATTAGGAAAGGCTGGACAATCTACAATTTCAATTTAAGGAGTTAACTCTAGGTAATGTGGAACTAGCATTGTGATATGTCTGAACAGAAGGTGACATAATCTGAATGATACATTAAAAATAGACAAAGCATATAGAATGATGCTAAATATTTAACTTCTAAAAATTCTTTGGTAATAAATAAAGCAAAATAACCAAATTATATTTTCTCCCTTAGAGATGTCAGGATGTGAAGACTGAGGTCTGATAAGAGTTCACAAGAAATAATTTATAAAACACAGTTTGGGATTTTTAATCTCCATAAACTCAATGAAACAAAGCAGAGAAATGAAATAAAGGCAAATGAGTGATTTGGAGTATGTTACAATTTGAGATTGCATTTAAAAAATCAGTCAGTTGGAAACAGCACTCCAAAGAGGGAATTCAGTATTGGTTATTTCTAAAATTATGATAATCAGATACAATTGCACATGTTAGTTTAAAGTATGAAATCAGTAAAAAGAGGTCAAATTTAGAGGGAAGGAGAAATCATGAGAGTGAAGGACCAAACATTAAGTAGGGATGTTAAGTGGGAATGAGTAAAATTAGTCAATAAGAAAAAAGAAAATCAGTAAGACAGTAGTATAATCATACCAAAAACTAAAAAAGTTTTAAAATGTGAAGGCAGCTAAGAATGTCAGAGACATCAGAGAGATCGAGGGAGATTAAAAAAACAAACAAACATACAAAAAAACACCTAATAGTATATCTAGAACTGTAAAAAAAAAAGGGACACAAACATCATTATTAAAAATAATAGCAAAAATTTCACTGAATTCTGATCGTGTACCAGATATAGTACAAAAAGACCCATATATATCAATACGAATCCACTACAATTGACATAGCACTATTTTCCAAAATATATAATAGGAAATATCAGGCGGATAATCCAATCCCCGATTTCTCTGACCCAAGGCCTATACAGTATTCCAAAGTATGAAACTATTTATTTTTTGAGTGAAGAATGAGGCATTCTGTGTACGTGAAATAATGGGCTTCTCTGGTGGCTCACTAGGTAAAGAATCTGCCTGCAATGCAGCAGACCCAGGTTTGATCCCTGGTTGGGAAGTTCCTCTGGAGTAGGGAATGGCAACCCACTCCAATATTCTTGCCTGGAGAATCCCATGGACGGAGGAACCTGGTGGGCTCCAGTCCATGGGGTTGCAAAGAGTTGGACACAATTGAGTGACTTAATACATACAATCACGCAAATATATAAATAAGCTTTTCCATTGCATAGTTTATGTGTACAACTTGAGATACCCATTTTCTCAAGTAACCTAATAAGCAAATCTTTGTTGAATCATCTTGATAGGTATACCTCATTTCATTGTGCTTTGCTTTATTGTGTTTTACAGATACTATATTTTTTACAAACTGAAGATTAGTGGTAACTCTACATTGTCAGCTAATGGTTATTATTTTGAGCAATAAAATATTTTTAATGAAGGTATGCACATTTGAGATATAATGTTATTGCACACTTAAAAGACTATAGTATAGTGTTTTATACTATATGAAAAACATAACTTTTTTATGTACTGTGAAACAAAACAGTTCACGTGACTCGCTTTACTGTGATATTCCCCTAATTGTGGTAGTCTGAGATTGAACATTCAGTCTCCAAAATATGCCTGTACTAATTCTTTCTACTGGTTACTGCAGCAAGATTTACAAGCCAGCTTTCACAGCCTGTGTATTCTAGTTTGTCTCATTATGTAAATAGCACTGTTCATAGAATCAAGAGCTACTTTCTGCTAATAATTAACCAGGTGAGGTTTGATAAGCTACTATATCTGTCATTGAATTAGGTTCCCCCCTTTCTTTTATTGTATCTGTCACTCAATAGTTTCTTTAGAAAGAATTAACATCTATTCTCAGAGAGGCGATGTCGTATATACCCAAATAATGCTCGTGTATTTACTCTTCTAACAATAAAACCTAGGAGACACCTAATACATTTTATTCATACATAATTCCCAGGTTTATAAACACACACATGCACACATAGAGTGATAATAATATAAAATTCATAGTTTGCATTCAATTAGCTTTTTAAAAAAGTCAAATGATTTTCTTTAAAAGCTTGATAAATATTAAATCACTGAAAAATTGTTTTACTGTAAGAAAATGAACTTAAATGAAATAACTTAATGCACATTTTCATAGAGTTCATTTACTTTACATTATTATGCAACTTTTGTGACACTGAAATGATAACTCTAATTAAGTTTAATTGTAAAATCCATTTAAGCCATTTTAAAGTTTCTGGGATATCATATTAAATGGTTAGGCAAATTAAAGTTTGGTAATTTAATTTGCCTATGAAATAAGCTTGCTAAATTAATCCAGAACTAACATAATTCAAATAAATAAGAAACAGGTTATAAGTTTTAATATAATCAACTTAATGAAGGTTCATGTAATAAAAAGCTCCATCAGCAAAATATTGAATTTACTTTAAAAAATAGTCAGGCATCTCAATTTTCTCTTAATCACTGATATAGTTAAGCCTTTTTTATGTGTAATAGGCCTTCAAACCAAAATGTTGAGTCTGAATCTAGAAAGGAGTCTTAGAATTGCTCTAGTTTATTTTTACTTGCTAAATTTAAAACTACTTTCCACACTCAGAGACAGCATAATCTATTCAGTAAAATCTATAAGCTAGCACAGTTGGGACTGAAATTCAAAATTTAAAGCTTTATGTTTCCCAAATAAACTTTATTCTATATATTAATGAGAGGCAGAAGCAATAATTGTGTTTAACTTTAAGGCTTATAGAAGAACCTTTTAAGCTATCTTTGCCTCTTTCCTCATTAGGGGGAAAAAAAAACAAAAACGTGTTTTGAAATGTCTAGCCAATTAAATTAAGGCAAACTGCAAAGAATTACAAATTAAAGAAATTTAAGGAAGATACTCTTTTAAGTATTTCATCCTAACATAGACCAAGAATTAGCAATTTACAGCTGATTTCTTTGATCATGTAATATGTCAAACAAATCTAAGTCCCTGATCTTGTGGACAGTGAGACAAACACAACATTACAGAAAATGTCTGTTGACATGCCAAAACTTCCTTGAATAGCTTTTTCCACAGTTATCTTTCCACACAGTGGAATCATTTTTTCAACTGAAACATTTCTCTAAAGGAAAATTCAGTCAAATTATACATGGCTTTTTGACTCACTGAGAGGAAATGTAAAGAAAAAAGGAGTGTTGAGTGAATTTATGGAATATATTTTACTAAATTATTTTATAGTTATATTCAATCATTCATACATAAAGTAAATGACTTTGTATATCACTTAGGATAACTAGTTAAAATATATCAATCTGGCTTTATTCTGATCAAAATAACATCAACTCCACACATATAACTTCTAGGATCAAAATATGCAATTGCTATGTGGTTGATAAAAAGTGAGAACAAATGAAGTAACACTCTGCTCTTTCATGTATGACCTACCACGTTTTGGTTTGTGCATTATGAAGAAATCTGATGGGTTTCATAGAGAACTATGATTTGTGAAGTATCAGTAAGGAGAGGAGTTGTATCACAGGTGTGAAGCATCTGCTTAGCAACCAGAAACTCTGGTGTGAATTTCAATTTCACCAGTTGTGTGATCCCAGCAATGATTTCAACTTTTCTGTGACTGAGTTGCTCCAGTGAAAATGAAAATAATAATTATTCTTATCCTCTAAGGCATTATGAGGTTTCTATAAGTTGGTGCATAAAAACTGTTTAGAAGAGTGTCTGGTATTTAGAAAATATTAAGTAAGACTAGTCTTTATTAATTTGTATGAATGAATTCATGAAAACTGTAAGCTTGAGTGTGACCTTAATCCCTATTTCATGGGAAATAAGAAATATATTCATGTTTTAATATATAATTTTAATTTGAGAAAAAATTATTAAGTTTAGTAATATTCATATGATTTATTGGAATACTAAGAAAGACTGAACTTTGCCTATTAAAAACAGTGACTGTATTAGCTTAACCATATAAAGAGTTTTTGGATTCCACAGAAGACAAACGGAATAACTGATGGGATGTTGGAGGAGAAATGTTTACTAAAATGTAGAACTGGATATGTGGGGATAAAAAATCAGTTAGTCTGGCTGTGCAAGACCCAGTTTTGTTTTTGAGACACTGATGTAGAGATACTAATCTCAATATCAAGGCCTTCCATGTAAACCCATAACAAGCATTTGATTCTTAGTTTCTATGTATTTAGTTATAACTATATTCTTTTCAGTATTATTTAGACTACTATACTCTAGAGGAAACACTAAAAAATGTTTCTTTTAAAAAATTCATTCACTCAACTCAAGTGAAAAAGAAACAATAAACTGTTGGTGACAGAATGCCCCTCAGATTCACATCAATTTTGTCCCTGTCCAAACAGTGTACAATGCTATGACCCCTTATGTTTCATGTGGAAACATGCTTTTCACAGGCTGATTGTGTCAAAGTTCCTGAAGCAATCTTATTTCAGCATCAACTGGTCAGCAGTACATTAGAAGTGGACTTCATTTAAGATTATCCTATTCATGTGATACTAATGACCAGAAGTGAAACAAATGACTATGCTTTGCAGTAGCTTAAACTGAGACAAAAAAAAAATAAAATAAAACATTTCTAAATCTCTAAATTTATATCTCTAGGAGTTCTAAATTTTTAAACTGTTACTTAAAAGTCTTTCTCCAGTCATGCAGTTGAGAGGTCACTTCAGAATGCTTTAGAATCAATAACTGTGTTTGACACCAAAGTGAAAAATAATGAAAATATATCATTAGTTTTGTGAAAAGATGTCATTAGAATTAAGTCACCATGGTTAATTCTTTGTTCAGACATATGGTCTTGATTTTCCTTCATTAACTGTTAAACATAAAGTCTTGGTTTTCTTCAAAGCGAGACAAAGACAGTATCTACCAAATGTCTACAATTTGAATTAGAGAATAGGGACAACACTGCTATGTAAATTGTGAAGTCAAGATTCTACAATATAAAGCCTGATGGTGTTTTTAAAGGATTTTTCTAGATAATCAATGGCTAGAGATCCATTTATCATTGAAAATAGCACTATTATTTAATAATAGTTTACTTGACAGATAGCAGGTAGCTAGTATTCTTAAAGAGTTTCTTTTTTTATTTTTTACCATACAATGCATTTATTTCCTTAATGAAAAAAATCATTCATTTGATTTTAATGAAATTAATTTTAAAATAAAATTTAAAACTTATTTAATATTTATTATATTCAAATGTGTGTTTTATAATTTAAAATTCTGTATTTCAGTAAAGTGTTTTTATTTCAATAAAACATAGATACAAAGAAGAGAACTATATGCTTCTAGACTGAAGCAAAACTCTTGAATGGCATAATCAAAGAGAACTTTGAAGAAAGAGAATAAATCTTTGAAGAACAAAGAGTAGAGAAACATAAGACACTAATCATGCAGAAATACTGGATGTGAATAATCAACAAATAGAAATTTGAATAGGGAATATACGTTACAAGTGTTAACACAGTATTTCCATATCAGAAAGGTTTAACACAGCTTGTGAGGTCAAGAGAATACCAAATGGAATGAGATAAATAATTCCCAGAGTGAAGGATTGACAGTTGAGCTCTGAATAGTCATGGTAGAAAGTACTTGAAGAACTCTATAAACATTTAAAAGAGGTCTCAGAGGGGTCATGCCTAACTAGTAAATATAAACCAGGCCAGGGTTAAGGCTACCTTAAACCATCCCTAAGAGATCATTACAAATAAACCTCAAAATAATAAAAATTATCTTCAAGAAAATTAACTCACTAAAAGAAAAAGATCAAAATTGTTTAAACGAAAGAAATCAATTCCAGCACTGAATATAAAATTGTAATGTCTAGTATCCAGTTATATATTATCACAGATAATGATATATGAAAAAAGTAACTTATTGGAATGAGAAAGGTATATCAATAGAAAAAAATGAGAAATGACTGGTGCGATGTCATTAAATCAGTATTAGAAATATGTGTGATGGGATCGATGACTTAAAAGTAAAGAACAAAATGAAAACAGAAAGGGAATACTGCAAGGAAAAATTTTAGATATGGAGAATAAAATATCTCTAATGAAGATATAATGGGATCAGATTAAGAACAGATAAGAATCTACAAAAGACCAGCAAACTTAAAAACCTGGCAACAGAAATTATGCAAATTTAAGCATTGAGAAGAAAAGGCAGAAAAAAGAACTTCAGTGACTAATGAGACAATTCAAGTAATTTAATGTGTGTGTGATTAAAGTTCTATACAAGTTTAAGACAAAAAAGTTATTACATAAAATAGTGTAAAAAATTCAGTACTTGATGAAATACCTAAACTCAACCAAAATGCTCAAAAATCCCTAGGCAGAATAAATATAAAACAAATACAAGTTAGAAGATAAAATGTAATGTAATATGGAAACCAAGGATAATGACAGAACTATAAAAGAAGTGAGAGGTAGATGTCATATCACATTCTGTAGAACAGAAAGATAATCACAACTTCCCATCAGAAATCATAAATAAAATCAATGAAATGATATCTTTCAACTACCAACTTAATATATCATTAAAAATAATGCAAAATAAAGATTTTTAAAATCAAAAGAAAAAAAATTTCAGCAGCAGACTTGCACTACAGAAAATAAATCAGACAATTTTTGAGACTGAGGAAATATGCTACAAGATGAAGTTTTTCCAAAAAAGTATAAAGAATGTCAGAAGTGAAGATCAATGGAACAAAATAGATAATCCAGAAATAAATCCACAAACTTATGATTAACTAATCAAAGATAAAAGAGGCAAGAATATACAATGGGAGAAAGAAGAGCTTCTCTTCAATGTTATGTTAGGAAAACTGGACAGATACAAGTAAAAGAATACAATTAGAACATTTTCTCATACTATTTATAAAAATAAACTAAAAATGGATTAAAGACATAAATATAAGATCTAAAACCATAAAATAAAACTCCTAGAAGAAAACATGGGCTGCACAATCTTTGACATTGGTCTTAACAATGTTTTTTTGAAACTTTCTCTCCAGGCAAGGGAAACAATAACAAAAATAAACAAATGGGAGCTGATCCTTTGCACGGTGAGGGAAACCATCAACAGAATGAAAAGGTAACCTACTAAACAAAATAAGATTCATTTTGATGTTTGGCAAAACTAATACAATTATGTTAAGTTTAAAAATAAAATAAAAGTAAAAAAATAATATATGTTCAAATGATATAACTTATGAGATTAATATATAAAGAATTAATGTAACTCAATATCAAAAAACCTGAACCTGATAAAAAGTGGGCAGAAGACCTAAATAGGCATTTTTTCCAAAGAAGACATAAATATGGCCAACAGGAACATGGAAAGATGCTCAACATCACTATTTATCAGGGAAAAACAAATTGAGACCACAATGAAATATCACCTCACATTTGTCACAATAGCTGTTATCAAAATGACAACAAATGAAAAGTGTTGATGACAATGTGGAAACAGGAAACTTAATACACTTGGTAGGAATGTAAATTGGTATAGCCTGAATGAAAAACAGTATGCAGATCCCTCAAAAAATTAAGAATAGAACTACCAATGACCTAGCAATTCCACTCCTGGATAGATATCTGAAGAAAAAAAACAAACAAAACAAAACACTAATTTGAAAAGATATACATACTTCAATTATTATAATTGTCTATTTACCCATCTGAATTAAATTCTCCCATTCCCATCCATTTTAGTTCACTGATTCCTCAGATGTCTATGTTTACTCTTTCCATCTCATGCTTAACCATGTCCAACTGGACCTAACATTCCAGGTTCCTCTGCAATATTGTTCTTTACAGCATTGCACTTTCCTTTCACTGTCAGACACATCCACAAAAGAACATCATTTCCACTTTAGCCTAGCCACTTCATTCTTTGTGGAGCTATTCATAATTGTTCTCTGCTCTTCTCCAGTAGCATATTGGATACATTCCAACATGAAGTCTCATCTTCCGGTGCCACATCTTTCTGCCTTTTTATACTGCCTCATGGGGTTCTCATGGCAAGAATAATGGAGTTGTTTGTCATTCTCTTTTCCAGTGGACCACATTTTATCAGAACTCTTCACTATGACCTGTCTATCTTTGGTGGTCATGAAGGGTATGGCTCATAGGTTCATTGAATTATACAAACCTCTTCATGCTGACAAGGCTGAGATTCATGAAGGGGATTTAACTCAGATGACCATTATATTTACTACTGTAGGAAAGAATCCTTAGAGGAAATGGAATAGCCTTCAGAGTCAATGAAAAACTCTGAAATGCAGTGCTTTGGTGCAATCTCAAAAACAACAGAATGATTTCCATTCATTTCCAGGCCAAACCATTCAACATCACAGTAATCCAAGTCTATGCCCCAATCATTAATACTGAAGAAGCTGAAGTTGACTGGTTCTATGAAGACATACTAGACCTCCTAGAACTAACATGAAAAAAAGAGACTTCCTTCTTATCAAAAGTAGGAAGTCAAGAGATACCAAGAGTAACAGACAAGTCTGGCCTTGGAGTACAAAATGAAGCAGGGCAAAGGCTAATAGAGTTTTGCCTACAGAACATGCTGGTCACAGCAAACATTATTTTCCAGCAACACAAGAGATGTCTCTACACATGGACATCACTAGATGTTCAATACCAAAATCAGATTGATTATATTATTTTCAGCCAAAGATGGAGATGCTCTATACAGTCAGCAAAAACAAGACCAGGAGCTGACTGTGGCTCAGATCATGAACTCCTTATTGCCAAATTCAGACTTAAATTGAAGAAAAGCAAGGAAAATCACTAGACCATTCAGATATGGCCTAAATCAAATTCCTTATCATTATACAGTGGAAGTGACAAAAAGATTCAAGGGATTAAATATGATATACAGAGTGCCTGAAGAACTATGGATAGAGGTTCTTAACATTGTATAGAAGACAGTAACCAAAACCATCCCAATATTTGGCAAAACTAATACAATTATGTAAAATTTAAAAATAAAATAAAAAAAAAAGAAAAAAGAAATGCAAGAAGGCAAAGTGGTTATCTGAGGGTGCTTTACAAATATCTGAGAAAAGAAGAGAGGTGAAAGGGAAAGATATACCTAACTGAATGCAGAGTTCCAGAGAATAGTGAGGAGAGAGAAGAACACTTTCTTAAATGAACAATGCAAAGAAATACATGAAAACAATAGAATGGGAAAGACTAGGGATCTCTTCAAGCACACTGGTGATATCAAGGGACTATTTCCTCCAAGGATGGGAACAATAAAGGACAGAAATGGCAAGGATCTAACAAAGCCAAAGAGATTAAGAAGAGGTGGCAAGAATACACAGAAGAACTATACAAAAAAAAAAAAAAAAAAAAAAAAAAGAATGTAATGACCAGGATAACCACGATATTAGACACATTAACAAATATAACAAAATGGAAACAAACTGATAAAGAGAACAAACTAGTGGTTACCAGTGAGAAGGTGGAGACAGGGCAAGATAATTAAAAGGGATGAAGAGATACAGACTACTACCTATAAAATAAATAAGATACAAGGGTGTAATGTACAGCACAGGGAATATAGCAAATACTTTATAATAACTTTATATGGAGTATATTCTTTAAAAATATTGAGCCATTATATGAATACCTGAAACTATATAATATTGCTATTGAAGCAAACTATACTTTTAACTAAAGGAAAAAAAGAAGGTAATTTCCATGGAACCCCTATGGTGACAAATGTTACTATATAAATAAAACTACATTTAAGCTCCTTACTCATTTACATAAAGCTACATTTAAGTGTCTTACTCATTTAGATCTTGCCCATATATAGCTCCAAAGTAAATTTATAAAATAAATACAAAATAAATAAATCCAAACAATTCAAATTAAGAAGCATGTTAGATACAGTAAACAGATGGTATATAAATTATCTTAATGTGTTTAAGAGATAATTATTTTAAAACAACTTTTAAATGGGGATTATGTAGAAGTAAAGTATATGTATTTCCATACAAATTGTGAAATTATTTGTTCTAGCTTTGTGAAAAATACTGTTGGTAGCTTGATAGGGATTGCATTGAATCTATAGATTGCTTTGGGTAGTATACTCATTTTCACTATATTGATTCTTCCGATCCAATAGCCAAAGCAATCTTGAGAAAGAAGAATGCAACTGGAGGAATCAACCTGCCTGACTTCAGGCTCTACTACAAAGCCACAGCCATCAAGACAGTATGGTACTGGCACAAAGACAGAAATATAGATCAATGGAACAAAATAGAAAGCCCAGAGATAAACCCACGCACCTATGAACACCTTATCTTTGACAAAGGAGGCAAGAATATACAATGCAGAAAAGACAATCTTTTTAACAAGTGGTGCTGGGAAAACTGGTCAACCACTTGTAAAAGAATGAAACTAGAACACTTTCTAACACCATACACAAAAATAAACTCAAAATGGATTAAAGATCTAAACTAAGACCAGAAACTATAAAACTCTTAGAGGAGAACATAGGCAAACCACTTTCCGACATACATCAAGGCAGGTTCCTCTATGACCCACCACCCAGAATATTGGAAATAAAAGCAAAAATAAACAAATGGGATCTAATTAAAATTAAAAGCTTCTGCACAACAAAAGAAACTATAAGCAAGGTGAAAAGACAGCCTTCAGAATGGGAGAAAATAATAGCAAACGAAGCAACTGACAAACAACTAATCTCGAGAATATACAAGCAACTTCTACAGCTCAACTCCAGAAAAATAAATGACCCAATCAAAAAATGGGCCAAAGACTAAATAGACATTTCTCCAAAGAAGACATACAGATGGCTAACAAACACATGAAAAGATGCTCAACATCACTCATTATCAGAGAAATGCAAATCAAAACCACAATGAGGTACCATTTCATGCCAGTCAGAATGGCTGCATCCAAAAGTCTAAAAGCAATAAATGCTGGAGAGGGTGTGGAGAAAAGGGAACCCTCTTATACTGTTGGTGGGAATGCAAACTAGTTTAGCCACTATGGAGAACAGTGTGGAGATCCTTAAAAAACTGGAAATAGAACTACCATACGACCCAGCAATCCCACTGCTGGGCATACACACTGAGGAAATCAGAATTGAAAGAGACACATGTACCTCAATGTTCATCACAGCACTGTTTATAATAGCTAGGACACGGAAGCAACCTAGATGTCCATCAGCAGATGAATGGATAAGCAAGCGGTGGTACATATACACAATGGAGTATTACTCAGCCATTAAAAAGAATACATTTGAATCAGTTCTAATGAGGTGGAAGAAACTGGAGCCTATTATACAGAATGAAGTAAGCCAGAAAGAAAAACACCAATACAGTATACTAACACATATATATGGAATTTAGAAAGATGGTAACAACAACCCTGTATGCGAGACAGCAAAAGAGACACAGATGTACAGAACATCTTTTGGACTCTGTGGAGGGGGCGGGGGTGGCATGATTTGGGAGAGTGGCATTAAAACATGTATAAAGGAAAGAAAGAAAAGAAAAACAAATGAAGTAAAGTATATGGCAATCAGATCAGATCAGATCAGTCACTCAGTCGTGTCTGACTTTTTGCAACCCCATGAATTGCAGCACGCCAGGCCTCCCTGTCCATCACCAACTCCTGGAGTTCACTCAGACTCATGTCCATCAAGTCAGTGGTGACATCCAGCCATCTCATCCTCTGTCGTTCCCTTCTCCTCTTGCCCCCAATCCCTCCCAGCATCAGAGTCTTTTCCAATGAGTCAGCTCTTCGCATGAGGTGGCCAAAGTACTGGAGTTTCAGCTTTAGCATCAGTCCTTCCAAAGAAATCCCAGGGCTGATCTCCTTCAGAATGGACTGGTTGGATCTCCTTGCAGTCCAAGGGACTCTCAAGAGTCTTCTCCAACACCACACTTCAAAAGCATCAATTCTTCGGCACTCAGCCTTCTTCAGAGTCCAACTCTCACATCCATACATGACCACAGGAAAAACCATAGCCTTGACTAGACGGACCTTTGTTGGCAAAGTAATGTCTCTGCTTTTGAATATGCTATCTAGGTTGGTCATAATTTTCCTTCCAAGGAGTAAGCATCTTTTAATTTCATGGCTGCAATCACCATCTGCAGTGATTTTGGAACCCAGAAAAATAAAGTCTGACACTGTTTCCAGTGTTTCCCCATCTATTTCCCATGAAGTGATGGGACCGGATGCCATGATCTTCGTTTTCTGAATGTTGAGCTTTAAGCCAACTTTTTCACTATCCACTTTCACATTCATCAAGAGGCTTTTTAGTTCTTCTTCACTTTCTGCCAAATAGTAACACAAAACATTGAGAGAAGGCAAATATGATTCTACAATTTTAAATAATATAGTACTACCTGCTAATAGGCTATAAAAAGTTAAAGACGAATATGGCAAATATTAAACACTAAAAAGTAAAATATTTGTGTGGAGGCCAGCTATATAAATTCTGATATTCAAAACAAAATAAGAATTCTGAGTCCTTTTTAAAAACATTACTAAGAACTTCAAGATGGCAACATCAGAACATTAAATGGACCGTGCAGCTCTTTTGACGGTGGGGTTTATATTACCACACTGACCACACACTCATAAAACCTGTGCTAAGAAGCCAGTCGGTGATGGATAGGGAAGCCTGGCATGCTGCAGTCCATGGGGTCACAAAGAGTTGGATATGACTGAGTGATTGAACTGAAGAAGCCAGTACTGGAGATAAGAGAGAATGCACTAAAAATATTCAAATAGAAGTTATTAAAAAAAAAAAAAAAGACCAAGGAAACAAAACACAGATAGAACCATGGAAAACAAATAGCAAGATGGAATATACAAACTAAACCATATCAATAACTATATCAAATGCAAATGGTTCAAACTCTTTAAATTTTTGTAATAATATTTTCTAAAAACCTGAAGGATAAGGCAAATCCAATTCTTTAACAATTTAAACACAGATAGGCCAAGCACCTAAAGAAAATGAATTAAATGAGATAAACTACATTTAAGAATAACTATTAACTGGGACTTTTCAAATTATGGGCAAATCATCAAGAAGACACAAAAATCTGAAATGTGAATTCACCTAAATACAAAACTTCAAAATGTATGAAATAAAAACTGATAGACTTGCAAAAAAATAGACATATATACAAATATTGGAAATTATAACATTTGTCTTAGAGTAATTAATAAAAACTCATTGACAGAAAATCAGTAAAAATAAGAAAGATTTGAAGAACACTATCAACTAAATTGACCTAACTGATATTTGTAGGAAACTCCAATTAAAAAGAGCATAATAAAATTATTTTCAACTTGTTACAGAATATTTGTCAAGACAAACCATATGCTGAGGCATATGTCAAGCCTCAGCAAATGTGAAAGGATTGAGGAGAGTGATGTCAGCAAGATGGTCAAATAAGAAATCCCTTCCACCTATCTTCCCTCCAACATAATAATTTGGCACCCATCCATGACAAAAGTGCCTTCATGAGAGCGTTGAGTTCCATGTGGGTGACTGTGAAGCCCTATGTAACTGAAATCTGAGAGCCATCTTATTGAAGACAGGTCCACACCCAAGTAGTTGACTCCGTGAGTATGATACTGACTTCAGAGACAGAAACAGTTTTGTTCCCCCAAGAACTTGGTCAATGCCACCTTTAGATTTGGGTCTGTCACCAGCACTAAGGGATCTAGGAGGAGTCATGCCCAATTGTACAGCAGGAAGTAGACTTATAGGCCTCAATCCCAGCTGTGAATCCTGAAGTGCATTGTGAACCATCTTCAGTCCCTCTTGGCTACAGCCTGGGAACCTCTGGAGATAAGCTCACTGAACTTGGTCAGACTGTAAATTCTCAAATGACTGTGTAGCTGGACTGTAACGCATCTCAGCCACAACCCAGAAACAAGAATCTTGCTGGAGACACTCCTGTCTTGCTGGCACAGGGATCCTGCAGGAGACATTCTCATGTACTTCTCTGGAGATCCTGAGAGGGTACGTAGAACTAGGTGGCAGTAGCCTGTGAGCAAGTCTTCTGACACAGAGACCAGGCAGGAGAAATTCCCATTTGGACCCCCCGAGATGATAAAAGGGCTTTGCACGCAGCTCCAGCTTCCTCACACCCATTGTCTGCCAGCAGTCCTGAGGAGCCAATAGACCCCAGTGGGAAACACTCCTGTCTACAATCCTGAAGATTCTGAAAGGGTACTACACTAGGCTCCAGCCCCTCACCTATGCAGAAAGTGAGCTGTCCTGCAGCACAGGGACAGCTGTCGGAGACTCCCATATCTGTGCCTTAGGAAATTTGGAAAGGGACATTTATTCATCTCTGAGCTCTCCAGCCATGGTCAAGGATCAGTTCAACCCACTCATGGACCTGGCAGGAGGCACATCTATTTATGCCTCCAAAGCCAGTTTTGCAGACTTCAGTTTTGGCTGTGGAAACTGAAACAGCTCTGGCCTGAGTTCCAGCCTCTCTCAGCCATAGTTCAGGACAGTTCTCCCCTTGCAGGGACTCACACAGTGACAAGGCAATAGGCCCATGCCTGAGGTCCCAACTGTGGATCTAGAGCAGGCTCTGTGCCACCCCATTGAACAATGGTAGTCATCCAACAAGTGACCAGATAGGATTCACATCAGACCAAGGCCCTAGTAACAAGTTGGCAAACTGTAGACCCTACTGTAGGCAGTGAAAATCTGGAAATATAAAATTGATTAACTGTTAACTAGATTAAAAAAGAAAAATGAGAGAAGACTGTGTGTGTGTAATATTGCCACTTGAGAGAACATGAATAGACTTTGAGGGCCTTTGTTAAGTAAAATAGGTCATCAGTTCAGTTCAGTCACTCAGTCATGACCAACTCTTTGTGACCCCATGGAGCAGCACGTCAGGCTTCCCTGTCTGTCACCAACTCTCGGAGCTTGCTCAAATCCATGTCCATCGAGTCAGCGATGCCATCCAACCATCTCATCCTCTGCCGTCCTCTTCTCCTCCTGCTTTCAGTCTTTCCCAGAATCAGGGTCTTTTCCAATGAGTCAGTTCTTTGCATCAAGTGGCCAAAGTACTGGAGTTTCAATTTCAGCATCAGTCCTTCCAATGAATATTCAATATTCCTTTAGGATTGATTGGTTTGATCTCATTGAAGTCCAAGGGACTCTCAAGAGTCTTCTCCAACACCACAGTTCAAAAGCATCAATTGTTCAGCACTCAGCTTTCTTTATAGTGCAACTTTCACATCCATACATGACTACTGGAAAAATCATAGCCTTGACTAGATGGACCTTTGTTGGAAAAGTAACGTGTCTGCTTTTTAATATGCTGTCTAGGTTAGTCATACCTTTTCTTTTAAGGAACAAGTGTCTTTTAAAAATGAAGTCTGTCACTGTTTCAACTGTTTCCCCATCTATTTGCCATGAAGTGATGGGACTGGGTGCCATGATTTTTGTTTTTAGAACGTTGAGTTTTAAGCCAACTTTTTCACTCTCTTCTTTCACTTTCATCAAGAAATTCTTTTAGTTCTTCTTTGCTTTCTGCCATAAGCATGGTGTCATCTGTGTATCTAAAGTTATTTATTTTTCTCCTGGTAATATTGATTCCAGCTTGTGCTTCATCCCGCCCAGCATTTTGCATGATGTACTCTGCCTATAAGTTAATTAAGCAGGGTAACAATATATAGCCTTGACATACTCCTTTTCCTGTTTGGAACCAGTCTGTTGTTTCATTTCCAGTTGTAACTGTTGCTTCAGATTTCTTAGGAGGCAGGTCAGGTTGTCTGGTATTCCCATCTCTTGAAGAATTATCCACAGTTTGTTGTGATCCACACAGTCAAAGGCTTTGGCACAGTCAATAAAGCAAAAGTAGATGTTTTTCTGGAACTCTCTTGCTTTTTTGATGATCCAACGGATGTTTAGAATTTGATCTCTGATTCCTCCGCCTTTTCTAAATCCAGCTTGATCATCTGGAAGTTCACATTTCACATACTGCTGAAGCCTGGCTTGGAAAATTTTGAGCATTACTTTGCTAACGTGTGAGATGAGTGCAATTGTGTGGTAGTTTGAGTATTCATTGGCACTGCCTTTCTTTGGGATCAGAATGAAAACTGACCTTTTCCAGTCCTGTGGCCATTGCTGAGTTTTCCAAATTTGCTGACATATTGAGTGCAGCACTTTCACAGCATCATCTTTTAGGATTTGAAAAAGCTCAACTGAAATTCCATCACCTCCACTAGCTTTGTTTGTAGTGATGCTTCCTAAGGCCCACTTGACTTTGCATTCTAGGATGTCTGGCTCTAGGTGAGTGATCACACCATTGTGGTTATCTGGGCCATGGAGGTGTTTTGTTTTTTTTTTTTTTTCTTTACAGTTCTGTGTATTCTTGCCCCCTCTTGTTAATATCCTCTGCTTCTGTTAGTCCAGACCATTTCTGTCCTTTATTGTGCCCATCTTTGCATGAAATGTTACCTTGGTATCTCTAATTTTCTTGAAAAGATCTCTAGTATTTCCCATTCTTTCTTTCCTAGGTCCTCAAGGTCCTGCAGGAAGACAAATACCATAGGATCTCATTTATTGGCCATAGTAGAGGCAAGGGATGTACTTGAGCAGGTAAAATGTGTGAAGGTGGTCAGAAGGTATGAACATTTGGTTATAAAGTAAAGAAGTCATGGGAGTGTAATATACATCATGGTGACCATAATTAAAGATATTGTATTACATGTTTGAAAACTGCTAAGAGTGATGTTAAAAGCTCTCATTATGGGAAAAAAATTTAACTATGTATTATGACAGATGTTAAATAGACTAATTGTGGTGATCATTTTGCATTATACTCAAATATTGAATCATTATGCTGTACATGTACAACTAATATAATTTTATATGTCATTATACTTCAATGCATTGTCTAAGAACAATTATGCAATAACAAATTATGCAAAAACAAATAATCTAGAAGAAATAGATAATTTCCTAGAAATATACAAACTACCAGACTAAATCGTAAAAAAAATAGAAAATCTGAAGAGAACAATAATGACTATAGAGATTAAACAGCAATCAAAACCTCCCAATAAAGAAAAATCCAGGACAAGATGGTTTCAATGGTGAATTTTACCAACATTTTATAGACAAATTAATGCCTATCTTTATCAAAGTTTTTTAAAAAAAACTGAAGATGGAATATTCTCAAACCCATATTATAAGGCCAGCATAACACTGATTCAAAAGTCCGATAAGAACACTGTAAACAAATACAAGACAATATCCCTGATGAATACAGGTGCAAATTCTCAACAAAGATATCAAACCATTTCAACAGCACAGTAAAAAGATCATATACAATATTCAAGTGATGCCAGAATGGTTTAACATAGGTGAGTCAATAAATGTGATACACTATATAAAGAGAATGAAAGATAGAAATTGTATGAGTCTATCAATAGATACAGTAAAAGTGTTTGACAAATTTCAACACTTTCTTTCCTTTTTATTTTACTGTTTTTTCATTGAGTTGTAATTGACCTTTAACACTATATTACTTTTAAGTGTACAACAAAATGATTCAACAATTTTGTTCATCCTTGTGAAATGATCACAATAAGCCTACCTAACATCTGTCCCATAAAACAGTTACAGAAACAGTTCTTCCCTTATGATGACATCTAAAATCTCTTGTGAATAGCAATACAGTATTATTAACTACAGTCATCATGTTGTACATTGCCTTCCCATGACTCATTTATAACTAGATGTTTGTACCTTTTGACTCCCTTCAACACCCTTCCTGATGAAAGTTCTCAACAAAATGGATACAGACTAACTTCAACATAATAGAGAACATTGATAACAAAACCACATTTAATATCACATTAAAAAAAATTCTCTACAGTCAGGAAGATTTCTCACCACTCATTTAATATAATAATGGAAGTCCTTAGAGAGAACAACTAGGCAAGAAAAAGAAATAAAGGGATTCAAACTGGAATGTAAAATTTAATTATATCTGCAGATGGCATTATCTCATATATAGAAAATCCTATATTCTCCATCAAAAACTGTTGGAACAAATAAATAAATTCAATAATGTTGTAGAATACAAAATCAACATTCAAAACTTGGCTGTATTTCTACTAACAGTAAACGGTCAAAAATAGAAATTAACATTTATAATAGCATCAAGTTCAATAAAATACATAAAAATAAATTTTAAAAAGGAAATGAAATTTCCCTACAAAGAACACTATAAGTTTGCTTTATTGACTATGCCAAAACCTTTGACTGTGTGGATCACAATAAACTATGGAAAATTCTGAAAGAGATGGGAATACTAGACCACCTAATCTGCCTCTTGAGAAACCTATATGCTGGTCAGGAAGCAACAGTTAGAACTGGACATGGAACAACAGACTGGTTCCAAATAGGAAAAGGAGTACGTCAAGGCTGTATATTGTCACCCTGCTTATTTAACTTATATGCAGAGTACATCATGAGAAATGCTGGGCTGGAGGAAGCACAAGCTGGAATCAAGATTGCCGGGAGAAATATCAATAACCTCAGATATGCAGATGACACCATCCTAACGGCAGAAAGTGAAGAGGAACTAAAAAGCCTCTGGATGAAAGTGAAAGAGGAGAATGAAAAAGTTGGCTTAAAGCTCAACATTCAGAAAACTAAGATCATGACATCTGGTCCCATCACTTCATGGGTAATAGATCAGGAAACAGTGGAAACAGTGTCAGACTTTATTTTGGGGGGCTCGAAAATCACTGCAGATGGTGACTGCAGCCATGAAATTAAAAGATGCTTACTCCTTGGAAGGAAAATTATGACCAACCTAGATAGCATATTCAAAAGCAGAGACATTACTTTGCCAACAAATGTCAATCTAGTCAAGGCTACGGTTTTTCCAGTGGTCATGTATGGATGTGAGAGTTGGACTGTGAGGAAAGCTGAGTGCCGAAGAATTGATGCTTTTGAACTGTGGTGTTGTAGAAGACTCTTGAGAGTCCCTTGAACTGCAAGGAGATCCAACCAGTCCATTCTGAAGGAGATCAGTCCTGGGTGTTCATTGGAAGGACTGATGCTGAAGCTGTACTCCAATACTTTGGCCACCTGATGCAAAGAGCTGACTCATCTGATAAGACCCTGATGCTGGGAGGGATTGGGGGCAGGAGGAGAAGGGGAGAACAGTGGATGAGATGGCTGGATGGCATCACCGACTCGATGGACATGAGTCTGTGTGAACTCCGGGAGTTGGTGATGGACAGGGAGGCCTGGCATGCTGCGATTCATGGGGTCGCAAAGAGTCGGACACAACTGAGCGACTGAACTGAACTGAACACTATAATACATTGTTGAAAGACACTGATGAAAGCACAAACAAACAGAACAATATGTCATGTTTATGGACCTGAAGAATTAATATTTTTAAACTGTTCATATTACACAAAGCCATTTACAGATAAATGTAATACTGTCAAAATTAAATGACATGTCTTACAGCAATGAGGTAAAAAAAGAAAAATTAAAATTCATATGGAACCACAAAGACCCAGAATAGCTAAAGAATACTTAAAAAATAACAAAGATGAATGTGTCTCAAGTCCTTATTTCAACTTCTATTAAAAGCTATAATATTTAAAACAATATGGTAATAGAATAAAAACAGATACATGGATCAATAGAACAGAATACCAATTGCAGAATACATTGCCATGTATGTGGCGGTGCCACGTATATGCCAATATTTAACAAGAAAGTCAAGAATACTCAAGTAAACAAACGGTTATCCCTCAAATCCAAATTAATAGACTTTTCCAATGAATAAAAGTTCTATTTGTTCACTAGGATGCCATTAAAAGTTGCAAACATTTGAGTTTTTACAAAACATGTGTTGAAACAATTTTGGCCCAAGATCGAGGAGATCTGAGAAGACTGACAAAGAATTTTAAGTCTATCATTGCTTTCCACTCTACTTAAAATGTAACAATCACTGTGATTTGAGTTACTTGAGTCATTGTGTCTTGGTAGCAAATGAATGCAGTTGAATAAAACTAGGTCCCTGCTGTGAAATCAGAACATGGGAAAAATCAAATACAGTCCTAATCAATGACTAATCCTAATGATTCTAAGGAATACAGGACCTATTATTTCAGGAAAATGATTTAAATTGGTAAGTGTAACCCAGGATAAGTAGTATGTAAGGAATGTTCCCTGTGCTAACATTAACCTGGATAGGAAATACCTTAACATTGATTTTTTTTTCTTTTAATTATCCAATTATTGGTTAAACTCCTACTTATGGCACAGTTAGGAATTTCCATATGCTTGCCACTACCTCCCAGCATTTAGCATTTTTAAAATACTGAGCAAATTCTTTCTAGTCCTTAACTATTAAAAAATTATACAAAGTTGAAGAAAGTAACTTTTGAAATATAGCAAAAACGTTAATGCTGAATATTCAGTTATACAAGCAAATAGTACATGGAAAGTCACCGGGGAATTCCCTGGAGGTCCAGTGCTTAGGACTCAGCACTTTCACTGCCCTGGGCCTGGGTTCTATCCCTAGTCAAGGACCCAAGGTCCTGCAAGCCACATGGAACAGCTAAAAGAAAAAAAATAAATAAATAAAGTCAGCAAACTTCCATGTCTTCTCCACTAATGATCTAAGTTTTCTTTATCCATTTGATTGTATCTGATTCTATAACCTTGTATAACCACAGCTTCATTAATGAACCCAAAACAAACAATATTGTCAAAGTTTTTATCGTGATACATTTACCACTCCTTACCAAACATTTATTTCCATTTAAATTCATCTCTCGGTGATTTGGAGGGCTTCCCTGGTGGTTCAGACTGTCATGAATCTTCCTATAATACAGGAGACCCGAGTTCAATCCCTAGGTAGGGAAGATTCCTTGGAGAAGGAAATGGCAACCCACTCCAGTATTCATGGCTGGAGAATTCCTTGGACAGAGGAGCCTGCTTGGCTACAGTCCATGCGGTCGCAAAATGTCGGACACGACTGAGCGACTAACACTTTCAAAAATACTCAAAGGAGAAAGAACAGTTACTCCAATAAATGGCATTGGTAAAACAAGATAACTACAAACAAAGAAATGAAATTGGATTACTAGCTAACATCCCTCACAAAAATTAACTTGAATTAAAGATTCAAATACCTATATCCATAAAACTCCTAAAAGAAAACATAGGGGAAATATCCTTGACATTATTCTGGGCAACATTTTTTTTTTTTTTTTTGGAATGATACCAAATGCAGAGCAGCAAAAGTAGAGATAAACAATAAGAACTATAGCAAACTAAAAAGCTTCTAAATAGCAAGAGAAATAATCAACAAAGAGGCAACCTATGGGATGGGAGAAAATATCTATAAACTGTATACCTAATAAGGAGTTAATATCCAAAACATATGAAGGCCTCATACTACTCAAATAAATAAATAAATTATCTAAGTTAAAAATTGGCAGAGGACCTAAACAGACATTTTTCCAAAAAACATGTTTGGATAATTGATACCAGAGAAGATGTACATCAATAATCATCACAGAAATGCCAATAAAAGCCACAATGAGATACTGCCTCATACCTGCTAGAAAGACTATCATCAAGAAAGAAGATAAGTGTTTTCAAGGATATAAAGAAAAGGGAACCTTGTTCACTGTAGGTGAGACTACAAATTGGTACAACTATAAAAAGCAGTATGCTTATTCCTGAAAAACATACTCCAGCAATTCTACCTTTAGGTATGTATCTGAAGGAAATGAAATAAAAATCTCAATGAGATTTGCACACCTGTGATTGTTGTAGCATTATTCACTATAGGCAAGACATGAGAACAATCTTAGTGTCCACTCAAAAGTGAATCAAGAAATGTGATATATATTTAAAAAGGGTATTATTCAACCATGAGAAAGAAGGAAATGCTGCTATTTGTGGAAATATAGATGGATGTACCTTGAGGTGATTACACTGAGTGAAATAAATCAGAGAAAGATAAATACTATATGAGCTCACTTATATATGAAATATTAAAAAAAAAAAAAAAAACAACCAGACCACAGAAACTGGGAGTAATACTAGAGGATGAAGAGTGGGGGATATGATGAGATGCTGCTAAATGGATATGAGATTTCAGTTATAAGATGAATGTGTTAGGAATCTAATATGCAGGAAAGTTGACTATAGTAAACAATACTCTGTCATACACTTGAAAGTTGCCAAGGGAGTATACTGTGAATTTTTTCATGAAGAAAAAAACTGTTACAAGTGTGATGTGATGGATATTGTTACAAAAAACCATGTCATACGCAAACATCACAAGCATTTTGTGAAATATGAAAAGTGACTCTTTGCAACTCCATGGACTGTAGCCTGCCAGGCTCCTCTGTCCATGGAATTCTCCAGGGAAGAATACTGGAATGGTTAGCCATTCTCTTATCCAGGGAATCTTCTTGACCCAGGGATCAAACCCAGGTCCTCTGTACTGCATGCAGATTCTTTTACCCTCTGAACCACCAGGGGAGACCCCTTGTAGTATACACTATATCAAATCATCATTATTGTATTCCTTCAGTTCAGTTCAGTTCAGTCGTTCAGTTGTGTCCGATTCTCCGCGACCCCATGAATCACAGCACGCCAGGCCACCCTGTCCATCACCAACTCCTGGAGTTCACCCAAACTCATGTCCATCAAGTCAGTGATGCCATCCAGCCATCTCATCCTCTGTCATCCCCTTCTCCCCCTTCCCCCAATCCCTCCCAGCATCAGAGTCTTTTCCAATGAGTCAACTCTTCGCATGAGGTGGCCAAAGTACTGGAGTTTCAGCTTTAGCATCATTCCTTCCAAAGTAATCCCAGGGCTGATCTCCTTCAGAATGGACTGGTTGGATCTCCTTGCAGGCCAAGGGACTCTCAAGAGTCTTCTCCAACACCACAGTTCAAAAGCATCAATTCTTCTGTGCTCAGCCTTCTTCAGAGTCCAACTCTCACATCCATACATGACCACTGGAAAAACCATAGCCTTGACTAGATGAACCTTTGTTGACAAAGTAATGTCTCTGCTTTTGAATATGCTATCTAGGTTGGTCATAACTTTCCTTCCAAGGAGTAAGCATCTTAATTGCATGGCTGCAGTCACCATCTGCAGTGATTTTAGAGCCCAGAAAAATAAAGTCTGACACTGTTTCCACTGTTTCCCCATCTATTTCCCATGAAGTGATGGGACTAGATGCCATGATCTTAGTTTTCTGAATGTTGAGCTTTAAGCCAAATTTTTCACTCTCCACTTTCACTTTCATCCAGAGGCTTTTTAGTTCCTCTTCACTTTTTGCCATAAGGGTGGTGTCATCTGCATATCTGAGGTTATTGATATTTCTCCCGGCAATCTTGATTCCAGCTTGTGCTTCCTCCAGCCCAGCATTTCTCATGATGTACTCTGCATATAAGTTAAATAAGCAGGGTGACAATATACAGCCTTGACGTACTCCTTTTCCTATTTGGAACCAGTCTGTTGTTCCATGTCCAGTTCTAACTGCTGCTTCCTGACCTGCATATAGGTTTCTCGAGAGGCAGATCAAGTGGTCTGGTATTCCCATCTCTTGAAGAATTTTCCACAGTTGATTGTGATCCACACAGTCAAAGGCTTTGGCATAATCAATAAAGCAGAAATAGATGTTTGTCTGGAACTCTCTTGCTTTTTCTATGATCCAGCAGATGTTGGCAATTTGATCTCTGGTTCCTCTGCCTTTTCTAAAACCAGTTTGAACATCAGGAAGTTCACGGTTCACATATTGCTGAAGCCTGGCTTGGAGAATTTTGAGCATTACTTTACTAGTGTGTGATATGAGTGCAATTGTGCGATAGTTTGAGCACTCTTTGGCATTGCCTTTCTTTGGGATTGGAATGAAAACTGACCTTTTCCAGTCCTGTGGCCACTGCTGAGTTTTCCAGATTTGTTGGCATATTGAGTGCAGCACTTTCACAGCATCATCTTTCAGGATTTGAAATAGCTCAACTGGAATTCCATCACCTCCACTAGCTTTGTTCGTAGTGATGCTTTCTAAGGCCCACTTGACTTTGCATTCCAGGATATCTGGCTCTAGGTCAGTGACACCATCGTGATTATCTGGGTCGTGAAGATTTTTTTTGTACAGTTCTTCTGTGTATTCTTGTCACCTCTTCTTAATATCTTCTGTTTCTGTTAGGTCCATACCATTTCTGTCCTTTATCAAGCCCATCTTTGCATGAAATGTTCCCTTGGTATCTCTAATTTTCTTGAAGACATCTCTAGTCTTTTCCATTCTGTTTTCCCCCTCTATTTCTTTGCATTGATCACTGAAGAAGGCTTTCTTGTCTCTTCTTGCTATTCTTTGGAACTCTGCATTCAGATGCTTATATCTTTCCTTTTCTCCTTTGCTTTTCGCTTCTCTTTTTTTCACAGCTATTTGTAAGGCCTCCCCAGACAGCCATTTTGCTTTTTTGCACTTCTTTTCCATGGGGATGGTCTTGATCCCTGTCTCCTGTACAATGTCACAAACCTCATTCCATAAACTTACACAATTTTATATGTTAATTATTTCTCAATGAAACTGGGAAAAAATAAAAAGACTGAACTTATTCAAAGTATGTTTAAAAAAAAAAAAAAGTCAAAGTATTATTATGCATTAGAAACACCACAGGGAAATCCCCACTTGTTTGAAGAATACTGGAATGGGTAACCTTTCCCTTTTCCAGGGGATATTCCCAACCCAGCGATCGAACCCAGGTCTCCTGCGTGGCAGATGGATTCTTTACCAGCTGAGCCACAAGGGAAGCCCATTGAAAAATAAACATACTACTAAATGATTCAAGGTAAAGTAAAAGAAAAAAAAAAAAAACAAAAACACAGAAAACAGGAAATGTTTTGTAGTAAATATGAATGGAAGCATAACTTATTCAAATTTGAATATGTGTATAAAGCTGAGAAAGTTCATAAAAAACTATCACTCTTGTGGCATGGTGACGTGTGTGCTTAGTCACGTCTGACTCTGCAACCCCGCAGACTGTAGCACACCAGGCTCCTCTGCCCATGGAGTTTTCCTGGCAAGAATATGAGTGGGTCACCATTTTCTACTCCAGGGAGTGTTCCCTAACCCAGGGATCAAACCCATGTATTTCACATCTCCTGTACTGGCAGGCAATCCTTTACCACTGGTGACATTTACCAATGTGCCATGTGGGGAGGGTATCACTCTTGTAAATACCAACTATAAATTCTGGTTAAAATACAAAATTCAAGCACATGAGGGTTCTACAGGAAAATGACTTGCATGTAGATTTTGGAAAGGAAGCTATAAGTAGAGGAAATGACTAGCATAATTAAATCATCCATTTCTTTGACTTGGATCTACAGGCAGACTGAATCATAGTTGTATTTTACTGAGGTCGCTAAAACTTTGAGAGAAAGCTCACCATCTTTCAGGACATAGTAATAAGAGAAAGAAGCCCAGAAAAGAGCCATTTGAGCATGAGAATCACTGGGTAAGATATAGCTGAAAAGGAGAACCACTAATATATAAGGAGGTTAAAAACACTCTAAACTAGAATCTGAACAGCTCTTCTACAGGTGTAACAAAATCTACGCCTGGGTTTGATTCTACCTTAATTATAAAAATCAAACACATCACCATTTTGAAGGAATATAACAGTATACCTAGTCTCCACAACATAATCTTTTACAATGATCAGGATTCAATCTAAAATGACTTGACACACTAAATATTACAAGATTCAAGAGATGTCAACCCTGGTATCACTCAGATGATGGAATTATCAAACAAAATTATAAAGCACATATTATAACTGTGGTCGATGAGGTAAAGAAATGCAAACATTTATAGTATATAAAATGGTAAAAATGTATAGCAAAAATAGATTTTTTAATTGAAAATTTAAAAATTGAATTTTCCAATGACTAATACTAAAATTGAGTAAATTTCAAAACAGAATAGAGCAAAGAAAGAATTAAAGATAAATTGACCCAAATTATCCAATCAAAGTGGGAAATGGTTCTAAAAAATGAATAAAACCTATGAATCTGTGGGAGTATATTAAAATAAATGTACATGTACTTTGAGTACTATAGAATTAGATCAAGAGAAAGGGGCTGAAAATTAGTTATTATGGCTAAAAGCTATCCAAAATTTGTAAAAGGCAAAAAAATTACAGATGCAAGAAGGTCAGTGAACCCAAAACAAAATAAATACCAAGAAAATTATTAGGCAAATTTTAGTCAAGCCATAGAAAATCAAAATGAAAAAAAAAAATATTATTGAAAGCAGCTAGAGGAAAATGACATACACAGAAACAATTCATTTTTGTTGTTTTTTTTTAAACAGAGTTTATTCTTAGCACATGGCTTTCTATACAGCCACACCACAATTTGTACAGCTGTACATGGAGCTAAATGCACTCTCCCTTCCAAGATTGTGCCTCAGAATAAGACAACAATATCTCTATAACAATATTTTAAATAAATGAAAGAAAGGGAAACTAACATGTGTCACACCTACCATCAAGGTCTACATATTTTTGAGAATTAAATAATCTTGTGAGGTCCACAGTGGCTACTCATTTATTCAGTTCAGTAAAAGCTTTTATGAGCTGCCTTAAGAAGGGAGAGGGAGGTAAGGAAGATAGGAAAAGGGTCTGTTTTCTTCTGCAGACTTCTCATTACAAACATGGTGGATCATAAAACAATGGAACATCATTTAAATCCTTAAGAAAAATACAGAGTTCATAATTTTTTGTCCATTAAAAATATCTATCAACAAAGAAGGCAAAATTACGAGAATTTTAGGTCAGTTTAGCTGCTCAGTCATGTCCGACTTGTTGCGACCCCATGGTCTGCAGCACCCCAGGCTTCCCTGTTCATTACCAATTTTCGGAGCTTGCTGAAACTCATGTCTATCCTGTCGGTGATGCCATCCAACCATCTCATCCTCTGGCATTCCCTTCTCCTCCCGCCTTCAATCTTTCCCAGCATCAGGATCTTTCCCAATGAGTCAGCTCTTCACATCAGGTGACCAGTGTTGGAGTTTCAGCTTCAGCATCAGTCCTTCCAATGAATATTCAGGACTGATTTCCTTTAGGATGGACTGGTTGGATCTCCTTGCACCCCTTTTAGGTAAAGGAAGACTAAAGCTACTATTCTCAATTGATTGACTTCCTAGGAATGCTAAACTGATTACTTCTGACTGAAAAGAAATAATACCAACAGGAAGCAAGAGCTTAAATGAAAATCTTAGAAATATTTACTGTATATATACTTCCCTAGTAGCTCAGTTGGTAAAGAATCCACATGCAATGCAGGAGACCCTGATATGATCCCTGGATCAGGGGAGATCTCCTGGAGAAGAAAAGGGCTACCAACTCGAGTATTCTTGCCTGGGAAACCCCATGTACAGATGAGCATGGCAGGCTACCTTGGTGCTGGACAGGACTTAGCAACTAAACCACCGTCACTATTGTGTGTATATATATACAAACACACACACACACACACACACACACACACACACACACACACCTCAGTAAATGTAGTTTTAAAAGCTGTAGGGATAGTTCAGAAATTGCTTAAAGGGTAATCACAGTCTGACATATAGTGTCAAAAGGAAAAAGAATTCTTATGAGTTTAAAGTACATCTGTTAAAATTGCCCATCTAATTTCTCAAGAGAATTTAGAGAGGACATGGAAACAAAGGATTTAAAATTTTTTCTATCTACCAAGTGGATTTATACCCCTTAATATTATTGGAATTAAAGCTACAATTTAATGATATTTCAAATACTGTGTTAGTCATCATACAGATGGTGTGTACATGATAGCCTGAGTGAATAGGTCCAATTTTCTCCAAGTTCAGTTTCTTTATAATAGACTTATAAAGCAAGAATGTAATGACTACTACATGGACAAAATAGCTATATTACAAAGGCTATCACAACATATATTTTTGTAAGAAACACTATCGAAAGAGACTGCTTGCTTTTTCTGCAAAAAAAAAAAAAAAAAAAAAAAAAAAAGTCCATAATTGCAAGATACAGATTATTTAGTGGTATAATAAATTTGGAAATTCACTAACTATGTCCCTCATGATTTTATTCTTTGAATCTTTATGGTAACTGACTTATTAATAGTCTTCAACAGGGTTTATCTTTACACCAATGTTAATGAAAAACTTATTTTTCAGCATTCTCAAAAATACTTTATCAAAATACTCAAAAATACTTTATCAAATTTTTTTATATTCATGGTTTCCAATAAATTATATTGTAATGTGTGACTTCTACCTTATCTATTAAAATAGCTGAACTGGAATTCAAAGTTTTATGTGTTTCTATTTTTCTATGGGTAGTCTACTTGCCTGCAGTTTTCATTAATGGTTTAAATTATGCTATATATTTAAATATCTGAAATACTGGGAAAAAGATTAGATATCTTTAATTATAGTGGAAAAACTTTCTCTTAGGCATCTCCAAAGACAGAATGAAACACCTTGGAAGATGTTGATGTTACCATCATTATAAATTATTTAACACCATCTTGAAACACCTGTAAAAACTCTGAATATGATAGTACATACCAAATAAAATATTTGAAGCTACTGTATTACCAATTTTAAAGTCTTTTTAACCTAATAGTCTATAGTTTTATAATGTAGCATTTGATATATCATTTAATACCTTCTAAAATTAACGTGCTGATTTAAACTCTTATGTAACAATTCAAAGCAAAATCAATTAAAATAGTGCTTTCACTTATAGTCTCATACCCTTTTTTACTTTACAGATTACATTTTTTTTCTAGAATTTAATTTCTATTTCCTTGTTATATCTTCCCTTTCTCTTAAGTATCTCCTATTTTTTATTTTCTTAATACCTTAAATAAAACTCCTAGAGTCAAACATTTCTGTCAGTATAACTCAACCGTAAGGCTGTCTTTGAACCTAGTGGCTGGCAAATAGGGAATTATTAAATCTGTAAGTCTCATCCTTAAGGAATTTCACAATGGCTCTCATTTAAGTTAATTCACCAAAGACTATCACTTTGTTCAGTAGGAAGCAGATCATGTTCAATAGTAAACAATTATTTATTAGAATAGAGACATGCCCATTCATTTTCATATTATCTATGACTGTTGTTCTGCTACAATGGCAGAGCTAAATAGTTGCAGCAGAGACACATTTTACCCAAGGACTGAAATACTTACATCTGGACTTTTACAGAAAAGGCTTGCCAACTCTTTTTCAAAAGTAACCAATGGCATCTATTCCTTTAAACCAATAGGCAGTGTTTTGTTTTATTTTGTTTTTAATTGTGCTTTATTTTTGACCCTTATTGTGAGACTAAAATGCAGTAAGGATTTGAGAATAAGCATTAGAATTCTATATCAGGGGGATATTCCAAACTCTGACACTTGCTGCTGCTGCTGCTGCTAAGGCACTTCAGTCATGTCCAACTCTGTGCGACCCCATAGACGGCAGCCCACTAGGCTCTGCCGTCCCTGGGATTCTCCAGGCAAGAACACTGGAGTGGGTTGCCATTTCCTTCTCCAATGCATGAAAGGTGAAAAGTGAAAGTGAAGTCGCTCAGTCCTGTCCAACTCTATGCAACCCCATAGACAGCAGCCTACCAGGCTCCTCTGTCCATGGGATTTTCCAGGCAAGAGTACTGGAGTGGGATGCCATTGCCTTCTCCCTGACACTTGCTAGCTAAGTTGTTTGTTGAATCAGTTACTTACCTTCTTTAAAATTTGTAGTTGATATTTAAAATAGACAGTAACAACATTGACACAGATGGTTTTGAATATAGATGACATTATGATCCATATTCAACTCATGGCTTGGTAGATAGTAAAATCTTGGGAAATGCTATCTTGTTGTTAAACAAGGTACTGGAGGTTTGCTGAGTTTATATGAGATTACTTTAGATCTCTCAAGTAATGAGAGATTACTTGATTAGATATTGAAGGACAGACTAAATCCTGGGCCTTAATCTCTCAAGCCAGTACAAAACTTACTTTAATTCCAAACTTTTCTAGACCCAATTGCTGTATTTGGGGAAAATCTCACATTAATAACACTGATATCCAATTTAGACAATACATCTTCCAACCCTTTAATTCAATTACCTCATACCTTTTGTTCTTTCTTGAAACCTTTACCCTCCCCTACTCTTTAACTCTTACCTAATGCCCTCTCTTGTAGTTCACTTAAAAAAATTTTTAAAAATTCATCTTCCCACCTAAATCCTAATTATTCACACATACAAGTTTTGTGTTCATTTCAGTGGTTAAAGAATCCATCTGCAAAACAGGAGACATGAGTTCATTCCCTGGGTTGGGAAGAGCCCCTGGAGGAGGGCATGGCAACCCACTCCAGTATTCTTGCCTGGAGAATCCCACGGACAGCGGAACAAGGTGTGTTACAGTCCATGGGGTTACAAAGATTCAGACAGTACTGAAGCGACTGAACACAATACTCAATATGCCCTGTCTGTGGCCAACCCCTCCCTTTGAAATCGGGATCCATTCCCTATTATCAACACAAGGATGTTGGTATGGTATTTAACACTCTCTCTATTGCTTTATTTTTTTGTTCTACATGAATCATTCTATGAGCAGAGAAACATGGTGAGATTATGTCCCAATAAGAGGAAAACCAAGTGCTTTAGTTCTCTGTATCTCTTCACTGTCATTTATTTTCTTCATAGTGCTTTACATCCAAATCCCCCTAATTTTTATATATTCATCAACTTCAATTGTTTTACCTCCTACTTTCTCTTAAACCCTCTTCAATCGAACCTATGTGTCTAATTCCTATGACACATTTTATTGTTCACAATAACTTCCACTTCATGAAGCTCAATAAATAACTTGCAGTACTTACAACATTCAGTTATGCAGCATTTGCTATAGTTGATCATTTCCTCTTTTTAAAGTATGTTTTCCTTCACTCTATACAACACTGTCTGTACTCTCTTGGCTTCTTCCGGCCTCATTATGTGTTTCTTTTCATTTAGTTTGCTGGATTATTTTCTTTTTAATTAGCAAGTGATAGAATTTCCCATGACTAACTCTTCAGGAACTCTTCTTTATTAAATATTTCTAGCTGCTTAATCTAAATAAGTTTCATGGATTGCTTTAAATACTAACTGTAGATTGAGCTTTTATCAAAAACTTTCTTATAGAGGACAATAATTAGATGCTGCTTTAATGAAAACAAAATAATCTACATGAGTGATGGGAAGGGAAATTGTCAAAAAACTATGCCATGTCTGCCATATTTATATTAAGCATCTTCCTTTTGATATCAATAAGCAAATCTAACCAGCATCTTCTGTACTATTTTCTAACTCACTAAATAAAAGTACTTACTCAGTTACTCAGACCCCAAAGCACCAAACAGAATTATCCTTGAATTGTCTTGTTCTCTCATAGTCTACATCTCTCTGCACCTTAGCATGCTTTGTCATCCTAATCTAGACTAGATCCCTAATATTATCAGTTTTCTATAATTTCTATACTCTTGTATTTGACCAAGCCAACATCACCTCCCATAACGATCTAAGACAGCAGTCCCCAAAGTTTTGGACACTGGGGATTGGCTTCGTGGAAGATAATTTTTCCACAAATGGGGGGAAGGGGAGATACATCAGATGGTAATGCGAGCAATGGGGAGATAGCTATTGATTACAAAATATTGATTCAAAGAATAAAAGCTCTTTTGTGACAAAAAGTATGGAGAGAATTCTGAGCACACTGTAATTAATCTTAAATATATCTGAAACATATTTTTTTCAAAAACCTCAGATTTAAGGGGAGAGAAAGCTTTAACTCAGCAGAGAAAAATCAGATGTGGGTAACACAAAACTGCGCAAAGATTTTTTTTGTCTATTGTTAAAAAATTATTATTTACTTACTTTGCAAAATCTCTATTGGAAATTTAGCAAGACAATTTTGATGCAAATAATTAAATAATTTATCTTTATCTTAGCAGTGGTAACATAGTAATAGCATGCCTTCAGAATGATCATATTACTCATTTGCATTGACAAAAGAAGTTGACAGGAAATCACATTCTTTATATGACATAAATATCCTTTGCCCTAAATAGCCTATTGCTTTCAATTGTCTTTTGTACATATATATTCAAAATGAATCTTCCTGTGACATAAATTCCTTCATTAGTGTGACATGTTGTTTAATATTCCTAATTCATCATAGTTACTTTCCTTTTCAACATTTTATCTACTTATAGGAGACAAGATATCAAAGTATGTAATCCCTATAAGCCTTATTCTTCAGAATCCATCATGCATGCCATTACTGTCAAGAGTGTTTATAATAATACTTGAATTATTGGAATCATAAAAATAAACTTGCTTTCTAAGACCTCTGAAAAGGAAAGTAGTTCACCATATTTCATTATCTTAAAAAAAAATTAGTTTGACCCCCTTAGATAAAGAAAAATAAGGACGTATACAGGTATATAATCAGTCACATCCTTCAATTTCACTTTTATAGCTTGTAATAAGTAACTAATGAAAATAAAACTATATGTAGGGATGTTCATGTATAATTACATAATTGTATATAGTTCATCTATTCTTTAGGATCCTACAAACTATTCTACATGTTTTAGTTCCACATTTCCAATTCCTTATGAAAATATATTACTGCACAATCTGTTGTGCCCTCCAGTTCAACACATTTAAATTAGACTCATATTGAATCCTCATGGCCAGAACCTCTGACCTTCCTCCTTTATGGATTTACGATATGTCTCTAGTCAATCAAGCTCAAAATTATAAATTATTCTAAAATTCTTTCTTCATCTTAATAGCTAATATTTTATGAAGTAACGTAAAATATTTGAAACGTATCTATTAGCTCTGCTTTGTTTCCTATTCCTGTGGCTAATTTTCCAGTCCAAGCTATTTTCATATTTCTAGACTAATGCAAGTCTCTAATTGTTTTCTTGCCTCTAGCTTTCCTCCAACCTTCTCTGTACAATAATAATAATAATAATAATAAAAACAATTTTCTAAAGGGCAGGTTTTTATTTCATATTTTCTCAATTAAGAGAATATAATGAATAAATGAATAAGGTTCAGACTCTTCTGTCTGAGATTAAACTGCCTTTATAGTTTAAAATTTTTTTCCTCTAAGTTTTATTTGTAACCAGTGCCCTTTAACCAACAATACGACCTAGGTCAACATGCTCTCCTAAGCCCTTAATACTTCTTGAAAACCATCTATATTTAGTATCATTTTTTCAGTGATTATTAGAATATAACACTAAAATAAACCTCAGAAAAATACATCACTAACACTTAACATCCTTAACATTTGGAAATTGGCTGTGTTTCATAATATAACACACATCACCCATCCGAGTTCCTTGAGCACATTTGAAAACTGAAATTTTGTTAGGTGATACAAAATGATATATAAGTGATATTAGAATTTGCTTTTAAATACGTTAAGGAGTTTTGATGTTTAACCAAAGACTAGATTTCTCTAAAGTAAAATTATGGACACTGTGGATTTGTTAAAATTATCTGATAGACAAATTATATGTCAAGATATAGTAAGGCAATATGAGATATTCTTTTCATTGTGCCCATATTAGCATATGAAACAGAAGCTACACTGTTAAAACTAGAATTTTTAATAAGAAAACTAAATTTTTGAAACATATACAATCACATTTCAATCATGGGTTATTATATCCCAGTAAATTACTATTTCTAAATATAATTTGTGTACATATAATTTTGGAGAAAATACAGCACAGTATAATATGCCATATAAATGGAAAGTTAGAATATTTAATTGCTAGAGTTAAATTTATTTCATCAATTGCTTGGTTTCCAGCAATATATAGCTTTTTTAATAAAACTACTAAAGTAGGGGTCATTTCAAAACATAATTTTTTTTCTATTGAATTTACAAAAACTCTTGGAGCTATTTCAGATGCATATCTGAGACACAAGAAAATTATTTTTGCTTATGTAGGTCACATTATTAGATTTAAATTTAATTTTTAGAATATGTTCTAGAAAATGGAAACAAAATATTTCATTACAAAATAGTATATGACATATATCTTATCTGGGAATTATTACAAGTCTGAGATGTATAAAATAGACAAATATTCTAAAAATAGAATAACACCACCAGGGATGGAGTCACTTGGTGTTTTTTAGTGATAGTGAAGACAATTTCATGTTTTGATTATGATCATTTTTTAACATCCTAAATTTAGTAAAAAAATATATTATCTTCTCTTACTACATATGAGAATATCCATTAGATGATAGCAGTATGTCTTCCTCAAAAGTATGAAAAACTGCCAGTGCTTTGAGAAACTGACCTTTTAGTTTTATAAGGATCAGAGACTGTCTCTTCAGGTCACTTTAGTAAATGAGCCCCAAGCACAAAGTATAATGTTCAGTTCAGTTCAGCTGCTCAGTCGTGTCTGACTCTTTGCGACCCCATGAATCGCAGCAGGCCAGGCCTCCCTGTCCATCACCAACTCCCGGAGTTCACCCAGACTCACGTCCATCGAGTCAGTGATGCCATCCAGCCATCTCATCCTCTGTTGCCCTCTTCTCCTCCTGCCCTCAATCCCTCCCAGCATCAGAGTCTTTTCCAATGAGTCAACACTTCACATGAGGTGGCCAAAGTACTGGAGTTTCAGCTTAAGTATCATTCCTTCCAAAGAAATCCCAGGGCTGATCTCCTTCAGAATGGACTGGTTGGATCTCCTTGCAGTCCAAGGGACTCTCAAGAGTCTTCTCTTGAGAGTTAGTATAATGTTAGTAAGTGCTAAATAAATGTGTCAAAATATGAATGATTATCAAAAAGCCCAAATGACACTAACAGAATTGATACCATATATAAATAAATGCGTACATAACTGACATAGATGGACTTTTTTTTAATGTTGCTAGTACCAATAATTGGAGAAAGAAATGGCAACCCACTCCAGTGTTCTTGCCTGGAGAATCCCATGGATGGAGGAGCCTGGTAGGCTGCAGTCCATGGGGTTGCAGAGTCGGACACGACTGAAGTGACGCAGCAGCAGTACCAATAATACATTTTTCTTCTTCTGATTTCATTTCTGAGTCTATGATCTTAGCATGTCTAACCTCATTACAACTCCGCTTCCTAATTCCTCTATTCTCGCCATCACCCTTAGTCTGATCAATTGAAGTGAACTTTTTTCCCACCAAATATTCAGCAAGACATGAAATATATATTCCAGAAGTTCCCCCAAAGTAAAACTTCAACTTGTTCCACTCTGGCAACTTGCTACTTTACTATTTATGACTATTTATATAGGATCTACATTGTCTTTGGTATTATAAGTAATCTATAGATGAATTAACGTGTACCAGGTTGCAGGCAAACTATGTCATTTTATATAAAGGACTTGAACATTTACAGATTTTGAGGCATGTGAGGGTGGTCTTGGAATCAATCCGTCATGAGTACTGAGGGATAACTATATGCCCTTTTAAATTATATATCCTCTTCTAACATTAAAATTATAAATTTAAGCAATTTTGAAAACTGAAAAAAATTTTTTTAATAAATAAAAACAACTGAAAAAGCAACTACTAGAAAATTGTATTGATATATTACGATGTAGAAAGATGTAAGTTTCATGACAATGATAGCAAAAAGGCAAAGGAAGAATGGAGCTATATAAGAGAAACTTTTCTTATACTACTGAACTTAATTAATATTAAACCAAATGTTTATTGCATGTTATTGCATGTTAATTATAATCCCTAGGTAAGCACTACAGAAATAACAAAAAAGAAATACTAAAGAAGAAAAAAATTATATATGAGATAATAAGATAATTCAAATGATATTGGGCTGGCCAAGAAGTTCATTTAGGTTTCTCTGTAACACCTTATGGAAAAAGCCAAATGACATTTTTGGTCAACCCAATACATTAGAAAACATTGATATAGCAAACAGTATTGGAAGAATAGAGGAACAAAAAAGACATTAAAATATACAAAATAATAATAAAATAACAGAAAAATTGTAACATAATTACATTAAATGCAAAAGGATTGAGAACTTGAATGAAAAAAGTAGAAAACTGGTGGAAGGTATAAACAAATATGATCCAAATATAAACTATCTATAAAAGACACAGTTTACACCCAAAAGTACAAATAGGTTGAAAAGAATGAAATGTTCCAAAAGTTTGTAATTATCATGAGATTGAAATACATTCACCAGGTGAATACATTTTTCTCAATCCTGTATGCTCATATACAGCAGATGTACTGTTTCCAAACTTATGCTATTTCTATCTCCAAACTTCCACTCTCCATTTTATTAAAATATCATTCCATTAGAAACAACAAGAATTGCAATGATTTAACTATATTGTATTTTTTCAAAATAATTGTAATAATTTCTAAAGAAAGTCTTCAAACAAACTTCAGCATCACTCATTCTAATAGCTTCTTTCTATTTTTTTTTAAATTTTATTTTATTTTTAAACTTTACATAATTGTATTAGTTTTGCCAAATATCAAAATGAATCCGCCACAGGTATACATGTGTTCCCCATCCTGAACCCTCCTCCCTCCTCCCTCCCCATACCATCCCTCTGGGTCGTCCCAGTGCACCAGCCCCAAGCATCCAGTATCGTGCATCGAACCTGGACTGGCAACTCGTTTCATACATGATATTTTACATGTTTCAATGCCATTCTCCCAAATCTTCCCACCCTCTCCCTCTCCCACAGAGTCCATAAGACTGTTCTATACATCAGTGTCTTTTTTGCTGTCTCGTACACAGGGTTATTGTTACCATCTTTCTAAATTCCATATATATGCGTTAGTATACTGTATTGGTGTTTTTCTTTCTGGCTTACTTCACTCTGTATAATAGGCTCCAGTTTCATCCACCTCATTAGAACTGATTCAAATGTATTCTTTTTTTTTTTTTTAAACTTTACATAACTGTATTAGTTTTGCCAAATATCGAAATGAATCCGCCACAGGTATACATGTGTTCCCCATCCTGAACCCTCCTCCCTCCTCCGTCCCCATTCCATCCCTCTGAGTCGTCCCAGTGCACCAGCCCCAAGCATCCAGTATCGTGCATCGAACCTGGATACTCCATTGTGTATATGTACCACCGCTTTCTTATCCATTCATCTGCTGATGGACATCTAGGTTGCTTCCATGTCCTGGCTATTATAAACAGTGCTGCAATGAACATTGGGGTACACGTGTCTCTTTCCCTTCTGGTTTCCTCAGTGTGTATGCCCAGCAGTGGGATTGCTGGATCATAAGGCAGTTCTATTTCCAGTTGTTTAAGGAATCTCCACACTGTTCTCCATAGTGGCTGTACTAGTTTGCATTCCCACCAACAGTGTAAGAGGGTTCCCTTTTCTCCACACCCTCTCCAGCATTTATTACTTGTAGACTTTTGGATCGCAGCCATTCTGACTGGTGTGAAATGGTACCTCATAGAGGTTTTGGTTTGCATTTCTCTGATAATGAGTGATGTTGAGCATCTTTTCATGTGTTTGTTAGCCATCTGTATGTCTTCTTTGGAGAAATGTCTATTTAGTTCTTTGGCCCATTTTTTTGATTGGGTCATGTATTTTTCTGGAGTTGAGCTGTAGGAGTTGCTTGTATATTCTCGAGATTAGTTGTTTGTCAGTTGCTTCATTTGCTATTATCTTCTCCCATTCTGAAGGCTGTCTTTTCACCTTGCTAATAGTTTCCTTTGATGTGCAGAAGGTTTTAAGGTTAATTAGGTCCCATTTGTTTATTTTTGCTTTTATTTCCAATATTCTGGGAGGTGGGTCATAGAGGATCTTGCTGTGATGTATGTCAGAGAGTGTTTTGCCTCTGTTCTCCTCTAGGAATTTTATAGTTTCTGCTCTTACATTTAGATCTTTAATCCATTTTGAGTTTATTTTTGTGTATGGTGTTAGAAAGTGTTCTAGTTTCATTCTTTTACAAGTGGTTGACCAGATTTCCCAGCACCACTTGTTAAAGAGATTGTCTTTAATCCATTGTATATTCTTGTCTCCTTTGTCAAAGATATGGTGTCCATATGTGCGTGGATTTATCTCTGGGCTTTCTATTTTGTTCCATTGATCTATATTTCTGTCTTTGTACCAGTCCCATACTGTCTTGATAACTGTGGCTTTGTAGTAGAGCCTGAAGTCAGGTAGGTTGATTCCTCCAGTTCCATTCTTCTTTCTCAAGATTGCTTTGGCTATTCGAGGTTTTTTGTATTTCCATACAAATTGGGAAATTATTTGTTCTAGCTCTGTGAAGAATACTGTTGGTAGCTTGATAGGGATTGCATTGAATCTATAGATAGCTTTGGGTAGTATACTCATTTTCACTATATTGATTCTTCCAATCCATGAACATGGTATATTTCTCCATCTGTTAGTGTCCTCTTTGATTTCTTTCACCAGTGTTTTATAGTTTTCTATATATAGGTCTTTAGTGTCTTTAGGTAGATATATTCCAGAGTATTTTATTCTTTCCGTTGCAATGGTGAATGGATTTGTTTCCTTAATTTCTCTTTCTGTTTTCTCATTATTAGTGTATAGGAATGCAAGGGATTTCTGGGTATTGATTTTATATCCTGCAACTTTACTATAGTCATTGATTAGTTCTAGTAATTTTCTGGTGGAGTCTTTAGGGTTTTCTATGTAGAGGATCATGTCATCTGCAAATAGTGAGAGTTTTTCTTCTTCTTTTCCAATTTGGATTCCTTTTATTTCTTTTTCTGCTCTGATAGCTGTGGCCAAAACTTCCAAAACTATATTGAATAGTAATGGTGAAAGTGGGCACCCTTGTCTTGTTCCTGACTTTAGAGGAAATGCTTTCAATTTTTCACCATTGAGGATAATGTTTGCTGTGGGTTTGTCATATATAGCTTTGATTATGTTGAGGTATGTTCCTTCTATTCCTGCTTTCTGGAGAGTTTTTATCATAAATGGATGTTGAATTTTGTCAAAGGCTTTCTCTGCATCTATTGAGATAATCATATGGTTTTTGTTTTTCCATTTGTTAATGTGGTGTATTACATTGATTGATTTGCGGATATTGAAGAATCCTTGCATCCCTGGGATAAAGCCCACTTGGTCATGGTGTATGACCTTTTTAATGTGTTGTTGGATTCTGATTGCTAGAATTTTGTTAAGGATTTTTGCATCTATGTTCATCAGTGATATTGGCCTGTAATTTTCTTTTTTTGTGGGATCTTTGTCAGGCTTTGATATTAGGGTGATGGTGGCCTCATAGAATGAGTTTGGAAGTTTACCTTCCTCTGCAATTTTCTGGAAGAGTTTGAGCAGGATAGGTGTTAGCTCTTCTCTAAATTTTTGGTAGAATTCAGCTGTGAAGCCGTCTGGACCTGGGCTTTTGTTTGCTGGAAGATTTTTGATTACAGTTTCAATTTCCATGCTTGTGATGGGTCTGTTAAGATTTTCTATTTCTTCCTGGTCCAGTTTTGGAAAGTTGTACTTTTCTAAAAATTTGTCCATTTCTTCCACGTTGTCCATTTTATTGGCATATAATTGTTGATATCTTATGATCCTTTGTATTTCTGTGTTGTCTGTTGTGATCTCTCCATTTTCATTTCTAATTTTATTGATTTGATTTTTCTCCCTTTGTTTCTTGATGAGTCTGGCTAATGGTTTGTCAATTTTATTTATCCTTTCAAAGAACCAGCTTTTGGCTTTGTTGATTTTTGCTATGATCTTTTGTTTCTTTTGCATTTATTTCTGCTCTAAGTTTTAAGATTTCTTTCCTTCTACTAACCCTGGGGTTCTTCATTTCTTCCTTTTCTAGTTGCTTTAGGTGTAGAGTTAGGTTATTTATTTGACTTTTTTCTTGTTTCTTGAGGTGTGCCTGTATTGCTATGAACTTTCCGCTTAGGACTGCTTTTACCGTGTCCCACAGGTTTTGGGTTGTTGTGTTTTCATTTTCATTCGTTTCTATGCAAATTTTGATTTCTTTTTTGATTTCTTCTGTGATTTGTTGGTTATCAGCAGCATGTTGTTCAGCCTCCATATGTTGGAATTTTTAATAGTTTTTCTCCTGTAATTGAGATCTAATCTTACTGCATTGTGGTCAGAAAAGATGCTTGGAATGATTTCTATTTTTTTGACTTTACCAAGGCTAGCTTTATGGCCCAGGATGTGATCTATCCTGGAGAAGGTTCCGTGTGCGCTTGAGAAAAAGGTGAAATTCATTGTTTTGTGATGAAATGTCCTATAGATATCAATTAGGTCTAACTGGTCTATTGTATCATTTAAAGTTTGTGTTTCCTTGTTAATTTTCTGTTTAGTTGATCTATCCATAGGTGTGAGTGGGGTATTAAAGTCTCCCACTATTATTGTGTTAATTTCTCCTTTCATACTTGTTAGCATTTGTCTTACATACTGCGGTGCTCCCGTGTTGGGTGCATATATAATTGTTATATCTTCTTCTTGGATTGATCCTTTGATCATTATGTAGTGACCTTCTTTGTCTCTTTTCACTGCCTTTGTTTTAAAGTCTATTTTATCTGATATGAGTATTGCTACTCCTGCTTTCTTTTGGTCCCTATTTGCATGGAAAATCTTTTTCCATCCCTTCACTTTCAGTCTGTATATGTCCCCTGTTTTGAGGTGGGTCTCTTGTAGACAACATATGTAGGGGTCTTGTTTTTGTATCCATTCAGCCAGTCTTTGTCTTTTGGTTGGGGCATTCAACCCATTTACGTTTAAGGTAATTACTGATAAGTATGACCCCATTGCCATTTACTTTATTGTTTTGGTTTCAAATTTATACACCGTTTTTGTGTTTCCTGTCTAGAGAATATCCTTTAGTATTTGTTGGAGAGCTGGTTTGGTGGTGCTGAATTCTCTCAGCTTTTGCTTGTCTGAAAAGCTTTTGATTTCTCCTTCATACTTGAATGAGATCCTTGCTGGGTACAATAATCTGGGCTGTAGGTTATTTTCTTTCATCATTTTAAGTATGTCTTGCCATTCCCTCCTGGCTTGAAGAGTTTCTATTGAAAGATCAGCTGTTATCCTTATGGGTATTCCCTTGTGTGTTATTTGTTGTTTTTCCCTTGCTGCTTTTAATATTTGTTCTTTGTGTTTGATCTTTGTTAATTTGATTAATAGGTGTCTTGGGGTGTTTCGCCTTGGGTTTATCCTATTTGGGACTCTCTGGGTTTCTTGGACTTGGGTGATTATTTCCTTCCCCATTTTAGGGAAGTTTTCAACTATTATCTCCTCCAGTATTTTCTCATGGTCTTTCTTTTTGTCTTCTTCTTCTGGGACCCCTATGATTCAAATGTTGTAGCGTTTAATATTGTCCTGGAAGTCTCTTGAGATTGTCCTCATTTCTTTTAATTCGGTTTTCTTTTATCCTCTCTGATTCATTTATTTCTACCATTCTATCTTCTAATTCACTAATCCTATCTTCTGCTTCTGTTATTCTATTTGTTGCCTCCAGAGTGCTTTTAATTTCACTTATTGCATTATTCATTATATATTGACTCTTTTTTATTTCTTCTAAGTCCTTGTTAAACCTTTCTTGCATCTTCTCAATCCTTGCCTCCAGGCTATTTATCTGTGATTCCATTTTAATTTCAAGATTTTGGATCAATTTCACTATCATTATTCGGAATTCTTTATCAGGTAGATTCCCTATCTCTTCCTCTTTGGTTTGGTTTGGTGGGCATTTATCCTGTTCCTTTATCTGCTGGGTATTCCTCTGCCTCTTCATCTTGTTTAAATGGCTGAGTTTGGGGCGTCCTTTCTGTATTCTGGCAGTTTGTGGAGTTCTCTTTATTGTGGCGTTTCCTCACTGTGTGTGGGTTTGTACAGGTGGCTTGTCAAGGTTTCCTGGTTAGGGAAGCTTGTGTTGATGTTCTGGTGGATGGAGCTGTATTTCTTCTCTCTGGAGTGTAATGAAATGTCCAGTAATGAGTTATGAGATGTCTATGGTTTTGGGGTGACTTTGGGCAGCCTGTATCTTGAAGCTCAGCGCTGTGTTCCTTTGTTGCTGGAGAATTTGGTTGGTATGGCTTGCCCTGGAACTTGTTGGCCCTTGTGTGGTGCTTGGTTTCAGTGTCGGTATGGAGGCATTTGATGAGCTCCTGTCAATTAATGTTCCTTGGAGTCAGGAGTTCCTTGGAGTCAGGGTTTGGACTTAAGCCTCCTACTTCCAGTTATCGGTCTTATTTTTACAGTAGTTTCAAAACTTCTCCTTCTATACAGCACCATTGATAAAACATCTGCGTTAAAGATGAAAAGTTTCTCTACTGTGAGGGTCACTCAGAGAGGTTCACAGCGTTACATGGAGAAGAGAAGAGGGAGGAGGGAGTTAGAGGTGACCCAAATGAGATGAGGTGGAATCAATAGTGGAGAGAGTGGGCTAGCCAGTAATCACTTCCTTATGTGCACTCCACAACTGGACCGCTCAGAGATGTTTACGGAGTTATACAGAGAAGAGAAGAAGGAAAAAGGAGACAGAGGTGGCCAGAAGGAGAAGGATAAAAGGGGGAAATGAAAAGGAGGGAGACAGATCCAGCCAGTAATCAGTTCCCTAAGTGTTCTCCACCGTCTGGAACACACAGAAATTCACAGAGTTGGGTAGAGTAGAGAGGGGTTAGGGAGGAGATACAGGCGACCTGGTGGAGAAAACGGAGAGTCCAAAGGGAGAGAGAGCAGTCAAGCCAGTAATCTCGTTCCCTAGTGAAAAATGGGTCCTGAAGATTGGGTTCTTAAAGGTACAAAATTGGTAACAAATACATAAAAGCAAAAATTAAAAATCTAGAGTAGAGTTTGGAATTTCAAAAATACGATGTTAAAGAAAAGAAGAAGGAAAACAAAGAGAAAAAATGAACAAAGAAAAACAAACAAGGTCGCGAAAATTTTAAAGAAACTACAGGTACAAAATTGATAACTAATACCAAAAAGCAAAAATTAAAAATCTAGAGTTGAGTTTGGAATTTCAAAAATACAATGTTAAAAAAAAGAAGAAGAAAAATAAAGAGAGAAAACAAACAAACCAACAAAAACAATGTTGCAAAAATTATAAAGAAAATACAGGTACAAAATTGATATCAAATACCAAAAAGCATAAATTAAAAATCTTGAGTAGAGTTTGGAATTGCAGATATACGATGTTATATAAAAGAAGAAGAGAAAGAAACAGAGGGGAAAAAAAAAGTCACAGAAAATATAAAAAAAAACTATAGGTACAAAATTGATAACATATACCAAAAGGCTAAAATTAAAAATCTAGAGTAGAGTTTGGAATTTCAAAAATACAATGTTAAAGAAAAGAAGAAAAAGAAAAAAAAAAAAAAACACGGTCAAAAAATTATAAAATATATATATGAAGTTTGCTGAAGAAGAAAAAAAAAATAGGGTCTTTTTTTTTTGCAAAGTAATAGGTTATAAAAGTGAAAATTAAAGGACAATAGAGGACTTAAATTAAAAAAAATTAAAAAAAAAGAAAGAAAGATTGATCGTAAAAATAGTAAAAATATATCTAGGACTTTCTCTGGTTTTGTTGTGAGTATTGTGGGTTCAGTTCATTTTTGGCTAGTTCCTTGGTCCAGCTTATATTTCTCAAGATCTATAGGCCCCTTCCTATGTAGTCCATAGTAACCACAGGGTTTTAATCTATGGCCTGTAGTGTCCAAGGCGTTTCCCTCTGTTATAGCTTCTTCTGTTTGCTGGTCTCTTCAGTGTCTGGTTTCCACCCTGACACAAAGGGGACGGTGGAGGACGTTTTTTTTTGTTTTTTTGTTTTTTTTAATTTAGGCTCACTTGTTCAGTCGTGCTGTGGGGAGGGAGGGAGGGATGCTGCAAACAAATAACACTGGCGTGCGCTCGCAGTGCCTCAGCCACACTGGGTCTGCCCCCGCTCAAGGCGCGTGTAGCCTCCCTGCCCACACTGCTCGAGCTCTAGATTGTTCCCCTGGGAACAATCAGAGGCCGGCCCTGGGCTGACCTCCCAGGTCCAAGCTGCTCAGGTTCAGGCACTCGGGTAGTCCTCAGAGGCGCAGACTCGGTTGGGCCTGCATTTTGTGCTCTTCCCAGGTCCGAGCAGCTCAGGTGATGAGGTGTTTGGCGAGCGCCAATGCTGCGACTTATCGTCTCCCCGCCACTCGGTTATCTGGGTGTAAAACCGGTGCACCTTCTCAGGCAGATGTTGACCGTCCAGACCCCCAAGAAGTTTTAGTTAGCAAAGAAGCCTGCTTACAGTTTTATAGATAGTGTCTCTCTCGGGCTGCGATTGCCTCCTTCCAGCTCTGGCTGCCTGTCACCGGAGGCGGAAGGTCTGCAGCGGGCTCTCTCTGTTCAGTCCTTTGTTCCGTGCGCGGGCCTGGCGGTGTCTTAGGTTAGGGCTGGCTTTTCGCGTGGTAGATATCCCACAGTCTGGTTTGCTAGCCCAAATTATTTCGCTCAGATAGCGCTCAGGACATTTGGGCCAGATTCTTACTCTAAGCGACACAGCCCGCGCCACGCTTCCCTGCCCAGCCCCCGCTTGCTAATGGCGTGTGCAGGCGTCTGTGCTGCTTTTCCGCTGGGGGAGTTACCCTAGGGCTCGCAATCTGCGATTTTTAATTATTTCTTTTTTTCTCCCTGTTATGTTGCCCTCTGTGCTTCCAAGGCTCGGCACAGATTCGGCAGTGAGAAGGTTTCCTGGTGTTTGGAAACTTCTCTCTTTTTAAGACTCCCTTCCCAGGACGGAACTCCGTCCCTCCCTCTTTTGTCTCTTTTTTTGTCTTTTATATTTTTTCCTACCTCCTTTTGAAGAGTTGGGTTGCTTTTCTGGGTGCCTGATGTCCTCTGCCAGCATTCATAAGTTGTTTTGTGGAATTTACTTGGTGTTTAAATGTTCTTTTGATGAATTTATGGGGGAGAAAGTGTTCTCCCTGTCCTATTCCTCCGCCATCTTGGCTCCTCCCCCTAATAGCTTCTTTCTAAATCAGACACATATACAGAGAAAGTTCAGAGAACTTCTGACTACCAACCCACATTTCAATGGACTTCATACTAAAATGATCTTTCAAGGATTCTGAATGACAGCTAGCACTCTACCAAAACTATACATATACTTTACTTTTTTGATCCTTTTGATAAGCAAGTTTATGTCAAAACCTTACTCATCACTTCGTTCAGTTCCTACCTAGAGGTGAACCGGCAACAGTCAATACACAGTAAGTGGATAATTATCAGAAACATTTGTGAGTGAATCAGTAACGATTTCCCCCCCTTGTTACAACCTATCAATGATTTAGAACCATTATAAAACAGAGTCCCAATATTTATGGATTAAGGGAAATGAGCTTGCTTACTTATTGAAATTATTCTGTTTATGTTCAGTGAAGGAAGTCTGATGTCTTTGTTCTTTGGAAATAACAAAGCTTGAATTCTACATATGACTTTATATTGTGAGCTGATACGGGCTTGGTCTCAAGCTGCTTCTCTTTTTCTTGGAAGCCACAAAATAGGTCACTTTGCCTTTGCACATTTGTATTTGAGATCTCTCAGTTTGAAAGACTTTTATTCAACACACTCTTCTAGACATAGAACATTTTAACTCCTTCTCTACTGGAGGAAGTGTGAAACCTTTGTTGAACATAGATTCAGACATTGGCATACATTTCTCGTATTCTACTTATGGATACATCCTTAATTGTGTTTTATAACTAATCTGCTAGAGTTAATTTTAGTTATGGAATTTCAGCCTCTTACAATGATAGCAAAAATAAAAAAATATATAAAACATATATATATTTCCTAAGCCAAAGAGTTTCAGGTCACAGGTTAAAAATATTGATTAATAATGTCTGAGTTTCAAAAACTTTTTTAGTATATAGCAAAACAATATAAATTATTTAAGTTCATTTTAATCAATAAACTTTCTTCTTCAATTCTCTTATTCAATGTTTTACTAAAATTCCCGGATAGAACATATAAACACTAAAGGCTGAAATATTTCCTCACAGAAACTGTCATCAGTATGAAATATTTATGACAAGAATTTTTCTTGAAAATCATATGTAATAAAAAACAGTCTAACTTTCATGAATTAAAAAAGTACACAGCTTTAATTTTGACTATGAATATGTTTTTGACATATTTCAACACTTTATCTTCACTGGTGTGAAGTAGAATATATGAAGTTAAACTCAACTTTCAAAAGGATGAATTTGAATGTCTAATATTTTTAGGAATGTTTGTACATGATTATCCTATCTTAAGAATGTTGAGCCTAATTAAAAGTGTTGAGGGATAATTCAAATACATTCTGTGTTTACCTTGAATTTTACATGAAATTTCCATGCAACTAACATATCCTGAGTGTTTAAATGACCCTATTCTCAAAATAGACCATATTGTGGCTGTTAGTCCCCTATTCCTATCCATTCTTTTCCACTTTATAAGGTAAGTCTGATTTTGTTTGTAAAGTGAAAGTCACTTGGTCATGTCAGACTCTTTGAGACCCCATAGACTACACAGTTGATGGAATTCTCTAGACCAGAATACTGGAGTAAGTAACCTTTCCCTTCTCCAGGGGATCTTCCGAACCAGGGATCAAACTCAGATGTCCCGCATTAAAGGCGGATTCTTTACCAATTGAGCCACAAGGATTTTGTTTGGGAGACATTAAACACAAAAATAACATTTTATTAGCCTCACTTATAATCAGTAATGACTATATGTCATATTTCAAGACAATGGCATATACCAGTGATTTCTGATTTCTGGTATAACTTTCTAGGAAATATTTAAGAGAGATTGGTAAATTAAAGTTTATAGCACCTCCAGATGCAATGCGAATGCAAATTCTCTCTAGGGGAAAAAAAAAAGTCAAGCAAATCCATTAGATCCAGTTTCAGATCAGATCAGATCAGTCACTCAGCCGTGTCCGACGCTTTGCGACCCCATGAATAGCAGCACGCCAGGCCTCTCTGTCCATCACCAACTCCCGGAGATCACCCAGTCCATCGAGTCAGTGATGCCATCCAGCCATCTCATCCTCTGTGGTCCCCTTCTCCTCCTGCCCCCAATCCCTCCCAGCATCAGAGTCCTTTCCAATGAGTCAACTCTGCACATGAGGTGGCCAAAGTACTGGAGTTTCAGCTTTAGCATCATTCCTTCCAAAGTAATCCCAGGGCTGATCTCCTTCAGAATGGACTGGTTGGAGCTTCTTGCAGTCCAAGGGACTCCCAAGAGTCTTCTCCAACACCACAGTTCAAAAGCATCAATACTTCAGCGCTCAGCCTTCTTCACAGTCCAACTCTTACATCCATACATGACCACAGGAAAAACCACAGCCTCGACTAGATGAACCTTTGTTGGCAAAGTAATGTCTCTGCTTTTGAATATGCTATCTAGGTTGGTCATAACTTTCCTTCCAAGGAGTAAGCGTCTTTTAATTTCATGGCTGCAGTCACCATCTGCAGTGATTTTGGAGCCCAGAAAAATAAAGTCTGACACTGTTTCCCCATCTATTTCTCATTAAGTGGTGGGACCAGATGCCAAGATCTTTGTTTTCCGAATGTTGAGCTTTAAGCCAACCTTTTCACTCTCCACTTTCACTTTCATCCAGAGGCTTTTGAGTTCCTCTTCACTTTCTGCCATAAGGGTGGTGTCTTCTGCATATCTGAGGTTACTGATATTTCTCCTGGCAATCTTGATTCCAGCTTGTGTTTCTTCCAGTCCAGCGTTTCTCATGATGTATTCTGCATATAAGTTAAATAAACAGGGTGACAATATACAGCCTTGACATACTCCTTTTCCTATTTGGAACCACTCTGTTGTTCCATGTCCAGTTCTAACTGTTGCTTCCTTACCTGCATACAAATTTCTCAAGAGGCAGATCAGATGGTCTGGTATTCCCATCTCTTTCAGAATTGTCCACAGTTTATTGTGATCCACACAGTCAAAGGCTTTGCCATAGTCAATAAAGCAGAAATAGATGTTTTTCTGGAACTCTCTTGCTTTTTCCATGATCCAGCAGATGTTGGCAATTTGATCTCTGGTTCCTCTGCCTTTTCTAAAACCAGCTTGAACATCAGGCAGTTCACGGTTCGCATATTGCTGAAGCCTGGCTTGGAGAATTTTGAGCATGACTTTACTAGCATGTGAGATGAGTGCAATTGTGCGGTAGTTTGAGCATCCTTTGGCATTTTCTTTCTTTGGGATTGGAATGAAAACTGACCTTTTCCGGTCCTGTGGCCACTGCTGAGTTTTCCAAATTTGCTGGCATATTGAATGCAGCACTTTCACAGCATCATCTTTCAGGATTTGGAATAGCTCAACTGGAATTCCATCACCTCCATTAGCTTTGTTCATAGTGATGCTTTCTAAGGCCCACTTGACTTCACATTCCAGGATGTCTGGCTCTAGGTGAATGGTCACACCATCGTTATTATCTGGTTCCTGAAGATCTTTTTTTGCTCAGTTCTTCTGTGTATTCTTGCCACCTCTTTTTAATATCTTCTGCTTCTGTTAGGTCCATACCATTTCTGTCCTTTATTGACCCCATCTTTGCATGAAATGTTCCCTTGGTATCTCTAATTTTCTTAAAGAGATCTCTAGTCTTTCCCATTCTGTTGTTTTCCTCTATTTCTTTGCATTGATCGCTGAAGAAGGCTTTCTTATCTCTTCTTGCTATTCTTTGGAACTCTGCATTCAGATGGTTATATCTTTCCTTTTCTCCTTTGCTTTTTGCTTCTCTTCTTTACACAGCTATTTGTAAGGCCTCCCCAGACAGCCATTTTGCTTTTTTGCATTTCTTTTCCATGGGGATGGTCTTGATCCCTGTCTCCTGTACGAACCTCATTCCATAGTTCATCAGGCTCTCTATCTATCAGATCTAGGCCCTTAAATCTATTTCTCACTTTCACTGTATAATCATAAGGGATTTGATTTAGGTCATACCTGAATGGTCTAGTGGTTTTCCCTACTTTATTCAATTTCAGTCTGAATTTGGCAATAAGGAGTTCATGGTCTGAGCCACAGTCAGCTCCTGGTCTTGTTTTGGCTGACTGTATAGAGCTTCTCCATCTTTGGCTGCAAAGAATCTAATCAATCTGATTTTGGTGTTGACCATCTGGTGATGTCCATGTATAGAGTCTTCTCTTGTGTTGTTGGAAGAGGGTGTTTGTTATGACCAGTGCATTTTCTTGGCAAAACTCTATCAGTCTTTGCCCTGCTTCATTCTGTATTCCAAGGCCAAATTTGCCTGTCACTCCAGGTGTTTCTTGACTTCCTACTTTTGCATTCCAGTCCCCTATAATGAAAAGGACTTCTTTTTTGGGTGTTAGTTCTAAAAGGTCTTGTAGGTCTTCATAGAACCGTTCAACTTCAGCTTCTTCAGCATTACTGGTTGGGGCATAGACTTGGATTACTGTGATATTGAATGGTTTGCCTTAGAAATGAACAGAGATCATTCTGTCGTTTTTGAGATTGCATCCAAGTACTGCATTTTGGACTCTTTAGTTGACCATGATGGCCACTCCATTTCTTCTGAGGGATTCCTGCCCACAGTAGTAGATATAATGGTCATCTGAGTTAAATTTGCCCATTCCAGTCCATTTCAGTTCACTGATTCCTAGAATGTCGACATTCACTCTTGCCATCTCTTGTTTGACCACTTCCAATTTGCCTTGATTCATGGACCTGACATTCCAGGTTCCTATGCAATATTGCTCTTTAGAGCATCAGACCTTGCTTCTATCACCAGTCACATCCACATCTGGGTATTATTTTTGCTTTGGCTCCATCCCTTCATTCTTTCTGGAGTTATTTCTCCACTGATCTCCAGTAACATATTGGGCACCTACTGACCTGGGGAGTTTCTCTTTCAGTATCCTATCATTTTGCCTTTTCATACTGTTCATGGGGTTCTCAAGGCAAGAATACTGAAGTGGTTTGCCATTCCCTTCTCCAGTGTACCACATTCTGTCAAATCTCCATCATGACCAGCCCACAGGCATGGCTTAGTTTCATTGAGTTAGACAAGGCTTGGTCCTAGTGTGATTAGATTGATTAGTTTTCTGTGAGTATGGTTTCAGTATACCTGCCCTCTGATGCCCTCTTGTAACACCTACCATCTTACTTGGGTTTCTCTTACCTTGGGCGTGGGGTATCTCTTCACGGCTGCTCCAGCAAAGTGCAGCCATTGCTCCTTACCTTGGATGAGGGGTATCTCCTCACCAGTTTAGCTGAGTATTATCTAAACACAAAACAAAACAATAACCCTACAAATACAAAACTAAGTGCAAGTTTCAAAAGAAATTATTCAAAATCCTATCTCCAAAGGCATCAAGTATTGGACTTTAAAAAGCAAATAGAATATAAATGACCATAAATAGGCATTACCTAGATAAATAAAATATGATTAAAATTGACAAAGAAACAAGATGTTATTATACATAACCGGTCAGACTTTCCGAGAAGGCAATGGCACCCCACTCCAGTACTCTTGCCTGGAAAATCACATGGACGGAGGAGCCTGGCAGACCTCAGTCCATGGGGTCACTAAGAGTCCGACAGGACTGAGTGACTTCACTTTCACGCATTGGAGAGGGAAATGGCAACTCACTCCAGTGTTCTTGCCTGGAGAATCCCATGGATGGGGGAGCCTGGTGGGCTGCCATCTGTGGGGTCTCACAGAGTGGACACGACTGAAGTGACTTAGCAGCAGCAGCAACAAGCAGACTTTTGAAATTAAGTTTTGGAAATGGAAAATATAAGCATTATCATTAAAAAGTTGAGGGATGCCTTATATAGCAAAATGAACACAACTGAGGAGAATGTTTATAAACTTGAAGATAGATTGGAATATGTTGCCCATAGTGCAGCATAGAAAGACAGGGAGATATAAAATATAAATAAACAAATGTGATTCAAAATTAAATACCAGAAGATAATGGAATTTTTTTTTTTGATTAGTCAAAATCTTATGGTTAGCCATGCAGTCCTTCAAATGTAAAGGATAGGGATAAGGATCTGACCTTTGAGAAATCTGAAGCCAAGAGTGTGTGACTAAAATTGCCTTCCTTGATGTTAGAGGAAAGAGAGAGAGAAAATTTAAAAAAAAAAAAAAAAAAAACCCTTTTACAAAGAACCTGTATTTCCAAAATTTGGAGAAAGATGGTGGGTTAGCTTCTCATAGATGAGTGTGGAGCCAACAAAAAAAAAGAGCTGAAACAGGTCTATTTAGGGGAAAAAACTGAAAGGCAAGAACTGCTAGAAGAACAAGATAACCCTTGAAAGGAGTGAATCACTGGAGACCAATAGTTAAAGAGGAAATTTTAAGTCTGAGAATGTTTTACTCCAAGTGAAGGGAAATTCTAATGAAAAAGTCTGAGTGGAGTAGGTATGTCCAAAAGAACAGAAGAAAGAAAGAATCAAAAACTGTGACATTAAGGTACAGAAGGAAGCAGCACATTAAGGTAAAGAATACTTTGGCTTTCTTCTTACTTCCTCTCTTTTTGAGCTCCAGCTCGCAGGGTCCAAAACAATGATAGTCAGTGGAGAAAAATGTGGAGCATGTGAATCTTTCCCACTGCAAGTGTTTCAGACTTGAAGTAAAACTGAACTGGAAAAGGTTATAAGTTATAAAATGAATGAAAGTTTGAAGTTCTGTAATTGTTCTGTTTAGACTGGAGTTTTATTAAGAGCTTATTATTTGAATATTGTTAAATACTTTTTCAACAAAGGTCAAGGAAATATTTTTCTAAAAGATGCCAATAGCAACTAGGGGAAAAGAATCAACTACTTTCTGCCTATACCCTATTTAGTCAATCTACTGTAATAAGCTGGTTTTATCACACATCACCCACACCTTGTTGGGCTTACGAAGTTGGGTGGGAGTGCAGAGAGTGGCTGGGACAAAAGGAAGGAGCAATCCAACCTCTCTTTAGTCTTTTAAAATTAGTAACCATATATTAATCATTTATTCACTCTGTGACTACAGATTCTTTCTGCTTTAATTTACAAATTCTAACAAAACAGTAGTGGCATGTTTTAGTCAATCATTTCTGTTTAAACTTTATCACAATAAAAGCAAAAGAGCTGTTATTTAAAATGAATGAAATACCATTATTTCTCAAAATTACTTTTAATGATTTTCTTTACCATTTCGCAATTTAGAATTATTATTTGAAGGAGAATTTTAACGATTTTTTTTTACAGTTATCAAACTGACATATTTGTGGTAGAAAAATTGGGAAGAACTGAAAAGCAAACAGTTGTAATTTCCCACTGGTTCTAATTTTACCCACCAGAAATATGCAACCTTAAGGGTCTCAGAATAAATGTTCCTCAAGTTTGAAGAGAACATATTTTTGTACAGTCATATAATAGTATTGTAGGGCTTCCCAGGTGGCACTAGTGGTAAAGAACCTCCCTGTCAATGCAGGAGATAAAAGAGACTCGCCAGGGTCCTCTGTCCATGGAATTCTCCAAGCAAAAATAATGGGATGGGTTGCTGTGCCCTCCTCCAGGGGATCTTCCCGACCCAGGGATCGAACCCACATCTCCTGCAGCTCCTGGGTTGCAGGTGGATTCTTTACCACTGACCCACCCAGGAAGCCTGGGCTACATCCACTGTGTTTCAGAAAATGACTTTTCGTATATTACAAAATGCTTGTGACAAGTTTAGTTAACAATATCTATCCAAAACTGATCCATGCAAAACTGATCTTCCTGCATTTGCTGTTTCTGTTGATGATACTGCCTTCTAACTGGCTGCCCTTATCTGTAACTTTAGATATCCTCTACATTGGAAAAGACTCTGATGCTGGGAGGGATTGGGGGCAGGAGGAGAAGGGGAAGACAGAGGATGAGATGGCTGGATGGCATCACCGACTCGATGGACGTGAGTCTGAGTGAACTCTGGGAGTTGGTGATGGACAGGGAGGCCTAGTGTGCTGCGGTTCATGGGGTCGCAAAGAGTTGGACATGACTGAGCAACTGATCTGATCTGATCTGATCTGACTCCATTCTTCTTCCAACGCCATATTTAATTTACCAAGTTCTGTTGATACATAACTATCTCTCAGATCATTTTTTAATTTTTGTTCTGTGTCAGTTTCCAAACTATCATTTTGCTTCCTGTCTCTGGTTAGCAGACAAAATCAGCAAAAAGAAACTACTTGGATTTCCCATTAACATCCCTTTGCATATACTGTTGCTCTTTCTAAACTGCCCTTCTTTTTTCTACCTGTTGGTTTTTGTTTATCTCCAAATTCTACTTCAAGCATCATTCCCTCCTCCTTTCACTTACAAAGGAAACTGATGACTTTTCCCTGTTATCTTTGGGCTTTTCACATGCTCTCAGAAAATGCAACAGTAGAGGATAGTAGCATATTCAGTGACTTCATGATCTATGTTTCCTTATCTCTCTGACCAGACACAGACTGAAAATTTGGAAGTCATAGTGTATTTTCCTCACAACTACTACCATACAGAAGCGTATTCTTATAGGCTAGCACTGGATTTCAACCTACTGCTTTCTTTTCCTTTACAAATTGTATTTGTCCAGGTTTAAAAGCTGAATCAATTTTGTTTAGGTAACAAATAAATATATGTGCATTTACAAATTTATTTCACTCTTTTCTATTCCATTTGCTAATATCTAGCTCAACAGCAAATTTGATGAAAACTAGTAGTAACATATTTTGTGAAACATAATCCCATCTATATTGTCAAATAGCTGCTCTGAAATCAGACATAAGTACTATATTTTCTTATATTTCCAAGCACTATTTCTCCTAAATTTATGAAGCATTCTGTGATGTTTCCTTACTTGTTATTTTAGATCAAATATATCACTCTGTCAGAAATAACAGAACTCCAGCAAATTCCTGCAGATATCTAATAGTTTCAGTTTAGTTAGTTTAATTGGGTTATAATTGACTGGCTTAATTTCTTTTAAGCCTCAGCTTTTGCACTTTCTCTTTTCTTTTTAAGATAATGTTTTGCATTTTATGTGGTTTAGAGTTGTCAAATGTTTCCACTTATATTTTCATTTTCTCTTTCTCCAATATTAAATCACATTGAAAATATTGCCAATGGTTAACATAAACAGCAAGGAAAATAATAAATTTAGTGAAGTGTTCCTTCTTCCTTTGAAATATTTTAAGAAATTCTCTACTTCCTGAGGATCTATTATTGCTTTCAAAACTATGAATGTTACAACATAGGAGAAGGAAGCCATATTATGTCAACAAAATTCTCCAAACTTCAGTTTTCTGCCTCCTGCATTTTCAGTGATTGAACTGAGAAACACACAGTTAACGGCATTTACCAATTTCTGAGCTGGTTTTGACATGCCTATCTTTCAAAACTCCCTTGAATCTGGCTTATTTTACTGTAAGAGTAAACGTGAAAATATTTTCCTCATTCAATGCACAGCTATGTTTAGAAAGCTTATTTTTTAGCTACACTGATTATTTTTGACCTTAATTTTTTTTTTTCCCTAGTAACATCAGGCTAACCTCTGTCCCTTGTAACTCTATTTAAAAAAGATAATTTGATGTCTTATGGCTTTCCACTTGCTTGCTGTTTCTTTCCTTATTTATTTTGAGAGATGAACAAGACATACTTTTTATAGTATACAATTGTGTTTCCGACAGTCTTTTGTTACTAATTCTTTAACTGTTAACAGGTATTTTTTTCATTTCATTTTCTCTTCCCTTTTCACACAGTTCCTCCTATAATACAGTCTCAAGTGAAAACTTTCTCTCTTTTTTAAAACCTAACTGCAGCCATTTCTACTGCAGGACCATTTTCACTTCCTTTCCCACCCACCTCCATCATTTTTAGCGAGACTCAGGGCAGAACTTTTCACAATGGATCAGATCAGATCAGATCAGTCACTCAGTCATGTCCGACTCTTTGCAACCCCATGAATCGCAGCACTCCAGGCCTCCCTGTCCATCACCAACTCCTGGAGTTCACTGAGACTCACGTCCATCGAGTCAGTGATGCCATCCAGCCATCTCATCCTCTGTCGTCCCCTTCTCCTCCTGCCCCTAATCCCTCCCAGCATCAGAGTCTTTTCCAATGAGTCAACTCTTCACATGAGGTGGCCAAAGTTCTGGAGTTTCAGCTTTAGCATCATTCCTTCCAAAGAAATCCCAGGGCTGATCTCCTTCAGAATGGACTGGTTGGATCTCCTTGCAGTCCGAGGGACTCTCAAGAGTCTTCTCCAGCACCACAGTTCAAAAGCATCAATTCTTCGGTGCTCAGCCTTCTTCACAGTCCAACTCTCACATCCATACATGACCACAGGAAAAACCATAGCCTTGACTAGATGGACCTTTGTTGGCAAAGTAATGTCTCTGCTTTTGAATATGCTATCTATGTTGGTCATAACTTTCCTTCCAAGGAGTAAGCGTCTTTTAATTTCATGGCTGCAGTCACCATCTGCAGTGATTTTGGAACCCAGAAAAATAAAGTCTGACACTGTTTCCACTGTTTCCCCATCTATTTCCCATAAAGTGGTGGGACCGGATGCCATGATCTTCCTTTTCTTAATGTTGAGCTTTAAGTCAACTTTTTCACTCTCCACTTTCACTTTCATCAAGAGGCTTTTGAGTTCCTCTTCACTTTCTGCGATAAGGGTGGTGTCATCTGCATATCTGAGGTTATTGATATTTCTCCTGGCAATCTTGATTCCAGTTTGTGTTTCTTCCAGTCCAGCGTTTCTCATGATGTATTCTGCATATAAGTTAAATAAGCAGGGTGACAATATACAGCCTTGACAAACTCCTTTTCCTATTTGGAACCAGTCTGTTGTTCCATGTCCAGTTCTAACTGTTGCTTCCTGACCTGCATACAAACTTCTCAAGAGGCAGATCAAGGTCAATGAAAACTAAGACTAGTATTTCCCTAGTTGCATTTCTCCCTCACCAGTTAGAAAAGGAAAAAAAAAAAAAAGATTGCTAGAAGTGAGATTAGTCTTTCCTCAAGGTATTGGTTATCTACAGCTTTGTTACCAAAATGTGACAAATTTAAGCACTTAAAAACACATGTGTTATCTCATAGTATCTGTGGATCAGGCTTCTGGGCACTGTTTACCTGTCCTTTCTTCCAGATCTCACAAAGTTGCAATCAATGTGTCCATCAAAACTAGAGTCTAATCAAAGGTTTGATTTGGGAAAGAGTTGCTCCTTGCTGGGCAAAGATTATTTCCTTCTTCCTAGCTATTAGTCACAGGCTATCCTTAGTTCCTTGCCATATGACCCTTTCCACATGGATGCTCACATTAGGCCAGTTTGTTTCTTAAAAGCAGGTGAGGGAGAAAGGCTTTCCTTGAAAGATGGGTGACAAGCTCATGTACTGTAATAAAGTTCACATCATCACATACATCCTCTTGTCTTCACAATATTCTATTATTAATAAAAATAATGCACAGGTCCTAACCGTGACAGTGTGATCACTCACCTAGAGCCAGACATCCTGGAATGTGAAGTCAAGTGGGCTTTAGGAAGCATCACTACAAACAAAGCTAGTGGAGGTGATAGAATTCCAGTTGAGCTATTTCAAATCCTGAAAGATGATGCTGTGAAAGTGCTGCACTCAATATGCCAGCAAATTTGGAAAACTCAGCAGTGGTCACAGGGCTGGAAAAGGTCAGTTTTCATTTTAATCCCAAAGAAAGGCAATGCCAAAGAATGTTCAAGCTACTGCACAGTTGCCCTCATCTCACACATTAGCAAAGTAATGCTCAAAATTATCTAAGCTAGGTTTCAACAGTGTGTAAACCAAGAACTTCTAGATGTTCAAGCTGGATTTAGAAAAGGCAGAGAAACCAGAGATCAAATTGCCAACATACATTGGATCATAGAAAAAGCAAGAGAATTTCAGAAAAATATCTAATTCTTCATTGACTATGCTGTGTTATCTCAACAAACTATGAAAAATTCTTCAAGAGATGGGAATACCACCTTACCTGCCTTCTGAGATATCTGCATACAGATCGATAAGCAATAGTTAGAACTGAACATGGAACAATAGACTGGTCCCAAATCGGGAAAGGAGTATGTTAAGGCTGTTTATTGTCATCTTGCTTATTTAACTTATATGCAGAGTACATCATGAGAAATGCTGGGCTGGATGAAGCACAAGCTGGAATCTAGAATGCCAGCAGAAGCATCAATAACCTCAGACAGGCAAATGACACCACCCTTCTGGCAGAAAGCAAATAGGAACTAAAGGGCCTCTTGATGAAAGTGAAGGAGGAGAGTGAAAATGTTTGCTTAAAATTCAACATTCAGAAAACTAAGATCATGGCATCTGGTCCCATCACTTCATGGCAAATAGATAGGGAAACAATGGAAACAATGAGAGAATTTATTTTGGGGGGCTCCAAAATTACTGCAGATTGTGACTGTAGCCATGAAATTAAAAGATGCTTGCTCCTTGAAAAAAAAGCGCTGAACAACCTAGACAGCATATGAAAAAGCAGACACATTACTTTGTCAACAAAGGTCCATCTAGTCAAACTATGGTTTTTCCTGTGGTCATGTATGGATATGAGAGTTGGACTATAAAGAAAGCTGAGTGCCAAAGAATTGATGCTTTTGAATTATGGTGTTGGAGAAGACTCTTGACACTCCCTTGGACTGCAAGGAGATCAAACTAGTCAATCCTAAAAGAAATCAGTGCTAAATATTCTTTGGGAAAACTGATGCTGAAGCTGAAACTCCAATACTTTGGCCACCTGATGCAAAGAACTGATTCATTGGAAAGACCCTGATGCTGGGAATGATTGAAAGCAGGAGGAGAAGGGGAAGACAGAGGATGAGATGGTTGGATGACATCACTGACTCAATGAATGTGAGTTTGAGCAAGCTCTGGGAGTTGTTGATGGACAGGGAAGCTTGATGTGCTGCAGTTCATGGGGTCACAAAGAGTCGGACGCACCTGAGTGACTGAACTGACAGGTCCTATCAAAGCTCAGGGTGAGAGAATTTCACATGAACTTCAAGACCAAGCAGTAGAAATCTTGGGGACTATCTGTGAGCCTGTCCACCACAATGGATACAGTAAAATTTCTGGGTATTAATATTCTGGGCTTCCCTTCTAGCTCAATTGGTAGTAAGTCTGCCTTCAAAGCAGGAGACCCGGGTTCGATTCCTGGATGGTTCCTTTGGAGGAGGAAATGGCAACCCACTCCAGTATTCTTGCCTGGAGAATCCAATGGACAGAGGAGTCTGGCAGGATATAGTCCATGGGGTCACAAAAATGGACACGACTTAGCGACTACAATGCACCATCACCAAAGTTCTTGGATTTTTAAAATAGTTTCTCTTTGATTGTGTTTGCCTATCTGGTGATAAAAATAGTGATTTACAGAAATATCCCTGGAATTTGGGAGTAATACCTGTGGCTCAGATGGTAAAGAATATGCCTGCAATGCAGGAGACATGGGTTTGATCCCTGGGTCAGGAAAATCCCCTGGAGAAGGAAATGGCTCCCCGCTACACTGAAGCCTGCTGGGCTCTGTCCAGAGAAGTCCATGGACAGAGGAGCCTGGCAGGCTACAGTCCATGGAGTCACAAAGAGTTGGACACTACTGAGCAACTAACACTCCCTTTTCACCTGAACAAGAGCCAGCTCATTCTTCCTATAGAGATTTCAGAATGTAAGAGGCTTGCTACTCTTGAAAGAACACTACCATTCTGGTCCTTCATGGCTCAAAGAAAGAGAAACAATACCTGATAGTTCAATGGAAAGGAAGAAGACATTAGCTAAGAAGGAAGAGTTTTAGGACTTGCCAGGCATTTGCCTGAGAAAGCAATGCCACATGTATTCAGAGAAGATAGAATATGTATCCCTATAGCCATTATCATCAGTATGGAAACCAAATAGTTAACCCCTCCAGCAGTTGGAGAAGCAAAGTAATGTCCCTCAAAAGCCACACAAGTCCCTGATTCTTCCATGAGCCATCATCTTAGTTAAGAAGTTTCTACTATTTTATTATCCTCATTGCAAGAATCCGTCTGGGGGTTGAGGGTCAGAAATAATCAGGAGAAGAGAAAATGCTTGGAAGAGTGAATGGTAAGAGTATAAGAGTTGGATACATTTCACTGAATAGTTGCCAAATGAAATTTGAAAATTAAAATGAAATTTTAATAAGCACAGTGGTTTAAAATTGCTGTACTGAGAACATTTTACCAAATAACAACATTAAATTGTGGATAATTTCAACCCTATTAAACAGGAGGAACAAACCTAAGGGTTTGTTAAAGAATGGAGTTTTAAGAATAAAAAATATTCATATTTATTTTAACTAGTTCTTTTTATCAATTCTGATACAAATCTATGACTTTCAAATTAACCTATGATTTAGTGATCATATATCTGTTTTCTCTGTTTTTCAAAGCCACAAATATATGCTGATATAAAAATCTCTTTGGTATAATCTTCATTAGACACAGATATACATAAGTATAAAGAATATTCATTTGACTCTATGTATTCATGGCTGCTCTCATGACACAAATATACTTGTGATAGGCTTTCTTTACTCCAAAAGAGGATAATTAATCATGAGATATTAATAACTTTATTATATTCAGCCTTATTTCATATTCAAATAATCACATTGGAAATCTCATGAATAGCAATGAAGTTGATCTCTTTAAATAGGAAGTTGTCATCAGAGGAAGTGACAAAATTCTAAATATGTTAAGACACTTTATTCTCATCCTCCTTGATAATATTAAGCCAATGCAGATAAAGTCTGGAATAAAAAAGAAAAAGAAAATACTATATTTCTTGAATTCAATCATGTTTCTTCCAATACTTCTTTTAAATACATCCATACATTTCTAGAATTTTCAGCATGTTCTCCCATACCAAAGCACTTGTGAAGGCATTACTAATATCCATCAAATTATCCAGAGGTTCACTCATTATTATTTCCCCTGAATGTGGTCAGATGAAGGATTGCCTTTAGATGTTCTGGTGACTTATATGTTCTCCCTGTATGGCTATTTTTCTTTTTTAAGTTATCTTTTTCACCTCTTTGGTTAGAAGAAAGTCAACAGATAGCCAAGGAATCACGAGAAAGATCAGCTTTCTGTTTATTCTATTCTAACTTTTCACACACTCACACTGCCAGCTGTTTCCACATCTTACTTCTTAGTTTGGATTTTACTATAATGTGCCTACAACTGCTGCAGGAAAAATGAGTCCCAGGTTCTATCCTCTCCCTCTTGAACAGGAGGATTTGCCAATGTTCCTTCTCAACTTCTCCGTCTCGCACCTTTTTCTTTTCTTCCCAAAATCATCTTTCAGTGTTTCAATATTCTTTACTATTACTGTTGGCTATTATTTATCTTTTTTTATTCATTTTCTCACAGGTGGTACTTAAGTCTTTCCAAAAGAGTAACAGAAAATTTAATTCCAATATTTTAAACAAGAACAATTTAGGCATAGAAAAATAGTTTAATCTAAAATGTTTAACTAGCAAGACCAGGTGCAAATCATAGATCCTTGAACCCTCAGTTCCATTCAATTTTAATTTGTCAGTGCTAGTTCCTTCTTTATGATACTTCAGAGCATTCCTGTGAGAAAGCTGAATTACAAGCAATATGAGAGCCATTTCCAAACAGAGGCGTAGAAGCAAAGGAATCAATTAACCTGTGATTGGAGAAATCACAGAGAATAGAATATTCCATCAACCAAACAATATACCATCATAGTAGGTACGAGTGAATTCTGATTAGAAAAAATTGGAATGAATTTTATAGCAAGAACCTCATTAGTTCAGTTCAGTTCAGTTCAGTCGCTCAGTCATGTTCGACTCTCTGCGACCCCATGAATTGCAGCATGCCAGGCCTCCCTGTCCATCACCAACTCCCGGAGTTCACTGAGACTCACGTCCATCGAGTCAGTGATGCCATCCAGCCATCTCATCCTCTGTGGTCCCCTTCTCCTCCTGCCCCCAATCCTTCCCAACATCAGAGTCTTTTCCAAAGAGTCAACTCTTCGCATGAGGTGGCCAAAGTACTGGAGTTTCAGCTTTAGCATCATTCCTTCCAAAGAAATCCCAGGGCTGATCTTCTTCAGAATGGACTGGTTGGATCTCCTTACAGTCCAAGGGACTCTCAAGAGTCTTCTCCAACACCACAATTCAAAAGCATCAATTCTTCGGTGCTCAGCCTTCTTCAGAGTCCAACTCTCACATCCATACATGACCACAGGAAAAACCATAGCCTTGACTAGATGAAACTTTGTTGGCAAAGTAATGTCTCTGCTTTTGAATATGCTATCTAGGTTGGTCATAGCTTTCCTTCCAAAGAGTAAGCGTCTTTTAATTTCATGGCTGCAGTCACCATCTGCAGTGATTTTGGAGCCCAGAAAAATAAAGTTTGACACTGTTTCCCCATCTGTTTCTCATTAAGTGATGGCACAGGATGCCATGATCTGCATTTTCTGATGTTGAGCTTTAAGCCAACCTTTTCACTCTCCACTTTCACTTTCATCAAGAGGCTTTTGAGTTCCTCTTCACTTTCTGCCATAAGGGTGGTGTCATCTGCATATCTGAGGTTATTGATATTTCTCCCAGCAATCTTGATTCCAGCTTGTGTTTCTTCCAGTCCAGTGTTTCTCATGATGTACTCTGCATATAAGTTAAATAAACAGGGTGACAATATACAGCCTTGACGATCTCTTTTTCCTAGTTGGAACCAGTCTGTTGTTCCATGTCCAGTTCTAACTGTTGCTTCCTGACCTGCATGTAGATTTTCAAGAGGCAGATCAGGTGGTCTGGTATTCCCACCTCTTTCAGAATTTTCCACAGTCGATTGTGATCCACACAGTCAAAGGCTTTGGCATAGTCAATAAAGCAGAAATAGATGTTTTTCTGGAACTCTCTTGCTTTTTCCATGATCCAGCGGATGTTGGCAATTTGATCTCTGGTTCCTCTGCCTTTTCTAAAACCAGCTTGAACATCAGGAAGTTCACAGTTCACATATTGGTGAAGCCTGGCTTGGAGAATTTTGAGCATTACTTTACTAGAGTGTGAGATGAGTGCAAATGTGCAGTAGTTTAAGCATTCTTTGGCATTGCCTTTCTTTGGGATTGGAATGAAAACTGACCTTTTCCAGTCCTGTGGCCACTGCTAAGTTTTCCAGATTTGCTGGCATATTGACTGCAGCACTTTCACAGCATCATCTTTCAGGACTTGGAATAGCTCAACTGGAAATCCATCACCTCCACTAGATTTGTTCGTAGTGATGCTTTCCAAGGCCCACTTGACTTCACATTCCAGGATGTCTGGCTCTAGGTCAGTGATCACACCATCATGATTATCTGGGTCGTGAAGATCTTTTTTGTACAGTTCTTGTGTGTATTATTGCCACCTCTTCTTAATATCTTCTGCTTCTGTTAGGTCCATACCATTTCTGTCCTTTATCGAGCTCATCTTTGCATGAAATGTTTCCTTGGTATCTCTAATTTTCTTGAAGAGATCTCTAGTCTTTCCCATTCTGTTGTTTTCCTCTATGTCTTTGCATTGATAGCTAAGGAAGGCTTTCTTATCTCTTCTTGCTATTCTTTGGAACTCTGCATTCAGATGCTTATATCTTTCCTTTTCTCCTTTGCTTTTCACTTCTCTTCTTTTCACAGCTATTTGTAAGGCCTCCCCAGACAGCCACTTTGCTTTTTTGCATTTCTTTTCTATGGGGATGGTCTTGATCCCTGTCTCCTGTACAGTGTCACAAACCTCATTCCATAGTTCATCAGGCACTCTATCTATCAGATCTAGACCCTTAAATCTATTTCTCACTTCCACTGTATTATCATAAGGGATTTGTTCCCTACTTCCTTGAGAACCCCATGAACAGTATGAAAAGGCAAAATGATAGGATACTGAAAGAGGAACTCATCAGGTCAGTAGGTGCCCAGTATGCTTCTGGAGATCAGTGGAGAAATAACTCCAGAAAGAATGAAGACATGGAGCCAAAGCAAAAAGAATACCCAGCTGTGGATGTGACTGGTGATAGAAGCAAGGTCTGATGCTGTAAAGAGCAATATTGCATAGGAACCTGGAATGTCAGGTCCATGAATCAAGACAAATTGGAAGTGGTCAAACAAGAGATGACAAGAGTGAATGTCGACATTCTAGGAATCAGCAAACTGAAATGGACTGGAATGAGTGAATTTAACTCAGACGACCATTATATCTACTACTGCGGGCAGGAATCCCTCAGAAGAAATGGAGTGGCCATCATGGTCAACTAAAGAGTCCAAAATGCAGTACTTGGATACAATCTCAAACACGACAGAATGATCTCTGTTCGTTTCCAAGGCAAACCATTCAATATGACAGTAATCCAAGTCTATGCCCCAACCAGTAATGCTGAAGAAGCTGAAGTTGAACACTTCTGTGAAGACCTACAAGACCTTTTAGAATGAACACCCAAAAAAGATGTCCTTTTCATTATAGGGGACTGGAATGCAAAAGTAGGAAGTCAAGAAACACCTGGAGTGACAGGCAAATTTGGTTTGGAATACGGAATGAAGCAGGGCAAAGACTGATAGAGTTTTGCCAAGAAAATGCACTGGTCATAACAAACACCCTCTTCCAACAACACAAGAGAAGACTCTACACATGGACACCACCAGATGGTCAACACCAAAATCAGATTGATTATATTCTTTGTAGCCAAAGATGGAGAAGCTCTATACAGTCAACAAAAACAAAACCAGGAGCTGACTGTAGCTCAGATCATGAACTCCTTATTGCCAAATTCAGACTTAGAGAACCTAATTAATTCATACTAATTAGAAGCCAAAAAATAACATTTTTTGAAGAGTGTGAATATATAGAATGCTAAGATTAATTAAGGCTTATTTATGAGCATTATTGCACCAAAAGGAAACACTTGTCTAATGAAGGTCAGCAGATTTAGGAAGCCAAACACATCTTTCCTTTTTGTATATTTGAAATAGGAGAAATATGGATTAAATAATTAGATACTGAACTTGTCAGAGTATGTAACATAAAGGTCTACCCTGGCAGTACTGGGAAGTCAGAGCACTGAACAGAGAGAAGGTAGAACAGAACAGAAACTTAGATAACAAATTAGTCTCAAAAAATGAAAAAAAGTAAACTTCTTCCCTAGTTTGTTTTAGTGTGAAAATGTAAAGAGTGATTCTTTCCATAACTAATAAGTTTGTTTAAGCACTAATAATATAATCTTTAGTTCTTAAAATGGTGGTGGTGGGGGGAAGGTGTTTAGAGTCATCAAGCATGTTTTTGTATAGACCATTGGCCAAATTTCCAAAATATAGTAATTTTCCAAAACATGGTAATTTTTCTCCCTACTTTTGTTGTAAAAGATTTTTTTCCTCTTCTTGCTTCTCATTCTTTTTCCTTTTAGTCAATTATATAAATTGTAAATATCTGAATGAGAGAATTTAATTGATATTTCTTTCAGATGCTGATGATACTTAGGAAGAAAATTGGGTTATCTCTGATTAAATATGGAATAAAGTTTATTTCTTCCATGCAATATTCTGCCTCCACCAAGCTGTCTTTATAAAATTGCTAAATTTATAAGTAAAGCAAAAAAAAAAATTCAAATTTAGCAATTCATACTAAAAATCAATATCCAACTAAATAAAGGAAGAAAAAAATGTGTTAAGTATCACATATCCAAACATGATTCTAATATCTAAAGAAAAATCTTTATGTCTTTCATGTATATCCCTGAAGGTCTATTTTATTGATCTGAAGGCATTTATCAATGATCTCTTACAATATCAGATAAAATTTAAGCAAACATGGTTTGTATTATTCTAGCTTGCTAAATAATTTTTGCTATACAGAAAGATTTCTTGTTTGTGTATGCAAGTATGAGAAGAGTGTAAGAAGAGCATAACGGCAACATCAGAATTTTTTAAAATATAAATAAATCATCATTATTTTTGAAAGGTTATTAAATAGTCTTCTGTTAATACAAGGACTTCGAAGAATATTTTCAACATATATTCTGTCCACTAGTATTTTACAATCAACAAAAGAATAATATGGACATTTCTAGTGTGATGATAATCTTAAAGGTCATAGTGATAAGTATAATAAATACATTAAATTTGTACACCATAGTATATGAATATAAGACCAGGTCTGAAACACATACAACACAAAGAAAATAAAACATAGTTGAGACTTATATTTCAAAGAAAATACATTTAAAATAAGTAAATTATGCATCAAGGAATAAATGTTAAGTGACAGACTGAAAATTTCCATGTCCAGAAATACTAAAGAACAAGGAAATCTATTTGAAATAATTAAAATTGTCTTGGTACCAATTTGTGAAATACCTGGCTTTGAACTCTTGAAAAGTGAAGGTGTTAGTTGCTCAGTTGTGTCCAACTCTTTTCAATCCCATGGACTATAGCCTACCAGGCTCCTCCATCCATGGAATTCTCCAGGCAAGAATACTTTCTATAAATATAGAAAATATTCAGGAATTATGTTGTATTGAACTATGGTTTTCATAAGTGATAATCCCTTTTATTCCAATTTGCAAGTAGTCAATGAATTAAAGAATGTTTTCTGAATCTCATTGATATTTTGCTAGACTTAGTTCAAAGACCTCAAAGATAACATCCCATGGAGCTTTAAATTAAATATCAATGGTTTTGTAGATTATTGATTGGGACCTCGATGAAATTTATCACGATGAACTGAAGTCATCCCTGGTGTATTTGCTTGGATGATTTTCTTTAGTACTCAGAGACTTGGATGTTAAAAGACAAACAGTTGATCAACTTTCTCAGCAGATGAATAAAGGGTAAGGGGAAAATAGAGTTGGGGCATTTATATCCTCAAAATTGAATTTATGTACTTTAAATTCAGTCTACATAGAGAAGAAGTTGAAGAAGAGGAGGGCACATTACATTGGGAGGAAATCAAGACATCAGATAAGTGGTGGTTGATGGATGATGAAATAATAAGTCCAATTGCAATAGACTGTTAACAAATAGGTTGGACAGGCTTACTCTGGAGATAAGTAACTGTTGGTGCTGTTACATTTGGATAATACGACTGTGTGTTTGAGTAGCTGGAATGAACACAAGCTGGAATCAAGATTGCCGGGAGAAATATCAATAACCTCAGATATGCAGATGACACCACCCTTATGGCAGTGAAAGTGAAGAGGAACTAAAAAGCCTCTTGATGAAAGTGAAAGTGGAGAGTGAAAAAGTTGGCTTAAAGCTCAACATTCAGAAAACGAAGATCATGGCATCTGGTCCCACCACTTCATGGGAAATAGATGAGGAAACAGTGGAAACAGTGTCAGACTTTATTTTTTGGGGCTCCAAAATCACTACAGATGGTGACTGCAGCCATGAAATTAAAAGACGCTTACTCCTTGGAAGGAAAGTTATGACCAACCTAGATAGCATATTCAAAAGCAGAGACGTTACTTTGCCAACAAAGGTCCCTCTGGTCAAGGCTATGGTTTTTCCTGTGGTCATGTATGGATGTGAGAGTTGGACTGTGGAGAAGGCTGAGCGCCAAAGAACTGAGGCTTTTGAACTGTGGTGTTGGAGAAGACTCTTGAGAGTCCCTTGGACTGCAAGGAGATCCAACCAGTCCATTCTGAAGGAGATCAGCCCTAGGATTTCTTTGGAAGGAATGATGCTAAAGCTGAAACTCCAGAACTTTGGCCACCTCATGCGAAGAGTTGACTCATTGTAAAAGACTCTGATGTTGGGAGGGATTGGGGGCAGGAGGAGAAGGGGACAACAGAGGATGAGTTGGCTGGATGGCATCACTGACTCGATGGACGTGAGTCTCAGTGAACTCCGGGAGTTGGTGATGGACAGGGAGGCCTGGCGTGCTGCGATTCATGGGGTTGCAAAGAGTCAGACACAACTGAGCGACTGATCTGAACTGATCTGATCACTGAAATGTTTTGGACTTAAATAAGTAAAAACTGGGATTTGCCAATGCTGTAGGAGTTTTCATAAGGGCATACAAATCAACGGGGACAATATTACAACTTGAGATAGAGAAGTACAATTATACTACATATCAAAAATTTCCATAAATATATAAAAATTTACACATGACAACAAAGTGGAAAGCCAAATTTTATATGCCAGGAATAAGAAAAATTCTTATAAGAGCATAATATATGTAATATAAAAATAGTACTGTGGGCTAGATGGATGTAGTCTCTACTTCCAGGCCCTGTGTGAGAAATCCAAGTCACCCTTGAGAAGACTTAGGCAGAAATGATAGCCATGTGAGGTAAAGGACCCTTGGGAGTGACTGAACTAATGGAAATTTGATTTCTTATTAAATATAGGACTTGTAGCATATAGCATAAAATTTTTGGAAAATAAAGGAAGTAGTAAAATGGAGAAGAGGGTGACAGAGGATGAGATGGTTAGATAGCACCACTGACTCAATGGGCATGCATTTGAGCAAACTCCAGGCAACGGTGGTGTGCTACAGTCCATGGGGTCACAGAGAGTTGGGCAGGCCTGAGCGATAGAAAAACAACAAACTTGTATTAGAAAGAAAGTAAGAATATGGAAAAATAAAGATGAGAGAAAGAATATATGACCTGAAGGACTTGCTGCTACTGCTAAGTCACTTCAGTCATGTCCGATTCTGAGTGACCCCAGAGACAGCAACCCACCAGGCTCCCCTGTTCCTGGGATTCTCCAGGCAAGAACCTTGGAGTGGGTTGCCATTTCCTTCTCCAATGCATGAAAGTGAAAAGTGAAAGTGAAGTCACTCAGGACTTTCTTTGGCATAATGTTTGCTTATATTTTAATCAAAGCTTGTGAAGAAATGGCAAAATTAGCTCTGAACTTCCTCCTACTAGTCCTACTTCCAAATAGTTACATTATTTAAAGCAATTCTACTTATGCCTTCATGTTAAAGCACTCAAAGACCCTCTATCAGCCTTAGGGCAAACTCTAAACTATTAATATTTAGTCTCTGAGTGTGTCCTACAGTGCTATGGCTGGATGTCTTTTCAACATAATCAGCCAAGGCATTGTGTCTATATTGCAGTCACACCCAAAATTATTACTCCGTGTTTTTGATGGAATGTGTGTACCCTCTGGGCTTCCCATGTGGCTCAGTGGTAAAGAATCGGCCCGCAATACAGGAGACATGGGTTCAACTCATGAGTCAGGAAGATTTCCTGGAGTGGGAAATGAAACCACTCTATTCTGGCCTGGGAAATCCCAAGGACAGAGGAGCCTGGTGGGCTACAGTCCATGGGGTCACAAAGAGTCGGACATGACTGAGTGACTGAGCATGCACACATGTGGACCCTTCATCTTCTTTCACAAGCTTCAAGTTTTAGTTTTTCTTTCTTCTGTAGAGTCTGTCCAGAATTGTCCTATTTTGAGACATAATTCTCCACAAATCTCTTACATTTCTGTACAACTAGGAATTAACAGTCAGTTTGCTCAGGCTTACCAGAAAGAGAACAACTCCATTCTTAGAGATAGTCAAGGCTAGTAAAGATAAAGAACTTTCCCTTCCCCCCTTCTCTGAATATTTTTTTATAATCTATAGAAAAGTGAAAAATAATGTCTCTTTCCAGAGGGGAGGGCTTGAGTTTCCCAGAAGCCCTCTTATGAGATTTGGGCTTTCCTAATGGCACCCCACTCTGGTACTCTCGCCTGGAAAATCTCATGGATGGAGGAGCCTGGTGGGCTGCAGTCCATGGGGTTGCTGAGAGTCGGACACGACTGAGTGACTTCACTTTCACTTTTCAGTTTCCTGCATTGGAGAAGGAAATGGCAACACACTCCAGTGTTCTTGCCTGGAGAATCCCAGGGACGGTGGAGCCTGGTGGGCTGCCGTCTATGGGGTCACACAGAGTCGGACACGACTGAAGCGACTTAGCAGCAGTAGCAGCAGCAAACTCAGTGATCGTCAGTTGTGACACAGACCTTTAGCATGCACAGAATCCACCTACTTTGTCTCAGTGGAGCTTGGGGACTAGGGAAACAATGCAAACGAAAATGTCATACTACCTGTTGTGCCATAAGTAATAAACTATATAAATTCATTTGAGCATCTTGTCCTTTATAAGCCAAGTCTATGGAAATGTGGCAAGCCAACCTGTCAGCTTCCACCAAGTTGCTGCTTAGGAACTGCATGACACCTGGACACAGAGAATATGTCTCTTTGGTGTGTTGTCACTGTATGCTCTATATTAGTTATCCCAAACATTATATCCTTTCCCACTAGTATGAAAATGCCTGAAAAACAGAATTCATGTTTACTTATTTTTGTATTTGTTAATGTATGTTCCTAGACAAAAAAGTTCAGTTACTGCAATACAACATTGTCATATAATTATAAAGAAGTAGTAGAGCAAATATAAGAAGAAAATAAAATGCTTAGTAATTTATATTTGGGCACTGCATTCATAGTATTTTAGTTCTAGTTTTAGAACTAAAACTACAGTCCATGAGGTCACAGAGAGTCAGACACGACTGAGTGTCTAAGTGCACACACACAGCCGGTGAGAAGCGGAGAATCCTTGGTTTACTGTAACCCTCCCAACCTCGTATTCCCCTTTGTAAGAGTTCCCTTTCCCTAACGTCATGGGAATTTGCATGTGGCTCATCATGGTAGGCGGTGGCACCCCACTCCAGTACTCTTGCCTGGAGAATCCCATGGACGGAGGAGCCTGGAAGGCTGCAGTCCATGGGGTCGCTGAGGGTCGGACATGACTAAGTGACTTCACTTTCACTTCACTTATCATGGTAGCAGATCCCAAACTGCAACTCTCTGCTGATCCTAAATGAAACAATCTTTGCCGAAGACATACCTGGCACTCTATTTTATTTTAGGTCAAACACATAAAAATTTCCCAATTAGATAATATAATAAGGGCTATTTTTAACTTCCCTTTTTATAAACTTGTCAGTATCACTCCAGCCCTTCAGAAGTTAAAAATTATAAATCAGTATCAAAGCTTCAGGTGAAAAACATTATGGAATCTGTTCATGCAAATACTAACAACCCCAGAGATAATACTGTTTCTCTGAGATTTTACAGAGATAGTGTAGGAATAGATTGAAATTATCTCTAGCTTTCTGTGTAGTCTGTTAAATATTCTACTTTTTTGTAAGGCTAGGTATGATTCTACCTCTTTTCCCACTATGTAGAAAAAAGTTAAAGCAAAGAATAAAGTTATTTTCATAATTTGCATCATTTTGGTTTCATATTTTGTGTTTGCAGATCCAGCTTTATATAGCTGGATGTAGAATTTTAGTAAGAATGAATTCCAAGGTAACAGAAAGGGTTGTCATTAGCATTTCAAAAGTTATCAAGGTACCTAAGGTATTTTAGTACTTCTCCTATTATATTTACAACCATCTAAGCCCTCAGGATGTTATTACTCATATTGAAAATAAACTAATTCCAAAGATGATAACTAGAATACCAACTCCTATTTTTAAATATTTTTTTTCTAGATCAGTGTTAGGTTCACAGCAAAACTCAAGTGAAGTTCAGTGACTTCCCATATACCAATTACCCCTCACATGCATAGCCTCCCATTGTCAAGATTCCACATCAGAGTGTTACCTTTGTTACAACTGTTTTGGCACATCATTATCACTTCAAGCCCATAATTGATGTCGGTGTAAACCTTAAGACTTTTAGTAAACTATGAATGCTAAGTTGGTTTTCCTTAAGAGAGATTTTTATTTTATCTCCAAAGTAGTAAATGGTGAGAAGTTTTAAAAGAATAATGCATATGTAAAATAAGAGTGGTCATTTTAATGATGTTTTTGATTTCCAATAATACATAATATTTGGAAAGAATTGGTCACGATACTCTCCCAGGGTACTTTGGTCTAGGTAAAAACACTTGTATCAACTTGCTCAGTTCCTCAGCAAATGAATATTAGCAGAAATACATATATACTTAAAAATATCTCACCTTGTATACTGCAGTAAATGAAGTAAAAGGAAATATGTATTAATGTGACTCTCCACTTTCCTTAAAATATATTTTCTGGGAATATAAGGCAGAGATGATATGTGTCCATTTAAAAACATTAGTTTTACTATGTATTTAATATGCTATCCTCAGTGCCAAGTCTACACATCCAGCAAAAATTATTTTTACCTATCAAACCTAAAAACCAATGCCCGAGTGATGGAAAAAGATATTTTATGGAAATAAAAATGATAAGAAAGTGAGGGTAATGATACTCATCTAAAGCACACTTTATAGCAAAGGTTATAACAAAAGACAAGGAATGTCATTATATGATGATAAAGAGATCAAAACAAGAAGAGGATGTAACTCTCATTAACACATAGGCACCTAATACAGGAGTACCTAAATATATAAAGCATATTAACAGATATAATAGGATAAATTAGCACTAATACAATAGCAAGTGACTTTAACACCCCACTTACAACAATGGACAGCTTATCCAGACAGAAGCTCAATAAGAAAGCAGTGGTCTTAAATGATACATTAGACAAGCTGGCCTTAATGGAAACCTATAGGACCTTCCATCCAAAAAAGAGCAAAATACACATTCTTCAAGAGCACATGTAACATTCTGCAGGACAGATTACATGCGAGACTGTGAAACAGTCTAAACAAATTTAAGATGATAGAAACTACATCAAGTTTTTTCTTTTTTTAAACCACAACAGTATAAGACTAGAAATCAAATATGGGAAGGCATGTGGGGAAAGCACAAACACTTGGATAATTACCTTACAAAAAAAGTGTGTCAATGAAGAAAAAAAGAAGAAATCATAAAATACATTGAGACAAATTAAAATGGATACATAACTTTTTAAAATTTATGGAAAGAGCAAAAGCAGTTCTAAGAGAGAAGTTTACAGAAATACAGGCCCACTCCAAGAAATATGAAAAATCTCAAATAAACAACCTAAACGACCACCTAAATGAATTAAAAACAACAACAACAACAACTAAAGCCCTGAGTCAGGAGAAAGAAGGGAATAATAAAGATCATGGAGAAAATGAAATAAAATGGAGACAAACAAATAGAAAAGATAAATAAAATGAAGAGCTGCTTTTTTGAACAGTTCAAATTGATAAGCCTTTAGCCAGGCTCATCAAGATAAAAAGAGAAAGGACCCAAATAAACAAAACAAGAACCGAAAGAGGAGAAACTGTCACAGAGAAATAAAAAATCATAAGAGAATGCTACAATTATATGCCAACAAATTGGACAACTTAGAAGAAATGGACACATTTCTAGAATGATACAACCTTCTGATACTGAATCAGAAAGAAATAGACAATTTGAATAGACTAATCATTAATAGTGAAATTGAATATGTAATAAAAAAGCTCTCAATAAACCAAAGTGCAGGGCTGGACAGCTTCACAGAGAAATTCTACTTCACATATAAAAAGAGCTTCTACCTAAACTCTCAACATATTCAAAAAACTTAAGACGAAACACTCCCAAATTCATTCTGAGAGTGCCATTACATTGATATCAAAACCAGCCAAAGATACTGCAAAGAAAGAAAATTGCAGGTCAATATTTCTGACAAATATAGATGCAAAAATTCTCAATAAAAATGTTACCAAACTGAATTCAACAATATATAAAAATATACACCATGAGCAAGTGGTATTGATTCAGGGATTCCAGGATGGTTTAACACTCACAATTCAATGTAATACAGCATGGTAACAAAAGGAAGGATAAAAATCTTATGATCATCTCAATAGATACATGCAGAAAAAGCATTACACAAAATTCAACAACCATTCATGATTGAAAAACCCTCTTTAAAGTGGATATAAGAGAGCACATCACAATAAAGGCCATTTATGACAAACCCAGTGCTAACATACTCAACAATGAAAAGTTAAAAAACTTTCCTCTAAATTCAAGAACAAAGCAATGATGTCCACCCCCACCACTTCCACCTAACATACAATTGGAAGTCCTAGCCATAGATATCAGACAAACTAAAGCAATAAAAGGGAATCCAAATTTGAAGGGAAAAAGGTAAGCTTGTCACTGTTTGTAGGTGACTTGATACTATCAATAAGTAGAAAACCCCAAAGTCTCCATCAAGAAACTATTAAAGTAAGTGAATTAATCAAATTGCAGGATACAAGACTAATATGCAGAAATCTTGCTTTTCTATACACTAATAATAAACTATCAAAGAAAGTAAGAAAATAACCTCATTTAAAGTCACATCAAAAAGAATAAAATACCATGCAATAAACTTAACCAAGGACGTAAGCCCAAAAGTCTGAAAACTATAAAGAATTGACAAAGGAAATGAAGATGATACCAAAAAATGGAATAATATCCTGAATGATTGGTTTTGAAGAATCAATATCGTCAAAATGTCCATTCTACCCAAAGCAGTCTACAGATTTAATATGATACCTGTTAAAACATCCACCTACTTTTCACAGAACTAGAACAAATGAAACTCAGATTATATGGAACCACAAAAGAGCCCCATTGTGAAAGCAATGTTGAGGAAAAAAGACAAAGCTGAAGGTATCATGCTCCCACTTCAGAATCTTCCACAAAACTCATCAAAATAGCATGATATTGACACACATATTCACAAAAGACATATAGATTAATGGAACAGAGTAGAGATCCCAGAAATAAAGCCACATATCTAAGGTCAATTAATCTACAACTAAGGTTGAAAGCATAAACAATGGAGAAATGACAATCTCTTCAACAAGTTGTGTTGGGAAAACTGGACAGATACTCATAAAAGAATTAAACTAGAACTTTCTTTCATATCATTTAAAAGTAAACTCAAAATGGATTAAATGCTTAAATGTAAGATATGAACCCATAAAACTAGAAGATAACATGGGCAGAGCACTCTGACATAAATTGCAGTGGTATTTTTTGGATTTGTCTCCTAAGGCAAATGAAATAAAAGCAAAAATAAACAAATGAGATCTAATCAAACTTTTTTTTCCACAGCAAAGGAAACAATTGACAAAACAAAAAGACAACCCACTATATGGCAGAAAATGATAAGGGGTTAATTTCTAATATATATATATGGATCTTACAATTCAGTTTTTAAAATAACCTAATTTAAAAATGAGGTGGATGAAACTGGAGCCTATTATACAGAGTAAAGTAAGCCAGAAAGAAAAACACTAATACAGTATACTAACGCATATATATGGAATTTAGAAAGATGTTAACAATAACCCTGTATACGAGACAGCAAAAGAGACACTGATGTATAGAACAGTCTTTTGGACTCTGTGGGAGAGGAAGAGGGTGGGATGATTTGGGAGAATGGCATTGAAACATGTATAATATCATATATGAAACAAGTTGCCAGTCCAGGTTCAATGCACAATACTAGATGCTTGGGGCTGGTGCACTGGGACGACCCAGAGGGATGGTGTGGGGAGGGAGGAGGGAGGAGGGTTCAGGATGGGGAACACATGTATACCTGTGGCAGATTCATTTTGATATATGGCAAAACCAGTACAATATTGTAAAGTTAAATAAAATTAAATTAAAAAAAAAATAAAAATGAGCAGAAGACTTGCTGCTGCTGCTAAGTCGCGTCGGTCATGTCCGACTCTGTGCGACCCCATAGACGGCAGCCCGACAGGCTCCTCTGTCTCTGGGATTCTCCAGGCAAGAACACTGGAGTGGGTTGCCATTTCCTTCTCCAATGCATGAAAGTGAAAATTGAATGTGAAGTTGCTCAGTCATGTCTGACTCTTAGCGACCCCATGGACTGTAGCCTACTAGGCTCCTCTGTCCGTGGGATTCTCCAGGCAAGAGTACTGGCGTGGGTTGCCATTGCCTTCTCCAGAGCAGAAGACTTGACATGCTTCCAAAGAAGACATTCAGATGGCCAACAGGCACATAAAAAAAAAATATTCATCATTAATTTCCAAAGAAATGCAAATCAAAATCACAATGAGATGTTACCTCACACCTGTCAGACTGGCTATCATCAGAAAGTCTACAAACAGCAAATATTGGCAAGGATGTGGAAAAGGGGAAACCCTGTATACTGTGAAAATGTAAATTGGTAAAACCACTATGGAAAACAGTATGAATGTTCTTGACAAAACTAAAAATAGAACTATCATATGATCCAGCAATTTCACTGCTGTGTATACACCCCACCCCCAAACAAAAACATAGATTTGAAAAGATACATGCACTCCAATGTTCATTGTAGTGTTATTTACAATTGCCAGGCATGGAAGCACTTAAGTGTCCATCATCAGATATAGAAAAAGATGATACTATATATACATACAAACACACACACACACATACACACACACAATATTACTCAACCACAAAACAAGAATGAAATTCTGCCATTTGCCACTATGTAAATGGACCTAGAGCATATTCAGTTCAGTTCAGTTACTCAGTCATGTCCGACTCTTTGCGACCCCATGAATTGCAGCATGCCAGGCCTCCCTGTCCATCACCAACTCCCGGAGTTCACCCAAACTCATGCCCATCGAGTTGGTGATGCCATCCAGCCATCTAATCCTCTGTCACCCCCTTCTCTTCCTGCCCCCAATCCCTCCCAGCATCAGAGTCTTTTACAATGAGTCAACTTTTTGCATGAGGTGGCCAAAGTACTGGAGTTTCAGCTTTAGCATCATTCCTTCCAAAGAACACCCAGGGCTGATCTCCTTTAGGATGCACTGGTTGGATCTCCTTGCAGTCCAAGGGACTCTCAGGAGTCTTCTGCAACACCATAGTTCAAAAGCATCAATTCTTCGGTGCTCAGCTTTCTTCACAATTCAACTCTCACATCCATACATGACCACTGGAAGAACCATAGCCTTGACTAGACAGACCTTTGTTGGCAAAGTAACTTCTAAAACATATTAGATTTACTGAAATAAGTCACACAAAAATTCTTGTGTTATTTATATCTAGAATCTAAAAACTAAAACAAATGAATGAAAATAATAAACAGAAACAGTCACAGATATAAAGAACAAACTAGTGGTTAACAGTGGGAAGAGGGAAGAGGGTAGGGGAAAGATAGGGTTATGGAAATAAGAGATCTAAACTACTATATAGAGAATAAATAAGCATCAAGATATACTGTACAGCAAAATATAGCCATTATTTTGTAATAACTTTAAATGGATACATCTGAAACTAATATACTATTATAAAATTACTATACTTCAATAAAATATTATTTAGAAATATAATAGATAATGTAAATGCATAAAATTTATAATGGTTTTAAATAAAAATTTAAATATAGAAAAAGCTCATGTGTTTCTCACTTTTAGCTACATTAATAAGTTGATATGTTTATTGGCTCTGAGGAAAAATATGAAAATGTTGTTTTCTTATGAATCATTAAAATAAATCATAAAGAATGTACTATATTTAAAAACATTAGTTTAAATGATTATACAATATTAATTTACTTGTACATTTTACACATTTGAAGAATATATAAAACCAACATGTGGGGACCTAAAACATACTGAGATTCACAAGAGTTGATATCTACTTTAGTTCACATGTACCTACTCAGTTTAAGTTTCTGATTTGTTGATATGAAGGTGAATATGTACTTATTTGCATAGCATCAGTGTATGTCAATGCCCAATAGTATATTGTATTTCTAGTGGTTAATTTACTAGATATTTCACTACCACTTGTCGATTTTCTAGCCTGAATATACAGAACAAAGATCGATACCCCTGTAGCTCTGAACTTCTCAGAAGAAATACATGTATTTACTTATTCAGTAAATATGTATTCAGCAGTTTTAAGTACTAGAATCAATACTTAGAAATTAAAAAGTAAGTCAGATACTCAAATTTCTCTCAAAGTGAGATTTAGCAGAAATAATAATAATAATGATATAATTACTTATATAATCTACAGTAAACAAAATATTCTGAAAGCTGTGTACTGTTGAAGAAATAGAATAAAAAAAAAAATCCTCAAAACCTACCAACAAAGGTGGAGGGGAAAAAAAAAAAATTTTTTTTAAATAACCATTGAAAATTGGCTTCCCTGGTGGCTCAGTGGTAAAGAAACTGCCTGCCAAGCAGGACACATGGGTTTGATCCTTGGGTTGGGAAGATCCCCTGGAGAGGGAAATGACAGCCCACTCTTATATTCTTGCCTGAGAAATCCCATGGACAGAGGAGACTGGTGGGCTAGAGTCCATGGGGTCACAAAGAGTCAGGTGTGACTTAGTGACTAAATAACAGCAACAAGATAAGAGCACTATCTTCCTTGAAGCTCACATTTCAAACTGATGGTATCCCAATCATCAGAAGAGAGGTTGCTCTCTCCATGTTTCACTGTCTTCAATTCACAATCCCGAGGAGGGAAGGAAATGGAGCACCAGAGGTCTTAGCTGCAACAAATGCTGTTTTTGTTCCCCTAATCTCCCTGGATTAAGGATGGTTCTGACCAGATACTAAGAGTTCTGTGGGTTGACTGCCCACGTGGGATCCAACGAAGAGATCTGCCTTACCCAGATCACGATCCATTCTGGGGACAGCCTGAATCCAATATTGGGAGAGGGGAGAGTATAAAGGCCTGGCCCCCTCATTCCATATCCAGGAAAATTCTGCATTCAAATGCAGGCCTTCAAAGCTCTGCAGGTGAAGAGCTGAGTCTCACTTGTGATGGTACCTTCTTTCTTTTCCCAATTCTGCTTCTTCCTCTTCACAGGTATTGATTACAAAAGCTCTGACTAATAAACTTGGCACAAAAATGTCCATCTCAGAGTTGACAAATACCACCACCCTTAGTCAGAAACCTTTGAGTCCCTATTTTTTGACTAGACCTCACCTTTGACTTCTGTCCCTGGCCTATTAATCCAGTATTAGCTATAATTCTGCTAGGTCCATTCAGCTAAAATCCAGCCTAGATTTATATGGTCCAATTCTCCATCCTCTCACTCCCAATATCTTACTACCCTACTGTGTCTTCAACAAGAATCTTGTTAGATAAGTTTAAGAAATAATTACCCTAAAGCCAAAAATTTTAAATTGAGTTTCAACTAGTAAAAGACTAAAAGTTTCACAAATCTAAGAGTGGTCATAATCATAACTATGCTTCTAGCTCATTACCTAAGTGGCATATGTAAAATGGCCCAGATGAAGGAGCAGTTGAATGATATACAGCTACACACACATACACAGAGGTGAATATGTGGATACCTAAATATATATAAATTTGAAATGTGTGGTGAACACATTCTGATATTAGAATATTTAAATCCACAGAGCAAAATTATCTCAGTTAAAAATTTAAATGGACAATAATACAATTCAATGATCTCAGTCTGAGTTCACCAGTTTTACATGTGTAAGTAAGTGTATGTGTGTGTCAGTGCCTGTATTTCCACTGTCTGTGTAAACTTTTTTACTGTGGTATAAAAATACAATATGAGATCTATCATCTTAACAACACTGTATTGTGCATTTAAAGATCTCTTCATTATATACAAAACATTGTGTCAGTTCAGTTCAATCGCTCAGTCGTGTCCGACTCTTTGCCACCCCATGAACCGCAGCACTCCAGGCCTCCCTGTCCATCACCAACTCCCGGAGTTGACTCAAGCTCATGTCCATTGAGTTGGTGATGCCATCCAACCATCTCATCTTGTCGTCCACTTCTCCTCACGCCTTCAGTCTTTCCCAGCATTAGGGTCTTTTCAAATGAGTCAGTTCTTCGCATCAGGTAGCCAAAGTATTGGAGTTTCAGCTTCAGCATCGGTCCTTCCAATGAACACTCAGGACTGATTTCTTTTAGGATGGACTGGTTGGATCTCCTTGAAGTCCAAGGAACTTCAAGAGTCTCCTCCAACACCACAGTCCAAAAGCATCAATTCTTTGGCCCTAGCTTTCTTTATAGTCCAACTTTCACATCCATACATGACTACTGGGAAAACCATAGCCTTGACTAGACAGACCTTTGTTGGCAAAGTAATGTCTCTGCTATGCAATATGTTATAAGTTGGTCATAACTTTTCTTCCAAGGAGTAAGCGTCTTTTTATTTCATGGCTGCAGTCACCATCTGCAGTGATTTTGGAGCCCAGAAAAATAAAATCTCTCACTATTTCCACTCTTTCCCCATCTATTTGCCATTGTGTAGGAGATCTCTAGAATGTATTCATCTTACATAACTGAAAGTTTATACGCACTGTATAGCAACACCCACATCTCCTTTCTCCCAGACCTTGACAATTATCGCTTACTCTCTGTATCTATAAATTTGACTATGTTAGATACTCTACATGACTGGAATCATACAGTGTTTTTTCTTCCATAACTAGCTTCTTTTTCTTGGTATAATATCTTCCTTGTTCACTCATATTGTCACATATTACTGGATTTCCTACTTTTTAAGTGTGAATAATATTCTGTATATGTGTGTATATAAATTTTGCATATTCTTTATCCATTTATTCACTGATAGAAATATAGATATTTTCCACATCTTGGGATATGAAAGAACACTCCCAGCATAAATTTCACCTTAAATGCTAAAGATAGTGATTGGAAAACCATACAACAAAGATTGTAACAAGCATGTTCTGTGATCATAAACAAAAATAAGAAAGTATCCTAAGCCCAAAATAAGCAATCTGAATCCAGTAAAAAATCAAATACATAATACATCTTGATGAAATTATATTTTATTTAGGAAAGCTCAATTTATTTAATATTTATAATTGTAATATTACATTGTAATAATACATAGAATTAACTAAACAGAATACAACAATGATTACTTCATGATTATCTTGTTTCTGATTACTTAAGAATTATTTGCTAAATAATCAGTTTCTATACAATTATGTAAAATTTAAAAATAAAATAAAATTTAAAAAAATTTAAAAACTTTAATCTGACCAATAATATAAAGGAAATTAGTCTCTTTTAAAAATTTCTACAAAGAACTTAGAGCAAGTATCACTTATTTCTGAAATATCTGAAAGCTATCTGTTGAGATCATAAAAGAAATAAAGATGTTCAACCATCGTGATTTTCATGAAATAGTTTGCTACAATAATAGATAATAACTAATGAAGCACATTCTAAAACTCTAAAAATAAACTTTTAATATTGTTGAGATTAAAGAAAATCTAAGAATCTAAGTAGGGAATAAGCCATGTTCCTGTATTTAAAGAAACAGTGTTTAAAGCTATAACTTCTTTTTGTATGAATATATAGATTCAGTGTGATCCCATCAAGATATTGTTGATAAAGATCTGGGTTATTTTAGTGAAAATGACAATATAATTCTAATGTACATACTGAAAAGAAAAAAAAGCCCAAGTAGAGCCAAGGAAACTTTTGAAAAGTCAAAGTTGGAGAAACCACATATCAGAAATCTAGTGCTATTATGACATGACACCAAGTAAAAATGTGCTAATAAAAGGAGGGGCAGAAAGATCAATGCAACAACATATAGAATCCTGAAATAAAACACACAAATAGTCAACTCATTTTGTATATAAACTGATGCTACAGAGCAGAGACAATTATTTTCAACTAGTTCTGATTTAATTGGATATTCACATGTATAAAAGTAAAGCTTAAATTATACTTCATGCTATATTAAATAAATTCTGCTGCTGCTAAGTCGCTTCAGTCGTATCCGACTCTGTGAAACCCTATAGATGGCAGCCCACCAGGCTCCCCGTCCCTGGGATTCTCCAGGCAAGAACACTGGAGTGGGTTGCCATTTCCTTCTCCAATGCATGAAAGTGAAAAGTGAAAGTGAAGTCGCTCAGTCGTATCTGACTCCTAGCGACCCCATGGACTGCAGCCTACGAGGCCCCTCCATCCATGGGATTTTCCAGACAAGAGTACTGGAGTGGGTTGCCATTGCCTTCTCCGAAATAAATTCTAGATGATGCTTTAAACATGAAAGATTATAAAATTAATCTTCCAGAAGGTAATGATGAGTACTTTCTTAACTTAAGGAGAGAAAAGTTCATTTAAACATGATGCAAAATTTATTTGTAATAAGAAATGCATCAATAATTTGGACTATTTAAATTATACATTTCTCTGTTAGTCAAAAAAGATCCCTCCAAGAATGAAAAAGCAAGCACAGTGTAGGAGTAGTCTTCTGCAATACACATGGCCAATGAAATCCTCAAAGTAAGCAAAAATGCAAAAGACTAACAGGGCAGGAGAATATCTAAATGGCTAACTTTATTAGAGATCATTAGCGATTAGAGAGATACACATTAAACCACAATGTGACACTCTTACCCACTAGAAGGACAAATTTTTAAAGAGTGGTAAAAATCAAGTATTGTTGAGCCTGTGGAGAAACTGAATTTTTCACGTACTGCTACTGGCAATACAATTTGTTACAACCACTTTGGAAAAATCCTTGGCAATATATATTAAACTTTAATACATACATATGCTATTACCCAGTGGTTCTCTCTTGAAATATACCTTACAGAAATTGTTTAGATGTGCAGAATTTATCTACTGTGGTAGAAATCAAAACAATTGTTAGTTTTTAGAGGAAGACTTAAAAGGATGATTAAAGGATGATTCTTGTGTTCAGCTGATATTCTATTTCTTGGGTAATAGTTGTTTACTTAAAACAATTCGTTACTCATTTATCAAGAAAATGGAGATGAAAATTTAAGACACATTTAATAAATTCAGTGTGTGAAATTTGGGTCATAATTTGAACAAATCAACTATTGAACATTTATTACATAACCAGGATATTTAGAATAACAACAAATTTAAATAAAGAGATGTTGATTTTTAAAGTGTGAAAAGGTACTATGTACATTTAAATTTTTTTGTTTTAATTTTTAGAAGTATACTAAAATAATTCGGGTTATATTATACGATGCTTGCAATTTCCAAAGTAATTCAGTTGAGGATTTGGAGTCGGGGGCGGGTGGGGCAGGAGGCGTGGCAAGGACAAAAGATTGACCAAGAGTTGGCCACTTTTTATACAGGAGGTTCATTATCATTCTGTAATTTATATGTATTTTAAATATACCATAATAAATGACATCAGCGACAATAAAACTAAATTTTGGAAAATATCATTTCAAATTTGGGACTACCAGTTAAGTTTCCTAAGTAGAACTTTCCAAATACCAACTTTCAGCTTGAGGGATTCTTTTTATTCTTATGGCTGTATTTCATATTTAATTTCATGTTTATTGCTTTGATATACTCAATTCTTGTATAGAGATAGGGAATTGGTGCATGTCAGTCTGACAGACATAGTGAAAAAGTTCGAGATGCCACCTTAAAGGGAGGAGAAAAAACTGTAGTCTTTTGTCGAGTCTTAAAGCAATACATTCAAATGTCATTAGCACTGGCTACTGTGACTAGCTGGCATATATTCCCTCTAGTCTGGAGAAAAGGCATTCACAACTCAAGTTAGGCATTTAATCTTTTTATAGAAACTCCAGAGACAGGGGCCACTAAAGTGTGTTGCAATATTTACTAGACCTCAGCCGCAAAAGCTATGAAACCAGCGTCCCTATGAGGATTCAGTTTACAAATAATCCTAACATGAATGGCAGATGCATAGCCTCCCTTTGTGTCTCACTGCTGTAGCTGGGAACAACAGACCACCAATGTGAAAAATCATGAAAGAAAAATCAAACCCTTATTCTGAACCAGTAGATACAGAAAGGTACAATTATTTGAAACTGGCAAATGGGAAGATTTAGCATAAGAAAGAGAGATTCCTGATTCCTGAGAGAGAGATAAACAAAGGAATAAAGTTCTTAGAGAAGAGAGAGGAAAGTGGGGAGAACCAGAAGACCTTGTTTTGTTAGCAGAAGAGGGATTTCTATAACTAAAGGAGCAGATTTATAAGAACAGATGTATTTAAGACTGTGGAATTAGTGGTGTGAAGATAATTTTCCATCCAGTTGCTTAGTTTTCCCCAATGATTTGTGAGGCTGAGACTAAGTCAGCTTGATGAAGTACCAGGGCACACAGATTGTTTACTCGCCACTCCTACTTCATTCACTACCTAATGTAAATATCTCAGAATATGAGCTGTGACTCTAAATTTGTAGGGAAAAAAAAAGATGGGTGGTATTCATACTAGGGCTGTGGGTAGAATGTGCAATGGAAAAAGCTTTATATTGCAAAATTCAATGTATCACTAAATTTTAATCTGTGCATTTCACCTAAAAATGCAAGAGAAAAGAATGAGATTACAAGTGCCAATGTGAACTAAAGGCAGGTAGCTTAGGGGTTCTGAAAATTACAGCACAAACTATTGAAAAAAACTGCAAAGTGTATTTTTATAGGAATTTAAATGAAAATGAGAGTTTAAGAATACGTTAATGAAAGGATAGCTTTGTTCTAGCTGGCCTAGTGAAGGTAACATCAGCCAGTGATGAGTGCTTAATTATACAAACTCACTGTTTGTATTGACATGTATCTTCTTAGGACTTCTCAAGTGGCACTAGTGACATAGAACCCATATGCCAATGCAGGAGACTAAAGTCACAGTTCAATCCCTCAGTTAGGAAGATCCACTGCATAAGGGCACTACAACCCACTACAGTATTCTTACCTGGAAAATCCCATGGACAGAGAAGCCTGGCAGCTCTATATGATCACAAAGAGTTAAACATGACTGAAGTGACTTAGCCCACATACATATTCAACATTAAATAATTTATAAGTTTAAATCCAAATTTTGTCACCTAATCATTGGAAACAGTGACAGATTTTAATTTTGGGGCTCCAAAATCACTGCAGATGGTGACTGCAGCCATGAAATTAAGATGCTTGCTCCTTGGAAGAAAAGCTATGACCAACCTAGACAGCACATTAAAAAGCAGACATTACTTTTCCAGCAAAGATGCGTCTTGTCAAAACTTTGGTTCTTCCAGTAGTCATGTATGGATGTGAGAGGTGGACTATAAAGAAAGCTGAGTACCTAAGAATTGATGCTTTTGAACTGTGGTCTTGGAGAAGACTCTTGAGAGTCCCTTGGACTGCAAGGAGATCCAACCAGCCCACCCTAAAGGAAATCAGTCCTGAGTATTCATTGGAAGTTCTGATGCTGATGCTGAAACTCCAAAACTTTGGCCACCTGATGTGAAGAACTGATTCATTTGAAAAGACCATGATGCTGGGAAAGACTGAAGGCAGGAGGAGAAGGATATGACAGAGGATGACATGGTTGGATGGCATCACCGACTCAATAGACACGAGTTTGGTAAACTCTGGGAGTTGGTGATGGACAGGGAATCCTGCCTTGTGTGCTGTAGTCCCTGGGGTCACAAAGAGTTGGACACAATTGAGCGACCTAACTGAACTAAAGTGAATCATTGGTTTAATCATTGGATTTTAGATCATCAAGGGACAGAGAAAATTTAGTTGGCCTCATTAAACAGATAAAATCCAAGTGTTGAGATGAGTGACTTTTAAGGCACACAAAAGTAAAAGGTGAAACCTGAGGTCTAAGGTTTTTTAAGCCTCATACTCGTGTTCATTCCCAAACTACAATGTTTAGTTCTAAAATGGAAGGAGTGAAGATGTACAGACTTAAGGCATTTTTATTTAATCTTCACCAGTAATCAAAAGGTCTGCTCTGGTTCTTATCTCTGCTGTTCTAGTTTTGTACATCTTACAGAGGAGATTAAAAATAGTTTTATTTATGTACATAACAGTAATAGGTATACTTGACATACAAAGAATTGCAACACATATTTAACATGTAAAATTTGACAAGTTTAGATATAAGCAAACACCTCCAATATCATCACTAAAATCAAGGTTAACAGATCTAAATAGACCTAGAAATCATTTCCAAAATTTCACTGTGTCTGTTTTATTGTCTGTGGTAAGAATCCTTAACATGAAATTTATCGTCTGAATAAATCTTTAAGAGCATAATCCAATATTGTTCAGTGCATGCAAAGTGTTGTACGACAGATCTCTATAATTTATTCATCATGGATAACTGACAGTTTGTACCCATTGAACAATGCCTACCTATTTTTTCCCTCAGTTCAGTTCAGTGGCTCAGTCATGTCAGACTGTGACCCCATGAGCTGCAGCATGCAAGGCCTCCCTGTCCAACACAATTCCCAGAGCCTACCCAAACTCATGTCCATTGAGTTGGTGATGCCATCCAACCATCTCATCCTCTGTCATCCCCTTCTCCTGCCCTCAATCTTTCCCAGCATCAGGGTCTTTTCAAATGAGTCAGCTGCATCAGGTGGCCAAAGTATTGGAGTCTTAGCTTCAACATCAGACCTTCCAATGAACACCCAGGACTGATCTCCTTTAGAATGGACTGGTTGGATCTCCTTGCAGTCCAAGGGACTCTCAAGAGTCTTCTCCAACACCATAGTTCAAAAGCATCAATTCTTAGGTGCTCAGCTTGCTTTATAGTCCAACTCTTACATCCATACATGACTACTGGATAAACCATAGCCTTCACTAGACAGACCTTTGTTGGCAAAGTAATGTCTCTGCCTTTTAATATGCTGCCTGCTGCTTCTGCTGCTGAGTCACTTCAGTCATGTCCAACTCTGTGTGACCCCATAGACGGCAGCCCACCAGGCTCCCCCGTCCCTGGGATTCTCCAGGCAAGCAGGTTGGTCATAACTTTCCTTCCAAGGAGTAAGAATCTTTTAACTTCATGGCTGCAATCGCCATCTGCAGTGATTCTGGAGCCCAGAAGTATAAAGTCTCTCACTGTTTCCACTGTTTCCGCATCTATTTGCCACGAAGTGATGGAACCAGATGCCATGATCTTAGTTTTCTGAATGTTGAGCTTTAAGCCAACTTTTTCACTCTCCTCTTTTACTTTCATCAAGAGGCTTTTTATTTTTTTTTTTTTTTGAACTTGGCATGTTTGCATCCCTTCTTTTATTTTTATTAATTAATTTTTATTGCAGTAGAATTGCTTCACAGTTTTGTGTTAGCTTCTACTGCATAGCAAGATGAATCAGCCGTACATAAACCTATATTCCTTCTTGAGAGGCTTTTTAGTTCCTCTTCATTTCTGCCATAAGGGTGGTGTCATCTGAATATCTGAGATTATTCAAATTTCTAGCTTGTGCTTCCTCCAGCCCAGCATTTCTCATGATGTACTCTGCATATAAGTTAAATAAGCCAGGTGACAATATACAGCCTTGACATATTCCTGTTCCTTTTGGAACCAGTCTGTTGCTCCATGTCCATTTCTAACTACTGCTTCCTGACCTGCATACAGATATCTCAAGAAGCAGGTAAGGCGGTCTGGTATTCCCATCTCTTAAAGAATTTTCCACAGTTTATTGTGATCCACTCAGTCAAAGGCTTTGACATAGTCAATAAAGCAGAAACCACCATTCTATTCTCTGCTTCAGTGCATCTGATTACTTTAGGTACCTCATATAAATGGAATTATGAATTTTTGTCCTTCTGTAACTTGATTATTTCTTTTACCATAAACTCCCCAGGTTCATAATTGGTTCTACTTACTTAACTTTGCTCTTTCAAGTTCAACATAACAAATTGCATAAATATGGTTTACATGACACAACTAAATATTTGGATATGTTACATAAGAATAATTGAAAAACGTCTTTAAAATATACACACCCTGTTTTACATCTGAATTGAACTGTTTTTGTTGGTATTATTTCATTTCTGGAAAACACAATTTAATTTGAATTCTTATGTTTCTAAAATCTGTATAACATCCAAATACACTTTCAAAAAAAAAAAAAAATCCAAAGCTCATGAATTGGTACTCTACGCCCTTTTAATGTTTCCCTTTGCAAGTTTGTACTTATTACTTAGCTTATAAAAGTAAATGAATCATAAAATAAAGACAAACTACCACACTTTTGAGGTTTGGGGAAAATTAAATGCTTCACAAGCAAGAGGTAATAAACGAAATTTTACAAGCAGCAGCCTCTGTTAAAATCCCAATATCTGTTTGAAAACTACATTTCTGTCTTTGGGAAGAAAAAATGCATATTAGAAAAAAAGCATTATGCTAAGTGAATAAGTCAAGTAGACAGACAAATACCTTAAAATCTCTCTTACATATGAAATCTACATTTTTTTAAAAAGTTCACAGATACAGAGAATAGTTTGGTGGTTGCAAGGTGGAGTAAGGAGTAGGAGGTGGGAGAAATGAGCAAACTGGGTTTTTGGTTATTATTTCTTTAAAAATAGTTATAATTATCAGTAAGCAATGTCATAAGAATAAAATTGATTTTAGAAACGGCAAGATAAGATGAACTCTAGAACCTCTATTACTTCCAACCAATATTTCTTCCCAGTACCTTCTTGTAGAGTGCCAGGCACTCTACCAGATTTTGTGGACACAACAGTGAATACAACGAAAAAATTCTTTTTTGAAAGGGATTATTATACAGAGGAGGAACAGAGACAATAAACAAAACTTAACTAAAATAAAGGCTCCCCCAAACATATTAAACATAATACATTATTTCTTTACTCAATGGACATGGCATATAATATTTAGTCAGATAGCATTTGGGATTAAATCATTGAAATACAATAAAATACTTGATCCTTGGTAACCTGCAGTTCTGACATGACTGTAGCCTACCGGGTTCCTCTGTCCATGGGATTTTCCAGGCAATAGTACTGGAGTGGATTGCCATTTCCTTCTCCAGGGGATCTTCCTGACCCAGGGATCGAACCTGGGTCTCCCGCATTGTGGATAGATGCTTTACCATCTGAGCCACTAGGGAAGTCCCCATACAGGTTTTCAGCATCCTTCAAATATATCCAGGTCCTGGCTATAGTGTTACTTCACTGGCTGGCAGTTGCTCACTGCAGTTTAAATGCTGAATGGGAAGACTGAATGAGGTTACCGTATAGTTGATTGCCAAATCATGAAAAATTTTTATAATGAAAGGATAGGAAGTGGGACTATTAATAATTTTATACCAAGACAACATAATCCAAGATTCTATAGAAATATATAGTCACTCTAATTCTTTCCAGAGATTGACTAGTATACCCATTACCACTAGCGTGGTTCCAAGAACTCAGTCTCTTCAAGATGGGGCACCTATTTCGAAAGACCCATCCTAGGAGATTAGGTCAGAGGATTTGGGGGTTATGGGGACTCAACTGATACCCAAGAAAAGACTGCCTGTCATTTTCCAAGTAACAAAAGCAGTTACTTAGAAAGTTCCAAAAATAAAGTGTTCTTTCCTTTGTTACATGTATACATCCAAGTGAATGATATAATATTTAAGTTGTAGGTTTTATTTTATAGTAATAGAAAAATTACAAACTTCACTCAAGTTTCACTCTAACAAAAAATCTTCTAGGTTGCTCTAACCTACTTTCTATTCTCCTTTTCTTTTTGTATTGTCCTTTAAATCTATACAATAAGATTTATCTGAAAAAATCATTTCACAGACTATGATTTATAGAAAATATCTTCAAAATTTTAAGAGAGGGATACTTTTCCTTCATGAAAAACTGAGGAAAGAGGAGGCATCACCAAAAGTTTATTTTGAAAACTGCCACAGAGCAAATGGTATCTACATTAAACTAGAAGCCAAATGCCTTTTTTGTTTTCTAGTCCCTAAGAAGCTGGCTGCATGCTACTAACAGAAAAGAGGGGCTGCATTGGGAAGGAGTTTCACTTTTCCCTATAACAGGTGATGATGTTGGCTGTTGTTTATTTAAAAAGGGATTTCTGAGGAGAAGCATCACCAAAAATATAGGTTGACTGACTGTCACATCACAAGAACAACTAAAACTGCTCAAGAGCAAGAAATCACTGTGAACTTTCTAGAACCAGACATGAAGCTGAAGCAACCCTCTGCACTGAAGAGCCCAACACAGAGCATATCAGAAGCATAAGATAAATGGCTTCATCTTGACTCAATGGCCCCTCTCTCAGGCAAGCACAGTACCACACAGAGAGGTTTTGCCTGATCCTCCAGCTTCTAGTGAAAAAGACAACTTAGAAGGGAAACCGGCCACTAAACCAGCATATGGGTGACTCGGTGGGAGTCCCTACTCTGATGCGGCATTCAGGGATCACAGGGGAGTCTGTGGGATTCGACCACTGGAAATATGACTGTGATCAAGAAGAGGGGAGTGGTGTGCAACAGCCAGCACCCAGATTTTGGCTTATTGAGTCCATATCTGTAGAGCCCAAGTGGTACTTTTAACCATCACCTTTGCTCATCTATAGTACCATGTCTGGGGCACACTCCAACTTGGGAACTCAGCAAGGTGCAGATATGCCTGATTTGGATCCTCAAACAAAAAATGTTGCCAACCCTAGAGCCCAGGGAGACTATGGCTAATCAAAGAGCTGACTCACAATCCTCCCACCCAAGTGGACAGTGTCTTCCAGTTGCATCTGACAAGAAGGGCTGGAGACAACTCTTAGAAAAAGTTCCACTGGCACTCAAGCTTAGAGATGGGCAAGCAGAGCTGATGATCCCCCAGAACAAAGTTATCACACTTCCTGATTTCTAGCTATACTATAAAGCTATAGTCATCAAAAGAGTAGTATAATACTGGCATAAAGACAGACAAAAGGGACAGAATCAAGAGCCCAGACATATGTCCATGCATATACAGTCAACTAATATTTGAAAAGAAAGCCAAAAATCCTCAATGGAGAAAAGATGTTCCCTTCAATAAGTGGAGCTCGGATAATTGGATATTTATTGTGTAAAAGAATGAAACTAGACCCACAATTTCTACCACTAACAAAATTGAACTGAAGATGTATTAAAGACTTAAATGTAAGACCTGAAATCATAAAACTTCTAGAAGTAAAAGTTGAGAAAAAAACTCCTTGATGTGGGTCTTGATTTTTTAAGGGGATGACACCTAAAGCACAAGCAATAAAATAAAATAAAAAAAAAACACTGGTAGAATTTCAAGATTAAAATCCAGATAAGTTTTTTTTGCTGCACTAAGATATTTGAAAATAACTGAATAGCTGGAAGATAAAAAACAGTTGAGGAGGCATGGCATACATATTTCAATGAAGACTATAACTACAAATAAATAAATTACAATAATCTTAAAATGGAAAGAATGATGACTTACGAATAGCCACAGCAACAGCAATTAGCAATTATTTTATTTTGTTGTGTGTTAATCTACACAAAGGAACCAACAGAAGAAAACCAATTGTTAAGAGTGCCTACTTGAAGCAAAATTGAGAAATGATGCACCTATTACCCTAATTCAACATAGCAATACACTATTTTCAAAGAAGATTGCAGATAATTGAGAATACTCTGTCATAATTATCACCATACATACATAAAAATTCATTTAAAAGGATGTTATTTTACCATTGTCTGAAAAATTTGATAAACGCAGGACAAAGCTGAATGAATTACACATAAAAATATAGTAAATGAGCAAAATTTTAGACTGGAATAATTTCTAGAGATCACCTCATGCAACATTATTTTACAGATGAGAAAGTACAGCCCGAAAATTTTAGACTACAGTTTTTTCAGTGCTATGGAATTAGAAAAGAACAAGATGAATAAAGAAACCAAGTTTTCCCAGCATGATATTAGTTCTAGATATCTAAACAAGTGAATTTGCTCAATTTCAAGGAATTAATTTATCCAAGTTATAATCTGCTAAAGCAAAACCAACTACAAAATAGCACACTAACACACCCTGTAGTGTTAGACTGGTTATCAACAATTTTAGCACTTACAATATAAATACTAGGTAGGCAAAGTCATACTGATAGGCAGAGTTAAGGGTCAAAGAAAGTAGTTCGTTAACCCCACTAGAAGTTTGTAAGTAAAGAAAAAGGTATGGAAGACCTCTGTAAGTTAATGATCACTCAAGAAAGCAGGTTTGCTTAACCACAAAACCAAGAAGGCCTAATTAGCAACAAAACCATGCAACAGAAGCATGAGCCATGCTCCAAAACAATAAAACAATGGTGACACGACCCACATCCTGCCCAATGAGTAAGTTGTTGATCCCTAGGAGATCCCTAGGAGATGCTTGAGGAAAGTGAAAGAGGAGAGTGAAAAAGTTGGCTTAAAGCTCAACATTCAGAAAATGAAGATCATGGCATCTGGTCCCATCACTTCATGGCAAATAGATGGGGAAACAGTAGAAACAGTGGCTGACTTTATTTTTTTGGGATCCAGAATCACTGCAGATGGTAATTGCAACCATGAAATTAAAAGATCCTTACTCCTTGGAAGGAAAGTTATGACCAACCTAGACAGCATATTAAAAAGCAGAGACATTACTTTGTCAACAAAGGTCTGTCTAGTCAAGGCTATGGTTTTTCCAGTAGTCATGTATGGATGTGAAAGTTGGACTATAAAGAAAGCTGAGCACTTAAGAACTGATGCTTTTGAACTGTGGTGTTGCAGAAGACTCTTGAGAGTCCCTTGGACTGCAAGGAGATCCAACCAGTCCATCTTAAAAGAGATCAGTCCTGGGTGTTCATTGGAAGGACCGATGTTGAAACTGAGACTCCAATACTTTGGCCATCTGATGTGAAGAGCTGATTCATTTGAAAAGACCCTGATGCTGGGAAAGATTGAGGGCAGGAGGAGAAGGGGACGACAGAGGATGAGATGGCTGGATGGCATGACTGACTCAATGGACATGAGTTTGTGTAAACTCTGGGAGTTGGTGATGGACAGGGAGGTCTGGCGTGCTGCGATTCATGGGGTCGCAAAGAGTCGGACACAACTGAGCGACTGAACTTAACTGAGGAGATGCTCTCTGAATACATACAAAACACTTTATGGAAAGTGACATTTCAAACTGAAAGAGCCTTACTGTATTGAGACGTGAAATAATTTTTCCATAGTGCCATGACAGTCCTGCCTTGACTATGTAGGGACAAGAAAACTCCCTCATCTGACACTGATAATGGAAGTGTGACATCTACTCAAGAATGAGAAAGAAAGTGGTCTTCTCCCCATACCCCTTTTCCTTTGTAGCCCACTAAGTTCCTAGGGTGTGGCACCCTCTCACCCCACCCACTTGTAAGCCTTACAAGCATCCACTTCTAATAAAGCACTTCTTACCTATCACTTTTCCTCTCACTGAATTCTTTCTGTGCTGAAACAAAAAGCACCAGAGTTCCTTGGAGCCCCCTCATGACACACCACCTGGTGGTTTCAATGCAAATTTAAGAAATTCCCCATATGTGGAATCATGCTATAAAAATAGATTTCTATAGCATTGTAACATGTATATTTTCACAGGTTGAAAAGAAATAAAGTTATGGAATATTTACCTAGTAAATATCTGCTCTAATTATTCTAGTAGTAATGGATATGCTTTTTATGAACATGATTTATCTATTACCATGGTACATTACATTAAATATTACTTCAGTTATTTCACTTCTTTTTTCCAATGTATGGACTCTGCTATGTATCTAGCACTCAGGATATTATATAATGTGGAGATTATCAACATAAACCTAAAAGATACAAAAATTTTAATGTAAATTATTTTTATTAAATATCCTTAAGGAATAACCTTGTCAGAGAGGAAGAAATTTTCGTCTACTCTCCTGGGTTCTTCTGGTTAGTCTAAGAATTAAATTGCCATTAGGAACATTAGTAGGGAAAAAACAAACAAAAGTTTAATAATATAAAATTTGAGTAGCTTGGCAAAGTGAAACCCTCATCCTAAAGACCATTCAGCTGAAGACAAAAGAGAATGTTGTCATAATGGTTTGGGGCATCAAAGGAGAGAGAGGCAATTGACATGGAGATAGAAAAGCAATTGTTTGGTAAACAAGTGTTTACTGAGCCAAGCAGAGACAATTGGGCTTCCCTGGTGGCTCAGCAGTAAAGAATCCATCCTCCTGTAATACAGGAGAGCCAAGTGCAATCCCTGGGTCTGGAAGACACCCTGGAAAGGGAAAGGAAACCTACTCCAGTATTCTTGCCTGAGAAATTCCATGGACAGAGATGCCCAGCAGACTACAGTTCATGGAGTCACAAGAGTCAGACACAACATACAGACTAAATCAACCACCAAGACCACAGAGACAATGGGACACAGAAAGGAATTTTAACAAATGAGCTTTGTTAGATTCCTGTCTGCAACACTTAGTTCATACTTCTGCTATCCATGATCATAATTCCTTCCTGAAACAGGCCCCTTATCTATTGATTCTAGCCAACAAAATGTGGCCCTACTATGGGGATATAGGGATCCCCTGTATCACATGTAATCACTTCCTTGATTACATGATATATAAGACTTCAGTTTAGAGACTACAGTGACAAATTATACTTGCACATTTGAGGAAATAAGCAACTATGTTGAGGAAGTTCTTTGTGGCAAAGAAAAATTATAGGGCCACAAGGACCTATAATTGGCCTCTAGGACATAAAGGTGACCTGTAGCAGTTCAGTTCAGTTCAGTTGCTCAGTCCTGTCTGACTTATTGGGACCCAATGGACTGGAGCATGCCAGGCCTGCCTGTCCATCACCAACTCCTGGAGTTTACTCAAACTCATATCCACTGAGTCAGAGATGCCATCCAACCATCTCATCCTCTGTTGTCCCCTTCTCCTCCCGCCTTCAATCTTTACCACCATCAGGGTCTTTTCAAATGAGTCAGTTCTTCACATCAGGTGGCCAAAATATTGGAGTTTTGGCTTCAACATCAGTCCTTCCAATGAATATTAAGGACTGATCTCCTTTAGGATAGACTGGCTGGATCTCCTTGCAGTCCAAGGGACTGTGAAGAGTCTTCTCCAAACCACAGTTCAAAAGCATCAACTGTTTGGCGCCCAGCTGTCTTTGTACTACAACTCTCACATGCATACATGACTGCTGGAAAAACCATAGCCTTGACTAGATGGATCTTTGTTGGCAAAGTAATGTCTCTGGTTTTTAATATGCTGTCTAGGTTGGTCACAGCTTTTCTTTTAAGAAGTAAGCGTCTCTTAATTTCATGTCTGTAGTCATATTCTGCAGAGATTTTGGAGCCCCCCAAAATATATTCTGTCACTGTTTTCACTTTTTCCCCTCTATTTGCCATGAAGTGATGGAACCAGATGCCATGATCTTCGTTTTCTGAATGTTGAGCTTTAAGCCAACTTTTTCAGTCTCCTCTTTCACTTTCATCAAGAGGCTCTTTAGTTCTTCTTCACTTTCTGCCATAAGGGTGGTGTCATCTGCATATCTGTGGTTATTGATATTTCTCCCAGCAATCTTGATTCGAGCTTGTGCTTCACCCAGTCCAGAATTTCTCATGATGTACTCTGCATATAAGTTCAATAAGCAGGGTGACAATATACAGCCTTAATGTACTCCTTTCCCTATTTGGAACCATACTGTTGTTTCATGTCCAGTCCTAAGTGTTGCTTCCTGACCTGCATACAGATTTATCAAGAGGCAGGTCAGATGGTTGATATTCCCATCTCTTTCAGAATTTTCCAGTTTATGGTGATCCACACAGTCAAAGGCTTTGGCATAGTCAATAAAGCAGAAATAGATGTTTTTCTGGAACTGTCTTGCCTTTTTGATGATCCGGCAGATGTTGGCAATTTGATCTCTGGTTCCTCTGTCTTTTCTAAATCCAGCTTGAACATCTGGAAGTTCATGGTTCATGTATTGCTGAAGCATGGCTTGGAGAATTTTGAGCATTATTTTACTAGCATGTGAGTTGAGTACAATTGTGTGGTAGTTTGGGCATTCTTTGGCACTGCCTTTCTTTGGGATTGGAATGAAAACTGACCTTTTCTAGTCCTGTGGCCACTGCTGAGATTTCCAAATTTGCTGGCATATTGAGTGCAGCACTTTCACAGCATCATCATTCAGGATTTGAAATAGCTCAGCTGGAATTCCATCACCTCCACTACCTTTGTTTATACTGATGCTTCCTAAGGCCCACTTAACTTCACATTACAGTATATTTGGCTCTAGGTGAGTGATCACACCATCATGATTATCTGGTTGTGAACATCTTTTTTGTATAGTTCTTCTTTGTATTCCTGCCACCTCTTAATATCTTCTGCTTCTGTTAGGTCCATACCATTTGTGTCCTATTGAGCCCATCTTTACATGAAATGTTCCCTTTGTATCTCTAATTTTCTTGAAGAGATCTCTGCTGCTGCTGCTGCTGCTAAGTCGCTTCAGTCATGTCCGACTCTGTGTGACCCATAGACGGCAGCCCACCAGGCTCCCCCATCTCTGGGATTCTCCAGGCAAGAATACTGGAGTGGGTTGCCATTTCCTTCTCCAATGCATGAAAGTGAAAAGTGAAAGTGAAGTCACTCAGTCGTGTCTGACTCTTAGCGACCCCATGGTCGGCAGGCTACCAGGCTCCTCCGTCCATGGGATTTTCCAGGCAAGAGTACTGGAGTGGGGTGCCATTGTCTTTCCCATTCTGTTGTTTTCCTCTATTTCTTTACATTGATTGCTGAGGAAGGCTTTCTTATCTCTCCTTGCTATTCTTTGGAACTCTACATTCAAATGAGTATATCTTTCCTTTTCTCCTTTGCTTTTCACTTCTCTTCTTTTCACAGCTATTTGTAAGGCCTCCTCATGCAGCCATTTTGACTTTTAGCATTTCTTTTTCTTGTGGATGGTTTTGATCCCTGTCTCCAGTACAGTGTCATGATCCTCTGTTCATAGTTCATCACGCACTCTGTCTATCTGAGCTAGTCCCTTAAATATATTTCTCACTTCTACTATATATCATAAGGGATTTGGTTTATGTCATACCTGAATGATGTAGTGGTTTTCCCTACTTTCTTCAATTTAAGTCTGAATTTGGCAATACGGAGTTCATGATCTGAGCCACAGTCATCTCCCAATCTTATTTTTGCTAACTGCATAGAGCTTCTCCACCTTTGGCTGCAAAGAATATAATCAATCTGATTTTGGTGTTGACCATCTGGTGATGTCCATGTGTAGAGTCTTCTCTTGTGTTGTTGGAAGAGGGTGTTTGCTATGACCAGTGCATTCTCTTGGCAAAACTCTATTAGCCTTTGTCCTGCTTCATTCTGTACTCCAAGGCCAAATTTGCCCATTACTCCAGATATTTCTTGACCTCCTGCTTTTTCATTCCAGTCTCCTATAATGAAAAGGACATCTTTTTTGGATGTTAGTTCTAAAAGGTCTTGGAGGTCTTCATAGAACCATTTTAACTTCAGCTTTTTCAGCATTACCGACCTCTATTAGGCAGAGAGCAAAATGCTGGAGCCCTCAGTCATTCAAACACAAAGCTATGACTTCTTGCAGTAATCTCAATGCTTAAAAGTGTATTCTTCCCAATTCTAGCCTCCAGATGAAAACTCAGCTTGGCAATATCTTGAGTGAAACTTTGTGAGACACTGAGCAGAGGATGCAACAATACTAATGCAAGACTCCTGATCAGAAACTAAGAGATAATAAATCTGTGTGTTATTTTAAGCCACAAAATGTGTGGTAATTTGTTACTTATGCATCAATACTAAGCAGCTTATCAATATATCCTTTTAGGCAGTTAGGGGGAAGATCAAAAATTCATCCTGAGTCTTTAGGGTCTTGATTATTTTCAGCTTGAAATAATGTGTATGCCAAAGAGACTTTTTAAGTGGCACATTTTGCTTCCCTACAAACTCAACTCTAGCACAGTTTCTCTAATACTAGGGACACAACCAATTACAATCAGGCCATTGCTTTGTCTACTTGTGTTTCACAGTAGTCGTGAAAGTTAAAGTGGCTCAGTCATGTCCAGCACTTTGTGACCCCATGGACTATACAGTCCATGGAATTCTCCAGGCCAGAATACTGGAGTGGGTAGTCTTTCCATTCTCCAGGGGAATCTTCCCAACCCTGGGATCGAACCCAGGTCTCCTGCATTGCAGGCAGATTCTTTACCAGCCGAGCTAAAGGGAAGCCCAAGAATACTGGAGTGGGTAGCCTATTACTGTAGCCACGCGTTCCAGGAACAAACTCACTCAGAACGACAATGCAGATAGTGGAGTGCAGTTTATTACACCTGCGGGCCCAAAGCAGAGTCTCCTCTTAGCCAAGTACCCCCACCAGCATTTGTGAAAATCTTTTATACCCCATGTGTACATGTGTGAACCCACCACTCCAAATTCCTTGAGACTTACACAAACCAAGGAAAACACAATCCCAATAACCCCATGATTCACGTGCTATGTGCTCATGTGCTCAGTCAAACAATTAGCCAATAATCAATAAACCTGCGGTTACACTCCAATAGATACAGAAAAATTTATGGCCTGTTTGGAGGAAGGGGTGATTAGTGTATGTTTTCTCTTAGGCGATGAGTAACCTAGATATGATCTTCAAGGTTCCCCTGTCTGGAAGGGGTCTTATCCTTCTGTTGTTGTTTTCATAGGCACTAAACACAGAGTTCAGAGTCCATTGGAAAGGTGGCTGAGCATGATCAGCATGAACAGGCCTAAGATGGAGTCCAGGCCCTATGAATTCCTTCTTCACTATCTCTTCACCAGGGGATCTTCCCGACCCAGGAATGGAAACAGGGTGTCCTGCATTGCAGGTGGATCCTTTACCAAGTGAGCTATCATGCAAGTTGTGAAGACCACAATATTATCTCCATGTTTTTAAAGCAAATTTTTCCTATAAAGGAGCAGCTTTAAATTTTGGTCTTAATTTCCTCTCTTCTTCCTTCAGAGGAAAATCAGCTCCTTTGTCCCTTTCCTACTTACTTATTTCTGTCCCCCTCTGAACTTTAAAACCTAATTACAGGAATGAGATCACTAGGCAATTTAACCTAACTCCTAACTTTTGCTATCCTGAATGTGCACCATGTCTTATCTAACTTGTTGATTCTTTCCCTAGATAACAAGAAGAAAGAATGAAGCATTAATAGTTAAAGAATGATTAGCTCTTTACCCTCAACAGCGCCCTAAGGAAACCTGCAGGAGGTTCATGCTGGCAAGATAACATCTGTAGAGGGAGTCAGCCTGTCTGGATGCAACTAGAATGATGCAGAACCCAACCTCCTGCCTCTATGATTCACATGTTGACTAAGAAATTATTCACAACCTAAAAGTTGGGAGTCATGTTTTATTCAAAGGAAATTTTTAGAACTTCAAGCCCAGGAGGCAGCATCTCAAAAAACTCTGAGAAAACTGCTTCAAGGAGGTTTGGGGGGTGGAGGGGGTAGGGAAGCCAGGATATACAGGAGTTTTGCAACAAAAAGCAGATAGTAATAAAAAGATGAGTTTTAATAGAAAAAAGGAAAAACCTAAATATCTCAAGTTAAGGAATTTAGCACTTTTCCATGTATGGGAAGATGCAAGGGTCTGGGCTCACAGAAATCATTCCTTTGATATGCACCTCAGCTTCTGGCAGCGGTATCTCTGCATCCTGAGTTTCCTCAGATTTTACTGTTAGTAGTAGCTACAGTCTTATGACTCCTAGATGACTGGTATTCCTTTTCTTCCTGAGTTTTCTCAGGGATCACCAGCTCACCATGGCTATTGGCTGCACTTGGTGGGGAGGGTGACATCCTTTGTTTACTGATAAGGCAAGTAATATTCCATTTCTCACCTGAGATTCTTCCCCTCCAATTTTCCCTTTAAAAACTGTCATGGCTGAGCAGAATCTTTGGAAATGGTCTTCCCTCTGCCCATATTGCCAGCTTTTCTGATTAACACACCTATCCTTTCTACTGACATTTCTTTCTCAAATTATTGGCTTTTAAATGGTGAGCAGCCAAAGCTGAGTTCCATAAAAAGAGCATTTACAACATGAAATGACATGATTCAAAGCATACAACATATTCAAATACCTAATAAGTAAATTGCAACTGCCTATAGTAGTCAGGATTTTCCAGAGAAACAGAAACACTAGGAGAGAGAGAGAGCTATATCTCACTCTCTGTATGTGTATTTTGTGTTTCAGTGTGGTGAGGAGCGTAGGAAAGAGAGGGAGGAAGAGACTTACTTATTATGGTTCAAATTTGAAGACAATCAAGGCAAATGAATTCTCTTACACATAAAGGAAGGAAGGCTTTTGCTCTATTCATGCTTTCAGCTGATGGGATGAGGTCCACTCACATAAAAGACATCAATCAGTATTGCTCAAGCTAGCAATTTAAATGTTAATCTTATCCAAAAAAAAAAAAAAAAAAAGAGAGAGAGAGAGAGAAAACCCTCATAGAAACTCTAAAAATAATTTTGACCAGAGGTCTGTGTATCCCAAAGCCCATACAAGTTGACACATACAATTAACCATCATATGACTTAAAAGCCAAAGTTGGAAAAGGAAGATATGATACTGGAATTTCAATAAATCATAGATACAGGAGATCTCTCTAATATGAGACTTCACCAATGACTTTACACTAAGAAATTATATACGGTCTAAAAAAATTATGTTATCACTGTACTGAAGAAAGTCTGAGATATATTTAGGATCCATCCTCTTTGAAGGCTCTTTTCAATCTTAAGGAAAAAAATTTTTAAACATTTTTTAAACTTTATTCATCTGTTTAGTTTTGGTAACAGTAAAAAAGTAAGATTGGGACAAATGAAATAAGAAATAGCTAAAATGTTACTCATAGAATTAAGGGACAAATAGCATTTATATTCTTAAGCTTTTAAGTGAACATTTTTCTCACATAGATTGTTCTGTTCATACCTGTTAAGTAACTTTCTTCTCTGTATAAAGACAAAGTGATTTCCTAACAGTAGTGAATCCAAAGGAATGACCTATCTGATAGTCATAGCCTCATAAAGCAAAGTCAAGTACTCTACAAAGAGATACAAGCACTTGTGCAACTGGAAATAGGAATCCTTGCACATAATTAATCTTGCAGTGTAATCACCTAAACCCTGAGAGGATGAGCAAGTACTTCTCGTAGAAGAACAGGGAAAAGCAGAAATGAGATATACAATTGCCATTTACCTTGTAGAACTAAAAGGAAGGTGAAAAGATGATATGATTAACAAGTACTATTTCATCAAGGTAACATTTTTAAAATAGTGATGAGTATCCAGACACCAATATATTTGGCTTTTGTGCTTGAACTTACTGAAAAGATTAGCGTAGTAAAACAGATTTCTATAACTTTCGGTGACTCACAGTGCTTTTTGAGGTTTATTATATCTCTGATTTGGGAGATAAAGCTCAAAAGTAGCATAGAAAAACTGAAGAGACACATAAAGAAGATTGTGGTGTTATTTAATTTATTCACCAAAAAAGTATTCACTGATTGTATATTGTTAGGCACTACACAAGAACTAATGATTCAAAAGTAACGATATTGCCCTATTCATGGAGAAAACAAATACAAAAATAACAATTATAATTCAAAGTTATGAATACTATCATAAGAAGATGACCAAAGGCTATTAGATTTTGGAGAAGGTGACATTAGAGCTGGGACTTTTCTGAACAGTCACAGAAGATGTGTAATTTTGAAGAAATTAAATGGAAGTCATTTACATTCAGGTTAATGGAAATTTGAGAACAAAATGAAAAGAGGGAGATTAGGGTTAGATTATAAAACACTTGAAGGCTATGTTTTTGTTTATATTTTTTAAAGCAATTTTTTTCCACAGGTCATAGAAATGAAATATTGAAAACAAATAGTTGTTATAAACAACGTTCTGATGTAGTCTTAAAAGATTCTACCCTTTATATTTATGAATGTATGAAACAGCAAATAGCTGAAAGAGGTCACTGTACTACATATGAGTCAAATCTAAAGTATAAACTATAATTGCTTAGAGTTATCTTACAGTTTCATCTAACTTAATTTTCATATCCCAAAGTCTTTCTAAGTTTTCTCTCCACTTCTCTAGAAAAAAATTCTCCTTTTAATGAAATGTATCATTCTCTAATGGAAATAAACCAATCCTAATAATAATTTTTTAAAGTTTTCCATTTCATATTTCTTATGTATTCCCCCTTTATCTTTCTGCATAAATAGTTTTCTCATCTTATTCCTCTATATTTATTAATAAATCCTAAATGGTCATTTTAATTATTCATTGGGTGATAAGAATGCATGAATGATTTGCAGAAGCAGATTACCTGAGGAGGAGAACGTGCTAAGAGCTTCTAGGAATATTATTTTTTTATACACTGAACTGTTATTGCACATTCTAAATGCTATGGGGAAAAAAGTCAATTTTTAATCGTTCTTTTCCTTACTTTTTTTTTTTATGTGAACAAGTAGAGAAGGGCAAAACTAAAATGTACATAGATTTTGAATGAACCAGAAAGCTTCCTATGGGAATATCTTGGGAATAAGAAGAATGGCTTTGACTGGATTTCTTATATCATGTATGAAAGTGTTAGTCACTGAGTCATGTCCGACTCTTTGTGACCCCATGGTCTGTCCATGGACTTCTCCAGGAAAGAATACTGGAGTGGGTTGCCATTCCCTTCTTCAGGGTCTCTTTCTGACCCAGAGTTCAAACCTGGGTCTTCTGCATTGCAGTCAGATTCTTTACTGTCTGAGTTAACAGGGAAGCCCTCTTATATCATGTATATATACCTATATAACATTTTAAAATCATTTGCTTGATCATAAATGATCATGAGCTTTAGCTGATCTGGCTAGGTGATTTTAAGACAAGTTCCTGAATAATCGATATAACATGAGGATTGAAATGGTCTAAAAAATACTAAGAATCAGACTTCAAGAAGTGTCCCTAAAGAAAATAGCTAAGAATGAAGCTATATTCTACCTATTACTTAAATCAAGTAAATCAATACCAAATTAAGTTATTAGTTTCCCAGATTTACTTGTTAGTGTGTTTTAAATGAGACAAATGTTTCCCACCAACCATCATTCTACCATGACAGGAGACATTAAAAAAAAAAAAAATCCATAACTACTATTGGAAATGCAGCAAATTATATCTCAGATCTTGACTTTTGCTTTGGCCCAATCTCATTTATACCCTCAATTCTTGGTAATAACTCAGCAAGTAAACTAAAGAGTTGAGCATATCTTATCATGAGTGTTGTTATTTTTTATGCAACTTTAGGACAAAGAAAAATTAGCTAGGAATTTTCATTGGTAATTCAGTTTTCTGAAGCTTCTAATCACTTTCAGAAAGGATGAAAAGAATAATACTCTTTTCCTACATTGTATAAAGATGAATTCTGAGCTGCTACTAAAGGTATTCATCTTGTTTACCATGGGGCAGGGCAGGGAATTGAGGTTACCTGACCTTGCTTGGGATGTGCCTTTGTTTGTTTGTTTGTTTGTTTTTAGTTTCATCACTTGTTGTCTCTAGGAGCCAGTGATCCTTTTATTCTGCTACAGTCTTTAAAGAACTAAAAAAAAAAAAAAAAAAAAAAAAAGCAAGGGCTGCCAAAACTTAAATCTTTGTGATTTCCTATTTCATTCTTTAATGGTTCATGATTCCAAATATATATATATATATATATATATATATATATATATATATGTATCTATTCTGTCTCTTGGATAAAAAATTTTACAAAGGATCAGAAGAAGAAACCCTAGAATTTAAATGGGGAATCTATATATCACAGTGGATTTCTTCTCAAACTGACAATGCTTAGGTTTTAGGCAAAATTATGTGCCAGTAAATGTGAAACTCAGTCACAAAGACTTAAGGAGTTTTGCTTTATAAAAATAGAGGATTGAAATTCTTTTATGCCATAAATGTGCATTCAGAATCCATGAACCATGCTCTGTTTTTACTGAGGGATAGAACATTTTCCTGTCAGACCCCGTTCTTCCCATTTCTTGGTAGGAACATGCTACAGAGTGCATCTCTTGGCTTCCTGCTCGTGCACAGGACACCACTGCACAGCCCACTCGCAGTGCCTACCAGCCCTGCTCCAGGACATGATTTCTCCTGGTTCTGTTCCTCACTTACTTCATATCCTCTGCTTGACGGGAGTGTGTGACATGCTGCTCCGACACTATTCAATTAGCGTTTGTCTTTATACTGGTGCCCTTGCTTACTGTATATATCACTTGCAGCAGCTGTTTAAAAGGCTCTGCAGGGCTGAGAAACCATGCATTCAGGAGGCCTGTGTGCAGTTGGTAACAGACCGGTTACATGCCTTATGAAGGTAGTCAGGAGACAGATCTGGAGGTTTGCTTCTCCACATTCTGATACCATGAGCTGATGGAAACAAGGTTTAGGGGGTCTTAGTGTGCTAAAGAGAAGGAAATGGCAACCCACTCCAGTGTTCTTGCCTTGAGAATCTCAGGGATGGGGGAGCCTGGTGGGCTGCCGTCTATGGGGTCACACAGAGTTGGACACGACTGAAGTGACTTAGCAGCAGCAGCAGCAGCAGCAGTGTGTTAAAGGGCTTCCCAGGTAGTTCAGTGGGTAAAGAAACTGCCTACAATGCAGGAGACCCCAGAGATATGGGTTCGATTGCTGGGTTGGGAGAAGGAAATTGCAACCCACTCCAGTATTCTTACCTGGAGAATCCCATGGATAAAGGAGCCTGGTGGGCTATACATAGTCCATAGGTCGCAGAGTCAGACACAACTGAAGCAACTGAGCACAGTCTACATTCTATAGTCAGTACCTCATCTCTACTATGAATAAGTGTTATAAAATTAAATGTCAAAAACTAGACTGGGGAGAACAACTGTTTTAATAATCTATAATATTTGTTCCCTGTTGATGATCCTGAAAATTCTAACAGCTATTTTCCCTCTTTGAGATCCATTAACAGTTTAAATTTTTAGTATTGTCAATACAAGGTACATTAGATTTCCATGATCTATAAGCATTTACAGGCAGGGAACAATAAAATTACCTTTGAAAGTCAATATGTTTTCAAACAAATGCTTTGCCTATAGTAAATACAACCTCTATACTACTTTCTTTTACTACTTCCAGGAAATTTCCTTTTAATATCTAGGCATGCCCAGCTGCTTATGGATCTCCTTTTCCACTTTACTTCATCTCCATCTTTATTGGCAATCTCATTTTTAGCATCTATGCATTATTTTCTTAAATGTCTATTTTTATTTTTTAAACATCAAAAACATTTCGTATTCGGGTATAGCCAAATAACAATGTTGTGGTAGTTTCAGCTGAACAGGAAAGGGGCTCAACCATACAAATACATGTATCCATTCTCCCCCAACCCCCACTGCCATCCAGGCTGGCACATAATGTTGAGCAAAATTCATGTGCTATACAAGAGGTCTTTGTTGGTTTTCCCTTTTAAAATATAGCAGTGGGTACATGACCAATGCAAATGAACTTACTTACAAAACAGAAAGAGACTAACAGAAAATGAATTTACAGTTGCCTGGGGGAAGGGATAGTTAGGGACTTTGGGAAGGTAATGTTCTTATTATTTTAAGTTAATATTCTTTAAAAGGATGTTCACATGGTGAAAATTAGGTTCCTAGAAACTTGCCTAAATCTTAATGTAATGATTTTGTATAGTTATAAGGTTGATAATTATTCTTGTAACTGCATTTCAATTTCCTCTCATCTATGGATTCATATTTTCCAGTACTTGAAATATTCTTCAACCTCAATGTTTTGTTCTATCCCTAATTATACTCTAGGCTGAGAAAATAACACATTAAATATAATCTAATAATATTTTAATATTTTCTCTCCCAATGCCATTTCATAAAATTATACAAACTTATTCTATTTTCTAACTGCAGTAATATTGTTGTAGACATTAACAACAGGTTACAAAAAACTGAAATTGACAAAGTAATTTATAATGATATGAAAATATAGTACTACGAACTTTGCTCTATTTTATACCAATGTCAAATATTGACATATTTAACAACAATGATGATAAAAATTTGAAAGAATAATCAATAATCCTAAAACTTAGTTCTAACAAACATAAAACAAATAGCATAAAAGATATTACTAATTTGTACTTTCTTCCATCAATCAAATATTCTGACATATTAACTACAAATAATACATATATTTCCTGTACCTGCTGATGCTGCTGCTAAGTTGCTTCAATCATGTCCGACTCTGTGCGACCCCATAGATGGCAGCCCACCAGGCTCCCCTGTCCCTGGGATTCTCCAGGCAAGAACACTGGAGTGGGTTGCCATTTCCTTCTCCAATGCAGGAAAGTGAAAAGTGAAAGTGAAGTCACTCAGTTGTGTCCAACTCTTGGAGACCTCATGGACTGCAGCCCACCAGGCTCCTCCATCCATGGGATTTTCCAGGCAAGAGTACTGGAGTGGGCTGCCATTGCCTTCTCTGTTACTGTACCTAACCTTGGCTAAATGACTCTCTCTGCTTTGTTCCTAAAGTGCTGTTGCTGCTGCTGCTGCTGTTAAGTCGCTTCAGTCATGTCCGACTCTGTGCGACCCCATAGACTGCAGCCCACCAGACTCCCCCGTCCCTGGGATTCTCCAGGCAAGAACACTGGAGTGGGTTGCTATGTCCTTCTCCAATGCATGGAAGTGAAAAGTGAAAGTGAAGTCACTCAGTCATGTCCGACTCTTCCTGATCCCATGGTCTGCAGCCTACGAGGCTCCTCTGTCCATGGGATTTTCCAGGCAAGAGTATTGGAGTGGGGTGCCATTGCCTTCTCCAAAAGTGCTGTTAGAGATGCTAAAATATCAATGCTAACTGATTTACTGCAAAGATGGGCTCGATAAAGGACAGAAATGGTATGGACCTAACAGAAGCAGAAGATATTAAGAACAGATGGCAAGAATACACAGAAGAACTGTACAAAAAAGATCTTCACGACCCAGATAATCACGATGGTGTGATCACTGACCTAGAGCCAGACATCCTGGAATGTGAAGTCAAGTGGGCCTTAGAAAGCATCACTATAAACAAAGCTAGTGGAGGTAATAGAATTCCAGTTGAGCTATTCCAAATTCTGATAGATAATGCTGTGAAAGTGCTGCAACTCAATATGCCAGCAAATTTGGAAAACTCAGCAGTGGCCACAGGACTGGAAAAGGTCAGTTTTCATTCCAATCCCAAAGAAAGCCAATGCCAAACAATGCTCAAACTACCACACAATTGCACTCATCTCACACGCTAGTAAAGTAATGCTCAAAATTCTCCAAGCCAGGCTTTAGCAATATGTGAACTGTGAACTTCCTGATGTTCAAGCTGGTTTTAGAAAAGGTAGAGGAACCAGAGATCAAATTGCCAACATCCGCTGGATCATGGAAAAGCAAGAGAGTTCCAGAAAAACATCTATTTCTGCTTCATTGACTATGCCAAAGCCTTTGACTGTGTGGATCACAATAAACTGTGGAAAATTCTGAAAGAGATGGGAGAACCAGACCACCTGATCTGCCTCTTGAGAAATTTGTATGCAGGTCAGGAAGCAACAGTTAGAACTGGACATGGAACAACAGAGTGGTTCCAAATAGGAAAAGGAGTACGTCAAGGCTGTATATTGTCACCCTGTTTATTTAACTTAAATGCAGAGTACATCATGAGAAATGCTGGACTGGAAGAAACACAAACTGGAATCAAGATTGCCGGGAGAAATATCAATAACCTCAGATGCACAGATGACACCACCCTTATGGCAGAAAGGGAAGAGGAACTAAAAAGCCTCTTGTTGAAAGTGAAAGTGGAGAGTGAAAAAGTTGGCTTAAGGCTCAACATTCAGAAAACGAAGATCATGGCATCCGGTCCCATCACTTCATGGCAAATAGATGGGGAAACAGTGGAAACAGTGTCAGACTTTATTTTTCTGGGCACCAAAATCACTGCAGATGGTGACTGCAGCCATGAAATTAAAAGACACTTACTCCTTGGAAGGAAAGTTATGACCAACCTAGATAGCATATTCAAGAGTGAAGACATTACTTTGCCAACAAAGGTTCGTCTAGTCAAGGCTATGGTTTTTCCTGTGGTCATGTATGGATGTGAGAGTTGGACTGTGAAGAAGGCTGAGTGCTGAAGAATTGATGCTTTTGAACTGTAGTGTTGGAGAAGACTCTTGAGAGTCCCTTGGACTGCAAGGAGATCCAACCAGTCCATTCTGAAGGAGATGAGCCCTGGGATTTCTTTGGAAGGAATGATGCTAAAGCTGAAATTCCAGTACTTTGGCCACCTCATGTGAAGAGTTGACTCATTGGAAAAGACTCTGATACTGGGAGGGATTGGGGGCAGGAGGAGAAGGGGATGACTGAGGATGAGATGGCTGGATGTCATCACTGACTCGATGGATGTGAGTCTGAGTGAACTCCGGGAGCTGGTGATGGACAGGAGTTGATGGACAGGCCTGGCGTGCTGTGATTCATGGGTCGCAAAGAGTCGGACACAACTGAGCGACTGATCTGATCTGATCTGATATCTATATATATATATATTCACATTTTTACATATTTCTAATCCTAAGGTTTCAAGGGCCCTCAAAAGTGGGTGGTTTAAACAGTAGAAATTTATTGTTTCATAGTTCTAGAGGATAGATGTCCAAAATCAAGGTGTCAGGTGACAGGTTAGTTTTTCTAAGGGCTTGGTGGGGTAATATATTCTGTCCCTCTCTTCTAGCATACAGTAGCTCCAAGCATTCTTTGGCTTATAGGTGTATCATATTGATCCTTCATCTATACATGATGCTATCCCTGGGTCTCTGTCTTCACATGATCGTCATCTTTTACAGACCCCAATTACATTGGATTAGGGTACCACTGTACTTCAATATGACCTCCTCTCAATTAATTATATCTGCAATAACCCTATTTCCAAGTAAATCACATTCTAAAGTACTGGAGTTTAGAAGTTCCACAGTTTTTGAGGCACAAAATCCAATACATAAAGCTGATTACTGAATTTTAAATCTATCTTAATTTCTTTTATATGTTTTAATTGTATTGTATTCTTGTCAAATCAAATTTGTCTGTTCCTTTTTTTTTAAACAGGCCCAGTTACTTGGTTTTATAAAATAATTAAGTGTCATTTATTGCAAATCTCCTAAAATTCTCTATACACTATACCTCATTTTCTTCATATTTAACCAATTGTCATGTTGTTTCTGTTCAGAAGAAAAACGGTACTCTTCCTTTTCAGGGTTAATATTTTTCAGCTGGACATTAACTCTATTCCCTCATAAACTCTCCAAGAGTTCAGGTCATCAATGATTTTTTTTTTTTTTTCCCCCACATCTTCATCGTTCTCTCCAAACTTCTACTTAGGCAAATTCTCAGCTCTCTCAAAGTAATATTGACTCACTCTTTCTATTCTTCTGTACATGTTAACAGAAAAATTCTAGTAAGAAGAATCTGTAACAACTACTCAACAACTTAAAATGCCCTTTGACCCTATCACTCTACTATGAGATTTTCCTTGAAGGCATCACTATTACTTGAAATGAAAAATGCAATGATTTATTTCCATATATTTTATATTCCTGAAAATATCCCTAGAAATTGTTGTTGAAAAGTCCCTTTTCTAGAAGATCTTTTTAACTTGGGCATTATCTTGCTGATCACTTTTACGTATGAAATGTTGCTTTTTTTTTTTTTTTTTTTTAAGTTTTATCCTTGGCCCTTTTTTCTTCTGTCACTAAACTCAATATTGTTGTTGTTTTTAGTTATACCCCTATTTAAGGATCACTGCAGATGGTGACTGCAGCCATGAAATTAAAAGACACTTACTCCTTGGAAGGAAAGTTATGACCAACCTAGATAGCATATTCAAAAGCAGAGACATTACTTTGCCAACAAATGTTCGTCTAGTCAAGGCTATGGCTTTTCCTGTGGTCATGTATGGATGTGAGAGTTGGACTGTGAAGAAGGCTGAGCGCCGAAGAATTGATGCTTTTGAAGTGTGGTGTTGGAGAAGACTCTTGAGAGTCCCTTGGACTGCAAGGAGATCCAACCAGTCCATTCTGAAGGAGATGAGCCCTGGGATTTCTTTGGAAGGAATGATGCTAAAGCTGAAACTCCAGTCTTTGGCCACCTTATGTGAAGAGTTGACTCATTGGAAAAGACTGATGCTGGGAGGGATTGGGGGCAAGAGGAGAAGGGGACGACATAGGATGAGATGGCTGGATGGCATCACTGACTCGATGGACGTGAGTCTGAGTGAACTCTGGGAGTTGGTGATGGACAGGGAGGCCTTGTGTGCTGCGATTCATGGGGTCGCAAAGAGTCAGACATGACTGAGTGACTGATCTGATCTGATATGTAAAAAAATTTTTGGAAACTTGAGATTGACTTACTCTTTACCAAGATAATTCTTCATGTTTTATCTACTTATCTTTATTTGCTTGTTTATCTTCACTTATTTTTTTCTGCACAGGTCTGCTTCTCTAAAAGAATGCAATAGTTTAAAATCATGAATCTTTGTATTATTTTTGTCTATATACGTTTCCAACAGACAATTTTACACAGAGTAGGTACTTAAAAATACATGCCCTGAAATCTCTTGATAAAATTTTCTATACTAATCACTGGTCCTAATTTTAACTTCACATTAATAACATACTAAAGAGAAAAACTGGATAAATTATATCTAAAGCCAGAATATTCCGCTTTTCAATGGAGAGCTCTTATTCAGCTGGGTAACACTAAACTAGCTTGAACAACTGAATGTTTAAAATATAGGGTACTGCTCATAAAGTAAATATATGGCATGTAGTTTATTTTCCAGCATATTATTATCAACCTACAGGAAAATATAGTTAACAAATTGTTTTCCATAAATGAAAAGTTAATCCAAACCTCATTAAATGTTTTATTTTTAATAATGCTGCTGTTAAATATATAGGGAAAATATTGTATCCTATTTACACATTTTGAGTAATTTTATAATTTAAGGTTTAAAAATTTTTAGTAAGGGGATTTTTGAAAATTTCTTTTATCCAGCATTTTTCAAATGCCTTTAAACCAAGAAATTCTGTTTTAACTGGTCATCTCTCTTGTCTAAGAAATATTATGTGCTGAAAGATATTGACTATGTTACTTTATATATAAAAGTCATGATAAAATGTGTATTCAACAAAATGGCTATTTCATATATACTCTAATACTTATTCCAGAAATTTATTATATGTGATAGACTTACAGCAATATAAATAAACTTATTCTTACAGGGCTAGTGAATTAATTCAATGTATAAGACTGCTTTGAACAACTGCTTTCTTGCCTGGATTTATTATTTAGTATTTTAAAGTAAATTTCATTTCAGGGAGGCATGAGAATTATATTTATGCCATTATTCTTCATATACTTTCTGTCAGTTCCTACTTCAACTGTTATCACTTTTTATCCTGTTAACACTCACTCTCACACTCTACATCAGGCGTGATAAATATATCCTTAAGGCATATTAAGAGCATGTAGTAGTAACAGTAAAATGGAGCAGGCTTATTCTTTAAGAATTTATATTAAAGGTGGATCCGTAGTAAGTCTCAGAAATAAATCATTTGAAAATGAAGAATAAAGCCATAGGAAATCTTCCTCAATGCATATTAGTTAATGTCACATTTTTTATGAAGCAAAAATTCTTCAATAATCTTTATATGGTAGGTTAAAAATGATAATTAGTTCCCAAAGGAAAGGAATTTCCTTCCATTCTCTCCCCACCACCACAGGTATCAATTTGCAAAGAATTCGTAGGCATAGTCCACTTAGTAAAAGAAAAGCAAACTTTTGGCAAATAAATTTATGTAATAGCATTACAGGACTGAAGTCATCCAGGTAATGAATTCTGAAGAAAATGAACCCTGAAGAGTGAACACTAATGATGACAAAATTGATTCCTTCGATTAAAAACAAATTCACTGTAAGAGCACTAAAATAAATATTAAATTATTTCCAATCTAATTAAATCTCAACAAGATTGCTGAGGCTATGATGATGTTATTAAATTGTCTTTGAAACTCTTGTGTAAATTAGAGCTGGACCTGAACACAATATACTAATTCTGAACTGCATCAACAAGAAAGAGTTGTAATACACTAACAAAACAGAACTGTGACTTTTGTGAGGTCTCTGTTAGGCAGAAACACTGCAATATATAAAACACATCTGGAGAGTTAATTGTTTAATTTGTGTATGCATGTATGTGTGTGTAAATAAAAGCTTTAGCACAGAAACATTCACAAATGTTACACATTGTCCTTTGTCTCAAATTCTACTTAAGTAATCCAAAAATTTAACATACAAGTTCTATGTATACTTTGACATTATCCCACTGCCATTCTAAATGTAAGAGATTCCAGTTATGTGTTAGCATAAAATCAACATACACACACACATATGCATAGGCTAATCAGTGGTTCACTAATATCATTTAATATTTTCATTTTCTAATGACCTTAACATTTTGTAGTCTTTCCTTACAAAATCTCTAAAGAGAATGATTGAATCATTACCCATTGCATATGGGCCAGAGAACAAGAAGATAAAGAATAAATGATTTTCATTGGTTCTTCAAGTAAGTGAAGACTTAATTACTTAAAGAACGTCCCTTGTTGCTCGGCTGGTAAAGAATCTGCCTGCAATGTGGGAGACTCGAGTTTGATCCCTGGGTTGGGAAGATCCCCTGGAGAAGGGAAAGGCTACCCACTTCAGGATTCTGGCCTGGACAATTCCATGGACTCTACAGTCCATGGGGTGCCAAAGAGTCAGACACAACTGGTCTGCCTTGGAAACAAACAGAGATCATCCTGTCGTTTTTGAGGTTGCATCCAAGTACTGAATTTCAGACTCTTTTGTTGACTATGATGGCTACTCCATTTTTTTCTAAGGGATTCTTGCCCACAGTAGTAGATATAATAGTCATCTGAGTTAAATTCACCCATTCTAGTCCATCTTAGTTCGCTGATTCCTAGAATGTCGATGTTCATTCTTGTCATCCCCTGTTAGATGACTTCCAATTTGCCTTGATTCATGGACCTAACATTCCAGGTTCCTATGCAATATTGCTCTTTACAGCATCAGATCTTGCTTCTATCATCAGTCACATCCACAACTGGGTAATGTTTTTGCTTTGGCTCCATCCCTTCATTCTTTCTGGAATTATTTCTCCACTGATCTCCAGTAGCATATTGGGCACCTACTGACCTGGGAGTTCATCTTTTAGTGTCCTATCTTTGCAGCTTTTCATACTGTTCATGGGGTTCTCAAGGCAAGAATACTGAAGTCGTTTGCCATTCCCTTCTCCAGTGGACCACATTCTGTCAGATGACACCACCCTTATGGCAGAAAGTGAAGAATAGCCTCTTGATGAAAGTGAAAGAGCAGAGTGAAGAAGTTGGCTTAAAGCTCAACGTTCAGATAACTAAGATCACGGCATATGGTCCCATCATTTCATGGCAAATAGATGTGGAAACAGTGGCTGTCTTTATTTTTCAGGGCTCCAAAATCACTGCAGATGGTGATTGCAGCCATGAAATTAAAAGACGCTTACTCCTTTGGAAGGAAAGTTGTGACCAAACTAGATAGCATATTGAAAAGCAGAGACATTACTTTGTCAACAAATGTCCATGTAGGCAAGGCTATGGTTTTTCCAGTGGTCATGTATGGATGTGAGAGTTGGACTATAAAGAAAACTGAGTGCCAAAGAATTGATGCTTTTGAATTGTGGTGTTGGAGAAGACTCTTGAGAGTCCCTTGGACTGCAAGGAGATATAACCAGTCCATTCTAAAGGAGATCAGTCCTGGGTGTTCATTAGAAGGACTGATATTGAAGCTGAAACTCCAATACTTTGGCCACCTGATGTGAAGAGCTGACTCATTTGAAAAGACCCTGATGCTGGGAAAGATGGAGGGCAGGAGGAGAAGGGGACGACAGAGGATGAGATGGTTGGATGGCATCACTGACTCAATGCTCATGGGTTTGGGTGAACTCCGGGAGCTGGTGATGGACAGGGAGGCCTGGCGTGCTGCGGTTCATGGGGTTGCAAAGAGTCGGACAGAACTGAGCGACTGAACTGGACTGAGGTAAAAGTTAAAATTACCACAGAAGTCGTCTAAGACCTATGTATGCTGGAAAGCAGAGGAAAATATTCCATTCATGAGAAGGAACAATGTTTTAAAGGAACAAGTTTGGATGAAGCTTTTAGTTAAACATTATATTTCAGTTAATATCATATATAAAACCTCTAGTAGATTTTTTTTAAACCAGTAGTTGTCATTAATGAAAACAAAAGACTTAAACTAACTAAATATAAAAGCTAAATGCTAATTACAAACTTGGGTGCTTTTTTGTGAAGCATGATCACACATTGTCTTATTCCTATAATTGATATTATAGACCTTATTTGAATGTAGCTGTTGAATATTGAAATAACAAGCAATATTCCTTTTATTCACAGGAAGAATATGTAAATACTAGTTTCCATCAATTCTACAATGTTTTCATAAGGGGAAAAGAGTAACGAAGTTTCTTTGGTAGAAGTCTGTAAGAAAATGATTTTACTAGTGATAAAAACTCCAAAAGCAATCTCAGGACATTCTGATAAGCCAGAAGTTTATTTAAAAGATTATGAAGGGTCATTTTAGGTAGTAGATAACAGGAAACATACAGCGATGGCATAAAATTGATTCCAATTTCTGTCCCTTAATTTGAAATAGAAACATGGTCTAATTTTTAGTAAAAGGTTTACAAGAAATATTCATTTTGAATAAATGCTTTGTGGTCTAAGGAAATGAAAAAAGCACATTCATATCTTTCTTTTAACTAATCATTTTTATTTTAAGAAATAGAATTTCCAGAAATGGAGTAAAAGTATCATACCCAACATCTGTGCATAAATAGATAATTCCATAGACAGAAGACTCTGAGCAGCTGAACAAAATAAGGAAATATGTAAATAATTAACAATATCATTAAGAAAAATTACTCCTAAAATTCAAGCACAAAAGCACATCATTCTCCATATTGTATATCTCATTTATCCCAAAATAAAAATAATTTCACAATGTTCTTATTTATACGTATATAACACATTTAAACCTCTCAAATGCAACACTTTATGTGAAGCTTTCTGGATAAGCTAGAAAATAGATGAAACTTTTCAAATATACTTCTATGCGGGGGAAAAAAAAAAAACAGGATCCTTCTGCTTCTCAAATTTCTTTATAGAGACAAATAATAACTGACATTACCATACTGCTAGGAAAAGCTAAAACTGTAAGGGGTAAGAAATCTTGTTTGAAATAAAGATAAGTTACAGCATTTTTATTAAGCTCATATTTCATCTATATTCAGAAAACAAGATTAACGTAAGATCACTGTTCCTGAATGAAGCTGTCCTAATTAAGTGCAAAACAGTATTAAAATGGATAACAAATAACATTTGCTCTGGCCTTTCCTCATCTATGGTGCCAAAAGTATCTGTTTGATTTATTTCTACTTTAATTTACTCAAATATAAGTTATGTCAATCAATTTGAATTGAAAGCAGTTCTTGCTAAGACCCTTTCATTCATTACTAGGTTAAAAGCATGCAACCAATGGCACAGTGAGAGAAATAGCAAAATGTATGCATTTAAAAACAGAAGATACAATGAATGAAATGGTGTTTTTAAGTATAAGAATGAATTTTATCATTAAACCTCAGAAAAGAATGAGAATTAACCTCTATTCTTATGGGCTTCCCTCATAGCTCAGTTGGCAAAGAATCCGCCTGCAATGTAGGAGACCCCAGTTTGATTTCTGGGTCAGGAGGTTCCCCTGGAGAAGGGATAGGCTACCCTCTCCAGTATTCTTGGACTTCCCTTGTGGCTCAGCCGGTAAAGAATCCACCTGCAATGTGGGAGACCTGGGCTCAATCCCTGGGTTGGGAAGATTCCCTGGAGAAGGGAAAGGCTGCCCACTCCAGTATTCTGGAGGATTCCATGGACTGGAGAATTCCATGGAGTCCATGGGGTAACAAAGAGTCAGATACAACTTTTCACTTATCATATCCAAGTTATAAGCCTCATAGTGTAATGATTTTTTTCTTCATGACGATATGTGTTTTATGAGAAATAAAATATAATTTGCAATTGAAAAAATGCTACAAAGCATTTCTTACACTCTCATCAATAAAATCACTTTAGTGACTTCTTCCTGTGTTTAAAGAAATGAAAACATGCCTGTTATGGAGAAGGAAATGGCAACCCACTCCAGTGTTCTTGCCTGGAGAATCCCAGGGACAGAGGAGCCTGGTGGGCTGCCATCAATGGGGTCACTCAGAGTCGGACATGACTGATGCGACTTAGCAGCAGCAGCATGGATAATGTTACATCATGTATCATGCAGATGTAGCCAATATAGAGGATTTGCCTCCAACTCTTTTTTGAACTGACTCAGAGGCCAGGGTCATGATTTTCTCTGGGTAACAGAGACACTCTGGATATGGGGTGGGGGGTTTCCTTCCTCATGGTCATCTTGCAAATGTCTGAAATGGCCTTGCTACTTTCTCCATTGTAACAGTTACAATTTCCTGAAATCCTGTCGCTTGATGAATTTAAGCAATTAAAATTAATAAAATTTAAGCAATTAAGTTGCTTGAGTCACTAAATGAGAGTACTAAATTAAAGGAATCCCTGAATGTTAATAAATATGTATTACTAGATGCCAGCCTTTTGATTATATTTCCAAATATTCTTTCAATAAATCAGTCATAATTATATATTGTAGACCATATATACATTTATTAGATAGTACTGCAGAGAATTTTGGACAAAATTAAGATAACTAAGGTTTATGGATGAGGAATCAGAAATATTTGTTTATATACAATTCTTTCAAATAATGAGAAAAATTTCATTTAAGCAGTATATTTCACTTATGAAAAACAGTAAATGAGGAATCTAGAGCAGCCTCCCACTCCCTTCTTCAATAGATGCATCTCATAAATGCAATGAATACCTTCTTACTAGGAGCTCATTACAAGAGGTCCAGTCACATGCCTACTCTGCTAAGCACCTGTCATCTATTTTCCTTTCTTATTCCCATTTTATCTTGCACACAAAATAAATAAACAGTAGTATCATCTGACACTCTTCTTAATGGGAGAATTTCACTTTACAATTTTTCAGGGCCACTGATGAGCGGTGCCATAGTGAAGTGGCTATGGATGAAATAGATACATCTTTAAACTAGGGCTATTAATTATCCACTCCATCAACTGGTCAGAGGCCATGAGTCTACTTGACAGAGATATATAGCTAAGTAATAGAACTAGATACCATTTTTGTGAACTACAAATTTGTGCCTTCTGAGCCAGTTACAGCCTTCCATTTAAGTAGCACATCCCTTTTATAATGAAATATAATTACACACATCCATTTTTACAGTTTGATAACTTATATAAATCCCATTCATGACAGCAGTTTGGGTTGCCTAGTCCCTTAGTCAGAGAAGGCAATGGCACCCCACTCCAGTACTCTTTAGAAAATCCCATGGACGGAGGAGCCTGGAAGGCTGCAGTCCATGGGGTCGCTGAGGGTCAGACACGACTGAGCAACTTCACTTTCCCTTTTCACTTTCATGCATTGGAGAAGGAAGTGGCAAGCCACTCCAGTGTTCTTGCCTGGAGAATCACAGGGACGGGGGAGCCTGGTGGGCTGCTGTCTATGGGGTCGCACAGAGTCAGACATGACTGAAGTGACTTAGCAGCAGTCCCTTAGTAGGCATGGTTAGCCATTCAGATTTACTAGGGTCCATGAGCTAACAAGGTGATATTTTTCACCCAGAAGTCAGTAATAGACAACAGAGGGCTTGGCCATATTCCAAAACTGAAAGGTCTAAACGTTATTTTTCTATTGAGGTTGCAGAGTCGCCACAGATCCCCTTGGTCTGCCCCAGACACTTGTACTACCATCACATCTGATAGGAAAAGAGGTCCAGTTGATTGGGCAATGTGTCCCATAGATCTGGGCTTCTTTAAAATGAGGAGATGTACAAGTTGTCAAATAAATAAATAACTGAAGTAGTTTGCCATCATATGTTATTTTTAGCCCCAAATATGCAGACACCCAGCAACTTGTCTCACTTTAGAAGATACCCCCCCAACATATTCAGTCCTCAAGCACTTCATTAGTGATTTTGGCCCAACTTCCAAGCATATTTTTTACATTCTGGCACATGTCTTTTTTCTTTTTCTTTCATGTGGACCACTTTTAAAGTATTTATTGAATTTGTTACAGTATTGCTTCTATTTTATGTTTTGGGGTTTTTTTGACCATGAGGTACGCAGGATCTTAGCTCCGCGACCAGAGATCGAACCCACACTCCTTTCACTGAAGGCAGAGTCTTAACCAGTGTACCTCTAGGGAAGTCCCTGGCACACATCTTAATGAAGAAGACAGAATATTTGCAACTTCCTCCTTTCCAGGTCCCATTACCACACTGAAATGGGTCAGCATGGTATTCTGTAGTACATGAAGCTGACCAAAAGGTCTGTACTATGTTCAAACAAGGAGTAAAGTTACTATGTAGTCCCATGAAGGATAAACTTCTGATTTTATATCATTTGCCTTGCTGATTAGAAGTGGAAATAAGTTATTTTCCAGGTGAAAAGCCTGATACAAATACCACATACTATGGGGGTTGGGTCAACTATGGTATATGTATACCCGGAATCATAGCTGCATTTAGCATCAACATCTCATTAAGTTTAGGATAGCCTACTGTGATTTTCTATGATTACATTGGTTTTTACCAGGTAAACATGTGAGGTAATACGGGCTGTGGTAGCAGTCACCACACCTGCATCTTTCGAGACTTGCTGGTAGCACTAAATCTCTGTGATGCAGGCCAATGTGGAGACTTGCTTTTGGTTGACATATGGGAAGAATGAGGAAGTTCCAGTGGTTCCTATTTTCCCCTATTGTAAAATCTCTTCTACAGGTCAGGGAATCACTTGGGGATTATCTCTGGTCCCAAGTATTTCTCTTCATGATATATATTTCAGCGCTGGTCAAAGAACCAAAAATTAAGCTATAGTCTCATTGAAAGACTATGAAATCTAGAGGTCTCTGAGAGGCTGGATACTATAAAACTCTTAGATGAAAGCACAGGCAGAACACTTTCTGATATAAATCACAGCAATATCTTTTTGAATCCACCTCCTAGAGTAATGAAAGTAAAAACAAAAACAAATGGGACCTAATTAAATTAAAATCGTTTGCATAGCAAAGGAAACCGTAAACAAAAGGAAAAAACCCTCAGAATCAGAGAAAATATTTGGAAACAAATCAACTGACAAAGGATTAATCTCCAAAATACACAAATAACTCATGCAGCTCAATATAAATTTTTTTTTTAATGGGTGGAGGATCTAGACATTTCTTCAAAGGCATATAGATGGCCAAAAAAAAAAGCACATGAAAAGATGCTCAACATTGCTAATTCATAGAGAAATGCAAATCAAAACTACAATGAGGTATCATCTCACACTGGTCAGAATGGACATCATCAAAAAATTAACAAACAATAAATGTGGAGAGGGTGTGGAGAAAAGGAAACCTTCCTACACTGCCAGTGGAAGTGTAAATTCATACAACCATTTTGGAAAACAGTATGAAAGTGTTTAAATATAAAACTACCATACAACCCAGCAATCCACCTTGGGCGTATATTTGGAGAAAACCATAATTCTAAAAAATATGTGCACCCTAACATACACTGCAGCATTATTTAAGATAGCCAAGACATGTAAGCAGCATAAATGACCACTGACAGATGAGTGGATAAAATAGATGCAGTACATATATAGGACGGAATTCTACTCAGCCTTAAAAGGAATGAAATAATGCCATTTGTGGCAACATGGACAGACCTACACATTGTCATACAGAGTGAAGTCAGACAAATATCATATGTTCTTGCTTATGTGTGGAATCTCAAAAAATGGTACAAATGAACTTATTTACAAAACGGAAAGAGTAGAAAACAAACCTACAGTTACCAGGGGGGAAAGGAGAGGAGGGATAAATTGGGAGATTGGGACTGATATATACACACTAATTATATAAAATGTGCTTGATTGCTCAGTCATGTCTGACTCTTTGTGACCCTTTGGTATCCTGCCAGGCTCCTATGCCCATGGGAATTTTTAGGCAAGAATACTGAATGGGTTGCCATTTCCTCTTCCCAGTGGTCTTCTCCACCCAGAGATGGAACCCATAACTCTTGAGTCTCCTGATTTGGCAGGCAAATTCTTTGCCACTAAGTCATCAGGGAAGAGACAGACAGACAGACAGACACTCCTGCACACACACACACACGGCATAGGGCATGGCAACCCACTCCAATGATCTTGCCTAGAGAATCCCATGGATGAGGGAGACTGGCAGGCTGCAGTGCATGGGTTCACAAAGAATCAGACATGACTGAAGTGATTTAGCATGCACAATACACACATATATATAACTGATTCACTTTGCTGTATACCTGAAAATAAGACACTGCAAATCAACTATATGCTAGTAAAAAAAAAAAAAAAAAAAAAGAAGAAGGAAAGAAAGAGAGAACAATGTGAGATCAACTAGATTCAAGAATCCATTGCTTAAACTCCTTCAAGATTCATTTTGAAGCTGGAAAACAATGGTGAATTAAGTCTCTACGGACTATTATCAATTAGAGCCAAAATCAACTACCCACAGAAAGTCAGAATTTTTCTTTCCTAAAAAAAGCAGAGACATTACTTTGCCAACAAAGGTCCATCTAGTCAAGGCTATGGTTTTTCCAGTAGTCATGTATGGATGTGAGAGTTGGACTGTGAAGAAGGCTGAGCACTGAAGAAATGATGCTTTTGAACTGTGGTGTTGGAGAAGACTGTTGAGAGTCCCTTGGACTGCAAGGAGATCCAACCAGTCCATTCTAAAGGAGATCAGCCCTGGGATTTCTTTGGAAGGAATGATGCTAAAGCTGAAACTCCAGTACTTTGGCCACCTCATGCGAAGAGTTGACTCATTGGAAAAGACTCTGATGATGGGAGGGATTGGGAGCAAGAGGGAAGAGGACGACAGAGGATGAGATGGCTGGATGGCATCACTGACTCGATGGACGTGAGTCTGAGTGAACTCCGGGAGTTGGTGATGGACAGGGAGGCCTGGTGTGCTGCGATTCATGGGGTCACAAAGAGTCGGACACAACTGAGTGACTGATCTGATCTGATCTGATTGGAGAAGACTCTTGAGAGTCCCTTGAACAGCAAAGGAGATCCAACCAATCCATCCTAAAGGAGATCAATCCTGAGTGTTCATCGGAAGGACTGATGCTGAAGCTAAAATTCCAATACTTTGGCCACTTGATGTGAAGAACTGACTCATTTGAAAAGACCCTGATTCTGGGAAAGATTGAGGGCAGAAGGAGAAGGGGATGACAGAGGATGAGATGGTTGGATGGCAGCACCGACTCAATGGACATGACTTTGGGTGGACTCCGGGAGTTGTTGATGGACAAGGCCTGGCGTGCTGCAGTCCATGGGATTGCAGTGTCAGACACAACGAGCGACTGAACTGAACTGAAGGGTACTTTCATCCTAACAAGTGGCAACATATTATGGGAAGATTAACATGCACATACTTCTGGATTAACCGCAGTGTTCTATTTCAAAGAGGTAGACCCCTCACCCCACCCTGCATTATTTGAAGGTCACAGGGTCTGCCAACTGTCCTGGCCTGAGCACTATGAGTTTCCACTACAGAGTGTTACCTCAAGATAAGTTTCTTCTACCAGAACTGGAATTTGAATTTGCTGTTTATAAATGTCAAATCCAGTTATTTCTAGTGGTCCAACAATCAAGTGTATATCACCACAGATTTTTGCATGTAAAAATTCAATTCTGATCACCACTATTGTGGTAATTGTGCCCATCTTGTCTCTGAATATAAATCATGTCTACCTGGCTATTACTGCTTTTACACATCCCTTTCTCAGTGATATAAGGAAATCCACCTCCACTGCAGCATTCCTATCATTTGTACACTACACAGGACATTTACTTTAGAGATTTGTCAAGAAGGCTAGTGACACACTCCCCAATGTATTTCTTAAGGAAATGATGGCTTGATATATCTACATGGGACTATAGTCTTTGGATCAAAAAAACTGTGCTTTTAGGAGTCAGCTACCACTAAATTAATTACAGGTATCACTTAGTATTCACTGCTTGGTTAAGAATAATTCTATCTTCACAAAAGCATGAATGTGCTCAGGCCAATAAAAATGACATGATGGGGGTGGCAGAGAGTCCTCTATTATGTGAGCCTTCCGGAAAACCAAAGGATTAAGTCCAATAAGTACTGCTTCCAATTAGACCAACTGAAAGCAGCATTCGACAAAAAATATCTGGAATTAGTCAACAGAAAACACATAATCTTCCATCAGGATAACAGAAGACCACATGTTTCTTTGATGGCCAGGCAAAAACTTACAGCTTGGCTGGGAAGTTCTGATTCATCCACCATATTCACCAGACATGGTACTTTATGGTTTCCGTTTATTTCTGTCTTTACAAAATTCTCTTAATGGAAAAAATTTTCAATTCCCTGGGAGACTATAAAAGGCACCTGGGACAATTGTTTGCTCAAAAAGATGAAAAGTTCCGGGAAGATGAAACTATGAAGTTGCCTGAAAAATGGCAGAAGGTCGTGAAATAAAATGGTGAATACATTGTTCAATAAAGTTCTAGGGGAAAATGAAAAAAAAAAAAAAAAGACATGGTGTGTATGTGAAAGTAGCAGGAGTTAGGAACATGGATTATCATTTCCTTGAGAATACAGACTGACTCAAGAATTCATGGTTCTATATTCTAAGGTTCTCAGATTGGTGGTTGAAGTTATATGCATCACTGATATTGTGCAAGGATGTCCTGACATAATCACACTGGCCACAAATGAGTAATACTGTATACATCATAAGAACAATTCTTAACTGAGAAACACATTACTTTGGATGAATTTTGTAAACAAGGTTTTCACTTGTGAAATTGTTCTATATAACTAGAGGTTAATTTCTAGAACAAGATATATTTCGATGAAAGCTTTTCTTAAAAGCATTGCAAGTTTCCTTGTTTTCTTACAGAGTCTGTTGAATATAATTTGAATATTTCTTCATGGCTATGAATGAATAACATAGCCATAACATGAATAACATAATGAATAACAACTGTAACTTTTATAATTTTTACACAGAAGTGGTTCTTAAGTGTGATACTCAAACCATCATTATCAACAACTGGGAAATTTTTAAAATGTTAAATCTTAGGCCCCACTTCAGATCTAATGACTAGAAAGCTGCTAGTGATTTTGCTGCCCACTAAAGCAGAACACAGATCTGTAGAGCCGTTTATGCTTCTGCTAGAGCATAGGGTCAGGCACACTGAGGTTTAAATGTGAATCCTTAACCACATGACCTTGGGAAAGTTATCTAACCTACCCAAAGTGCAAATTCCTCTTAGGTAAGCTAAACTTTACAGAATCATGAAGATAAGATGAGCAATTAAATGTAAATGCCTTAGTATAGTGCTTCATTCAGTAAAAATTTAGTAAATGATTTAAATTTTTTTTTAATTTTATTTTATTTTTAAACTTTACATAATTGTATTAGTTTTGCCAAATATCAAAATGAATCCACCACAGGTATACATGTGTTTAAATTTTTAAAAATTATAACATATAGCTATTTAATACAGATTCATCCTCAGTTTTTAACGTACATTTAACACATATTAAGTTCTAAAATTATCTTTTTTATTTCAATAGTAGTTTCTATAAATAAAGAGCTGCTGCTGCTGCTCCTGCTGCTAAGTCGCGTCAGTCATGTCAGACTCTGTGCGACCCCAGAGACGGCAGTCCACCAGGCTCCCCCGTCCCTGGGATTCTCCAGGCAAGAACACTGGAGTGGGTTACCATTTCCCTCTCCAATGCATGAAAGTGAAAAGTGAAAATAAACAAATGGGACCTAATTAACCTTAAAAGCTTCTGCACATCAAAGGAAACTACTAGCATGGTGAAAAGACAGCCTTCAGAATGGGAGAAGATAATAGCAAATGAAGCAACTGACAAACAACTAATCTCGAGAATATACAAGCAACTCCTACAGCTCAACTCCAGAAAAATAAATGACCCAATCAAAAAATGGGCCAAAGAACTAAATAGACATTTCTCCAAAGAAGACATACAGATGGCTAACAAACACATGAAAAGATGCTCAACATCACTCATTATCAGAGAAATGCAAATCAAAACCACTATGAGGTACCATTTCACACCAGTCAGAATGGCTGCGATCCAAAAGTCTACAAGTAATAAATGCTGGAGAGGGTGTGGAGAAAAGGGAACCCTCTTACACTGTTGGTGGGAATGCAAACTAGTACAGCCACTATGGAGAACAGTGTGGAGATTCCTTAAAAAACTGGAAATAGACCTGCCTTATGATCCAGCAATCCCACTGCTGGGCATACACACTGAGGAAACCAGAAGGGAAAGAGACACGTGTACCCCAATGTTCATCGCAGCACTGTTTATAATAGCCAGGACATGGAAGCAACCTAGATGTCCATTGGCAGATGAATGGATAAGAAAGCGGTGGTACATATACACAATGGAGTATTATTCAGCCATTAAAAAGAATACATTTGAATCAGTTCTAATGAGGTGGATGAAACTGGAGCCTATTATACAGAGTGAAGTAAGCCAGAAAGAAAAACACCAATACAGTATACTAACGTATATATATGGAATTTAGAAAGATGGTAACAATAACCCTGTGTACGAGACAGCACAAGAGACACTGATGTATAGAACAGTCTTATGGACTCTGTGAGAGAGGGAGAGGGTGGGAAGATTTGGGAGAATGGCATTGAAACATGTAAAATATCATGTATGAAACGAGTTGCCAGTCCAGGTTCGAAGCACGATACTGGATGCTTGGGGCTGGTGCACTGGGACGACCCAGAGGGATGGAATGGGGAGGGAGGAGGGAGGAGGGTTCAGGATGGGGAACACATATATACCTGTGGCGGATTCATTTTGATATTTGGCAAAACTAATACAGTTATGTAAAGTTTAAAAATAAAATAAAATAAAAATAATAACAGAAAAGAAAAAAAAAAAGTCGCTCAGTTGTGTCCAACTCCTAGCAAACCCATTGCCTGCAGCCTACCAGGCTCCTCTGTCCATGGGATTTGCCAGGCAAGAGTACTGGAATGGGGTGCCATTGCCTTCTCCAATAAAGAGCTAGATTAGAAAAAAAAAAAAAAAATAGTACTTTAAGATTTTGAGCTTACTCCTAGATAACTGAGAAAGCCAGAAATCTTAACTCTTACCTAATTTTATTTAAAAAGAGACTTCATATAGAATATTCAGTTTTACAGTTTTATAAGATCCCAATTAAGCATATAGGAAAAAAATCTTGAGAGAGGCTTGATTTCCATGTATACGACAGTAAAGAAAGATACAATTAGACCTAAAATAAATTGAAGAATTATAATTGTTCCTTGACTATATTCTTCCAAGTTCAAAATACTGGGAAACTTGGAAGGCTAAATAAAGAGAAATTATTTTGCAAAGGCCAAGACTTTTAATTGGGTTTCCCTGAGGCATGCAGAGTTAAACAACTTAGCAAGCAAGTATAAATCTGATTCATTTTCAGAGGTGAGAATGCAAAGATACAATAGAAATATTAGATCTCAATGGTGAAAAGTAACTGAACTAATTTGAAATAAAAACTAAGCAGATACTGTTGCTTTGGTTGTTTTCTGTCACTGAACGTCAAAAGAAAAGCCTTCCATCAGCACTTTTAAACTTGTAAGCAGTTTTTTTTGTACCAGCCATACAACAAATACAGAAAGTAATACCTTTTGTAACCTTTCATAATTCCAGAACTGAGGATTAATAGTCATTATTCCTTTTCATTTATGAATTAAAAGTCAATATATTAAATGTGAAGTATTTACAAAGATATCTTTTAACAATGATGAGTAATATACTGAGCACTTAATATGTCCTTCAAAGAAAAGGATATATGGTATCAAAAATTCATTCCAAACTTATTTCAACTTGTACTGAATTGATGTAGACTTGAAGAAAGTTTTATGTGGATATCAAGTTTGCTTTTATTTTTCTCTGGTCAATGTTGCTCTTATCTTCTACTTGAAAAAAAAAGATGAAAATGATTCTGAGCATGGAGTTGAAAATCATAAATCTGTCTATATTACCATCCTCATCTTTGGCTCCATAAAAACAGCAAGACTACACTACATTGCTGTTATATAACTGGCACAAACCAGCCTTTAAAAAAAAGTCACATTTAAAAAATCTATTTACAAAATTAAATTGCTCTACTACTTAAGGCAAATCATCATTCTCTTTTTCCTCAAACTCTTTTTCAACTGTAGAGATTTGGCCCCATACATTATCCTAAATTTATTACAATATTTCAGTCAGTTCAGTTCAGTTCCTCAGTCATGTCCGACTCTCTGCGACCCCATGAATTGCAGCACGCCAGGCCTCCCTGTCCATCACCAACTCCCAGAGTTCACTCAAACTCACATCCATCGAGTCGGTGATGCCTTCCAGCCATCTCATCCTCTGTCGTCTCCTTTTCCTCCTGCCCCCAATCCCTCCCAGCATCAGAGTCTTTTCCAATGAGTCAACTCTTCTCACGAGGTGGCCAAAGTACTGGAGTTTCAGCTTTAGCATCATTCCTTTCAAAGAACACCCAGGACTGATCTCCTTTAGAATGGACTGGCTGGATCTCCTTGCAGTCCAAGGGACTCTCAAGAGTCTTCTCCAACACCACAGTTCAAAAGCATCAATTCTTTGGCACCCAGCTTTCTTCACAGTGCAACTCTCACATCCATACATGACTACTGGAAAAACTATAGCCCTGACTAGACGGACCTTTGTTGGCAAAGTAATTTCTCTACTTTTGAATATGTTATCTAGGTTGGTCATAACTTTCCTTCCAAGGAGTAAGCATCTTTTAATTTCATGGCTGCAATCACCATCTGCACTGATTACAATATTTGCTCTCTGGTATATTAATATCAAAAAACTCATTCATATTTAAATTGCCTTTGCTTGGCCTACTCACAGTCCCATTCAACTTATTTTCTTTTCCTTATAGTCAAGTTTCTAAAAAAGGAGGGAAAAAAAAGATTTTTATCCTACCAATATTTTCTTAACTTCCCACTGACTTAACCACTACAACCAATCAACTACCAAGCAACAGAAATCCACTAAAATTACTTATCTAAGAGTGAGCATAGGCTAACATTATGCTGCAATAACAAACAATCCCAAATACTCATTAGATTAAATTAATAATAGTTTAATTATTACACAAAGTTGGTAGGGTCCCAGGTTGGAAGCCTCACTCATTTATAAAAGTAACTTCTCAACAAAAAATTTCATAATGAAAATGGGAGAGCATGGATAAGTTTACTGCTCTATTTGTAAGTGTATCAATCTAAAAGTGATATTCCTAGTTACCTTTTGTGGACAAAGCAAGTGATGCCTTATTAAAATATGAGGGGAGAGTGGTACATGAAGGAAAAATTACTTTTAAACAAAAAGTAAATCTTGATTTTGAAAATTCAACCTACCCAAATCCAAAATGGGAAAGAAGTGCACCAAGGCTGTATATTGTCATCCTCCTTATTTAACTTATGCACAGAGTAATCATGAGAAATGCCAGACTGGATTAAACAGAAGCTGGAATCAAGATTGCCAGGAGAAATATCAATAACCTAAGATATGCAGATGACACCACCCTTATGACAGAAAGTGAAGAAGAACTAAAGAGCCGCTTGATGAAAGTGAAAGAGGAGAGTGAAAAAGCTGGCTTAAAACTCAACATTCAGAAAACTAAGATCATGGCATCTGGTCCCATTACTTCATGACGAGAAGATGGAGAAACAATGGAAACACGACAGACTTTATTTTGGGGGGCTCCTAAATCACTGTAGATGGTGACTGGAACCCTGAAATTAAAAAAACGTGTGGTCCTTGGAAGAAAAGTTATGACCAACCTAGACAGCGTATTAAAAAATATGGATGTGAGAGTTGGACTATAAAGAAAGCTGAGTGCCAAAAAATTGATGCTTTTGAACTGTGGTGTTGGAGAAGACTCTTGAGAGTCCCTTGGACTGCAAGGAGATCCAACCAGTCCATTCTGAAAGAGATCAGCCCTGGGTGTTCTTTGGAAGGAGTGATGCTAAAGCTGAAACTCCAGTACTTTGGCCACCTCATGCGAAGAGTTGACTCATTGGAAAAGACTCTGATGCTGGGAGGGATTGGGAGCAGGAGGAGAAGGGGACGACAGAGGATGAGATGGCTGGAAGGCATCACCGACTTGATGGACGTGAGTTTGAGTGCACTCCAGGAGATAGTGATGGACAGGGAGGCCTGGTATGCTGCAATTCATGGGGTTGCAAAGAGTCAGACAGGACTGAGCGACTGAACTGAACTGAATTGAATTGAGAAGAATCTTGAGAAGTTAAGTTTGAGAATCTCATTCCTTAATCTAACCAGTGATCTTGGGAAACTTGGGTTCATTATCCCCCTAGTCACCTCAGTAAATGTTAAAATAGAGATAATATGACATAGGAAAGATATTTTTTGTTTAATGGCATGAATCCCATGACATGCCAGGAGAAGAACAAAGTTAGAGAATTATATAGCAGCAGAAATATTGCTAACTTGGACTAAAAGGGGCAGAGACAATACAAAATGAAAGATATCTGACACCAATAGGATGATGAAACCATTCTGCTACAAAACCCCTCTATCTTTCAGTGGGGGAAAAAAAAAGATGACTAGGAAGATGGAGAAGAGTACTCTGAGAGTGTAATCAAGAACTGTAAAGAATTATTCCCAGGCCTTACAACCTAATGGGGTTTTCACATTAGATTTCAAAATGGCTTGAGAACAGTGACCCATTTTTTTTCTTCCATTTTCTCCACTTTTGAACCAGAATGTCTATAATGTTTTCATATTCCTGTCCTGCCACTGCCTTTTGAAAATGCACAATCTGTTTATTTAGTATCACAAGTCCAAATATAAATAGGAATTATAATCGCAATGGATTATATTCAGAGCTTTACTCACACCTGATTTAGAGGATTGGTTAATAAAATTTGGGAATTTAATACTGGTAATACTTAGTTAAGATTTTGAAAATTTGAGTTGATACTATCATAGAGTGAAACATTTAGGGCTTCTGCATTGGGGTGAATATATTTTTCATGTGCTCTGATTATTAATGTTTAGGGGCAAGATGGTAGACTGAAATAAGCAGGATAATCCCAAAATGGCTATACCTAACCTCTAGAGTTAGTGAATAAGTCACATGGGACTTTGCAGATGAAATTACGTTTTTAATCTTAGCAGAGAGATTTTTTTTCTGGATTATGAGGTAAACTCTATATACCCACTTGGACTCTAAGAAGGAAGAACCAAAATCAGATACTATGTGAATATAGAATAGGTACCAGGAAACAAAGTAGGAGAGGAATTAGAACCACTTTTTCTCACTTTGAAGATGGAGAAGAAATTATGGGCCAAGAGATGTGAGTGGTCTCAAAAGCTAAGCACAGTTCTCACACTGGCAGTGGCCAGAAAATAGGAACTCAGTCCTGTAAACACATGGCATGCTGCTGCTGCTGCTAAGTTGCTTCAGTTGTGTCCGACTCTGTGTGACCCCATAGACAGCAGCCCACCAGGCTCCCCCATCCCTGGGATTCTCCAGGCAAGAACACTGGAGTGGGTTAAACACATGGCATAGACTTCTGCAAAAAACTCAAACTGTAAGGAAACAGATTCTCTCCTAGAGCCTCCAGCAAAGGAATGTAGCCAGTCAACACCAAGATTTTAGACTTTCAAAAACAATATAAGGTTTCTGACCTACAGAAATGTGAGGCAATAAATCTGTGCTATTTTTAAGTGGCTAAGTTTGCAGGAATTTGTAAATGGCAGTAACAGAAAAATAATGCAAATATACACACACATACACACTTCTGTGTATAGTATATATACTTATACATACACATGTTCTTATATATAGAAAATGTTTCCAGAACATATTTAGGAAATGTGTCATTAATAGTATATAATGAATAGCATTTTTACTATATCTATTGTGAAAATAACTGTAGACTCTTAACATAGTAACTTGTTTAGATAATAAAGTGAAAAGTGAAAGTGAAGTCACTCAGTTGTGTCCGACTCTTTGAGACCCCATGGACTGTAGCCTACCAGGTTCCTCTGTCCATGGGATTTTCTAGGCAATAGTACTGGAGTGGGTTGCCATCTCCTTCTCCAGGGAATCTTCCCAACCCAGGGATCGAACCCAGGTCTCCTGCATTGTAGACAGATGCTTTACCATCTGAGCCACCAGGGAAGTCCTTAGATAATAAAGGTAGTAACTTTATTAGAAACACTATAAGAAGTAGCCTCATCAGATGAAAAGGATTGATCATATTTAGGGCTATAGATAAACTATCATTAAATCTTCAGCACTTAGCCTCATTCCATTTCTCTCCTGTGTGCCTTATGGATAATGTTACTCTAGCATTTGAGCCTCTTACTTTCAATTAACTAATAATTTCTTTTTTCTGCTTTTTAGAAAGGAATATGAATGGGAAGAAAATTAAAAATGATGGTATATGACAGAATAGTTTCTGAGACCATCGTAAATATCATAAGAAAATGTATCAGTATGTAAACTGGTGACAGTTTCAAAAACAACTTTTTTAACCATGTTAAATAATTGTCTTTTGTCTTTATAATTTATTTGAAGATTTTTTGAAGTCCATTTGCACCAATTTACCAACCATGAAACTATGTGATATTATTTCACTCAGAAATAAAGGTACAAGATTATAAACTGTGCTTTAATCTTACTGAAATTCTCCAGTGTGACGTTGTAGAGGGTATTTTTTTTTTTATTGTAACAGAGAATTGAAAGACAAAAGGTCAGTGGCAGTCCATCACTAGTGTGAGAAAAATCTAGTAATAAAAATCTGCAATAAAGTAAGTGTAAGAAAGCCTGAGAGTGTGGTCATATAGTAATAAAAATATAATAAATGGACTTGGGAAAGATAAGAGTTATCTAATTTAGTAATCCAGAAATAGTCACAATTGACAAGAGAAGACAGCACTCTACATGGAGAATTAACCTCAAGTTTATCAAACAAGTAGAGGACTAAAAAAGTTTACACAATTGGAATAGACATTACAAAGCCTTTCTTCATTTTGTGTCAAAACAAGAATAATAATTGCCCTGGGATGTTTTGCCTAAGAATATATATTTTTAAATCAAAAGTGACAGCTGAAGAGCAAACATGCAGATACAATCTAATAAACACTTAATTTAAAAACACATTAATTTTGTTACAACACATTTATCTTTCCCAAAATAATCACTTGTAGAAACTTTTGCTATATACATGAATGATTTTTTAAAATATTTCTTTGATAAATTGTTTTGAAATAAACTGATTTTAAAAATAAATGTTGTTTTACCCAGATTTGGCCAAACTTAAAATCTGATATACAGTTCTTAAGCATCCCAGTTTTAGTCATTCTGTCTTAAAAATAATATGAAAGTGTTGACATACTTTTTTAAAAAGATTATCCTGTATCCTTTATCTCACAGGGTAACTATGTTTTACCAATATTTTTCAAGGGATAGTCTATAAAGCTTTTTGAAAAACCTGTATGCAGGTAAGGAAGCAACAATTAGAACTGGACATGGAACAAAAGACTGGTTCCAAATAGGGAAAGGAGTACATCAAGGCTGTATAATGTTACCCTGCTTATTTAACTTATACGCAGAGGACATCATGAGAAACGCTGGGCTGGAAGAAATACAGCTGGAATCAAGATTGCTGGGAGAAATATCAATAACTTCAGATATGCAGATGACACCATCCTTATGGCAGAAAGTGAAGAAGAACTAAAGATACTCTAGATGAAAGTGAAAGAGGAGAGTGAAAAATTTGGCTTAAAGCTCCACATTCAGAAAACTAAGATCATGGCATCTGGTCCCATCACTTCATGGTAAATTGATGGGGAAATGGTGGAAACAGTGTCAGACTTTATTTTTTGGGGCTCCCAAATCACTGCAGATGGTGACTGCAGCCATGAAATTAAAAGACGCTTACTCCTTGGAAGGAAAGTTATGACCAACCAAGACAGCATATTAAAAAGCAGAGACATTACTTTGGCAACAAAGGTCCATCTAGTCAAGGCTATTATTTTTCCAGTGGTCATGTATGGATGTGAGAGGTGGACTGTGAAGAAAGCTGAGCGCCGAAGAATTGATGCTTTTGAACTGTGGTGTTGGAGAAGACTCTTGAGAGTCCCTTGAACTGCAAGGAGATCCAACCAGTCCATCCTAAAGGAGATCAGTCCTGGGTGTTCATTGGAAGGACTGATGTTGAGGCTGAAACTCCAATACTTTGTCCACCTTATGTGAAAAGCGGACTCATCTGAAAAGGCCCTGATGCTGGGAAAGAGTGAGGGCAAGAGGAGAAGGGGGCGACAGAGGATGAGATGGTTGGATGGCACCATCGACTCAATGGACATGGGTTTGGGTAGACTCCGGGAGTTGGTGATGGACAGGGAGGCCTGGTGTGCTGTGGTTCATGGGGTTGCAAAGAGTCGGACATGACTGAGCGATTGAACTGAACTGATTCTATAAAGCAAAAATAAAACTTTTCTTCCTGATAAAATTATTTCATCTGTTGATGAAATATACCTTCTATTTAGACTAAGAGAGGCACAATAGCATAAAAACGTAAAAGAGAAACTGAGTTTATGTCAGTTTGCCAATTCATAGTATGTTGATATGGTATGTGTCATTTGAAAAGGCTATTCCACATACCCCAACAATGCAGATCCATAATCTCCTCAAGAATTTGGTAAGCAATTCACTTTCTCTTTGTGACCTTATTTCCTCAACTCTCTTTAATCATTCTCTAGTAACAATAGATATTTATTCATATTAATATCTGACATCACTTGATACATTATTTTGGAAATCTTCCAAAAGTCATTTTTCTTTTTTCAATTTTAGGCTTATTTTCAGCTAACAAAAAGCTGAAAATCATAACAACTGTTTCAATGATTAACACCTGTTTCCACATTCTCTATTTTCTTCCTATTCAGGTTAGATGGATGCCTTCAGAATATTGCTGGAACTAACTAGGCATTTCAGTATGTTACATTATCATCCCAAATCCTATGCAACACCAAAATTTTTAATCAGTCTATTAAATAATATTCTACTTACTTAGATAACACTATCAGAAGGCATGTTCAACTTTTCATGTTTTGGCAGAGTCACTGCAAGGATGTAATGCCCACTGTAATAAATATAGAAATGGAGTTCATAATTCCCAAAGCTAACAAAAAACAAAAAGTTATTTTGTTTATTGCTACTGTAATATAGTTTTATAGAGTTCTCTGGGAGAAAAATACTTGCATTTCTAGTTTATGATGGCTTAAACTCAATTTTCTGAATGCCACAACTAGAACTAAACTTTACCCCAGTGGATATAATAGAAAAAAAAAAAGCAATATTTTGGTCTGTAGCCAACTAATGAAAACTTCCATGAAATGATATGCCTATCTGTATCTTGTTTATGAAATCCTGCACCCTAGTATATATTATAATAATGACTATTTTTATATATTTATTTTAATCTTCATATTAGGCCATAATGATTTTAAGTAGTTCAGTAATTAAGACTTTCTATTACCAAGTCTTTCAATTTGGAATTATAATATTGTGGTATCAATTATAAAACATTATTAATTTAATAATTTATAGCTCAAAATAAATGCATTATTCATAGATGCTGCAAAAATTAAATTTGTAATATATCAAAACTGTGCTTTTTCATGTTTACAATGGTTTCTAAACCTCAGGCCAACCCACTTATCAACTCTTCCACATTTTTGAAAACAGGTTGGCATACTGTTATGTAACTGTTGCTTTTATTTAATATATTTAAAGGATAGTCTTATATCCAAGTGTCAGACAAAATAAAAAAGTACCAATTCATCTGTCTTTCAGAGAATGTAGAATTTTAACCAATTTGACATTTGCTGATCTATTTCCATTGTAGATTAAAAATTGCAGTAAATAGAATAAAATATTCTGAGAAATTTAACATTCAAAGGGTTTATCAAAAAATGAGTTGTCAAATGACTACAGTGTCAGCATGGAATGATTTATATTTTCCATTTCATCTTTGAATGAAATTGAACAGAGATTTCTTAGAAGAAAAAATTGGTTTCATTATAGTTGTGCCTACTAATAATTATTGCAAATTCAACCATTATATACCTTACAGGACACTTACTCATGTCAGTAAGGTGTCTATGTAACTTCAGGAACCAGATTGTCTAAAAGTGAACTCATGGAATAGAGTCAACGAAATCTGGCTTGTGATTGTAAACAAGAAAAATATATTCTAGGTCAGGAACTAAAATATTTCACAAAAGAATCCAAAATTGAGCATTATTATAGAATTACATAAAAAATTGGAACAAGCTTTTGGGGCCATTGATAGAATACTGGCAAATGTGTATTTTAAGAAATAGTACTGGTATGTTGCTATTGCTCAGGACCAGTTTGACAAATGCATATACCGAAATATATGACAGAATCATATATTTAAATGAAGAACAGGGAATAGATGTAATCACTGAAATCAGGCCTGGGTTCAAATTTCAAATCTGGTATATAAATTTGTGAACTTGGGAAAGCTTTTTCTCTTTTATTAGTCTCAATTTTCTCTCCTTAAAATAAAAGTTATAAAACCACCTCAAATTTATAAAACTGAAAACAAATGCACTGTATATGCATTTATTTTGGTACCTGGAGAATTGGTACTTGGTATTTGGTACTTAGGAGGTACTTGGCATGTCTGTAGACCTTCATGGATGACAAGACCTTCTATTATATAAGGCACACAGTCAGGAATTTTACAATACTTTCTTTAACAACTAATCTTTTAAACTCTCTCACACCTCTGAGAAATTTCTCTTTTCTTTTTCCATGACCCAATTCACATCAAGCAGTTGGTAAGTTTCACAGTATGCTTGCCAATGTTTATGGTCTGCTGGGAGTATTATCCTTATAGCCAAATGCACAGGCTATTGAGGCAAAGAAAGTGAAAGTGTTAGTTGCTCAGTCATGTCTGACTCTTTGCAACCCCATGAACTGTAGCCAATCAGACTCCTCTGTCCATGAAATTCTCTAGGCAAGAATACTGGAGTAGGCAGTTGTTCTCTTCTCCAGGGGATTTTGCAAACAGCAGTTTAAAGCCAAGATCTACTACTTGTTAGATGTGAGATTCTAGGAAAATCATTAGGCATCTCCTTCTTAATTTCTGTAATAATCTCATCAAGTCAAGCTGAAGATTACATAAGATAATGAACACAAGATGATCAGCCAATGATATTCCAGAAAAAGTACTCACCCAAAGTTTTTGCAACCTACACTTTAGCACCATCCCCTGTGTGTATTTCTGCACTGTGGCCCAGTGGTTTGTAACTGGAGGCATTTTCCCCCCAGGAGGTACTTGGCATGTCTGTAAACCTTCATGGATGACAAGACTGGAGAATGAGTATGGCTGGTAGAGACCTTGGAAGCTGCAAAACATCCTAAAGTGCATGTGACAGCACGCAAAGAATTGTCTGATCCAAAATGAAAATGGGAACACTTAGCAAAAATGAAAAGCGGTCCCAATATCCCCTAAAGTGTTTTCTTTTTTTGATTCAAAATATTCCTTCTGTGTAACAATTTCTTTTCCAACTTAATGCCATTGGAAATGTCCTCCTCTGCTGGTGGGAGGTCTGATTCAAATGCAATTTTATCAAAAAAATCCCCAAGAAGAAACCTTTCTACCATCAGTATGCTCAAAGTACTTGACACATTGATGGCAATTCTCCTTCAATATTACGTTTGTATTTATTTACACTACTTGTGTAGTGATTTTTTGGTTATTAATTTGGAAAGTCATTTAAGCCAAAGACATGTCATAATTGTCTTTAAACATGTGCTTCTCATCTTTCATTTCTTATTATAAAGTATTAAATTACCTAGACATTCAAACGTATATTTTAATTTATTGTGGACAATTAAACTAAGCATTTAAGGTATATGATGAGAAGAAGATGGAGTTTGGGAAAATTATTTGAAAACCCTTAAGTACACAGTTTTATGTAGATAATTTACTTCCACTATAAAATTGTGGCTTACTATAATTTCAGTATTGAGATGTTTTAGCTTTCTGTATACATCTTGGCACAAATCTGAAACTGATGAGAATTTGATACTTGAAATAGCTTTTTATTTGCTCAGAAAAATAATGTTTTTTTCTGATTGAATTTCTAGAATGCCTCATATGGAATAATTTAATGTCCAAATAGCTTACTAGAAGATACACAAATATCATAATCAAATGAAGAAATACTGACTTGGTGATTATTCAATTTATTTTTACTAATATGGAACTGGAATATTCATCTAAAAATAACATTTATTTATGAGCACTGAATCAATTCCTGGAAGCCTAAAATGATTTAGGAAATGCTATTCAGCATGTTTCCAAATATGTTTAAATATAGTTGAAAGCAGAAAACTAAAGTTAGATTTAAAAATAATCTGGGAGGAGGAGATCAAATGGTGATCAGGAAGACCTTGGGCTCACCTCCCCCTATGAACACATCAAAAAGACATCTACACATAGAGCGATTCTCACTGCAAACAAGCTGTATACCGGCAGAAAGACCCTTATGCTGCAAAGTTATAAAGAATGATCTATATAGAGTCAGGTAGGACGTGAAGACAAGCAATCAATTCAGGACCTGTACCTCTAGGAGAGGACAGAAGACAAGAGGAATTCTGTGGGTTTAAAGATCCTCCCTGGGAGAAAGTGGCTTACAGCCCATGCTGGGAACCCCAGCCCTGATGTCCAACACCAGGAAGAAGAACTTCCTTACCTTATATGAAAACCAGTGGGACTAATAAGAAACCTAGGCCCTGCTCATTAAGAACATGCTCATTAAGAACATGCTGGCTTACTTCCAGGAACAAGTTAGAGGAAGCAGTTTGAGATTGCCCAAGGCTCTGGCCAGTTATTTTGCAACTGCCCAGTCCCTCCAGCTTTGGTATTGCTCCCCACTGGGGTGAAGGCTGCCATTGCAGAAGAAACTATGCAGTCGAGGGAGATGGACAAGGCTCGGACCTGACATTGCATCTGAACAGGGTGGGGGCAAAGGCTGCAGGCACTTGCAAAGGTAGTGAATTATGGGCTATCTTAAGCTCTCACTGGTGTGCCAGAACCATCCCAGCCTGTACACCAGCTGACACCCACTATCCACTCCAGCCCCTCTTGCTCTGGTACAGATTTCCATGAGAGTAAAGGCTATCACTGCTGAGAATGGTGCATAATTGTGGGGACTAGTTCAGTTCAGTTCAGTCGCTCAGGCGTGCCGACTTTTTGTGACCCCATAAATTGCAGCACGTCAGGCCTCCCATTCAATCACCAACTTCCGGAGTTCACCCAAACTCATGTCCATCGAGTCGGTGATGCAGTCCAGCAATCTCATCCTCTGTCGTCCCCTTCTCCTTCTGCCTCCAATCCCTCCCAGCATCAGAGTTTTTCCAATAAGTCAATTCTTCGCACGAGGTGGCCAAAGTATTGGAGTTTCAGCTTTAGCATCATTCCTTCCAAAGAACACCCAGGACTGATCTCCTTCAGAATGGACTGGTTGGATTTCCTTGCAGTCCAAGGGACTCTCAAGAGTCTTCTCCAACACCACAGTTCAAAAGCATCAATTCTTCAGCGCTCAGCTTTCTTCACAGTACAACTATCACATCCATACATGACCACAGGGAAAACCATAGCCTTGACTAGATGGACCTTTGTTGGCAAAGTAATGTCTCTGCTTTTTAATATGCTATCTAGCTTGGTCATACTTTCCTTCCAAGGAGTAAGCATCTTTCAATTTCATAGCGGCAATCACCATCTGCAGTGATTTTAGAGCACAAAAAAATAAAGTCTGACACTGTTTCCCCATCTATTTCCCATGAAGTGATGGGGCCAATTGCCATGATCTTCGTTTTCTGAATGTTGAGCTTTAAGCCAACTTTTTCACTCTCCTCTTTCACTTTCATCAAGAGGCTTTTGAGTTCCTCTTCACTTTCTGCCATAAGGGTGGTGTCATCTGCATATCTGAGGTTATTGGTATTTCTCCGGGCAATCTTGATTTCAGCTTGTGCTTCTTCCAGCCCAGCGTTTCTCATGATGTACTCTGCATATAAGTTAAATAAGCAGGGTGACAATATACAGCCTTGACGTACTCCTTTTCCTATTTGGAACAAGTCTTTGTTCCATGTCCAGTTCTAACTGTTGCTGCCTGATCTGCATATAGGTTTCTCAAGAGGCAGGTCAGGTGGTCTGGTATTCCCATCTCTTTCAGAATTTCCCACAGTTTATTGTGATCCACACAGTCAAAGGCTTTGCCATAGTCAATAAAGCAGAAATGGATGTTTTTCTGGAACTCCCTGGCTTTTTTGATGATCCAACAGACGTTGGCAATTTGATCTCTGGTTCCTCTGCCTTTTCTAAAGCCAACTTGAACATCTGGAAGTTCACAGTTCACGTATTGCTGAAGCCTGGCTTGGAGAATTTTCAGCGATACTTTACTAGCATGTGAGATGAGTGCAATTGTGCAGTAGTTTGAGCATTCTTTGGCATTGCCTTTCTTTGGGATTGGAATGAAAACTGACCTGTTCCAGTCCTGTGGCCACTGCTGAGTTTTCCAAATTTGCTGGCATATTGAGTGCAGCACTTTCACAACATCATCTTTCAGGATTTGAAATAGCTCAACTGGAATTCTTTCACCTTCACTAGCTTTGTTAGTAGAGATGCTTTCTAAGGCCCACTTGACTTCACATTCCAGGATATCTGGCTCTAGGTGAGTGATCACACCATCACCATCTTGGTCGTGAAGATCTTTTTTGTACCGTTCTTCTGTGTATTCTTGCCACCTCTTCTTAATATCTTCTGCTTCTGTTAGGTCCATACCATTTCTGTCCTTTATTGAGCCCATCTTTGCATGAAATGTTCCCTTGGTATCTCTAATTTTCCTGAAGAGATCTCTAGTCTTTCCCATTCTGTTGTTTTCCTTTATTTCTTTGCATTGATCACTGAGGAAGGCTTTCTTATCTCTCCTTGCTATTGTTTGGAACTCTGCATTCAGATGCTTATATCTTTCCTTTTCTCCTTTGCTTTTCGCTTCTCTTCTTTTCACAGCTATTTATAAGGCTTCCTCAGACAGCCATTTTGCGTTTTTGCATTTCTTTTCCATGGAGATGGTCTTGATCCCTGTCTCCTGTACAATGTCATGAACCTCCGTCAATAGTTCTTCAGATACTCTATCAGATCTAGTCCCTTAAATCTATTTCTCACGTCCACTGTATAATCATAAGGGATTTGATTTAGTCATACCTGAATGGCCTAGTGGTTTTCCCTACTTTCTTCAATTTAAGTCTGAATTTGGCAATAAGGAGTTCATGATCTGAGCCACAGTCAGCTCCTGGTCTTGTTTTTGCTGACTATATAGAGTTTCTCCATCTTTGGCTGCAAAGAATATAATCAATCTGATTTTGGTGTTGACCATCTGGTGATGTCCATGTGTAGAGTCTTCTCTTGTGTTGTTGGAAGAGGGTGTTTGCTATGACCAGTGCATTTTCTTGGCAAAACTCTATTAGCCTTTTTCCTGCTTCATTCTGTACTCCAAGGCCAAATTTGCCTGTTACCCCAGGTGTTTCTTGACCTCCTACTTTTACATTCCAGTCCCCTATAATGAAAAGGACATCTTTTTTGGGTGTTAGTTCTAAAAGGTCTTGTAGGTCTTCATAGAACCGTTCAACTTCAGCTTCTTCAGCATTACTGGTTGGGGCATAGAGTTGGATTACTGTGATAGTGAATGGTTTGACTTGGAAACGAACAGAGATCATTCTGTCGTTTTTGAGATTGCATCCAAGTACTGCATTTCGGACTCTTTTGTTGACCATGATGGCTACTCCATTTCTTCTAAGGGATTCCTGCCCACAGTAGTAGATATAATGGTCATCTAAGTTAAATTCACCCATTCCAGTCCATTTTAGTTCACTGATTCCTAGAATGTTGACGTTCACTCTAGCCATTTCCTGTTTGATCACTTCCAATTTGCCTTGATTCATGGACCTGACATTCCAGGTTCTTATGCAATATTGCTCTTACAGCATCGGACCTTGCTTCTATCACCAGTCACATCCACAACTGAGTATTATTTTTGCTTTGGCTCCATCCCTTCATTCTTTCTGGAGTTATTTCTCCACTGATCTCCAGTAGCATATTGGGCAGTTACCGACCTGCAGAGTTCCTCTTTCACTATCCTATCATTTTGCCTTTTCATACTGTTCATGGGACTCTCAAGGGAAGAATACTGAAGCGGTTTGCCATTCCCTTCTCCAATGGACCATATTCTATCAGACCTCTCCACCATGACCCGCCCGTCTTGGGTGGCCCTACAGGGCATTGCTTAGTATCATTGTGTGGGAGCTAACCCTGGCTTAAACCTAGTACTGCATCTGAATTGGGCAAGTAGCCATTACTGGTGCTCTCAGTGGACAGGAAGTGGCCTGGAATTCTGATTGGTGGGCTGGGACCACATCAGTGTGTGCCCCAGCAGGTACCGGGCACTGACTCAGACACCCTATGCCCTAGCACCAATGCCTTCTGGAGTGAAAGTGCTGAGGCTGGGAGGAAACAGAGTATACACTTTAGAGGGAACACCACTGGCTCAGACCTAACCCTCAGGCCTTTTGCTCTGGCCCTTTGGGACCTGCTTTTTACCTGTAACAGGGCACTGTCAGCCAGTGAGCATAGGAGCCTCAGTCTCAGTTCACATCTGGCTTTGGCTCTAGTCTCTCTTTCTCCAGCCCCACCACCCAACAAGGTAATAGCTGTCAGCAAATGCTGGGGGGGGGGGGGGGGAGGTGGGGGGACGTGACCTAAGCTTATTTCAGATGTAGTTCTTCCATCAAACTTTCCCATCAAATTGTGTCAATGTGCACAATTGCACTGAACATCTCTTCAAAAAAAGGGTTGGTAACTGTTTCACTGAATTTCATAGAGACAGAGTAAGGTAAGCAAAATAAAGATTTTTTTTTTCAACTAAAGAATAAGGGGAAAAAACTGAAAACATAAATAATTTGCCAGGTAAAGAATTCAGAACATTAATATAAGAATGGTAATTGAAATAGGAATAAAGAATAAAAGAATACAGTGAGAATTTTAACAAAGAACCAGAAAATATATAAAAAAAAAATCAGCCAGAGTGAATCAATATGATAACTAAATTGAAAAAACATACCAGAAGGAATTAACCGAAGACCAGGTGATACAGAAGAATGCCCAAGCAAATGGTAAGATAGAACAATTGAAATCACTCAATCAGAAGAGCAAAAACAAAAGCGAATTTTTAAAAATGAGAACATTTTAAGGAACTTGTGTGACAACATCAAATATACTAACAGTCACATAATAGGGGTCCTAGAAGGAAAAAAGGAAAACACAGACAGGTCACCCTGACATCAATCACAACAAGATTATTTGGATCTGTCTCCTAAGGCAAAAGAAACAGAAGCAAAAATAAACTTAATGGGAGTTAATTAAACTTAAAAGCTTTTGCATAACAAAGGAAACCTTCAACAAAATGAAAAGATAACTGACTGGATGGGAGAAAACATTTGCAAGGGGTATGACTGATAAGTTGTTAATATCCAAAATATCTAAACAGCTCTTACAACTCAACATCAAAAAGCCCAATAAAAATGAGCAAAAGACCTGGATAGACATTATGCCAAAGAAGACATGTTAGATGGCTAACAGGCACATGAAAAGATGCTCACCATAGCTGACCATCAGAGAAATGCAAACCAAAACCACAATGAACTGTCATCTCATATTTATCAGGATGACTATCATTGAAAAGACCACAAATAAGAAATGTTAAAGTACATGCGGTTAAAAGGGAACCCTCTTACGCTGTTGGTAGGAATGAAAATTGGTGCCTTGGTATGGCCACTGTGGAAACCAGTATGGAAGCTCCTGACAAAACTAAAAATAGGACTACCCGAATGATCCATCAATTCCACACCAAAGAAAACAAAAACAGTAATTGAAAAGATACATGCACTCCAACATTCACAGCAGCATTACTCACATAGCCATATCTTGATTATCATTTACAATAGCCAAGATATGGAGGTAACAGTGTCCATCAACATATGAATGGATTAAGAAGATGTAGCATACACACACTCACATACATACATACAATGAAATATTACTAAGCCACAAAAATAATGAAGTTTTTCCATGGATGGACCTGGAGGTTATTACGCATAGTGAAATAGATCAGGCAAAGGAAGATAAATACTGTATGTAAACACTTACATGTAAAATCTAAAAATAAAACAAATGAGTAAATATAACAAAACAGAAACAGGTTCACAGATAAAGAGAACAAGATATTATAACAAGTTACAAATGGGAAGAGAAATGTGTGAAAGGCTAAGGGATTAAGAGGTATAAATTACCCTGTATAAAATAAATACATTAAAATATATATTGTACAACACAGGGAATACAGGCAATATGTTATAAAGCTGTAAATGGAGTTTAATATTAATTATAAAAGTGTCAAATCATTATTTTGTAGACCTGAAACTAATTAATCTTATAAAACAGCTATATGTTAATAAAAATTATCTGAAAGAAAAATATCAGTATCAGAGAAGTGTTATATAACTTGACTAGATCCATTTTGCAGAACTTACTGCTTTGATTGATAAAAAGATTATTTCTTTATTCACTGGTGCAGAGTATAGATGAAAACCATAATAAAATCATTTCTTAGTACCCATACTGTTTTTACCTAATGAATACGGGCATGAGAAAATAGCTGTAAATTTAGTTATTACTCCTGAAAGCAACTCAATCAGAAATATTTGCTTAAACAACCTCTCCTGTTTGTAAACTATTCTTATGAAGAGTATAGTTATTTTGAGCTTACTTTGTCACACATTTCTAACTAATCTATAACATTTCTATTGAATTTTTATTGCATATACTTTTGATTTTCATTTTTTTTTGCTTTTGAACTTTTTTTAATATTCCCAGTTCTTTTTTTAATATAAATTTATTTATTTTAATTGGAGGCTAATTACTTTACAATATTGTATTGGTTCTGCCATACATCAACATGAATCCACCATGGGTGTACACATGTTCCCCATCCTAAACCCCCCTCCCACCTCCCTCCCCTTACCATCCCCCTGGGTCATCCCAGTGCACCAGCCCCAAGCATCCTGTATCATGCATTGAACCTGGACTGGCGATTCATTTCATATATGATATTTTACATGTTTCAATGCCATTCTCCCAAATTATCCCACCCTCTCCCTCTCCCACAGAGTCCAAAAGACTGTTCTATACGTCTGTGTCCCTTTTGATGTCTTGCATACAGCGTTATCATTACCATCTTTCTAAATTCCATATATATGCGTTAGTATACTATATTGGTGTTTTTCTTCCTGGCTTACTTCACTCTGTATAATAGGCTCCAGTTTCACCCACCTCATTAGAACTGATTCAAATGTATTCTTTTTAATGGCTGAGTAATACTCCATTATGTATATGTACTACAGCTTTCTTATCCATTTGTCTGCTGATGGACATCTAAGTTGCTTCCATGTCCTGACTATTATAAACACAGTGCTGTGATGAACACTGGGGTACATGTGTCTCTTTCAATTCTGGCTTCCTCTGTGTGTATGCCCAGCAGTGGGATTGCTGGGTCAAACTATCCTTCACACTCCATGTGATCTGCAATCACATTGCTTTACTGTGATTTCCTTAGAAATCATAAAATCTTTTTTCCATCCTTCAATCTATTCCTATAGCCTTTAAACTTTTTAAGCATGATTTTTTGTGATGTATATCAATTAATACTCTTTTATCTGTCATCTTAGATTTAAGCATATGGCAAATGGTTAACCAATAAAATTTATGAAAACAAATGTAAAATATCATGTAAAATATTATCCATTATTATATAATTCATGTAATCGGTTATATTATGACTATAGACATAATTGATGGCAAAATCATCATATAAAAACATCTATACTTAAGGAGAGATCTGAGGGAAAAACTGTATCATGATACACTAAACCTGGAAATTGATTACTTCCATGGCACACAGAAGGTTAAACAAATATTTAATCTTATTCCTACATTTTCTTGGTTTCACATTTATTAAGTATTCAATTTTAATTAAAAAATTCAAGTCTCCCAGACTGACAAATACCACCTTGAATGTCCTGTCAACATATGTCCTAAAATACACACTTCCATAAAATATATACAAAAGCAAGGTAGAAAGTTAAAAACAAATATATTGTGATATTGTGAATTATAAGGACCTACTAAGTGTTTAAATTACAACAGCAAATGAAAATAAAAGAATTGAGGTTTTTTTCAAAATGCAGACAGAGAAGACTAATGTTTTTGATAGGAAGTATAAAAGTTCCTTGGTGATTCAGCCTTTAAGAATCTGCCTGCAATGCAGGAGATCTGGGTTCAATTTCTGTGTCAGGAAGATCCCCTGGAGAAGGGCATGGCTACCCACTTCAGTATTCTTGCCTGGAGAATCCCATGTACAGAGGAGCCTGGCAGGCTGCAGTCCATAGTGTCGCACAGAGCTGGACACAACTGAAAGGACTGAGCAGCAGCAGCAATAAAAGTATAGGTCAAAATGTCATTAAACACTGAAAACGATGCTCAATAATTTTTGTACCTTTACTGCACAATGCAGAGTATATCAGCGATCCAATTTTGAGCTACAATATGGGACTGCTAGATTTCAAACCTTCCTGCAGTTCTGCAGGATGATGGGCAGAAACATTAGGGTTTCTTTAGACGACAAAAACTTTCTTCAGTAAAGAAAAACTGCAAAAGATTCTGGTTTAAATTGAGGTGAACAGTCTAAGTAAAACAAATGTAAAATATTGGAATTTTTGTACTAAGTATTTAAACACACAATTACTTCCATATATGTAAATATATGTTTAAATATGGAACACATATTTTTCCATGTACATATATATGTACTTGTATATCTATATATATATATATATATATATATATATATATATATATATATACCTCCCTTGGACTGCAAGGAGGATATATATATATATATATATCCCTTGGACTGCAAGGAGGTCCAACGAGTCCATCCTAAAGGAGATCAGTCCTGAGTATTCACTGAAAGGACTGATGTTGAAGCTGAAACTCCAATACTTTGGCCACCTGATGCAGAGAGGTTACTCATTTGAAAACACCCTGATGCTGGGAAAGATTGAGGGCAGGAGGAGAAGGGGACGACAGAGGATGAGATGATTGGATGGCATCACCGACTCAATGGACATGGGTTTGGGTGAACTCCGGGAGTTGGTGATGGACAGGGAGGCCTGGTGTGCTGTGGTTCATGGGGTCACAAAGAGTCGGACATGACTGAGCAACTAAACTGAACTGAACATATACATGTGTATACATATATACATTTACCACATACATAAAGCATATAGAAACATTCTATTAAAACTCAACAGATATAGACTATTTGAAATTCTGTGTATAAGAGTTAATTTAATTACCTAGGCCTAAAAATTCCTTCCCTATGATCACCTTCCCCAATACAGGCATACTTATAAATACACAGAGAAGCAGATTCATCATTAAAGTAACAAATAAACAAAAATGTACTCTCCCAGAAAGAACATCCAACTTGCCTAAAAAAAAAAAATAAATAAAACTGATATTATGAAATATACCCTCATTAAATTGGGGAGTAATAGTGTGTTTTATTAAAATGTTCTGTGTTTATGGTGTTTTGACATTAAAAAAAAAATAAAATATTTCTGGCTTTAGGAGAGTCTGCACTCCTAGAGGCAAAGGCCCCCAGGAACATGCCTTTGATGAGCAACCTAACCAATCCAGAGCCACACTTCCTCAGTCTAGCCCATGCACCCCAAGTGCTAATATTTTTTGCCTTAATTATTCCAAGCCCAGGGACCAGACGACCATGACTTAGCACCTGCCCGAATCATTCAAACTAGCCAATCATAAACTGCTAACCCTTCCCTTTTTGGCCTTTCCCTTGAAAACTCCAATGACGGCTCTGGCCTAATACTATCCCCTCCCTCTGTCTTCTGCCTCCTGACCACCCTGAGGCTTTTCATGTGGCCTGAAAGTTGCATGGTAAACTCCTGTCTTGAGGACCTGTATTTTAAACTAGTTTCCTGAGTCATTCCATCTCATCCTGTGGCTGCATCTGAATGACTATCTCAGAATACAAAACAATATAGATACAGAGAAAATTTCAAAGGTGACCTCAAGAAAGAGAAAGAATTATTGTCTGTCTTTCTATCCATTGAGAGAAGACAGAAAGAGAAAAGTTTGGCACAGAAGATGCCAAGTTACTATTAGATGAATCTGAAGAATATCAATCACATTATCACTTGGCCTAGAATAGCACAGATATGCCAAATTCAGTAAACATCTGTCATACATGAATACATTCAGCTTGAAAGTAGTATGTTGAAGAGATTCTGGTTTATATTAAAAAAAAAGCTGGAATATTTTATTAGCATTAAACAGAGCAGTAAATATATCATGAAGAAAATTTTGATGTTTGCTGTTCCAGAAAGAAAAATAGGGCAAAATCTTTTCAAAGTAGTAAAGGGAAAATGCTGTATTTGAAAATATAAAGGTGCCTATTTCAAATGAATGGGAAGAATAGGCTGGTAAATGAATGCCTTGGGGACAGTCAAGTGTGTAATTTAAAATAAGCATCTCTATATAACTCAAATAATCAACAGATTACTGACATCAAAAACACACAGATAAATCTATAAAAATATTGGAATAATGTAGAGAAATTTTTTTTATGATTAGAGATCCCTACCCCCAAAACATACATAATATATGTAGATAATTTATATATTACTGATATTTTTAGAATATGTATTTGCATCAGAATTTATTTTTGTTTAATGCTGTTATAAGAGCCATAGCAATAATTTATACACTTTTTAATATTTTCAATATTATCATAATAAAAATAATTCAATTAAACCCACAGCTTTTTAAAACATATTATTCAGGATAGTTGATTGACAATGCTGTGTTAGTTTCAGGTGTATAGTAAAGTGAATCTGTTTATGTACACATGCACCTATTCTCTTTTATATTCTTTCCCATATAGCTCATTACTGAGTATTGAGCAGAGTTCCCTGTGCTATACCATAGGTTCTTAATAGTTGTCTATTATACATGCGTATATGTCAATTGCAATTTTCTAGTTTAATCCCTCCCTCCCTTTACTCCTTAGTAACCATAATTTTATTTTCTACATCTGCAACTCTATTTCTGTATTGCAAATACAGATTAATCTGAATAATGTCAATTGAGTTATCACTTGACCTAGAATAGCACAGATATTCCAAACTCGGTATTCCAAACTCTGTCATGCTAGTCAGTAATACACTGATCTTAAAGGTAAGTATGATGAAGAGATTCAGATCTATCCAAACAAAACTGAATATTTTACTACCAATAAACAGAGTAGTAAATATATCATGAAGAAAATTTTGGTAAATTTGCTGGTCCAGAAAGAAAAACTAAGCTAAAAAGGATATTGAAAGTCTTAGTACAAAACAGCACTATCCAACACAATTGTAATACTAGCCACATGTGTAATTTTAAATTTTATAGCAGCCACAAAAATATAAACAAAAAAAAGTGGAAATCTTGTTTGTATTTTATACTTACAGCACTTCTTAAATCAAATGCTACATTTTCTTTGGAAATAATTGACTGTAAAGAGTTTTCTAATAACTCTCAGTTTCAAAATTTCAGAAGAATAATCAGTGCTTCAGTCATAGTCACTTGGAATTGTTGATGAAAAGAGACACAACCCAGTGATCTGCAAAGAAGGAAAACTGAAGTGCTATGTAGAAAAAAAAAAAAAAAAAAAAAACTACAATGAGATTTTGGAGCACATATGAGATGTTATCTCAGAATTCATGGCACTAATTTGGGATACATTAGGAAGGTCTCCGAGGAGAATAGTGAAAATACCTTGGAATCAGGGCTTCTACAAAGTATTCTTTTAATGTCACTTTGTATTCAAAGTGGTGTAGTGTAAATGACACAAATGTTAAAGCAACATTTTTTTGAGTGAGTAGTAGAAACTGTGGGGGCATCTAAACCAAGAATATAATTCATGCACATTCATCAGATCTATCAAATAAATACTAACATTAATAGTCCTGTAATGAGCTTACCATCTGTTTTACTGAAAACAATTATTATCCTGAATATGCTATGCTTACAAAATGTAGTAAAGAATTTGGAAGAATGATGTTGTTTAACAGTATAGAAGTTTACAAGTATAAATCTGTCTAAAGTATAGTAAAGGGAAAGATTAAACTATCAAGACATAACTTAATAGTGCTTATATTCCAATGACACGAATTAGGGAAATTGGCTTACATAACAAAAGAGTCTGAAATGCAGTACTTGAATGCAATCTCAAATATGACAGAATGAACTCTTTTTGTTTCCAAGGCAAACCATTCAATATCACGGTGATCCAACCTTATGCCTCAACCAGTAACACTGAAGAAGCTGAAGTTGAAAGGATCTATGAAGACCTGCAAGACCTTTTAGAACTAACACCCAAAAAAGATGTCCTTTTCATTATAGGGGACTGGAATGCAAAAGTAGGAAGTCAAGAAACATCTGGAGTAACAGGCAAATTTGGCCTTGGAGTACAGAATGAAGCAGGGCAAAGGCTAATAGAGTTTTGTCAAGAAAATGCACTGGTCATAACGAACACCCTCTTCCAACAACACAAGAGAAGACTCTATACATGGGCAACACCAGATGGTCAACACCAAAATCAGATTGATTATATTCTTTGCACCCAAAGATGGAGAAGCTCTATACAGTCAGCCAAAGCAAGACCAGAAGCTTAAAGTGGCTCAGACCATGAACTCCTTATTGCCAAATTCAGACTTAAATTGAAGAAAGTAGGGAAAACAACTAGACCATTCAGGTATGACCTAAATCAAATCCCTTATGATTATACAGTGAATGTGAGAAATAGATTTAAGGGACTAGATCTGATAGAGTACCTGAAGAACTGTGGACAGAGGTTTGTGACATTGTACAGGAGATAGGGCTCAAGACCATTCCATTGGAAAAGAATTGCAAAAAAGCAAAATGGCTGTCTGGGGAGACCTTATAAGAGGTTGTGAAAAGAGAAGTGACAAGCAAAGGAGAAAAGGACAGATATTCCCATCTGAATGAAGAGTTCTGAAGAATAGAGAGGAGAGATAAGAAAGCCTTCCTCAGTGATCAATGCAAAGAAATAGAGGAAAACAACAGAATGGGAAAGACTAGAAATCTCTTCAAGAAAATTAGAGATACCAAGGGAACATTTCATGCAAAGATGAGCTTGATAAAGGACAGAACTGGTATGGACCTAACAAAAACAGAAGATATTAAGAAGTGGTGGCAAGAATACACAGAAGAACTGTACAAAAAGATCTTCATGACCTAGATAATCATGATGGTGTGATCACTCACCTAGAGCCAGACATCCTGGAATGTGAAGTCAAGTGGGCCTTAGAAAGCATCACTACGAACAAAGCTAGTGGAGGTGATGGAATTCCAGTTGAGCTATTTCAAATCCTGAAAGATGATGCTGTTAAAGTGCTGCACTCAATATGCCAGCAAACCTGGAAAACTCAGCAGTGGCCACAGGACTGGAACAGGTCAGTTTTCATTCCAATCTCAAAGAAAGGCAATGCCAAAGAATGCTCAAACTACCACACAATTGCACTCATCTCACACGCTAGTAAAGTATCGCTGAAAATTCTCCAAGCCAGGCCTCAGCAATATGTGAACCGTGAACTTCCAGATGTTCAAGCTGGTTTTAGAAAAGGCAGAGGAACCAGAAATCTAATTGCCAACATATGCTGGATCATCAAAAAAGCAAGAGAGTTCCAGAAAAACATCTATTTCTGCTTTATTGACTATGCCAAAGTCTTTGACTGTGTGGATCACAATAAACTGTGGAAAATTCTGACAGACATGGGGATACCAAACCACCTGACCTGCCTCTTTAGAAACCTGAATACAGGCCAGGAAGCAACAGTTAGAACTGGACATGGAACAACAGACTGGTTCCAAATAGGAAAAGGAGTACGTCAAGGCTGTATATTGTCACCCTGCTTATTTAACTTATATGCAGAGTACATCATGAGAAATGCTGGGCTGGAGGAAGCACAAACTGGAATCAAGATTGCCGGGAGAAATATCAATAACCTCAGATATGCAGATGACACCACCCTTAAGGCAGAAAGTGAAGAGGAACTATAAAGCCTCTTGAAAGTGAAAGAGAGTGAAAAAGTTGGCTTAAAGCTCAACATTCAGAAAATGAAGATCATGGAATCTAGACCCATCACTTCATGGGAAATAGATGGGGAAACAGTGGAAACAGTGTCAGACTTTATTTTGGGGGCTCCAAAATCATATGGTGACTGCAGCCATGAAATTAAAAGATGCTTACTCCTTGGAAGGAAAATATGACCAACCTATATAGCATAGTCAAAAGCAGAGACATTACTTTGCCAACAAAGGTCCATCTTGTCAAGGCTATGGTTTTTCCAGTGGTCATGTATGGATGTGAGAGTTGGTCTGTGAAGAAAGTTGAGCACCAAAGAATTGATGCTTTTGAACTGTGGTGTTGGAGAAGACTCTTGAGAGTCTCTTGGACTGCAAGGAGATTCAACCAGTCCATCCTAAAGGAGACCAGTCCTGGGTGTTCATTGGAAAGACTGATGCTGAGGCTGAATCTCCAATACTTTGGCCACCTTGTGCGAAGAGTCAACTCATTGGAAAAGACCCTGATGCTGGGAGGGATTGGGGGCAGGAGGAGAAGGAGATGACAGAGGATGAGATTGCTGGATGGCATCATTGACTTGATGCACATGAGTCTGGGTGAACTTTGGGAGTTGATGGTGGACAGGGAGCCTGGTGTGCTGCAGTTCATGGGGTCACAAAGAGTCAGACATGACTGAGCGACTGAACTGAACTGAAGCTCAAAAATATTATGGTCAAAGACTGACCTAACATCCCCTATTTATAAAGGAGAGTCTTTATATAGGAGAGCCTAATATCCTGTGCCAATGTGCAACTTGAACCCATCTAAGGTACAGCTTTGATTATTCTTTATTCTCTATGGAACCAGCTGATAGTCATTAAGACAACATTGAGAACAAAAGTATTCTGAAGTATTGTTAAACTGTGGATCCTGCTCCGGAGGACTGCAGGAGTAAGTGCCCTACTAGTCTCCCTCAGCATAGCATATTTCTACATGCAGTTCCACTTCTGACTTCAGCATCTGGGACTTTGCCTCAGGGTTCTCTCTAGGCCCACAGGGCAGATTTAATATCTGGGAACTGATGCTATGAGGATAGACTCACAGAGTTCCACAGAGGGACTAGTCTACAGGTGCCCACAGTGGATACGAGCCGAATTATACATCCTATGCTGGCTTCCTGAAATATTTTCTCACTATGTCCCAATCCACTACCAGCATTTCCCAACAAACAACTTGTACTCAAATCTTTGTCTCAAAGTACAAACTAAGGCAAAGAAATGTTCAGAGACCTGGAAAACTCAGACATGGATTTTATTTTTCTGGTCAATGAAATATCTTTTATAAAATCCTAAAGGATAAGGATCAGTAACCAAGCTAAAATTAGGCACTTAAAAGTATAGCTAAGCAAAACTTTGTTGTTTTTGTTTAAAAAAAAAAAAACAAAAAAACAGATATCAGTTATTTTTCTCATTCAGTTATCCACATAATTCAAAGTTCTTAGTAACTTTCTGTAGTAGTTGATCAAGTGATAATGAGATCCAATATTCTACAAATGGTATTCAGATTTTTTAAATAAACAGAAAATCACATTTATTCTATAATATTACATCATGGAATGTATCTCTGTATGTTTATTCTTTAGTTCTTCTAGGTCTTTGTTAATTGATTCTTGAATTTTCTCCATTGTTTTCAGGGCTTTTGATCATCTTTACTATCATTATTCTGAATTCTTTTCAGGTAGTTTGCTTATTTCCTCTTCATTTACCTGGACTTCTGTGTTTTCAGTTTGTTCCTTCTTTTGTGTAGTATTTCTCTGATTTTTCATTATTTTGTTTGAGGGCTCCTTTTCCCAGGCTTCAAGGTTGAATTCTTTCTTCCTTTTGGTTTCTGCCTGCCTAAAGTTGGTCCAGTTGTTTGTGTAAGCTTCCTATAGGGTGAGATTTATGCTGAGTTTTTGTTTGCTTATTTGTTTTTCCTCTGACGGCAAAGCTGAGTGAGATGGTAATCCCATCTGCTGATGATAGGGTTTGTATTTTTGTTTTGTTTGTGGTTTAGATGAGGCATCCTGCACAGGGTGCTACTGGTTGGTTGGGTGATGCCCAGTCTTGTATTCAAGTGGTTTCTTTTGTCTGAGTTCTCACTATTTGATACCTCCTAGGGTTAGTTCTCTGGTAGTCTAGGGTCTTGGAGTCAGTGCTCCCACTCCAAAGACTCAGGGCTTGATCTCTTCAACTTATTTGATCAGAATCAGCAAAATGGATCACAGGTGGTGGTTTTTCACATACATTTTGAAACTCTTGTTCTTTTTCTTTTCCTTTGTGCTTTGTCTAGTTTCACTTACTCATACGGCACCGCAGGCAAAGGCCTTGGAACCAGCACTTCAGATCAAAGTTTCTCATGTGAAATGGCTGTGCAGATACCTCAACTTGTCAGGGCTAAGTCCAGGGAACATTTTAAAGTCAATAAATCTAATTATCTTCTGTAGAACTGAAACTACTATGACCAGTACAAGACCAAAAGAAGGAAATTACTTAAAGTATTAAATTATATATAGGAGGAGGAGCCAAGATGGTGGAGGAGTAGGATGGGGAGAACACTTTCTCCCCTACAAATTCATCAAAAGAGCATTTAAACATCGAGTAAATTCCACAAAACAACTTCTGAATGCCGGCAGAGGACATCAGGCACCCAGAAAAGCAACCCAACTCTTCAAAAGGAGGTAGGAAAAACTATAAAAGACAAAAAAAAAGACAAAAGAGGGAGGGATGGAGTTCCGTCCTGGGAAGGGAGTCTTAAAAAGAGAGAAGTTTCCAAACACCAGGAAACCTTCTCACTGCCGAATCTGTGCCAAGCTTTGGAAGCACAGAGGGCAACATAACAGGGAGAAAAAAAGAAATAAACAATTAAAAATCGCAAATTGCGAGCCCTACAGTAACTCCCCCAGCGGAGAAGCAGCGCAGACGCCTGCATACGCCATTAGCAAGCGGGGGCTGGGCAAGGAAGTGCGGCGCGGGCTGCGTCGCTTAGAGTAAGAATCTGGCCCAAATATCCTGAGCGCTATCTGAGCGAAATAATTTGGGCTAGCAAACCAGACTGTGGGATATCTACCACGCGAAAAGCCAGCCCTAACCTAAGACACCGCCAGGCCCGCGCACGGAACAAAGGACTGAACAGAGATAGCCCGCTGCAGACCTTCCCCCTCCGGTGACAGGCAGCCAGAGCCAGAAGGGGGCAATCGCAGCCCCAGAGAGACACTATCTATAAAACTGTAAGCAGGCTTCTTTGCTAACTAAAACTTCTTGGGGGTCTGGACGGTCAACATCTGCCTGAGAAGGTGCGCCGGTTTTACACCCAGATAACCGAGTGGCGGGGAGGCGATAAGTCGCAGCATTGGCGCTCGCCAAACACCTCATCACCTGAGCTGCTCAGATCTGGGAAGAGCACAAAACGCAGGCCCAACCGAGTCTGCGCCTCTGAGGACTACCCGAGTGCCTGAACCTGAGTAGCTTGGATCTGGGAGGTCAGCCCAGGGCCAGCCTCTAATTGTTCCCGGCAGAACAACCTAGAGCCCGAGCAGTGTGGGCAGGGAGGCTACACGCGCCGTGAGCGGGGGCAAACCCAGTGTGGCTGAGGCACTGCGAGCGCACGCCAGTGTTATTTGTTTGCAGCATCTCTCCCTCCCTCCCCACAGCGCAACTGAACAAGTGAGCCTAAAAAAAAAATAGTGTCCTCCACCGTCCCCTTTGTGTCAGGGCGGAAACCAGACACTGAAGAGACCAGCAAACAGAAGAAGCTATAACAGAGGGAAACGCCTTGGACGCTACAGGCCATAGATTTAAACCCTGTGTTTACTATGGACTACATAGGAAGGGGCCTATAGATCTTGAGAAATATAAGTTGGACCAAGGAACTAGCCAAAAATGAACTGAACCCACATCACTCACAACAAAACCAGAGAAAGACCTAGACATATTTTTACTATTTTTACGATCAATCTTTCTTTCTTTTTTTTAAAAAATTTTTTCTAAAAAAAAAAATTTTAAGTCCTCTATTGTCCTTTAATTTTCACTTTTATAACCTATTACTTTGCAAAAAAAAAAAAGACCCTATTTTTTTTCTTCTTCAGCAAACTTCATATATATATTTTATAATTTTTTGACCATGTTTTGTTTTTTTTTCTTTTTCTTCAACATTGTATTTTTGAAATTCCAAACTCTACTCTAGATGTTTAATTTTAGCCTTTTGGTATATGTTATCAATTTTGTACCTATAGGTTTTTTTTTTTATAATTTCTGTGACTTTTTTTTTCTATTTTTCCTCTGTTTCTTTCTCTTCTTCTTTTATATAACATCGTATATCTGCAATTCCAAACTCTACTCAAGATTTTTAATTTATGCTTTTTGGTATTTGATATCAATTTTGTACCTGTATTTTCTTTATAATTTTTGAAACATTGTTTTTGTTGGTTTGTTTGTTTTCTCTCTTTATTTTTCTTCTTTTTTTTTTAACATTGTATTTTTGAAATTCCAAACTCTACTCTAGATTTTTAATTTTTGCTTTTTGGTATTAGTTATCAATTTTGTACCTGTAGTTTCTTTATAATTTTTGCAACCTTGTTTGTTTTTCATTGTTTGTTTTTTCTCTCCTTCTTTTCCTTCTTCTTTTCATTAACATCGCATTTTTGAAATTCCAAACTCTACTCTAGATTTTTAATTTTTGCTTTTATGTATTTGTTACCAATTTTGTACCTTTAAGAACCCAATCTTAAGGACCCATTTTTCACTAGGGAACGAGATTACTGGCTTGACTGCTCTCTCTCCCTTTGGACTCTCCGTTTTCTCCACCAGGTCACCTGTATCTCCTCCCTAACCCCTCTCTACTCTACCCAACTCTGTGAATTTCTGTGTGTTCCAGACGGTGGAGAACACTTAGGGAACTGATTACAGGCTGGATCTGTCTCCCTCCTTTTCATTCCCCCCTTTTATCTTTCTGGCCACCTCTGTCTCCTGCCTCCTTCTTCTCTTCTCTGTATAACTCCATGAACATCTCTGAGCTGTCCAGTTGTGGAGTGCACATAAGGAAGTGACTACTGGCTAGCCCACTCTCTCCACTGTTGATTCCACCTCATCTCATTTGGGTCACCTCTAACTCCCTCCTCCCTCTTCTCTTCTCCATGTAACGCTGTGAACCTCTCTGAGTGACCCTCACAGTAGAGAAACTTTTCATCTTTAACATAGATGTTTTATCAATGGTGCTGTATAGAAGGAGAAGTTTTGAAACTACTGTAAAAATAAGACCGATAACTGGAAGTAGGAGGCTTAAGTCCAAACCCTGACTCCAAGGAACTCCTGACTCCAAGGAACATTAATTGACAGGAGCTCATCAACTGCCTCCATACCAACACTGAAACCAAGCACCACACAAGGGCCAACAAGTTCCAGGGCAAGCCATACCAAGCAAATTCTCCAGCAACAAAGGAACACAGCCCTGAGCTTCAAGATACAGGCTGCCCAAAGTCACCCCAAAACCATAGACATCTCATAACTCATTACTAGACATTTCATTACACTCCAGAGAGAAGAAATACAGCTCCATCCACCAGAACATCGACACAAGCTTCCCTAACCAGGAAACCTTGACAAGCCACCTGTACAAACCCACACACAGCGAGGAAACGCCACAATAAAGAGAACTCCACAAACTGCCAGAATACAGAAAGGACACCCCAAACTCAGCCATTTAAACAAGTTGAAGAGACAGAGGAATACCCAGCAGATAAAGGAACAGGATAAATGCCCACCAAACCAAACCAAAGAGGAAGAGATAGGGAATCTACCTGATAAAGAATTCCGAATAATGATAGTGAAATTGATCCAAAATCTTGAAATTAAAATGGAATCACAGATAAATAGCCTGGAGGCAAGGATTGAGAAGATGCAAGAAAGGTTTAACAAGGACTTAGAAGAAATAAAAAAGAGTCAATATATAATGAATAATGCAATAAGTGAAATTAAAAACACTCTGGAGGCAACAAATAGTAGAATAACAGAGGCAGAAGATAGGATTAGTGAATTAGAAGATAGAATGGTAGAAATAAATGAATCAGAGAGGATAAAAGAAAAACGAATTAAAAGAAATGAGGACAATCTCAGAGACCTCCAGGACAATATTAAACGCTACAACATTCGAATCATAGGGATCTCAGAAGAAGAAGACAAAAAGAAAGACCATGAGAAAATACTTGAGGAGATAATAGTTGAAAACTTCCCTAAAATGGGGAAGGAAATAATCACCCAAGTCCAAGAAACCCAGAGAGTCCCAAACAGGATAAACCCAAGGCGAAACACCCCAAGACACATATTAATCAAATTAACAAAGATCAAACACAAAGAACAAATATTAAAAGCAGCAAGGGAAAAACAACAAATAACACACAAGGGAATTCCCATAAGGATAACAGCTGATCTTTCAATAGAAACTCTTCAAGCCAGGAGGGAATGGCAAGACATACTTAAAATGATGAAAGAAAATAACCTACAGCCCAGATTATTGTACCCAGCAAGGATCTCATTCAAGTATAAAGGAGAAATCAAAAGCTTTGCAGACAAGCAAAAGCTGAGAGAATTCAGCACCACCAAACCAGCTCTCCAACAAATACTAAAGGATATTCTCTAGACAGGAAACACAAAAACGGTGTATAAATTCGAACCCAAAACAATAAAGTAAATGGCAACGGGATCATACTTACCAGTAATTACCTTAAACGTAAATGGGTTGAATGCCCCAACCAAAAGACAAAGACTGGCTGAATGGATACAAAAACAAGACCCCTACATATGTTGTCTACAAGAGACCCACCTCAAAACAGGGGACACATACAGACTGAAAGTGAAGGGCTGGAAAAAGATTTTCCATGCAAATAGGGACCAAAAGAAAGCAGGAGTAGCAATACTCATATCAGATAAAATAGACTTTAAAACAAAGGCTGTGAAAAGAGACAAAGAAGGTCACTACATAATGATCAAAGGATCAGTCCAAGAAGAAGATATAACAATTATAAATATATATGCACCCAACACGGGAGCACCGCAGTATGTAAGACAAATGCTAACAAGTATGAAAGGAGAAATTAACAATAACACAATAATAGTGGGAGACTTTAATACCCCACTCACACCTATGGATAGATCAACTAAACAGAAAATCAACAAGGAAACACAAACTTTAAACAATACAATAGACCAGTTAGATCTAATTGCTATCTATAGGACATTTCATCCCAAAACAATGAATTTCACCTTTTTCTCAAGCGCACATGGAACCTTCTACAGGATAGATCACATCCTGGGCCATAAAGCTAGCCTTGGTAAATTCAAAAAAATAGAAATCATTCCAAGCATCTTTTCTGACCACAAAATTGAGATTAGATCTCAATTACAGGAGAAAAACTATTAAAAATTCCAACATATGGAGGCTGAAAAACACGCTGCTGAATAACCAACAAATCACAAAAGAAATCAAAAAAGAAATCAAAATTTGCATAGAAACGAATGAAAATGAAAACACAACAACCCAAAACCTGTGGGACATGGTAAAACCAGTCCTAAGCGGAAAGTTCATAGCAATACAGACACATCTCAAGAAACAAGAAAAAAGTCAAATAAATAACCTAACTCTACACCTAAAGCAACTAGAAAAGGAAGAAATGAAAAACCCCAGGGTTAGTAGAAGGAAAGAATTCTTAAAACGTAGAGCAGAAATAAATGCAAAAGAAACAAAAGAGATCATAGCAAAAATCAACAAAACCAAAAGCTGTTTTTTTTTTAATTTTATTTTATTTTTAAACTTTACATAATTGTATTAGTTTTGCCAAACATCAAAATGAATCTGCCACAGGTATACATGTGTTTTTGAAAGGATAAATAAAATTGACAAACCATTAGCCAGACTCATCAAGAAACAAAGGGAGAAAAATCAAATCAATAAAATTAGAAATGAAAATGGAGAGATCACAACAGACAACACAGAAATACAAAGGATCATAAGAGAGTACTATCAACAATTATATGCCAATAAAATGGACTACGTGGAAGAAATGGACAAATTCTTAGAAAAGTACAACTTTCCAAAACTGGACCAGGAAGAAATAAAAAATCTTAGACCCATCACAAGCACGGAAATTGAAACTGTAATCAAAAATCTTCCAGCAAACAAAAGCCCAGGTCCAGACAGCTTCACAGCTGAATTCTACCAAAAATTTAGAGAAGAGCTAATACCTATCCTGCTCAAACTCTTCCAGAAAATTGCAGAGGATGGTAAACTTCCAAACTCATTCTATGAGGCCACCATCACCCTAATACCAAAACCTGACAAAGATGCCACAAAAAAAGAAAACTACAGGCCAATATCACTGATGAACATAGATGTAAAAATCCTTAACAAAATTCTAGCAATCAGAATCCAACAACACATTAAAAAGATCATACACCAGTACCAAGTGGGCTTTATCCCAGGGATGCAAGGATTCTTCAATATCCGCAAATCAATCAATGTAATACACCACATTGACAAATTGAAAAATAAAAACCATATGATTATCTCAATAGATGCAGAGAAAGCCTTTGACAAAATTCAACATCCATTTATGATAAAAACTCTCCAGAAAGCAGGAATAGAAGGAACATACCTCAACATAATAAAAGCTATATATGACAAACCCACAGCAAACATTATCCTCAATGGTGAAAAATTGAAAGCATTTCCTCTAAAGTCAGGAACAAGACAAGGGTGCCCACTTTCGCCATTACTATTCAACATAGTTTTGGAAGTTTTGGCCACAGCAATCAGAGCAGAAAAAGAAATAAAAGGAATCCAAATTGGAAAAGAAGTAAAGCTCTCACTATTTGCAGATGACATGATCCTCTACATAGAAAACCCTAAAGACTCCACCAGAAAATTACTAGAACTAATCAATGACTATAGTAAAGTTGCAGGATATAAAATCAACACCCAGAAATCCCTTGCATTCCTATACACTAATAATGAGAAAACAGAAAAAGAAATTAAGGAAACAATTCCATTCACCATTGCAACGGAAAGAATAAAATACTCTGGAATATATCTACCTAAAGAAACTAAAGACCTATATATAGAAAACTATAAAGCACTGGTGAAAGAAATCAAAGAGAACACTAACAGATGGAGAAATATTCCATGTTCATGGATTGGAAGAATCAATATCGTGAAAATGAGTATACTACCCAAAGCAATTTATAGATTCAATGCAATCCCTATCAAGCTACCAACAGTATTCTTCACAGAGCTAGAACAAATAATTTCACAATTTGTATGGAAATACAAGAAACCTCGAATAGCCAAAGCGATCTTGAGAAAGAAGAATGGAACTGGAGGAATCAACCTACCTGACTTCAGGCTCTACTACAAAGCCACAGTTATCAAGACAGTATGGTACTGGCACAAAGACAGAAATATAGATCAATGGAACAAAATAGAAAGCCCAGAGATAAATCTACGCACATATGGACACCCTATCTTTGACAAAATAGGCAAGAATATACAATGGATTAAAGACAATCTCTTTAACAAGTGGTGCTGGGAAATCTGGTCAACCACTTGTAAAAGAATGAAACTAGAAACACTTTCTAACACCATACACAAAAATAAACTCAAAATGGAATAAAGATCTAAACTTAAGACCAGAAACTATAAAACTCCTAGAGGAGAACATAGGCAAAACACTCTCTGACATACATCACAGCAGGATCCTCTATGACCCACCTCCCAGAATATTGGAAATAAAAGCAAAAATAAACAAATGGGACCTAATTAACCTTAAAAGCTTCTGCACATCAAAGGAAACTATTAGCAAGGTGAAAAGACAGCTTTCAGAATGGGAGAAGATAATAGCAAATGAAGCAACTGACAAACAACTAATCTCAAAAATATACAAGCAACTCCTACAGCTCAACTCCAGAAAAATAAATGACGCAATCAAAAAATGGGCCAAAGAACTAAATAGACATTTCTCCAAAGAAGACATACAGATGGCTAACAAACACATGAAAAGATGCTCAACATCACTCATTATCAGAGAAATGCAAATCAAAACCACTATGAGGTACCATTTCACACCAGGCAGAATGGCTGCGATCCAAAAGTCTACAAGTAATAAATGCTGGAGAGGGTGTGGAGAAAAGGGATCCCTCTTACACTGTTGGTGGGAATGCAAACTAGTACAGCCACTATGGAGAACAGTGTGGAGATTCCTTAAAAAACTGGAAATAGAACCGCCTTATGATCCAGCAATCCCACTGCTGGGCATACACACTGAGGAAACCAGAAGAGAAAGAGACACGTGTACCCCAATGTTCATCGCAGCACTGTTTATAATAGCCAGGACATGGAAGCAACCTAGATGTCCATCAGCAGATGAATGGCTAAGAAAGCGGTGGTACATATACACAATGGAGTATTACTCAGCCATTAAAAAGAATACATTTGAATCAGTTCTAATGAGGTGGATGAAACTGGAGCCTATTATACAGAGTGAAGTAAGCCAGAAAGAAAAACACCAATACAGTATACTAATGCATATATATGGAATTTAGAAATATGGTAGCAATAACCCTGTGTACGAGACAGCAAAAGAGACACTGATGTATAGAACAGTCTTATGGACTCTGTGGGAGAGGGAGAGGGTGGGAAGATTTGGGAGAATGGCATTGAAACATGTAAAATATCATGTATGAAATGAGTTGCCAGTCCAGGTTCGATGCACAATACTGGATGCTTGGGGCTGGTGCACTGGGACGACCCAGAGGGATGGTATGGGGAGGGAGGAGGAAGGAGGGTTCAGGATGGGGCACACATGTATACCTGTGGCGGATTCATTTTGATATTTGGCAAAACTAATACAATTATGTAAAGTTTAAAAGTAAAATAAAATTTAAAAAAAAATAAAAATAAATAAATTGTATATATTATTTTTTTCCTTTTCTCAAAAAAATATGATGGAATCATAATATCACCTTTCCCCAAGCATTTGGGATATCTCAATTAAAAAAAAAAAACCAAATCATTGCCTTTGGGAAACTTACATCCTAATGAAGGAAAGTGGTAACTTCCAAGTAAAGTACTGTATATGTATTATTTGGTAGAGAGGATTAAGATTTATGGGATATACTGGCTTTTGGAAACAGCAATACCTATATTTGCTCAGTATTGTTAAATGGTAAATTATATACTGTGAATTTGAGTATATTGTAAGGGAGTATCAGGGAGGTGAGTTGAGAAGCTGCTCAGCCATTCCCATTCAAAAAATATTTATTAAGTATCCACTATTTTTCTAATTTATAATAAAGGGAATGTCAAACATCCCCATCTCATTGTATTTACCATCTAAAACTGAGTGACACAGACACAAAAATTATGTGTGTAATAAAAAGGTGTATTATAAAGTGACAATTGCTTTGGGAAAAATAGAGGTACGTCTGAAGGATTACATATATGAATGATAGACTTAAATAGCCCACCAATTTTCCAATTAAAAAGACATACACAAAGACACGCAAGACACAGGGATCATGAAATTTCATAATATACACCAAAGATAGAAAACATAAAGCTCCTAGAGAGAAAGTAATTCGACTTTCTATGGTTAAGGATCAGAAGTATCTGACATTATAACTAAGGTATCTTAAAATAATTTAAGATTTTGAGTAAAAAAGAATTGAATATGATCTATACTAAATCAAACTACAAATAAAGCATTTGGATAGATGTTTTGTCTTAATTTCCCAAGGAAACAAAATTTACATTCCCTTGTTCTTAGGAAATTGAAAGATTGATTAGACTGGCTCTACCAAAATGAAAAGTCAATATAAAGGATTATAGGAAACAAGGAATCTAACTCCAGTGAGAGGAAAAGAAAATTTCTAGAACAATGACAGCTAAGCTGTAGACCCAGAGACAAACCAGATTTAATAAAAGATAAAAAAGGTTCTAGGAGAAATGGTTCCACAGGGGAGAAATTAAATAGATTCCATCATGTGTTTTATATAACTTTTCACCATCACACATTGGCATTATCTATAATACATTCTTCACACATTCATCAACATCGACACAATTAAGAAATTTGAAAAACTGGAAAGAATATATGCCTATTTTCTACAAATTTTACATTAAATCATAGACAAGTATTTTAGGGGTGTCTATCAAAAATTTTTTTAATTCAGCAGAATAAAACTGGCTCAAAGGAGAAATTGAGATTTCAATTCAATTGTGTTTGTATTCACAATGCATGAATACACATATTGTGTATTCTCAATTCAAATGTATATCTATACACACACATGTATGTAAGAGTGTGTACATATTACACTTAGCCCATTAAAGAGGAGAAGGCAATGGCACCCCACTCCAGTACTCTTGCCTGGAGAATCCCATGGACAGAGGAGCCTGGTAGGCTGCAGTCCATGGGGTCTTTGAGTCGGACACGACAGAGCGATTTCACTTTCACTTTTCACATTCATGCATTGGAGAAGGATATAGCAACCCACTCCAGTGTTCTTGCCTGGAGAATCCCAGGGACGGGGGAGCATGGTGGGCTGCCGTCTATGGGGTCGCACAGAGTCGGACACGACTGAAGTGACTCAGCAGCAGCAGCAGCCCATTAGAGGAGGAAGATTTCTTAATGAACCTTGCCAAAAAACCATATTGCTAGGGAAAAAAATAATAGAAAGGAGAAAAGCAAAGACATAAACATCTGAATGCAGAGTTCTAAAGAATAGCAAGGAGAGATAAGAAAGCCTTCCTCAGTGATGCAAAGAAATAGAGGAAAACAATAGAATGGGAAAGACTAGAGATCTCTTCAAGAAAATTAGAGATACCAAGCAAACATTTCACGCAAACATGGGCTCAAAAAGGACAGAAATGGTATGGACCTAACAGAAGCAGAAGATATTAAGACGAGATGGCAAGAATACACAGAAGAACTGTACAGAAAAGAGCTTCACGACACAGATAATCACAATGGTGTGATCACTCACACTCACCTAGAGCTGGACATCCTGGAATGTGAAGTCAGGTGGGCCTTAGGAAGCATCACTATGAACAAAGCTGGTGGAGGATATGGAATTCCAGTTGAGCTATTTCAAATCCTGAAAGATGATGCTGTGAAAGTGCTGCATTCAATATGTCAGCAAATTTGGAAAACTCAGCAGTGGCCACAGGACTGGTAAAAGTCAGTTTTCATTCCAATCACAAAGAAAGGCAATGCCAAAGAATGTTCAATCTACTTCACAATTGCACTCATCTCACACGCTAGTAAAGTACTGCTCAAAATTATCCAAGCCAGGCTTCAGCAATACGTGAACCGTGAACTTCCAGATGTTCAAGCTGGTTTTAGAAAAGGCAGAGGAACCAGAGATCAAATTGCCAACATCTGCTGGATCATCAAAAAAGCAAGAGAGTTCCAGAAAAACATCTGTTTCTGCTTTAATGACTATGCAAAGCCTTTGACTGTGTGGATCACAATAAACTGTGGAAATTTCTGAAAGAGATGGGAAAACCAGACCAGCTGACCTGCCTCTTGAGAAACCTGTATGCAGTTCAGGATGCAACAGTTAGAACTGGACATGGAACAACAGACTGGTTCCAAATAGGAAAAGGAGTACATCAAGGCTGCATATTGTCACCCTGCTTATTTATCTTATATGCAGAGGACATCATGAGAAATGCTGGGCTCGAGGAAACAAAGCTGGAATCAAGTTTGCTGGGAGAAATATAATAACCTCAGATATGGAGATGACACCACCCTTATGGCAGAAAGTGAAGAAAAACTAAAGAGCTTCTTGATGAAAGTGAAAGAGGAGAGTGAAAAAATTGGCTTAAAGCTCAACATTCGGAAAACTAAGATCATGGCATCCGGTCCCATCACTCCATGGCAAATAGATGAGGAAACAGTGGAAACAGTGGCTGACTTTATTTTTCTGGGCTCCAAAATCACTGCGGATGGTGATGGCAGCCATGAAATTAAAAGATGCTTACTCCTTGAAAGGAAATTTATGACCAACCTAGACAGCATATTCAAAAGCAGAGACATTACTTTGCCAACAAAGGTCCATCTAGTCAAGGCTATGATTTTTAGAGTAGTCATGTATGGATATGAGAGTTGGACTACAAAGAAAGCTGAGCACCAAAGAATTAATGCTTTTGAACTGTGGTGTTGGAGAAGACTCTTGAGAATCCCTTGGACTGCAAAGAGATCCAACCAGTCCATCCTAAAGGAGATAAGTCCTGGGTGTTCATTGGAAGGACTGATGTTGAAGCTGAAACTCCAATACTTTGGTCACCTGATGTGGAGAGCTGACTCATTTGAAAAGACCCTGATGCTGGGAAAGATTGGGGGCAGTAGGAGAAGGGGATGACAGAGGATGAGATGGCTGGATGGCATTACTGACTCGATGGACATGGGTTTGGGTGGACTCTGGGAGTTGGTGATGGACAGGGAGGCCTGGCATGCTGCAGTTCATGGGGTCACAAAGAGTCGGACATGACTGAGCAACTGAACTGGGCTGAACTGAAAGTAGAGTACCTCCCCTTGTCCGTGGGGGATATATGTCAGGAAATCCAGTGGATATCTGAAACCATAGATAGTACCAAGCCTTACACACACAGTTTTTTCTTTTACATGCATTTTTATGATAGATTTAATTTATAAATTAGACATGGTAACAGAATAACAATGTAATTGTTAATAAAATAAAGTAATTTTACCAATCAATTAATAACAGTTATGTGAATGTCCTGTCTGAAAATATCTTATTGTGGAAATTTAAGGCTTTACACTTATCACATATGGTGACTGTAGCTTTTACAGTTTTATGCTAGGAAAACTAGTACAAATTTATGTTTCCTTCTTCATAATTTCACAGAGAGCAGATCTGTTCTTACAGATTTTAGCAACCTTAGCATTCTTTTTTTTTCTTTCCTTATTAACTTCAGAACTTTCACTTTTTCACTTAAAGGAAGCTTTATACAAGCTATACGGCTTCCCTTTGGCATATTCAAATCACCTGCATCACTACCCTTGCACACAGAGATGATTAAGTAAAATAACGGTTACTTGCACACAAGCACTGCCATATCATGCAACCAATCAGACAAATGTCAGGGTTACTCAGTGACTAATAGCTGGGACATACTGGACCAAGGGAATATTCACATTCTTGGGGGAACAGAGTCAGCAAAGTTTTCATCGTGCTTATCAGAACAGTGCACAATTCAAAATTGATAAATTGTTTATATCTGGAATTCTACATTTAATATTTCAGACCACAGTTGACCACTGGTAACCGAAACCATGGAAAGTGAAACTGTGGATAGGCAGAGACTACTGTATCTGTTCCAAAATATTAAGGGGGTCTGTGGTGACAGTTCATCATTTAAATGACGTTCCACTATAGTTTGAGTAAGCATAGTCTACTAAGTTGAGGCATAAAAATAGGTGAAGAAAGAAGGCTTCCCCAACACACAGAATACAGGATGTAAAACTATGACAAAAATATTCCAAAGCTAACATTCATAATTGGTAGCATTTCATCAGTTTATCCATTCCTTTAGTCTTATGTAATTAACATTGTTTGCAGTCGGCTTTCATGATATTATTCATTTCTAAACTAACAAGAATCCTGGAAATTCTGAGTCTATACTGTGGTACAGTCTGAGAGTTAAGTTTTGTCACTTTGAACTCCAATGTCTGTACCCAAGGGTTTATTTCTTCAGTTATCAATAGTTAAGGATAACTAATGTAATCCATCTGAGACTGTATTACTTTGTTTAAGACTTAATTTCTAACCTACAGCTTTTAGCAGAACCTACAAGTATTCACAGTAAAAAAAAAAAAAAAAAACTGCTGATAAGACTTAATGACTCTAATTAACTCATTATAGTAATTAACAGTATCAGATGATGAAATGTAAAATAATCTTTTGGGATTTAATTCAGGAGAATTTGATCAATATTTATCTTGAGGACAAGAACATATTAAGATAGCAAGGACATCACCACCTCTCCAGGGACTGTCAATCCTTCCTGCAAGAAATTTATATTAATGATATTTTACCTGCATTAATTAGCCTAGGGAAGCTGAGGTTCTTTTTTGATTTTACATCTCTTTCCATACAGATTTTGGCAATAATCTTGATTTTATATGTGAGTAAGGAAAGTACCAAACAAGTTGAGCTGTTTATTTAAATACACAATTATGGAGATAAAATACAAGCAGAAATAGACTATGAACACTGAAAATGGGACTTGAGAGATGATGAGTGATAACCAAAATGATAGTTGATTTCAATTTAAGAGTTGTAGTAAAATATAACTGTCTTTGTTGTTTTGTTTCTAGCTGTTAAGTTATTCCGACTCTTTGTGACCCCATGGACTGTAGCCCACCAGGCTCCCCTGTCCATGATATTTCTCAGGTAAGAATAGTGGAGTGGGTTGCCATTTCCTTCTCCAGGGGATCTTCCCAATCCAGGAATTGAACACAAATCTGACTATGTGTATTGTAACTTTTTCTAAATGTAAAAATATTAAAAATGAATGATTTCACACTTTTTGAAAGCTTTAATTTATGAAAGAACAGACACATGTGAAGCTGAAGAGATAGTCAAAAACTGTTTTTTTTTTTTTAATTTAAAGCTGGAAGATATTGTATCATGATTTTGTGAAGATAAAAATACCATTGTGTTAGTCACTAGAGTTGCTACACACAGAATTAAGAATAAACTAGATGATAAAGAGGGTGGGGGAAAGATTATTTGGAAGGGCAAAGTTTTCAGTACATGGAAGAAGAAAAGATTCAGTGTACAAGTTGTATTGCACACAGGAGCTGGTAAATAATATTTGCCATACATAATTCAGAGAAATACAATTGTAACAGATGCTAAAAAGTAATTTGATGTAACTGAACATCCTTTCCAGAATAAATTTTTTAAAAAGTAACCAAGAAAGAGTTATACAAGAAATAGTATGTATAAGAAATAGGAATGGCGGTTTCAATTATATTTACATATTTCTTTATCTGTATTTATCTAATCATGTAACCTAGAAAGACCCTAATGATGCAATTTGGCATGTGGCATTATTAAATTGCACACTGTCACTTCCAGACAAATGGTTGCTTCTATGATATTCTGCGTGTCAGTGTGGGTAAAAGGGTGATTGTTTTTCAACACAGAGCCACCACTCAGTTACGTCTCAAGTTCAACATCATACTGGCCAGTGAGAACTAAGTCCTCTCTATCTTGTATAGGACTGAGTGTTGTAGTCTATCTGCAGGCAATAGGAGTGATTTAATTTTTAACAGTTATTTTACTTCTCTCCTTGGAAACCTAGACTGGCTCATTGCCTCACACAGTTCCTTCCAGGCCTTTGGCCAGTCCTTGAGCTGAGTGAGTCCTCAGCTCTGAGCATTGGTTAATCATTTGAAAGCACTTCTGGGGACTTCTTTACTATTTTGATTCAGTACCTAACTATAAGTGAATAGTGGCAATAATGGGAGAATGTGGGTGAAAAAGACAAATTAATTAGTGAAATAATGGACATCCTAGTAAATGGCGCTGGGTCACACTGTTAACAATGTATATGAAAAGAATTAGGTTATTTCTGCATAAGCTAAATTTTAAAGTTTAGATATACTGAGGAGTGGAACATAAAATTAAAACAGTAAGAAAACATAGGTGAATATTTATAAATATTTATTGGTGTATATCACAGGATATACTTTCCTAAGCATAAAGCCAGGGAAATTATTAATGAAACTATTGATAGATTTGATGGCACAAATAAATATTAAATTTTAATGTCAAATTTAATGATGAATAAAGGAAAAAATTCAACAAAAATAGCTTAAATGTTACTGTACTAAATTTATACACATTTCTAGCAAACTTATATGAAAAAGTTCGGCAATCAATTGATATTTTATAAAAAGAATAAAGAATGAAACATTCAGGTAGAGAAAAGCATACACACAATTATAACATTTAGTCCATTAACAAGAATGAAGTATGAAACTACACATTGTTTTATTCCCTTTCAAGCAAACAATATTTTCTTCTAAGAAAAAAACAAGTCCACTCTGATTTCTTAAACTTTGCCAAGCATACTTCATGGATTTCTCCTTTTTGCATACATAATTTATCAGTTTTCAATCACCTGATATCCCAGCGCTGTCAGATTTTACTTTCGCTGCATAATACCCTATGTAGGAGGGCAAAAATGTCCGGCAGTACATTATCAATATCCTGGGCTCCAGGGATAGACGGACACAAACATGTAAATGCCACAGTGAAATATTTGGTAATTGTCTTGCTAATGCTTTTAGAGAAACAAGTGCAATCATGCCGACAGCCTGTAGTGCTCACGGAGGATTACAGAATCAATCTTCTTGTCTGAGAGACCACTCTTCCTAGTTCCTTTGCACACTCCAGGAACTGACACTCTCAGCAGGAATGCCATTATCAGTCTGGAAATGTTTCCGTTTTTATAATTCTTTCTTGCTACATTCATTCAAGGCTGAGAGAAAGCTTTGCTCTTTTCCTCTTTGCTTTTGAAATACTAATCCCTCTCTAACCTCACCAGAGATGATATTTCTCTTTCTAAAAGACAGCTCATGATGTAACTATTTCAGGCAAAGCACAGTTCATTGGTCTGGCTTTGTATCATGGAGTATATAGTCTTGCCTAGGTCAAATAAAGGCTTCCCTGGTGGGCTCAGAAGGTGCAGAATCTGCCTGCAATGCAGGAGACCTGAGTTAGATCCCTGGGTTGGGAAGATCTCCTGGAGAAGTAAATGGCAACACACTCCAGGATTGTTGCCTGGAGAATCTCATGGACAGAGGAACCTGGAAGACTGTAGTTGGACACAACTAACGCTTTCATTTTCACAGGTCAAGTGAAACCTACTGGTGATGGGATTTATCAGGAATTTCAAGTATGAGCCCCCAGATTCAAACTGAATTGTTTTACTTTTCCTGTTCCTCAATAATCCATTACTAATCTTACTTTTGTGGGCAATCTTTTTCTAAAACACTCTCATGGCATGGCCCTTTCAACTCACATAAAGAGTCAAGATGAGTTGAGACATATTTCCAGCTAAATCTGCTAAAAGCAAAGACCATAATTAGAAACAAAGTAAAATTTTCTACTCAACTGAATTTTTAAGCTTTAAGCACTAATGCCAAGTACAAAACAAGCTGATGAAAAATTTTAAGCACTGCAGAAAGGTTGTACTTTAAGCAAAATAAAAATTTTACTTTGACACATGTTTATATCTATAAACAATTTTATTTCCAGTTTTTTCTTTTTTTTTTTTTTTTTTTTTTTTTTTTGATTTCAAGTTGATTTCATGTAACTCTTTTTTTTTTTTTTTTTTTTTTTCTTTTTTTTTTTTTTTTATTTTATTTATTGTAAACCTGTGGCGGATTCATTTTGATATTTGGCAAATCTAATACAGTTATGTAAAGTTTAAAAATAAAATATTTCCAGTTTTTTCAATTTTTCAGTTATCTTGTGGAATAACTTCTCTCAATTTGTTTTTCTTCAAAATGAAGGAGAATATCTCCATATTTTGCCTTAAAAAGTTGTTATGGCCCCAAAAAAGAAGCTTCCTGGTACATAATATCCACACAGTGAAAAAACTATTAAAAAATTACTGAGATATTTTGAGCAATTTTGTCATTAGTAAAAGAAGTACACAAAACAGGTGACTTGCTGTCTTCTTAAACAGTTGTTAATTATGATTTAAACTTTAAATGATGCAAGATCAACAATGTGGGTATAATGCTATCACATGTAAAGCATCCATGTTCTCATTGATCCATTGATGACTATTTGCCTTTATTTTAAAGGCTGTTCAGTTTTGACTCTCTGACTTTTCCTCCCCTGCTCTTCCTATCCCTCCCTTAGCTTTCACATTTTTCTATTATCAACCTGCTTTCTGTGACATTTCTTTTTCTTTTACTATACTGTGAATTATGAAAAAAAACTAATTATAGTTGTTAATATAGAGAGAAGAAAAATTGGTTTCAGTGTTGATTCCATCCGTAAACAACAATGCATTAGACGTTTGCATACACATGTCTGCACATACATGTTATATATAAAATACCCTCTGGTCTCAAGAATATTTACGTTCCTGCTTTTCCTACCTAATTTATGAACAGCTAGCGGAGAAGGCAATGGCACCCCACTCCAGTACTCTTGCCTGGAAAATCCCATGGACAGAGGAGCCTGGTAGGCTGCAGTCCATGGGGTTGCTAAGAGTCGGACATGACTGAGCGACTTCACTTTCACGTTTCACTTTCATGCATTGGAGAAGGAAATGGCAACCCACTCCAGTGTTCTTGCCTGGAGAATCCCAGGGACGGTGGAGCCTGGTGGGCTGCCGTCTATGGGGTCGCACAGAGTCGGACACGACTGAAGCGACTCAGCAGCAGCAGCAATGTCAATTACCATATGGATACTTGATATGTTTTTTAAAATTGAGATAAAGATTGAAAATAAGAAGAATAGAGAATTGAAGGATCACATCACAAAACACTTATTCAAATTAACTACAAGAGTTAAAACTCTTAGTCTCATTTTTAAACTACTGCTTTCATTGTCATTGAGATAATTTATCAACCTTAAAAGGATCTCACCAGTTAACCATGCACAGTTTTATGTATACCATCTTACTTCGGCCTGTTACAATCAGTGGGAATCAGTGTGTTAAGTGGCATAGCTTATTAACAGGTAACTTTTAGCAGTTCTTCACTCTTGGTTTCAAAAGCAAATAATTTTGGAGTGATTATTTCACAGCTGAAATATGCCATATATTGTGTTTTGATAACTAAATACTTGGTGTTGGGGTTGCATGCAACTGTTATTCTTGATCAAAAGTATCGTCACTGAAAGCCATTCACATCAGGGAGTTTGCAGAACTCTGGTTGTGGTTTTCTAGTCATGTTATTAACTGATTAGGAGAACCATCCTACCAAAAATAGCTTAACATAGGTTTGGTAAAGTCCCAACTTGGAGAATTTTTTATTAGTAAATTTTGAGAGTCATATTTTCTGTCAGACTGAGCAAAATGACTAACAAACGACTAGCTATTTTGCAAATGGAGTATTTCCAGGTTTCACTAGTTTCAGTGTGGCAACTATAATTGAGATTAAAATGTATGTAAAGTCTATTCAAATAAATACATGACACATCGAAATACATGGGATTTACTTGCTGAAAATTAATGTAGAGGATATTTTTAATATATTACTTTAAACCAATTCATGTTGACTTATAGTTGTTAACCCACTTTGTTATTTGTAACATATTATCCCTACTGTTTACTAGGAAATTTAACATTTTGGTATAATAAACACCTATGCTGATTCATCCACAAAATGTAAGGGAAAAAGCCATAAATTTAGTTTTCAAAGACCAGTATAAACATGATATCAAATCCTGACCAGCACATTCTGAAAAATACAGGTTAATGCAATTCACGAACATAGACACAAACATCCTAAATGAAATCAGCAAACCATTTCGGTACTCTCTAGACTAGACTACACAGTTAATTTCACTTATAAAGAGAAAAGCAGCCTCTGCCATCCAGGAGCTAGCTTGATTTTGTCATCTAAGATTTGATATGTCTAAAAGATAGATTTTTAGTTTTGTTTAAATATAAATAATTTCACAGCACACCAACAGTAGACAAGGCAACCCTGAAACTGTAATAAATCACAACCAAAAAAAAAAAAAAGACAAAACTCTATTATCATGTCTGACAGGTACTTAAGTCCAAACTCATCAAGTTTTATACATCAAATAGCTTTTTGTATGTCAATCATGGCTCAATAAAGTGGTTTAAAAAATGACAATTGTGCATACCACAGAATAGCCAAACATTCCCCTGAATAGGTAAATATGAGTTATTACCATTCCATTACAATGACAACTTGATGGCTTTAGACTCGTCTCATTCCTTTCACTTTATAGATAAGACTTACTAAAATATCCAATCATAATACTGTCCCCATGTCCTGAAAACATCCAACATGTAACAAGTTCTGGCTTCCTGGTCCACTCCTGAAAAATCACCTAACTCACCCAAACGCTTTATGCTTCTTCTAACAGTACATTACTACAACATCCTCAATTCTCCACTGTGTTTATTCTCCTTTGCTGAAGCAATCAATAAACCCATACTGTCCAAATGACAGGTGTCTTTAGGGTGGTCTTTGGCTCAAGGCCAATGACCTCAACAATACAAGGATGATTTCACAGCCTTGAATCAACTTGTATGACTTAATACATATGAAAAATATGTGATTATCTGAATATATACAGAATTTGATGAAATCTAACATCTATGAGTTTTGAAAAGTCTTAGTAAATTATAGTCAGTTTTATTTATTAGATATACTTATTAAGGAGGGAAGGAAATGTAAATTATTTAATATTATAAAGTTCACATATAAACAAAACAATAACAAAAACCTTGAGTTGCCAGTCCAGGTTCGATGCACGATACTGGATGCTTGGGGCTAGTGCACTGGGATGACCCAGAGGGATGGTATGGGGAAGGAGGAGGGAGGAGGGTTCAGGGTGGGGAACACATGTATACCTGTGGTGGATTCATTTTGATATTTGGCAAAACTAATACAATTATGTAAAGTTTAAAAATAAAATAAAATTAAAAAAAATAAAAACATATAGTAATTTTAAATATTAAAAAAAAATGCTAAAAGTTTTTTTGTGTGTCAAGTAACAGGTAAGATATGCTCACAATAACCATTTTTGCATTTTTGGTATGTTCTATATTGAAGGTTTTATCCAATGACAGAAGAAAAAAATTAAATGAACAAAGATTGTAAAGAAATGCTGTGGCAGATGACATGACAGTGTGGGTTGGCCAAAATGTTTGTTTGGGCTTTTCCATAACGTCTTTGGAAAAAATCCACAAGAATATTTTGGCAAGCCCAATATAGGTCCTATTTGCCAAGTCACTTAAGTAGTGTCCGACTCTGTGCAACCCCATGGACGGCAGCCTATCAGGCTCCTCCGTCCATGGGATTTTCCAGGCAAAAGTACTATTAGACAAAATCAATTGTATTTTTATATATATGCAATAAACATTTTCTAAGAGATACCACTTAAAATAGCTTAAAGTGAAAGTGAAGTCGTTCAGTCATGTCTGACTCTTTGCGACCCCATGTACTGCAGCCCACCAGGCTCCTCTGTCCATGGGATTTTCCAGGCAATAGTACTGGAGTGGGTTGCCATTTCCTTCTCCAGGGGATCTTCCCAACCCAGGGCTCGAACCCAGGTCTCTGGCATTGTAGACAGACGCTTTACTGTCTGAGCCACCAAAATAGCTTAAAGGTGGCCCTAAAAAACAAATGAAAGATGTACATGATTTCTATGTGTTATATCTTTTAAACATCATAAGACCACATTTTAAGAAATAAGACAATATTTATTTTAATATCAATTCTCTCCAAATTCTGATTCATTTGTAGACTAGACAATAAAAATTTTTTCCAGAAATGTCAACCCTGTTCTAACATTTATATGGAATACAAAAGACCAGGAATAGACAAGACAATATCGAAAAGAAAAAGAACAAGTACCAGCAGCTTAAAGTGATAGTAATTAAAGCAGTGTGCTATCGGCCCAGTGATAGGCAAAGAGACACGTGACAGATGAAGAGGTTAGACTTACCAACTCATGTTTGATCTCTTCAGCTATAAAGAATTTAACTCTACAAAGAAGTGAGGAAAAAATGATCTTTTCAATACCAGTTCTGGGACCACATTATGTCTATGTAGGATAGCTATATTAATACCTACTTCATGCCACATTTCCATGTCTACTGTTGATATAATTCTGAGAGGAAAAACAACAAATATTTCATGAAATAATGTAGGAGAATATCATAACTAGCCTGAGTTATGTACGTATATTTGGGGGAGAAATTAACCAAAAAGATAGATTGATAAATTGAACCATGTCAAAATTTTGAACTTGTGATAATCAATTGTCTCCAGTAAAGGGTGAAAAAGAAGTTGCAAAGTGGAAGTTGACAATGTATTATACAACAAGCACTCATATCTAAACTAAACAAAGAACTACAAGCAACAAATACAATGATCAGAAATCCTAAGGAAAACTACACAACAGATTTGAAGAGGTACTTCAGAAAGGAGATTTCCATATAGCCAGAAATACATGAAAAAACGAAGAATATATTTTAATTTGAGTAAACAGAAATTAAAAATCCATTAAGAAACCACTATACATTATGCAAAATATTTAGTCCAGAATGTCTATAGCTAAGATGACTGAGAGTACCATGCTGTAGGGATGAAGTAGAGCAACAGAAATTCTCCTACGCTAGAAGCAGTTGGGACCATAAATTGGAACATCTACTTCAGGAAATTCTTTGCTGTTAACTTTTAAAATTGAATCTACATGTAATCTATGACACAGAAATTCTACTTCTATGTATATTTCTAACAGAAATGCACACGCATGTGACCAAGAAGCATGTACAAGCAAATTTACCACAGAATTTTACCACTAAACTGGAAACAACCTGAATATTCATCAACAGCAGAATAAGTTATCATATATTCATGTAATGGAAAACACCCCACCAGTGAAAAGCAACCAACTATAAAAAAGAACATGATGATACAATATAATATTGAAATAATCTAGCTGCAAAAACACTTTGTATCATTCTAATACGGTGAACTCCAGTAAAATAGTTCCAATTTTTCTCTTTGTTTGGGCTTTTTGTTTGTTTTATGTGTGTTTGTGTGTGTGTTTTGTCAGGCTGTTCAACTTGCAGGATCTTAGTTTGCTGACCTGAGATCAAACTCCAGTTCCCAGAAGTGGGAGCATAGTCTTATCCACTGGACCACCAGTAATTCTCAGTATCAATTTAACTATGGTCTTAAGAGATCCATATAAAAGTAATTTATGTGTTTGTAATCTTTTCAGAATCAAGTAAGATTTAGTTGGATAATTTTACGTGATTTAATTGAATTTAAATGCAATTAATAATGTTCTCAAAATAGTTTAACTTCTCTTTCAGTCTTATCATCTCATCTGTATAGTCTACAATGAGGATTATTTCATTTGTTTTGAATGAATGAAAGGAATTTCCTATATTTATCAAATATATAGTATGTTACTGAAATTATTACTTAAGTTTATCTGTATATATTAGTAGATGATGCTGTGAAAGTGCTGCACTCAATATGCCAGCAAATTTGGAAAACTCAGCAGTGGCCACAGGACTGGTAAAAGTCAGTTTTCATTCCAATCACAAAGAAAGGCAATGCCAAAGAATGCTCAATCTACTTCACAACTGCACTCATCTCACATGCTAGTAAAGCAATGCTCAAAATTCTCCAAGCCAGGCTTCAGCAATATGTGAACTGTGAACTTCCTGATGCTCAAGCTGGTTTTAGAAAAGGCAGAGGAACCAGAGATCAAATTGCCAACATCCGCTGGATCATGGAAAAAGCAAGAGAGTTCCAGAAAAGCATCTATTTCTGCTTCATTGACTATGCCAAAGCCTTTGACTGTGTGGATCACAATAAACTGTGGAAAATTCTGAAAGAGATGGGAATACCAGACCACCTGACCCGCCTCTTGAGACATATGTATGCAGATCAGGAAGCAGCCGTTAGAACTGGACATGGAAAAACAGACTGGTTCCAAATAGGAAAAGGAGTTCGTCACGGCTGTATATTGTCACCCTGTTTATTTAACTTATATGCAGAGTACATCATGAGAAACGCTGGACTGGAAGAAACACAAGCTGGAATCAAGATTGCCGGGAGAAATATCAATAACCTCAGATATGCAGATGACACCACCCTTATGGCAGAAAGTGAAGAGGAACTAAAATGCCTCTTGATGAAAGTGAAAGTGGAGAGTGAAAAAGTTGGCTTAAAGCTCAACATTCAGAAAACAAAGATCATGGCATCTGGTCCCATCCCTTCATGGGAAATAGATGGGGAAACAGTGGAAACAGTGTCAGACTTTATTTTCCTGGGCTCCAAAATCACTACAGATGGTGACTGCAGCCATGAAATTAAAAGACGCTTACTCCTTGGAAGGAAAGTTATGACCAACCTAGATAGCATATTCAAAAGCAAAGACATTACTTTGCCAACAAAGGTTCATCTAGGCAAGGCTATGGTTTTTCCTGTGGTCATGTATGGATGTGAGAGTTGGACTGTGAAGAAGGCTGAGCGCCGAAGAATTGATGCTTTTGAACTGTGGTATTGGAGAAGACTCTTGAGAGTCCCTTGAACTGCAGGGAGCTCCAACCAGTCCATTCTGAAGGAGATCAGCCCTGGGATTTCTTTGGAAGGAATGATTCTAAAGCTGAAAATCCAGTACTTTGGCCACCTCATGCAAAGTGTTGACTCATTGGAATGGACTCTGATACTGGGAGGGATTGGGGGCAAGAGGAGAAGGGGACGACGGAGGATGAGATGGCAGGATGGCATCACTGACTCGATGGACGTGCGTCTCAGTGAACTCTGGGAGTTGGTGATGGACAGGGAGGCCTGGCGTGCTGCGATTCATGGGGTCGTGAGGGGTCAGACACGACTGAGCCACTGATCTGATCTGATCTGATTAGCACATCATCATTTTTATTTGCTTCATTTCATCAAAGGTAGTGATTATAGTTTATTTCCTTTGCCTGGTAGGATATAAGTCTAAATCATCAGTATAAAATTAAACTTGGCTTTTCTAATGCATAACAATCACGTTAACGTGGGCAAAGGCATGATTTTTATTGTACATTCTCCAAAAAAAGTAGGTCACTTTTTGAATTGTCAGTTGCAAAAATAGTACCTTGAGAAATAAAGTAAAATGGTAGATTTGAAGTGTTTCTCACTTTTTCAAGTTGAAAATTATATATGCTTTTAAGTCAGGAAGACAAAATTATACTTGGTTTAGCCCACTGTAACTGAAAAAGACTGCACTTTATTCTTTATTTGATGCAATAAAAAGTATTTGTAAAGAGATTATATTTCACTGAATCAACATTTATGCTAATTTTTCTGATATTAAGTAGAGAGGAAAGATATCGATTTTGTCACTTTAGTGATCATTTCCTAAGTAGGTTTCAATAGTTGAGAATAGGCAGTGGTCTATTATTTGCACTTTTTTATGTAGTTATATAAAATCATAAAGTTTCAAAAGCTAGAACAATAGGTTTATGCTATAAACGGGGTATACACTGGCATAAAGAATCTAGTATAGCAACAGAATCACAATTATTATTCCTAAACAGGGAATTCTTAAAAATAGCACTGAGTAATTAAACAGCATATGTTATTGCTAATAATGTTAACTTGCAAAAAATAAACATTTTAGGTAAAGAGTTAATATAAGATAGAAATAATTACTTATTTCTGTACAAACTATTTAAAAAAGATCTCCCAGCTTTGAGTTCTAGTTGACAAGTACAATATATATACGTGTGTGTGTGTATATATATATATATATATATGTGTGTGTGTGTGTGTATATATATATACACACACCCATACATATATATGTATATATATATATACTATATATATGTGTGTGTGTGTATGTGTTTATGTGTATACATGTGATAACTGAACATATGTATACATTGTGAAATGATTACAACAGATTAATTTAACACATTTATCACTTCACATAATTCCTCTGTGTATGTTGAGAATGTTTAAGATTTACTCATAACATATTTCAAGTATTCAATGTTATATTAACAACTATGGTCACCATGTTCTGTGTTAGATCCTCAGAACTTATTCATCTTCTAACTGAAGCTTTGCATCCTCTGGCAAGTATCTCCCTAACTTTCTCATCCCAGTCCCACAAATAATTGGACTAATACCAACGATTCAGTTCTGTTTCTATGACTTTTTAAAAAAGATACCACATACAACCAAGATCATACATTATTTATTTGTCTGTCTCAATCTGGCTTATTTCATTAGCATGATGTCCTTTAGGTTCTCATCCCTCACCTTCTATCTCTATGAATATTTTTACCATGAACATTTTATTTAAAATATTCATTTGATTTCAAGTCTCTCAAATTGTCCTTGAAACATATACTTCTATCAAATTGTTTTCAGAGAATGATTGCCCATCATGTAAATTGTAATATATTGTTAAGTGTGTTAGTTGCTCAGTCATGTCTGACTCTTTGTGACCCCGTGTACTACAGCCCGCCAGGCTCCTCTGTCCATGGAATTCTCCAGACAAGAATACTGGAGTGGGTAGCAATGCCCTCCTTCAGGGGATCTTCCCAAATAAGGGATGGAATCCAGACCTGCTGTATTGCAGGTGGTCTCCTGCATTGCAAGCAGATTCTTTGCCATCTGAATTACCAGGGAAGCCCAATATATTGTTAACAGAGGTAAATAGGAAATTTGTCTTTTATTTGAAAAATTACTTTGATTTATTTTCTGGGATACATATGCAAATAAAGGATGTTTTCTCATCTCCTGGACAAATGAGGGTGAATGAAATGCTGCTCATTGTTCTACAGTTAGTTCAATGCTACTTTCACTGCAGTCTTTTGGGGAATTTTTAAAAATCATGTCAGTAAGCAAACTCTGGGAGATGACGTAGTACAGGGAAGCCTGGCATGCTGCAGTCCAGGGATTGCAGAGTCAAACACGACTAAGCGACTGAACAACAAGAAGCCAATTGAGACATAGATGGTCAGTGACATTAAAATTTCCTATTACACACAAAATGGTAGAAATGATACAAGATTTATGACATATTTCCAAGATGAAAAGAGACATTCTTAAAATTGCTTTAAAGTTTTATTTTTTTCCTTAATTTTGAGTAATATGTTAGAACGTGGTCTTGGTTAGCATGTAATCAGTCATTGGCATTTATTTTAACTTTAATTTTTTTTTAAGTTGAAGATTTTAGTAGATATGCATTCCAAACTATCCTATTTAAAGGTATTAAACAAAAGGATAAACACTTCTATTTATTAGGGAAAAAAATCATTACTGCTGTTTACTCTTGTTGAAAAGAAATAAAACCAAAACTTAAGACGAGGCTGAAATATCAACAGAAGATATTTCATTCTTTCACACACAAAAAAGATGCATTTGTATTTTGCCCTGTGTATTCTTTTATTTTCTATTAATGAAAAGGTAGTGTAGCAAATGTCTTATTCATGAAGATTATATTCCAAATAAAAAACAAAGTTTCAAATAAATTGCATTTATAAGGAAACAAACTATTACAGAAATGATATTAACAACAAATTGTGTATCTACTTTATTTTTGATAACTCTTAGTATTCAACCTCTTGCTGCTGCTGCTGCTAAGTCGCATCAGTCATGTCCAGTCTGTGCGACCCCATAGACGGCAGCCCACAAGGCTCCCCCTCTCCCTGGGATTCTCCAGGCAAGAACACTGGAGTGGGTTGCCATTTCCTTCTCCAATGCATGAAAGTGAAAAGTGAAAGTGAAGTCGCTCAGTCGTGTCCGACTCCTAGTGACCCAATGGACTGCAGCCTACCAGGCTCCTCTGTCCATGGGATTTTCCAGGCAAGAGTACTGGAGTGGGTTGCCACTGCCTTCTCCATTCACTCTTTAAACTTTCATATATAACATAAATCAATGTCAACTATAGTAATTTTGCACATTTTATCCTTAGCACTATTTATCTTTTTTAAGATTGCACCATTTGTAACTGGAATTTTGTACCTTATGACTACTTTCATCTACTTCCATTCCCCTTTCCCCTGGTAACCACAAATATGATCTCTTTTTCTATGAGTTTGTTTGTTTTTGAAGTATAATCAGCCTGCAACACTATGTTAGTTCCTCTGTATAACTTCAGTTCAGTTCAGTCGCTCAGTCGTGTCCGACTCTTTGCAACCCCATGAATCGCAGCACGCCAGGCCTCCCTGTCCATCACCAACTCCTGGAGTTCACCCAAACTCATGTGCATCGAGTCGGTGATGCCATCTAGTCATCTCAGTGGTTCAATATTCCCATACATTACAAAATATTCATGATAAGTCTAATTACCAGCTTTCACTGTACAAAGATATTGTGTAATTACAGACTATATTCCCCTGTATTTTTTTTAATTTTATTTTATTTTTAAACTTTACAATATTGTATTAGTTTTGCCAAATATTGAAATGAATCCGCCACAGGTATACCTGTGTTCCCCATCCTGAACCCTCTTCCCTCTTCCCTCCCCATACCCTCCCTCTTTTGAAATAGGTAGAATATACTTTCACTGAAAGAAGATGGGGTGGCATTCTAACTTTCAGAACAGCTTTAAATTTCTCTGTATTAGAAGATGATTCAAGCTTCCACTGATTCCCCTTGCTCAGGAGTACATGAGATAAGTAATACATTGTATAAAGTTGCTGTGAGTTTTAGTGTAGCAACACAAATTGTGTTAAGATGGGGCTGTAGTTGACTTTTGAAAAAAAGTACAAGTGACATTCCTGGAATGATGTTTGAGGAACTTCAGGTCTAAGTTATTGATAATTTTAATTGGACACACCTCTTCTAATTTCTTCACCATTTGATTTGGCTATGTCTCTGTCTATATCTTCATGTATCTTCTGTAACTTCTGTTTATTAAAACTGTTACTATATAATTTGATTGGAGAAGGAAATGTCAACCCACTCCAGTATTCTTGCCTGGAAAATCCCATGGACAGAGGAGCCTGTCAGGCTACACACAATGGGGCTGCTAAGAATCAGACATGACTTGGTGACTGAGCACACATGTAATTTTATATATAGGAATTCATAAATATATCATAATTTTAATTTGGAAGGCATAACATTATAAAATGCCTTTATTTCTCATTTAAAACAACAATCCTTGCTTTCTTTATCTGGCATTAACTGTCATTTGATGTCAGAATAAAGGGCTCAGGGGTTTTACTTCCAGGGACTTAATAGTATGAGTAGTTACTTTTTCATCTGCAAGGAGCCAGGATCCTGCTTTTTTGCTTTTCTTTCAAATACACACCAGTGATCCAATGGCATTTCCTTCTATAGAATCACATTTTTTCAGCCAGCCTTGTCAAATATTTTTCAGAAGAAATGTTCAGTTTCCTGAGAGTAATTGAAAACTTCCAGGCACATGTTTTCAGATATTGCAGGAGTCATCCTCTGCATCTATAGCAGGCAGAAGTTATAATTCATTACACTGGGGTGTTTGCAGGCTGGTTTCCTACAGCTGACCTTTTCTCATTACTTATTTTCTTCAAGGCATATCGGATATATAATAAACACATTTATTTCAGTCTTTGCTTTTACAAAAAGTCTTAAAACAATGTCAGGCACATATACCTCAATGGAACAGAGTACTTGTACCAGTTTTATTCAAAACAGAAAACACTTTATATTGCAAATGGCATCCAAGGAAATTAAGTCAAATGATTCTTCTGTTAATAACTGTGTTTACTACCTAAGCTATATTTGTAAGGAATTTCATGGAAAAGCCAAAATTTACAAACATACTTATGAAAAAGTATTTTAATATGAATCTCTTGCTGTAAGTTGACAAGTTATCTCTTCCTCAAAAGCCTAAATACTTAACCCTGAAGCATAAGCCTGTCTCCTACAGGTTTTCATGTCTTTTAACACAAATTTCCTGATGTTTATTTTATATGATTCCTTTCAGGGACATTATATAAAAATAAATGAGGCAGAGAATAATTTTATGAAACTGTAAAACTGACTAATCAATTGTATTTAATCAGTAAATAATATCCCTATAGTCCTCTTATTCTCTCTTTAGATAGCATATACTATATATCTATATCTATATCTATATCTATATCTATATCTATATCTCTCTCTCTATATATATATAACATTTTTTACACAAAAGTTTTTTGGAACCAGTTGTGAATGTTTTTATTTGCTGCACAGTCAGGACTTTCTGAGCAGAAGTTGTTGGTATGTGGGTTAAAGAATGACTGAAGAGCAACTCATAAGTTAGAACTCTCAGGAGAGATATTGAGAGGCCTTTCTTTTACTCTCCAGGGATACTCCTTTACTTTCTAAAGGGCTGTAAAAAATATTCCATTCTTCCATCCAGGTAAATTTTTTATACTAGGGTTCAAAGGTTGGGTTAGCTGTGCAAACTGCCTTATAGAAGCTTCAGTGTCCATACTGCAGTTTCCTCTACTGTGGTAAAAACTCTCTCTTGAACATGCAAATAACATGTATTTGCCACATGGAATAATAGATCTTGAGAGACTGGCATTATTGTTAATACTCAAGAGTTGGTTTGGTCTCTGATGTGGCAATGTTGTGTTTAATGTCAGGATAAAATGTACACATTTAAAATATTAAAGTCTATGGAAATTATTTTTATATAAAATTTAGATATCATTATATCATAATACCAGAGAAGGCAATGGCACCCCACTCCAGTACTCTTGCCTGGAAAATCCCATGGACAGAGGAGCCTGGTAGGCTGCAGTCCATGGGGTCTCTGGGAGTCAGACATGACTGAGCGACTTCGCTTTAACTTTTCACTTTCATGCATTGGAGAAGGAAATGGCAACCCACTCCAGTGTTCTTGCCTGGAGAATCCCAGGGACAGGGGAGCCTGGTGGGCTGCCGTCCATGGGGTCGCACAGAGTTGGAAACGACTAAAGTGACTTAGCAGCAGCAGCAGCAGCAGCAGCAGCATATCATAATACCTTTATTTTACAAGACTGAGAGATTGGCCAAGATGGCAGATTGAAAAGACCCTGAGCTCACCTCCTTTCACAAGCACACAAGAATCAGAACTATTTGCTGAACAACCATTGGCAGAAAAGTACAGAATCTACCAGAAAAGATCTGCAACTAAGGACATAAAGAAGAAACCACAATAAGATAGGAGATGCTGACTCATGATAAACCAAGTCCCATACCCCTAAATGGGTGGCCCACAGACTAGCAATAATTATATTCCAGAAGTTCTCCCCAAAAAAGTGAGAGTTTGGAATCCTCTATCAGGCTGCTGAGCACAGGGGTACTGCACCACAAAGATGAACCCCACCAGGGTTTGAAAGCTAGAGGGTCTTAATTTCAAGAGTCTCACAGGACAAGGGGAAGTAAAGACTTCACTCTCAAAGACAGCACATAAAACCACACACTCCAGGAACTAGTGCGAAAGTAGTAATTTGATAGGAGCCTTGGCTAGACCTACTCGTTGGACTCAGAGTCCCCTGGAGAGCCAGGTAGTGGCTGCAGCTCACCCTGGGAACACAGTCAATGGCAGCAGCCATTCCTGATAGATCCTTCTTCCCAGCGGATGCTAGTTTTGGTGAGCACCATTGTGTAATCTTCTCTCTTGCTCACTAATGCCAAGGTCTGGCCCCACCAAAGAGACTCGGCTTGTGTTGGGAGACCTCAGACCAAGCAACTAACTTTCAGACAGTATGCCTAAAGATTTCCAGAATCCTAGCTACCTCTAGACACCCTTCTAGACACAACATTGCTCACCAGAGGGCCAGGACCCGATCTACCCATCAGTGAACAGGTTCCAATCCTGCCCTCCATGAAGCTGTTCTACCTCTGGATCAGCTTCACTCACTGAGAAAAGACTTTTAAACTCAAGAAAACCACAATCCCATAGCAGGTCAGCTGGGTCCCTGCTGGGCCCAAGCCCTGCCCACTAGCAGCCAACACAAGCTTTGGGACACCTGGATCCTGTACACAGTTGTGTCAGGAACTGCCCCACACAGTGATCTAACACTGGCTCTGGGATCCCTGGACCATACAGCTAGACTCCTGAACTAGATCAAATGGGATTTATCCCAAGGATTCAAGGATTTTTCAGTATCTGCAAATCAACTGATGTTATACAGTACACTAACAAATTGACTAAAAACCCTATGATTATTTCAATAAATGCAGAAAAAGCTTTTGCCAAAATTGAACAACCATTCTTAAAATAAAATAAAGAAAAAGAGAAACTCTCAGGAAAGTGGGCATAGAGGGAACACATCTCAACATAACAAGCCATATACAACATACTTACAGCTAACATCTTACTCAACAGGAAAAGCTAAAAGCATTTCCTTTAAGATCAGGAATAAGACAAGGATGCCAACTCTCAACACTATTGTTGGACATCCTAGCCACAGCAAAGAGACAGGAAAAAGAAAAGACTACAAGTTGGAAAGGAAGAAGTAGAACAGTTACTGTTTGCAGATAACATGAAAATTCTAAAGATACCACAAGGAAATTACCAGAGCTCATGAATGGATTTGGTAAAGTTGCAGGATACAAAATTAACATACAGAAATCTTTGGCACTTCTATACACTAAAAACAAACTATCGGAAAGAGAAATTAAAGAAACAATCCTATTTACTATTGTGCCAAAAAGAATAAAACATCTAGGAATAAACTTACCTAAGGAGGCAAAAGACCTATACTCTGCAAACTATAAAAACTTGATGAAAGAAACTGAAGACACAAAGAAATGGAAAGATATACCATGCCCCTGGAGTGGAAGAATTAATAGTGTTTCAATGACCACAGTTGGTAAACAATCTGCCTGCAATGCAGGAGATCCAGGTTCCATTCCTGGGTCGAGAAGATCCACTGGAGAAGGGATAGGCTACCCACTCCAGTATTCTTGGGCTTCCCTTGTGGCTCCGCTGGTAAAGAATCTGCCTGCAATGCAGGAGACTTGGGTTCGATCCTTGTGTTGGGAAAACCCTCTGGAGAAGGGAAAGGCTACCCATTCCAGTATTCTGGCTTGGAGAATTCCATGGATGGACATGACTAAGTGACTTTCACTTTCACCCAAGGCAATCTACAGACTCAATGCAATTTCTATCAAAAGGCCAATGGTATATTTCACAAAACTAGAGTAAATAATTTAAAAATTTATATGGAAACACAAAAACCCTCAAATAGTCAAAATAATCTCGAGAAAGAACAGAGCTAGAGAAAACACACTCTTTGATTTCAGAGTACAAAGCTATGGTAATCAGCTTTATGTGATATTGGCACAAAAACCAAAATGTAGATCAAAGAAATAGAATGGAGAGTTCAGAAATTAACCCAAGCACTTCTGTCAGATGGGAAGTATATACAGTGGAGAAAAGAAAGTCATTTCAATAAGTGGTTTTGAAAAGTGGACAAATACATGTAAAAGAATGAAATTGGAATATTATCTAATATTATATACAAAAATAAACTCAGAATGGATTAGAGACCTAAATAAAGACATGACATCATAAAACTTCTGGAGGAAAACATAGGAAAAACACTTTTACTTAAATCATAGCCATACTTTGTGATTCTGTCTCCTAAAGCAAAGCAAAAATAAACACATGGGAACTAAGCTTTTGCACAACAAAGGAAACCATCAACAAAACAAAAAGACAACTTACTGAATGGGAGAAAATATTTTAAAATGATATGACTGATAAGGTGTCAATATTCAAAATATATAGACGGTTCATATAACGCAACATTAAAAAAAAAAAAAAGAGCAATTAGGTAAGGTACAGAAGACCTGAACATTTTCTCAAAGATTTCTCAAACATTTGTCAAAGATGGTCAACATGCATATGAAAAGATGCTAGACATCACTAAAACAAAGAAACGCACGTCAAAAACACAATAAGATATTGCCTCGTAGCTCTCAGAATGGCTATCATCATAAATAACACAAATAGCAAATGCTGTTGAGGATGTGGAGAAAAAGGAACTCTTGTACACTGCTGTGGGAATGTAAATTGGTGCAGCCAGTGTGAAAAACATCATGAAGGTTTCTCAAAAAATTAAAAATAGAACTACCGTATGACTGAGAAATTCCACTCTGAGTATATATGAAAGAAACAAAAGCACTAATTCAAAAGATACATGCGCCCCAATGTTCAGAACAGCATTATTTACAATTCCAAGATATGGAAGCAACCTACTGTCTATCAATACATGAATGGATAAAAAGATACACTGTACACAATGGAATACTACTCAGCTGTAAAAAAGTGAACAAAATTTTGCCATTTGTGAAAATATGGATAAACTTGGAAGGTATTATGTGAAGTGAAACAAGTCAGACAGAGAATGACAAATACTATATGTTATCATTTATAAGTGGAAACTAAAAACTACTGTAAATTTCTAAATATAACAAAAAAGAACATACTCACAAAGATAACAAATCAGTGGTCACCAGTTGGGAGAGGGAGGTGGAGGAGGGACAACACACAGTAGGAATTAAGAGGGACAAACTATCATATATAAAATAAGCTTTAAGGACATATTGTAGAACTCAGGGAGGATAACTAATATTTTTAATAACTATAAGTGGAGTATAATCTTTCAATTTGTTGAATCATAATATTGTACATCAAGTATGCTGCTGCTACTGCTGTTAAGTCGCTTCAGTCATGTCCAACTTTGTGCGACCGCATAGACGGCAGCCCACCGGGCTCCCCCGTCCCTGGGATTCTCCAGGCAAGAACGTTGGAGTGGATTGCCATTTCCTTCTCCAATGCAGGAAAGTGAAAAGTGAAAGTGAAGACGCTCAGTCATGGACTGCAGCCTACCAGGCTCCTCCGTCCATGGGATTTTCAAGGCAAGAGTACTGAAGTGGGTTGCCATTGACTTCTCTGTACATCAAGTATACTTCAATAAAAAATAAAGGACTCATAAGTAAGCAATGTCTATATTGCTTTATTTCACCATACTAGGACTGCAAGGAGATCAACCAGTCCATTCTGAAGGAGATCAGCCCTGGGATTTCTTTGGAAGGAATGATGCTAAAGCTGAAACTCCAGTACTTTGGCCACCTTGTGCGAAGAGTTGACTCATTGGAAGACTCTGATGCTGGGAGGGATAGGGGGCAGGAGGAGAAGGGGACGACAGAGGATGAGATGGCTGGATGGCATCACTGACTCAATGGACGTGGGTCTGGGTGAACTCTGGGTGTTGGTGATGGACAGGGAGGCCTGGCATGCTGCAATTCATGGTGTCGCAAAGAGTCGGACATGACTGAGCGGCTGAACTGAACTGACTGAAGTTCCATAGTAAAGTGAAAGTCACTCAGTCGTGACTGACTCTTTGCAATCCCATGGACTATACAGTCCATGGAATTCTCCAGGCCAGAGTACTGGAGTGGGTAGCCTTTCCCTTCTCCAGGGGATCTCCCCAATCCAGGGATCAAACCCAAGTTTCCTGCATTGCAGCCGGATTCCCTACCAGTTGAGCCACAAGGGAAGTCCAAGAACACCGGATTGGGTAGCCTATCCCTTCTCCAGCGGGTCTTCCTGACCCAGGAATTGAACCAGGGTTTCCTGCATTGCAGGCAGATTCTTTACCAACTGAGCTACCAAGGAAGCCCCACTAAGTTCCATAGTTAGAAGCATAACCATTGCAACTAATGCTAGCAAGTACAGTCATCCATGCTGGGGAACCATTTATTCAATTGCATTTTTTCTACATAACATGTCCCTACACAATTTTAAATGTAAAAAAATACCACTACATAGAAAAATAATATTTTAGAGTTTTTTTTTTAATCTAGAATGTACTAGATACTTTCTTCAACATAGAGCATAATTATATTCTACATTGCCACTCTTTGTTGGAGTAGCTTCAAATAATAAAACTAGAGAAAAGGAAAAATCAGTGGAACTGTATTAGGTACAAGGTACCAGAAAGGGTAGTGGAAATCACTGAACTATAAATTGCGGATTTCCCTAAGAAATTCTAGGAAACCTTTGAAGGAATTTTTTCGGTAGAAATTTCTTGGAATAGCTTTAGAAACTTTCAAATGTTTATTCTGTTCTTTCTTCTCCTTCTAGTTTTCCAAGTATATTTATGTTGCCCCTTTTAAATTCTCTGTAAGTGTTTGGATATTGTGTTCTTATTTGATTTTTTCTCTTGGCATGCAGTTTCAGAAGTTTCTATTTTCTTTTACCTAATTTGTTGATTCTTTCCTTGGCTGTGGCCCATCTACTAAAGAGCCGATCAAAGGAATTATTTCTAGTATGTGTTTTTGATTTATAGCATTTTCTGATACTTCATTAGTGTTTCCATCACTCTGTCTACATCACTCATCTGTTGTTGAATTTGATCTACTTTTTCATTTGGAGTTTAAATACTTTATTCATGATTATCATAGATTTCCTCTTATAATTACAATTTGTGAGTCGGTTTCTGATGATCTATTCAGACTGTGCTTTTCCTTGTCTTTAGCTTGCCTTATTTTTTGCCTGAAATCCAAGCATGCTATGTATTAGTTAATTAGAACCTAGGTTAATAGAGCTTTTCACTTTAATAGAGCTTTAGGTTTTTGGATTTATGCTAATTCAGCTAGGAGATAGGCTATGTTTGAAACCTGGTGTAGCTATAGGTACCAGGGACTTGAATTCTTTTTGTGTACTTATTTGTATTTCTTCACTTTGGGGTTCTTTATTCCTCCTCAAAAAAAAGTCTGAGTCTTGTGGCTCTTTCAGCTGTAACCCACTGTTATTATACTGAAGGTCTGTTGGCATGGTGTGGGGAAAAGGGGATGTTCCATCATTTTTAAAATCTCAGGTCACTTCAAACAATGGGCCTGTACCTTGAGGATCCCGTATTCAAATATATTTCTTCAGTGAAATGGCTGTTTTTCTCCCTGTCCCCTACTGCCTTCCCTGTCTATAGTGTCTGAATCAATTTCCATGAAGCCCTGTCCCTGTCCCTAATTCACTATATTTTTGTTTGTGGTTTCAGTTTTGTTTCTTTTTCCCCATGAGATGAGACAAGAAGGATAGAAGTGGGGTTGAGCTGAAGGAATTCCGTTCTCCCAGCTGGAATAGAGTTCCAACACCAGAGAATGGACCTTTGTTATGGAGAAGATTCAGTGTATTTCACAAGGATTACTTATCCTCTCCTCCTACCAGAGCTAGGAAGGTTTATTTCTTGAATTTTCACTGTGAGATCTTGGTGGGTTTCCTGGAGGTAAAACCCATGAATATGAGGAGGTCCCCTAAAACTGAGGAACACAGGGGTGGTTGATGAAAGGTAGTTCATATGAAGTAGCCTCTATCAATTTATCAAAAATACTATTTAAATGTCCCTACCAGTTTCTGGTTCCAGAGTCGTCTGTTTTAGGTAGACAGGTCTCAGCTCTCTCTCTTTCTAGGTGGACCTGTGTTTCCAGGTTTGGGGCTGATAATTCCCCTGTGATCTCGGTTCTTTGAGGGGTCTGGAAAAAAGTCACTGATTTTTAGGTTTTCTAGCTTTTTTGGTTGTAAGAATGGAACCAGTATTTCCCAAGATTTGTACATGTTAGTGCTAAAATCAAATCATCACATGGAGAAGCTTTAAACACCCAAGTCAAGGATAAAGGGTTCAACAAAGACAAGACCTAAAAAGCAACTTGCTCGTTTTTTAATTCTAGAATATTTGTGTGTAAACTAGAGTCAGCTTTAGAGATTCTGACCAATAACCTACTCCTCATATAAATGGTAGAAAGTATAGCCAAAAGTTTTCATTTTATTTTTTTTTTACTGTGCAAAACTTTATTTAACTTTACAATATTGTATTGGTTTTGTCACACATCAAAATGAATCCGCCACAGGTATACATGTGTTCCCCATCCTGAACCCTCCTCCCTCCCTATACCATCCCTCCGGGTCGTCCCAGTGCACCAGCCCCAAGCATCCAGCATCGTGCATCGAACCTGGACTGGCAACTTGTTTCATACATGATATTATACATATTTCAATGCCATTCTCCCAAATCATCCCACCCTCTCCCTCTCCCACAGAGTCCAAAACACTGTTCTATACATCAGTGTCTCTTTTGCTGTCTCGTACACAGGGTTATTGTTACCATCTTTCTAAATTCCATATATATGCGATAGTATACTGTATTGGTGTTTTTCTTTCTGGCTTACTTCACTCTGTATAATAGGCTCCAGTTTCATCCACCTCATTAGAACTGATTCAAATGTATTCTTTTTAATGGCTGAGTAATACTCCATTGTGTATATGTACCACAGCTTTCTTATCCATTCACCTGCTGATGGACATCTAGGTTGCTTCCATGTCCTGGCTATTATAAACACACCAGGTGTTTGTTTTAGATGTGATCAACACTACCATTTTTTTGAGGTGATTAAGCTTCTGTAAATTACCTTTAACATTTATGTGATATTACTGAAAATTTTATTTTACTTTTTAATTTGTATTTCTCAAGTATTTTCATGAGGTCAGTGCTTCCTTTTACATTCCCAATAGTGCTACATCCAGGGAACTATACATCCCCTCCAAATTCTAGACTACAAATTAATTGGAGACATAGGAATATATCTCATCAGTAAATAATATGAGGATAAAATAAATAAGCAAAATCTGAGACTCTTTCAGTTAGAGAACATTAATACTTATCAGATCAGATCAGATCAGTCGCTCAGTCATGTCCGACACTTTGCGACCCCATGAATCACAGCACACCAGGCCTCCCTGTCCATCACCAACTCCTGGAGTTCACTGAGACTCACAGCCATTGAGTCAGTGATGCCATCCAGCCATCTCATCCTCTGTCGTCCCCTTCTCCTCCTGCCCCCAATCCCTCCCAGCATCAGAGTCTTCCAATGAGTCCACTCTTCGCACGAGGTGGCCAAAGTACTGGAGTTTCAGCTTTAGCATCATTCCTTCCAAAGAAATCCCAGGGCTCATCTCCTTCAGAATGGACTGGTTGGATCTCCTTGCAGTCCAAGGGACTCTCAAGAGTCTTCTCCAACACCACAGGTCAAAAGCATCAATTCTTCGGCACTCAGCCTTCTTCACAGTCCAACTCTCATATCCATACATGACCACTGGAAAAACCATAGCCTTGACTAGACGAACCTTTGTTGGCAAAGTAATGTCTCTGCTTTTGAATATGCTATCTAGGTTGATCATAACTTTCCTTCCAAGGAGTAAGCGTCTTTTAATTTCATGGCTGCAGTCACTATCTGTAGTGATTTTGGAGCCCAGAAAAATAAAGTCTGACACTGTTTCCACTGTTTCCCCATCTATTTTCCATGAAGTGATGGGACCAGATGCCATGATCTTCGTTTTCTAAATGTTGAGCTTTAAGCCAACTTTTTCACTCTCCACTTTCACTTTCTTATAATACTATGTAATACATATATCCATTGATCTAACTGGCCATAAAATACCTAACTGGCTTTTCTTGAAAGAATTGCATCTTTCTTTTACTTATCACTTGGGTTGAATATACAAATGCTAGGAGAAAGACTGAAAAACACCTGACTCACAGGCTGGACACCAGAACATATGGTTAACACAGATCAGTCACATTCTCAATCTCTCAAAAAATCATCGAAAAAAAACAAAAATAAAAGCAAACTCACACAAATATATATGTATACAACTACAGGTTCATCAATATTATAGATATAAATATGCATTTGTATATATACAATACATAAACGTATAAGATATTGAGTTTAAATGCATGTTGAATTTAATACTAAAAGATTTAAAAAATATAGTGTTCAGAGAACTGATGTGATAATGGGTACAATATATTATATGAATCTTTATCTAGATCCCCACCTTCCGTTTCTGCAACCTCTACCACAACCCCATACTCATACACACGTACACAGATAACATTTATTCCAAGTGAGCATTTTGAATGCTGGTGATAATCCTGATATATCACATACACATTACTGCCTACCAAAGGTGCATACAACCCTCAGTGTAGCCACATATTCAAAAGTAAAATTAATAAAAGCCTCTTACATTTTATCCAGGCAACAGCCCTATTTGAATTCGCGGCAGAATAAAATGCTGGACCTGTCTGAACACAGTAAGATATTCTCCAGGCCATTGAATATTCTATTTCTTGTCCATTATTTTAATAGACTTAACAATTTGATCATACAAGACAAAAATGTATTCCTTTGTCCAATTATAAGAAAATTATACAGGAGAATACAATTCATCAATACATCTGGGTTGATATCTTACCTAGTAGAGACGTGACAAAAGTTGAATTATTTGGGGAAAACAAATCACATGGTTAATCAAAGAGCTCTTTAAGTAAAGGTCAGAAAAATTTTTTTAAAAAATGAAAGAAACTGGTTAAATTTTCAGGACGAGTAGACACTCTGACAAAATTGTTTACAACTTATTTCCAAAATAGAAAAATTGTTTTTTAGTTTAGAACCAAATAAAGCATACTGGGGAAATACCATAGTGATCACCCCAGTAGTATGTTCTTCCCTTTTCATGTGCATTAACATAATTTTGCATTTTTCTAGTTTAATCCAATGTAAAAAACAATCCCGAATTAAAAACAAATTTATACTCCAAACCTGATTTTGTATGAATTTTTAAAATATTATATTATCCACTAGAATGTTCAATAGATTGTCAGTTGCTAGTATTCTGAAAAAAAAATCAGGTATTAAAATAAAAATTTCAAATTTACCTACATATGAGCCCACCTTTCAGTAAAGGGAGAAGGCAATGGCAACCCACTCCAGTGCTCTTGCCTGGAAAATCCCATGGATGGAGGAGCCTGGTGGGCTGCAGTCCATGTGGTCGCTAAGAGTCAGACATGACTGAGCGGCTTCACTTTCACTTTTCACTTTCATGCATTGGAGAAGCAAATGGCAACCCACTCCAGTGTCCTTGCCTGGAGAATCCCAGGGACGGGGGAGCCTGGTGGGCTGCCGTCTATGGGGTCGCAGAGAGTCGGACACAACTGAAGCGACTTAGCAGCAGCAGCAGCAGCTTTCAGTAAAATTTAGCTATGATTTTATTGTATGTTAAATTCTTAATGTTAATACTTAAATGCATTTTCTAACTAATCCTAATAGTTTTGCACAAACATTCTATAATTATTCAGATTTCACAGATGAAGAAACTGAGGCTTAGAAGGTTTAATAAATATTACAAGATCACAAAAGCAATGACAAAGATTTGAACTGAATCAAAGATCTCTAAAACTGAAATTTAGGAAATTCTATACCACACAGCCTTTCCATCATTAATTGTTGATTCACCCTGAATCCCTCACATTGCCCATAAGGTTCTCTGCTTACATCATCAGCCTCAACTGTCTCTTTCTACTCCAGATTTGGCCACAGTAATCATGTTTGTTTGTTTGCTTTGTGGCCAGTTCCACCTTTTTGCTGCTTTAAGCTCTTCGTATGTGTTTGTTCTTTCTGCTTGGAAATTTCTTATCCTGGGCAAATCCAATTGTTTAGGTACTGTCATAAATGCAGCTTTCTGAGAGAAGTCTTCCCTTTCCCGTTCCTCTCAGACCACAGCAAGTATTGGTTTTACTATTTCCTGTTGTTTGCTAGATTCACCTTTAGTGTTTTCTCCATGGCACATGAGGTTTATTTGGATAAATCCCCGTGTAGCTGCTTAACATCTCCTATCACTCTTAGTACAGGTGGCACAGTACTGTTCATTGCTGTATCTATAGTGCCTAAAGCAGTGTAAGCCTTCGTGTAAGCTAAGCACAGGATAAATATTTTTCAATAAATGAAAAAAATAATGAATTAATTAGCAACATATAAGATTCTCTTTGATATTTAGGTAGACTATATTAGAGATGTACAAAAATATTTTAGGGAAATAGAATATTTTTCAGGTCCATGAGGTGTGTCTGAGTGCAATAATACATCTGGAGAATATTTCATTCAATCATAAGTGGAGTATAAGATCTTTCAAAAGTAAAAGTAGAAAAGGCAATTGTCCAAGTTTCTGTTAACTCCGTACTATAGCTGGAATTATCATATGGAAATACAATTGCGATCACACCTCCCCTGGGCTTGACACACAGCAATAACTTCCAAACACACTTAGAATAAAAAACAACTTCCACATAGGAGCCCATCTGATCATTATCTCGATGATAGCACCCCCTGCTGTGGAGCTGGGTATACCAAACTTAATTTGAAGTCATTAAAATTTGAAGTGTTTCCCTAATTTTCTTTATCCTAACTCCACACTCTCCAAGAAACTGAACCATAGCCAGATAATTTTTATCAAACTTACCTCGCCACACCTCCGATGGTTAAAACATTGCCAAGACTTCAAAAGCTTAGTTTTGTTAGTACACAAATCAAAATTCATAACATGCTGCCTTCTCTCAACCCATGCTTCTTTTTGCTCTCTGTACTTCAGCAACCATTGCTGTTTTCTGTTCCTCTAACTCTCTTCTGCCACAAGACCTGGGCACCTGTTATTTTCCTTCTCCCTAAATAATTCCACTCACTCCCTGAATCCCTAGCTAACTAGATTTTCTTAGTGTCTGCTTCACTTCTTCCTGAGAAATTTCTTTGGTTTCCCCAGCTTCTTAAATCTCTGATTTTAAACTTTTGTAATCTCCTACATTTATTACAGAGGTAATTGTGTGTGCATTTAAAATTAATATCTGTCTCCTTCACTTTAGATATTAATATTATGTGAACAGAGATTGTTCTCTGATTCTTGCCTCCTTTAACACCTAGCATGGGCCTAGCATACAGCAATTTTAATATATACATTTGTCAGGGGAAAAAAAAGAAAATAATCAACACGCTGATATCTGGGATCCTAGATAGTTTAATCACAGGGAGCGAAAAGTGCTTTCAATTTCTGAAAGTGTATGGTTCACTTAAGAATTGTTTTGGAAATATTAACTATACTTCCTATCAAAAAATTAAACTTCCTCTCCAACTGTGAATCTCCTATATGCAGCCACCTGTAAGTGAAGCATAAACCTGTTTCAGTTTGCAGAAGAGTTAGAGTAGCCATTCACCGGCAGGATGGTTAGTATTCCAGAAGTGACCAATTCCAGAGATTGTGTGTACTAGGAATGCTGGAGATGATGCTCTTCCAGTAAGAGAGTCAGGTTCTCAACCTCCCATATTGAAAATGGAAAAGGCAGAAAGGATGAAATTCTATGCTTAAAATTAATGGATTAGACATTCTAGGGAAAAAGAGGCTCAGTGGAAATGACATTATATATAATTAAGGCATATGACTACAAATGTATATGTGTGTGTGTGCGCACACCTGCAAGCTCAGTCACATCCAACTGTTTGTAACCCCATGGATCATAGCCTGCCAACCTTCTCTATCCATGGAATTTTCCAGGTAAGATTAAGGGAACAGGTTGCCATTTCCTATTCCAGGGGATCTTCCTGACCCAGGGATTGAACCTGTATTTCAGGCATGTTCTTTACCACTGCGCCACCTCGGGAGCCCCATAACTACCAATAATAATAAAAATAACCACTAAAGGTGTTGAGCATTCCCAAAATGCCAACTTGAAAGTCGTTCAGTCGTGTCTGACTCTTTGCGAGGCCATGAGTAACAGAATTCTCTAGGCCAGAGTACTGGAGTGGGTAGCCTTTCCCTTCTCCAGGGATCTTCCCAACCCAGGGATCAAATCCAGGTCTCCCACACTGCAGGCAAATTCTTTACCAGTTGAGCCACAAGGAAAGTGCCATGCACTTTGCAAAAGAGAATAGCTAATTCCCAGATGAGAATGGAATCCTAGCCGACTTCCAGCTCTAGTTTCAGTTCTCTTAGTCTGTTTAAGCCACTAGTTTAGAAACCAAGCATGCACATTTACAATGAGAATGAAAAGTGAAGAAACAAACAAATTCTTTTTTCTTCTAAAGAAAGAAGACTCATTTATCATATTTAACAATAAACTTATACACACACACACACTCACACACACACACGGGACCTGAATGACTCTATTTCTCTGGAAATAAAGAGTATTATTCTTGTACGAGACAGCAAGAGACACTGATGTATAGAACAGTCTTATGGACTCTGTGGGAGGGGGAGAGGGTGGGAAGATTTGGGAGAATGGCATTGAAACATGTAAAATATCATGTATGAAATGAGTTGCCAGTCCAGGTTCGATGCACGATACTGGATGTTTGGGGCTGGTGCACTGGGACGACCCAGAGGGATGGAATGGGGAGGGAGGAGGGAGGAGGGTTCAGGATGGGGAACACATGTATACCTGTGGCGGATTCATTTTGATATTTGGCAAATCTAATACAGTTATGTAAAGTTTAAAAATAAAATAAAATTAAAAAAAAAAAAATGAGCCCTCTGTGTGAGGTTCTATACTACCTTTTTAAGAGAGATGTCAGCATTTAAAATCTCTGGCAGCCAATAGTTTACCTTTGCTAATTCAACCAATGTTTATTGAGTAGCTCTTTACTTTGTGTGTCAACTCCAGTTAAATGTTAAAGTGCTTACAATAAATATTCATGAATTTCATATTTTATACATTAGAAACCTTAGTTATCAAAATATTTAATTGTAGTTTTCATATTAATTTTTTGAAGAATATAATTTTTGAAAGTAAGAATATCTCTGTAATATCACTGCACATGTAATAGAACATTGTTGGCACCAAAAAATTAAAAAAAAAAAAAAGAGAGAGAGAGAGAGAGAAAAGCCCTGGTCACATCCTTCCCTAACACTATATACTTTCTTATTTCCAGATTAGTCACCATCCTGACCCAAAATTTCATCATCATAGCAGGGTTTGGCCTATATTTTAAATATCATTTAATAGATCATAAGGTATACAGTGTTTTGTTTGTTTTCTTTTAGTGTTAAACTTTAGTGACACCACCCATGTTGTTGTATATAATCTTATTACCACATAATACTCTATAGAAAGCATATTATATAACTTATGTATTTTATCATTAATAGATATTTGGCAAGTTTCCAAGTGTTTGAATATTAAAAATTCTTGACTATCATGTTTCTAGAAGGTAGTTTCTAGTTCTGTGCCAAAATTCTCAATATTATTTAAGTACATGGCAGACAATACCATTATCTATCACATCTATTTCTATTGTGTTTTTTGCCATTTGGTTTTACTAATGTTTTCTGATCTACTCATATTTAGCTATTTTTATTGAGTGCCAGAAAGGATTTATTTTTACTCACGTCAGGGACTTAGGTTATAGGTAAATGCAGTAAAACAGAAAGTTAATCCTGCAGAAGTTATCACTTATGTGATGATGACATATTTTATAAATTCTGGTAAATATTACCTTTAAATTGTTATATTTATCATGCTGCTGCTGCTGCTAAGTCGCTTCAGTCGTGTCCAACTCTGTGCGACCCCATAGACGGCAGCCCACCAGGTTCATATAGCTAAATTTGACTTATGTCTATCATTTTATTGTCAACAATGCATCCATTCTTTTATGTTGATTTTTTTCCGTTTTCCTTGTTTTTAACAGAGTACTTTCTATTATTTTTTCTCCTCTAGTAATTTATTGATTACACACATAATTTTAGTGATTATACCAGAAATTATGTCTTTTACTTCTGATAACACTAAGTTAATGAGTTTCCAAAACAATACAAGGACTTTAGAAAGTCCTTAATTTCGTTTATTCCCCTCTGCTTTTCAAGTTATTATTTGGGGATGCTAGTTCTTCATTTTCAACTTAAGCCTTGAAACATCACACATCCACTTACTCTTCTGGGAATTTCTGAATTCCATTATGGAATGAGCAAACTCTTATTCTATAAAATGAAGGGCACACGAAGGTGACATAGAGCCAATCCCTAGTTTAAAATCAATCAGAGCCCACTCTAGGCAGGATCATTTGAATCAGAGTTGATGAACATATTAATGAGGGAAATAACTGTAGTTTTAAGCCACTGAAATCTTAAGGTTGCTAGTTAAGCAGTATTATTATTGTAGCAATATTTGACTGAGATAGAAATTAATACCAAGGAATAGGTACAGTTGAAAGAAAAAAAAATGAAACTAAAATAAGTGGTTATGACTTTAGGGCAAGAGGCAACAGTAAAGAAACTATTTTTACAATTTGTAAAACTGTATGCTATAAAGAAGCTGCTATAGATGGTTGGTATATATAATGATCTCTATTAGGTACTGTCAAATATTTGGCATAACTGTCACATGTGATAACTTGGAAGGCAGAAAAGATACCTAATTAACTTGTTACATGGGGTAAAAGATTTTGAGGCAGAGTGTTGAATATATAAGTTGGCTGTTGCTATCTTCATTTCATAAAGAACTATAAGAAATTGAGGTGAGAATAAATACACCATCCAGTTTGCAAATGAAATTTAGAAGGAATAGTGCCCAGAGGAAATATTGGAAAGTTACATTGTTTCTCACTAGATCAATGCAATGACAGTTTCAGCTGAGAGAGGAGGGACCTAGGGCTCCATCATGAAAGATGTTTCATGGTAAACCGGTAAGTGCTAAATTAAGTATGTGGCTATAGACCTCTGTATTAGTACTGTTAAGAAAATTCAAATGGCGCTTATACTATTTTAGCTAAATAAACAGTTTCTAAAATGATAAAGACAGGGACACAATAAAAATATACCCCAAATACCCACAAATAAATCTAAAGTGAAAGGCAGCTTGCCGAGAACTGAATATGTGGTTTTGACACATGCAGTTAACTTGAATCTCAAGCTTTGTGTTTTTTTTATGGTACTATCTAAAAAAAAAATAGGACTTCCCAAGTGGCACTAGAGTGGTAAAGAACCCGCCTACCAATTCAGGTTAGACATAAGAGACATGGCTTCAATCCCTGCGTCAGAAAGATCCCCTGGAGGAAGGCAGTCAATCCACTCCAGGATTCTTGCCTGGAGAATCCCATGGACAGAGGAGACTGGTAGGCTACAGTCCATAGGGTCACAAAGAGTTGGACACGACTGAAGCAATTTAGCATCTAAAAAAAGTATATGACACATAAAAAGAGACCTTTGAGACCCCACTTCTTTATAGACAAAGAGTATACTGACTTAATGGATGGTTTGGAACTACAGTGTTGGAGAAACTTTAGAGTCCCTTGGACAGCAAGGAGATCAAAACTATCAATCTTAAGGGAGATCAACCCTGAATACATGTTGGAAGGACTGATGCTGATGCTTTAGCTCCAGTATTTTGGTCATGAGATGCAAACAGCCAACTCATTGAAAGAATCCCTGATGCTGGGAAAGATTGAGGGTAGAAGAGAAGAGGGCCTCAGAGGATGAGATGGCTGGATGGCATCACTGATGCCATGGACATGAACTTAGGTGAACTTCGAGAGATGGTGAGGGACACGGAGGTCTGATGTACTACAATTGGTCAGACACAACTGAACGACTGAACAACAACAACATACTGACTTTCAGCAAGCTCCAAGACATTTTTCACCATAATATCTTCAGAAGCATACTGCTGCTGCTGCTGCTAAGTCGCTTCAGTCGTGTCCGACTCTGTGCGACCCCATAGACGGCCTCCCACCAGGCTCCGCCGTCCCTGGGATTCTCCAGGCAAGAACACTGGAGTGGGTTGCCATTTCCTTCTCCAATGCATGGAAGTGAAAAGTGAAAGTGAAGTCGCTCAGTCGTGTCCACCTCTTTGCGACCTCATGGACTGCAGCCTACCAGGCTCCTCCGTCCATGGGATTTTCCAGGCAAGAGTACTGGAGTGGGGTGCCATTGCCTTCTCCACAGAAGCATACTAGAATGGTGGAAAAGAAAGAATGGATGGAGACAAAAGCTCGGGAAAACCAGTAAACTGCAAAACAACTCAAAGGGAGCAAAATAAGTCTATTCTTTAACTCCAGGTTATGGGACCAGGAAATATTTTCCCAGCAAGATTTAAGAATAGTCAGGGTTCTATGACCACTACACACTTCTCTTGCTTCTCTCTTTTCAACTACAGAGTTGAGTGTGGTCTGTAATCTAAATTGTGCGTGTGTGTTTTTTTTTTAATTGGATACTATGAATTATGTATAAGAAATTGTAAGGCCTATGAATATAATAACCTTCTTCCAGAGTAGGTTCATCAGTCCTTAGGTAGACTTTAAAAACAGGAGCAGACCACCTCCATCTAATCAATAATGAGCTATCTGATAGCTTTTTCAGTCTTGTTTTAAGTCTCTATCTGTCTTTGGTTTGTTCCCATCCCTCCAGGGAAACAAACCTAAAGCCTGGAGTGTATCCTGCTGCTGCTGCTGCTGCTGCTGCTTCTGCTGCTGCTGCTGCTAAATTGCTTCAGTCATGTCCAACTCTGTGCGACCCCATAGATGGCAGCCCACCAGGCTCTGTCATCCCTGGGATTCTCCAGGCAAGAACACTGGAGTGGGTTGCCATTTCCTTCTCCAGTGCATGAAAGTGAAAAGTGAAAGTGAAGTCACTCAGTCGTGTCCGACTCTTAGTGACCCCATGGACTGCAGCCCACCAGGCTCCTCTGTCCATTGGATTTTCCAGGCAAGAGTACTGGAGTGGGGTGCCATTGCCTTCTCTGGAGTATATCCTAGGGCCTCTCAAATTTTGATTCCCTATCCTCAAGTTTCTGTCTCCATAGTAATGAACACTATAAAATTCCACTTTCCTCTTTAGCCCCTCTTTTCTTGGCTTCTTACACTGATATCTTATGTTGTTTATGGATTCAGCAAATGCTTTGAAGGAAACTGGGTTTCATGATCATTTCTCAACACCTTCCTTATCTCTGGGATCATGGATTCTCAAGATCCTGGCAGCACTGCCAGTCACCAACTTCAATTTTTGTTTCTCTAGCCTCATGAGATTATTAAAAGTGCTGTTCCTTTCTGTCTTCCATAAGTCATCCTCCAGCCCACTTCCAATGATCAGCAGGTACTTGCCCCATGAAATGTCATAGACAGGGAAAGTGACAGTTCAAAATATCTGCTCAGTTTTCATAAGTTCCCTTCTCTCCATGAGGTCTGTCCATGAAGCTCAGCCTAACTTGGCAGGTCTTTGGTGCCCTGAAGCATAACTGTTTTGTATTTCATCCAGCTTTTCTAGTTGTTCTCAGTAAAAGCACTGGTCTAATGCACGTGACTCTATGAAAAGCAGAGATGATATCCCAAAGTAATACCTTTTGTTTTTATATATTTACTATTTATAACTTGCTCAATCTCTTCACAGGGAAATTGAACCCTTTAACTAAAAACATGAAGTAACCATTTATTCTCATATCTAATTAAATGATTTCAGGGAAATACTGCTTTTATTAAAATCAGTGATTTAACAAATCTGGTTAAATCATATTTGAATATTCAAGAGTAGTTACCAGATTTCTTTAGCTTTCTTTGGACCCTATTTCTAAGGACAGGCTTGTTAGTTACACATAACCAAAGTATGCAATATAAACTGAATTTTAATTTTACCAGATGGTAAATGTTCCCACTCATTTTAAAACATAACTGCACACACATTTTATTTTCAGCTTAGATATGTGATCAAAAAGCCACTTTAATTGACTCCATTAATATACAAACCTAGACAGTATATTGGAAAGCAGAGACATTACTTTGCCAACAAAGGTCCATCTAGTCAAGGCTATGGTTTTTCCAGTGGTCATGTATGGATGTGAGAGTTGGACTGTGAAGAAGGCTGAGAGCCGAAGAATTGATGCTTTTGAACTGTGGTATTGGAGAAAACTCTTGAGAGTCCCTTGGACTGCAAGGAGATCCAACCAGTCCATTCTGAAGGAGATCAGCCCTGGGATTTCTTTGGAAGGAATGATGCTAAAGCTGAAACTCCAGTACTTTGGCCACCGGATGTGAAGAGTTGACTCATTGGAAAAGACTCTGATGCTGGGAGGGATTGGGGGCAGGAGGAGAAGGGGACGACAGAGGATGAGATGGCTGGATGGCATCACTGACTCGATGGACATGAGTCTGGGTGAACTCCGGGAGTTGGTGATGGACAGGGAGGCCTGGCGTGCTGCGATTCATGGGGTCACAAAGAGTCGGACACGACTGAGCGACTGAACTGAACTGAATATACTAAAACCTATATTCTGTGCTCTTGCATGATGTTAAAGTTTAGAAATATTTTCATATTATTACCTTAATATTTAAAGAAAGTGGAAATATGTCAAGAATATTATATAGCAGTAGATGTCTTTTGTGTTATTTTTTCTCCTGTGGCAAGGAAAATGGTACAAAAGACAGTAATTTCTATTTTTTTCTCAGGAAAATAAGGACTTCCTATCCTATAAAGAACACTGATAGGTAGATTTATTGCATGTGATTCTACATGGTGCTTTTTTGCAGGCAGGGGTTTTTCAGTATTTTGTTTCTTCAGAATTATGTGCATAATAGGATTTCATTACAGAAATTTCCATGCCCATGTTACAAAATACTGTATTATTATGTTAAATTTAAATGTAACTTAATGAGAAACTGCTTTTCTCATTTAACTTCAGTTTCAAATCTAATTTATTTTTTTCCCGAATAGGATAAATACAGACTGTTTTTATTAAAAATGGTGAAATGATTTTTTGTTATTCATCATATTTGGTTTCTGTTTCAATTTTTATTCAAAAGACCTTAGAATAAAAATTTTATGAGCTCAACTTCAGATATCACTTGATTATCTAATTTTGTATTTTATTCACAAGCTATTGTCAAATGTTTTGAAGCTAACATATATTTGGTTAAAATCAAAAGTGTAAGTAGAGTGCTCATATAATGACTGAAATGTCACAATAGTTATTTCTTGGTTACTAAATTATAGACAGGACATTGACAGTTGATTTTATTTGCACCTTTGGCCATTCATTTAATGAATGAATAAATCAATCACTGACTACCCACAAGTTGCAAGGGTCTTCTAGATCTGAGAATAATGGATATAAAGAAAAATCATATTTTTATAGGGCTCATAATTTCTTACTGAGATATAGGATTTGAAAAAATTTAACCAGTACTGATGCTGCTGCTGCTATTAATTGATGCTTACCATTCACATTATTTTATTTAGCTGATCCTTACTTCTAATGTAAGTCTTGAGAAAATAAAGCAATATTTCTGAACTTCCAAAAGAAGTTAGTCTAAAATTCATGCATTTTACTCTCCTACTCCTCAGTCTCCTCAGTCATGTCCCACTCATTCCAATCCTACAGACTGTAGCCTGCCAGGCTCCTCAGTCCATGGAGTTTTCCAGGCAAGAATACTGGAGTAGATTGTCATGCTCTCCTCCAGGGGATCTTCCCAACCCAGGGATTGAAGCTGCATCTCTTAACTTCTCTCGCATTGGCAGGCAGGTTCTTTACCACTGGTGCCACCTGGAAAACCCTATCTGTATGCATCATTCACATTGCAGTTTTATTACTGCAGTGTGTATTATCACACTGCAATGTGTATTATCACACTGCAATGTGTATTATCACATAAATGTGTATAACAGTGTATATTACACACTGTATTAATACATATCATGTATTAAAACACATCATATATTAATACAGTGTATATTACACATTGTAATGTGTATCATCACACAGCAGTTGTATTCACACTGCAGTTTTATTACCACCTTTTTTTTTGCTCATATGTAAGCAAAGAGATGTGTGATTATGTTCCATTAAAGTCTTATTTGTGGGAGATTATGGAAATATAGTAACTGACCCCTAATCTGCACAATTTACTATTACTTTTAATATTGAGCATATCTGCTCAAAAGTTGCAGTTTGGCCATATTGTTGAGGTCACTTTTTCCAAATAATAATCCCTGAACCCTCTTTCTCTCCACAGACACACCAATTTAACAGTACATGGACAAGTTTCCTTTGTGAGAAATTTAGAAACTAGTTGAGAGATTTCTATATCCTGGACAAAATGAAGCCAGTCAAGTCAGAGTTAGTAGGAAAATTCAAAACACCCTTTCTTCATCATCCCTGCCACCAGAGCACAATATCATACAATGGGGAGGAAATATCTGGCTTCCAGCTTCTTCCTGGAGATGGAAAGATTTGAGCTACAGGCCCAATATTCCAACTTTCTAGGCTGTACAAGGGAGTTGCTTTTGTATTTCCTCTTTTATTGTGCTAATGGGCCCTAATATAGTCTAGATGCCTGGGGATGACTGAGAACAAAGATGGTAATTTGATCTAGCTTGCAAGCTGTCACCATAGCCCCTTCCCCTATTCATTGCAGAGTCAGTGAATGAAAAACGTCAAATCACCTCTTCCTTATTGGAGGGGAAGAACTGGACTATAAACCCAATATTCCTGCATCTCTAGGGGCTGCGCAAGGAACTGACTTCTATCTTGCCTGATTCGAAGTGTGTGAACTTGGTATAATCTAGACTCCTGGTGGTTGCCAAGCATAAATGCAGTTTTTGGACTGGCACAAAGTTTTAAGAAGCCCCTTAAGCTCTAAATAGGCCGATTGAGGGAGGGTCTTCTGTACAAGGCCCATTTTGTGAAGACTGGGAGAAAAGCCACAGAGTCAAGAAAAAGGAAGACATAGAAAAATATGCACCAAGCAGAGAAATAAGGTATTTTTCTGGAAACAAACACTAATAACACATAAATAAATGATTTACCTGACAAAGAAAAATAACTGACAAAATGCTCAATGAAGTCAGGAGAACAATGCACAAACAAAGTAAGAATTTCAACAAAAGTGAAATATTTAAACGTACCAAACAGAAATCCTAAAACTAAGTAATACAACAATGAAATAAAAAATTCATTACAGAGGTTAAACAATGGACTAGATCAAGCAAAAACAAGAATCAGTGAACTTGAATACCAATTAATGGAAATTAGTCAGTCAGAGGAACAAAAAGATAAGAGAATTAAAGAGTGAATAAAGCTTAAGGGACTTATGAGATACCAGTAAGTAAACAAAGTATGCATAATTAATCCCAAAAGGAGAAGAGGAAGAGGCAGAAATATTATTTAAAATAATAATGTCTCAAATTTCCTAAATATGAAGAGGAAAATGAACATTTTACATCCAGAAAGCCAAACAGATTTCAAACAAAATGAATCCAAAGAAATCCATTTCAAGGTATGTTATAAGTAAACTGTTAAAAGACAAAGGCAAAAGTAGTTCTATAAGCAACAAGAGAAAAGTGAATTGTTATGTACAAGGGAACTCCCAGTAAGACTACCAGGAATTTTCAGCAGAAACCTTGCAGGCTGATGTATTCAAAGTACCAAAAGGAAAAATAAAACCTACCAACCAAGAATACCAGACAAACCTGTTATTAAAAAAAGAGAGAGAAAGACTTTGTTGGGTTTCCCTGGTGGCTCCCTGCTAAAGCTATGGGTTTGATCCCTGGAGAAGGAACTGGCAACCCAATCCAGTATTATTGCCTGAGAAATCCCAAGGATAAGGAGCCTGCAGGGCTCACAGTCCATGGGGTCACAAAGAGTTGGGTGTGACTACGTGACTAAAACAATAACAACAACAAAATATTTCCTTAGATGAACAAAAGCTGAGGGAGTATGCTGATGCTAGACTGGATTTATAATAAGCACTAAAGGAAGTTCTTCAAATTTAAGCAAAAAGAGGCAAAACAGCAATAGAAAAGCATATGAAAGTATAAAATTTGCAGATAAAGTTAATACATAAATAAATACACAATATTATTGACCCTTGAAGAGCATGGGTTTGAATCACACAGGTTCACTTATACATGAATTTTTTTTTTCCCAGTAAATACATATAGTACTACATAATCCATTGTTAGTTGAATCTGTGGCTGTGGAACTGCAGATATGGAGGGCCAACTATGGGACTCAAGCATCCACAGATTTGGGTATTTGTCACAGGTCTTAGAATCAATCACCTATAGATACTGAGTGATGACTGTATTGTAAATACTGAAATGGTGGAGGGAAAATCACTCAATTCTAGTATAAAAGTTAAAAGACAAAAAATTAAAATTATAGAAGTATGTTAATAATACATGTTAAATATAAATATATATATATATAAAAATTATGATATCAAAGACATGAAGGGGGATAAGTAACAGTATGGACTTCTTGTATGCTACTGATATAAGTTGTTACAGTTTAAAACACACTATGATAACTACATTCTCCTGCTGCTGCTGCTAAGTCTCTTCAGTCATGTCCGACTCTGTGTGACCCCATAGATGGCAGCCCACCAGGCTCCCCCATCCCTGGGATTCTCCAGGCAAGAACACTGGAGTGGGTTGCCTTTTCCTTCTCCAATGCATGAAAGTGATTCTAGCAAGCCCTATAATAACTTAAGAAAAATTACATGTAAAAATACACAAAAGAATAATAGGAAAGAATAAAAGCATATATATATATATGTGTGTGTGTGCAATGAAATACAAAGGAGAATATAAAGAGAAAAGAACTACAAGATAGAAGAGAATTAACAATCTGGCAATAGTAAAATCTTCTCTATCAATAATTCCTTTATATAAAAGTGGATCAACTTCCTCAAAAGACAAAGATATTACCAATAAAAAACTATAGGCCAATATCCCTGATAAACATAGCTGCAAAAATCCTCAACCAAAGTATATTAAATAGCACACAAAAAGGATCACACACCATGACCAAGTGGGGATTTACCTCTGGGATTCATGTATAGTACAGTATATGAAAATTCAATTACTTTGTTATATCACATTTACAAAACAGAGGATAAAAATCACATGATCATCTCAATAGTTACAGAAAAAACATTTGATACAACTCAGGCTTTTGTGGCAGAACTCAAACACACTAGGAATATAAAGCCATATATAACTAGGCCACAGCTAATATCATCTTCAATGATTAAAAACTAAAAGATAAGAAACTAGGCAAGGATACCCATTCTTGACACTTTCATTCAATATCATGCTGGAAATTCTAGTCAGAGAAATCAGGCAAGACGACATACTGAATTGCATTCAAATCAGAAGGAAAGAAGTAAAATTATCACTATTTGAAGATGACATGAACTAATATGTAAAAAATCCTAAACATTTTGCAAGAAAAATTTAGAACTAATAAACTCATTAAAGTTGTAGGATTCAAAATCAATTTACAAAAATCATCTTTCTATATAGTAACAGTTGACCATCTGGAAAGGAAGCTAAGAAAATAATCCCACTTTCAATATCATCAGTAACTATACAATGCTTGGAAATAAACTTAACTGAGAAGGTGAACTTGTACTCTGGAAACACACACACACACACATTGACAAAAGAAATTACAGACTCAAAGAAATGAAGACATTCTACATTCATAGATTGGAAAACTTAATAGTGTTAAAATGTCCATACCAACCAAGTCAATCTACAAATTCAATACAATCGTGCTCTATAACTTAATAGTATTTTTTCTGAAATAGAAAAAAAAATAATAAAGTACATATAAATCACAAAAGGCCACATTAGACAACACAATTTTGGAAAAGAAAAACAAAGCTGAAGGTGTAACACTTCCTGACATCAAAATATGTTACAAAGTTAGAGTAATTAAAACAGTATGGTAATGGTATAAAGATAGACAGAGACAAATGGAACACAATAGGGAACACAGAAATAAACCCACGGGATCTTCCACAAGGGTTCCAAGAGTAAAAATGATAGCTACAGAGTCTGTTTAACAAATGTTGTTGAGAAAACTGGATATCTATGTGCAAAAAAAAAAAAGATTCATCACTTAGGCTATACAAAAAAATAAACTCAAAATGGATTGAAGAATTAAATATAATACCTCAAACTGTAAAACACTAGAAGAAATCATAGAAGAAAATCTTCATGCCATTTGTCTTGGCTATGATTTCTTGGAAATGAAACCAAAATCATGGGCCACAGATGCAAAACTGGACAAGTGGGGCTACCTCAAACTAAAAATCTCCTGCACAAAAACAGAAACAATTGAGTACAAAAGCAATCTATGGAGTATGAGAAAATATCTACCAACCATATTTATGATAGTTAATGTCTAAAATAAGCAAGTGACCTCTACAAGTCAATATATAAAAAGAAATATTCTAATTAAAATGGGGCATAGGACTTTAATAGACACTTTTCCAAAGAATAAAGGCAAATAGCCAAAATACATAGGAACATATGTTCAACATCACTAATTATCAGGGAAATGCAAATCAAAACCAACCACAATGAGATATCATCTTATACTGGTTAGGATGACTACTGTTTTTAAAAACATAACCACACAAAAGGTAACAAGTGTTGTCAAGCTTGTGGGAATTTTGGAATTATATATATATGGTTGGTGGGAATGCAAAATGGTATAGCTGCTATAAAAAACACTATAAAGATTTCCCTCAAAATAATCATAATCTATGTAACTCAGCAATTCCACTTCTGAGTATTTATCCAAAAGAACTGAAATCCAGATCTTGAAAAAATTATTTTTATTCCCATGTTCATGCAGCATTTTTCAATATAGTAAAAATGTAGAATGGATGTCAATGGATATGTGAATGAATAAAGAAAATATGGTATATGTATACAAGAGCATCCAAAGTCACTCACTGCAGATGGCAACTGAAGCCATGAAATTAAAAGATAATTGCTCCCTAGAAGAAAAGTTATGACCAACCTAGACAGCTTATTAAAAAGCAGAGACATTACTTTGCTGAAAATGGTCCCTCTAGTCAAAGCTATGTTTTTTTCCATAGTCATGTATGGATGTAAGAGTTGGACTATAAAGAAAGCTGAGCACTGAACAATTGATGCTTTTGAACTGTGGTGTTGGACAAGATTCTTGAGAGTCCCTTGGACAGCAAGGAGATCCAACCAGTCCATCCTAAAGGAAATCAGTCCTGAATGTTCATTGGAAAGACTGATTCTGAAGCTGAAATTCCAATACTTTGGCCACCTGATGCGAAGAACTGATTCATTTGAAAAGACCCTGATGCTGGGAAAGATTGAAGGGAGAGGAGAAGGGGATGACAGAGGATGAGATGGTTGGATGGCATCACTAACTCAAAGGACATGAGTTTGAGTAAACTCTGGGAGTTGGTAATGGACAAGGAGGCCTGGTGTGTTGCTGTCCATGGGGTCACAAAGAGTCGGACACAACTGAGTGAACTGAATACCAGAGCATATTATTCAGCTTAAATAAAGGATATCATGATGCATCTGATATCATAATGTTCTGGAAGTTTATCCATCTTAACTAGAATAAGACAGAGACAAGAATAAGTACTGCATGATTCAACTTACATGAAATATCTAAAATAGTCAAACTCAAAGCTAATGAATTCCATATGATAATCTATTTTAAGACTTTTGAGGTCAAATTGCAGGCTTAAAGATTTCTGTCAGAAAAGAAGTTGTTTTCATCCCCAGTATCTACTAATTTCAAAAGTTCTTCTCTATTGTCAATAGTGGTTTGAGACACATGCCTTAATTTGGAGTGTATAAAATATGGTTAAAGTTAGTTACATAGAACTCTTGAACCCTTAGTTCAGAAATATCAAACAAGAAATTAGGAAGATTTTTATGGGGAAAGGTAAACATGGACCTTTTTATTTATATATTTCCCATCTGAATTTTTTTTTTGTATATTGAAATTATGACTATTTTCTTTCCTAGAAAATAATGCTCTATAAAAATTCTAAGACAAGATTATAAGAAAATCCAAATGAATCTTTCAGATTATAGTATTATAAGAGACAAGTACCTATAAATAATTCATATTAAACTACATATAATAAACAAGAAATATTTGGTTTCTCTTTTTACCAGTAAAACTTATGCTGCATCTTAAATTGTCTTCTTTGAAAAGATTACTTTTCAAAACCTCAAAACTCTAGTATCTTGTTATTTAAAAAGTTGAGCTATAACTAATATTTGTATCAGACAAATATACAAAAAAAATGATATTTGTGGAGGACTGAGTTGGAGGAAAATTTACATTAAATTTTATATGATTGGCTTTCTGCTGTGAAATGATGAGGTTTTTTTTTTTTTTATAAAGTAGCAATTCATCTCTAGGACTTGCCTTTTATAAAATATAAAGACATAGAACATGAAAATTTTAAATAGTAATCATAATTTAAATATAACCATAAAAATCCACAATCTATGTATTTTATGGTTCAGATTTTGTAACAGCATTGAGTACATTCACATAGTTGAAATACATTGATCTGAAATTAATCACTACCCTTTTCAGAACATAGAACTGTATTCCATGGAGACAGAGCAGTTAGAAATACTTCCTCCATCATTACTTGTATGAAATCGAACTGCCATGGAGGGAGTGACCGTTCAATACATACATTTGTTGGGGAAGTGGTTTTAAAAGAAATGATCCCAGGACCAATATACAGAGAATTTGACTGAATGCCTAGCTATACTTCGGGGTTTTTTTTATTTTTGTGAATATATATAGTTCCATTTGAGTACAATTCCTGATTTTGATTAATAGTACTATCATATATTTTAATACATAAGGCATACATCTAAATCTCAACTCTAATTTTCCATACTCTGTACAACCACTCACTCATCAAATCTACTATGGCCATTGACTTAGTGCAAGTACCTGTTCTGGTGCATTTTTTGTTGCATGCATTTTGATGTGTATGCATGAATGTGTGTGTATGTATGCACATTTGTTTGTGCACATGTGAAGAAATATATGAAGGGATGTGAAAGGATATGTGAAGAGTGATCCTTATAATTGAACATAAGCTCTGGGGTAGGCTGAACAATAGCCCCCAAAGATATCTAGATCCTAGTCCCTGAAACCTGTGTTACCTTACATGGTAAAATGGATTTTGCAAACATGATTAGTTTAAGAATTTTGAGATGGGAAAATACTTAGAATATCTGGGAATACCCTAAATGTAAAGTGTCCCTATAAGAAAATGGCAGTGGAGGATTTAACATAGAGCTGGAGAATGTGATATGAGCAGATTAGAGTGATGCACTCTGAAGACAGAGGAAGAGAACACAAACCAAGCAATACAGGCAGCCACTAAAATCTTTAAAATGCAAGGAAATGAAGCATCCTTACAAACACCCCAGAAGGTGTCAACACCTTGATTTTGGCCCAGTGAAACTGGTATTGGACTTCTGACACCCAGAACTGTAGTATAAAATATTTATGTTGTTTTAAGACTAAATATGAGGGCTTCCCTGGTAGCTCAGTGATAAAGAATCTACCTGCCCATGCAGGAGACACGGGTTCAATCTCTGGTCTGGGAACAGGCCCAGAAAAAACTAAGCCTACGTGCAACCCCTACTGAGCCTGTGCTCCAGAGTCCAGGAGCAGCAACTACTGAGAACATGTGCCACAGCTATTGAGCAAGTGCCATGGAACCCATGCTCTGCAAAAAAAAAAAAAAACAAGAGGGAGAGAAAAGCCACTGCAATGAGAAGCATCGCAACTAGAGAGTAGTCCCTGCTCTCTGCAAATAGAGAAAAGCAGGAGCAGCAGCAAAGACCCAGCTAAGCCAAAAATAAATAAATAAAAGTAAAAAAAAAAAAAAGACACTAAATTTGATACTTTATTACAGTATATGTGTTACTAGTAATACAGCAGCAATACCAAAGCAATACAGATTTCTTAACTCTTAATTTAGGATCACTCTAAAAATGCAAATCTGACCATTTCATGGCTCCCAATTACTGAACAGGGAAAACATACAAGGTTCATCAAGATGTAATTTCATTCTGCCTCTTTAATCTCATCCCTGTGGTTTCTTACCACCTAATGACACCAAATTTTGCAGGAGTCGAAGTTTTTGCATACTTTCTGAAGTCTCTTGACAAACTTTTTTCTCTCCCATAACACTGATTACATATATTTAATATAGTAATAATCATATGGCCTTATCATTATTTGCTTTCAACTGGCATAAAACTATAAACTAACTGAAGGTTCCCACAAATCTATATCAATATCTAAATAGGGTTATATAAGTGTTTTCAAAGTAAATACTCAATTCGTAGTTCTGTCTGTTAACTATATAATATATAGTTTTATTTGGTCATTTCTTTTAATATGTCAATTATGGACTGAGGTTACTTATATGAATGGTAGAACTCTCCCCCTCAATATTACAACAATCTTCCAATAATTGTATAGTTTAAAATAAACTGTAAACATCCCAAAAATTCATCAGCAGATATTTGCAAATTAAAGGCCAAAATTAAAATACATTTTAGGTCTTTGAACTTTCAGGACCTCAACTCTTTCTGCAGGGCATCTTCACCTCAAATGTTGCAGATTCTGCAATCACTGCTGAGGTTTGACTGCCTTCTTAGAGACCTTAGTGACTGGTGTCTCTGTTAAGCTATAGTTTCTCAGTATTTGTATTGTAATGAATGGTTGGCAATCCTCTTTGTAGTATGAAGTAGCCTTTCCCTACTCAGTAGATCCGCGGCTGCCACCGGCCCGCTAAGCGCAGGTGGCTGCCACCGGCGAGCTAAGTGCAGTCAAGAGGAGCTACCCCACGTCCGAGGTCAGGGGCAGAAGCCGGAGGACCCCATACCCAAAGGGCGGCGGCCAAGAGGAGTTACCCCACGTCCGAGGTCAGGGGCAGTGGCCCAGAGTGCCAGACTGCGACTGCGCAGGAACGGCGGAGAGGAGCTACCCCGCTTCCGAGGTCGGGGGGGGGTGGCCGGGAGGGGCTACCCCATGCCCCCACGACTGAGGCCAGGGGCGGCGGCAGGGAGGAGAAACCCCACACCTGAGGCCAGGGGCAGTGGCCAGGAGGACCAACCCCCAAGTCCAAGGAGTGGTGGCTGCGAGGGTGCAGGAGGGCCTAGAGGAGCTATCCCACGTTGAAGGTCAGGAAGGGTGGCGGTGAGGAGATACCCCTCCTCCAAGGTAAGGAGCAAAGACTGCGCTTTGCTGGAGCAGCCATAGAAGAGATACCCCACGCCCAAGGTAAGAGAAACCCAAGTAAGATGGTAGGTGTTGCAAGAGGGCATCAGAGGGCAGACACACTGAAACCACACTCACAAAAAACTAGTCAATGTAATCACACTAGGACCACTGCTGCTGCTGCTGCTGCTACTAAGTCGAATCAGTCGTGTCTGACTCTGTGCGACCCCATAGATGGCAGCCCAACAGGCTCCTCTGTCCCTGGGATTCTCTAGGCAAGAATACTGGAGTGGGTTGCCATTTCCTTCTCCAATGCATGAAAGTGAAAAGTGAAAGTGAAGTCCTTCAGTCGTGTCCGACTCTTAGCGACCCCATGGACTGTAGCCAAGCAGGCTCCCCCATCCATGGGATTCTCCAGGCAAGAGTATTGGAGTGGGGTGCCATTGCCTTCTCCAGTTAGGACCACAGCCTTGTCTAACTCAATGAAATTAAGCCATGCCCATGGGGCAACCCAAGATGGGTGGGTCATGGTGGAGAGATCTGACAGAATGTGGTCCAATGGAGAAGGGAATGGCAAACCACTTCAGTATTCTTGCCTTGAGAACCCCATGAACAGTATGAAAAGGCAAAATGATAGGATACTGAAAGATGAACTCCCCAGGTCAGTAGGTGCCCAGTATGCTACTGGAGATCAGTGGAGAAATAACTCCAGAAAGAATGAAGGGATGGAGCCAAAGCAAAAAGAATACCCAGCTGTGGATGTGACTGGTGATAGAAGCAAGGTCTGATGCTGTAAAGAGCTATATTGCATAGGAACCTGGAATGTCAGGTCCATGAATCAAGGCAAATTGGAAGTGGTCAAACAAGAGATGGCAAGAGTGAATGTCAACATTCTAGGAATCAGCGAACTGAAATGGACTGGAATGGGTGAATTTAACTCAGATGACCATTATATCTACTACTGTGGGCAGGAATCCCTCAGAAGAAATGGAGTGGCCATCATGGTCAGCAAAAGAGTCCGAAATGCAGTACTTGGACGCAACCTCAAAAACGACAGAATGATCTCAGTTCGTCTCCAAGGCAAACCATTCAATATCACAGTAATCCAAGTCTATGCCCTAACCAGTAATGCTGAAGAGGCTGAAGTTGAACAGTTCTATGAAGACCTACAAGACTTTTTAGAACTAACACCCAAAAAAGATGTCCTTTTCATTATAGGGGACTGGAATGCAAATGTAGGAAATCAAGAAACACCTGGAGTGACAGGCAAATTTGGCCTTGGAATACAGAATGAAGCAGGGCAAAGACTAATAGAGTTTTGCCAAGAAAATGCACTGGTCATAACAAACACCCTCTTCCAACAACACAAGAGAAGACTCTATACATGGACATCACCAGATGGTCAACACCAAAATCAGATTGATTATATTCTTTGCAGCCAAAGATGGAGAAGCTCTATACAGTCAGCCAAAGCAAGACCAGGAGCTGACTGTGGCTCAGACCATGAACTCCTTATTGCCAAATTCTGACTTAAATTGAAGAAAGTAGGGAAAACCACTAGACCATTCAGGTATGACCTAAATCAAATCCCTTATGATTATACAGTGCAAGTGAGAAATAGATTTAAGGGCCTAGATCTGATAGAGTGCCTGATGAACTATGAAATGAGGTTCGTGACACTGTACAGGAGACAGGGATCAAGACCATCCCCATGGAAAAGAAATGCAAAAAAGTAAAATGGCTGTCTGGGGAGGCCTTACAAATAGCTGTGAAAAGAAGAGAAGCAAAAAGCAAAGGAGAGAAGGAAAGATATAAACATCTGAATGCAGAGTTCCAAAGAATAGCAAGAAGAGATAAGAAAGCCTTCCTCAGTGATCAATGCAAAGAAATAGAGGAAAACAACAGAATGGGAAAGACTAGGGATCTCTTCAAGAAAATCAGAGATACCAAAGGAACATTTCATGCAAAGATGGGCTCAATAAAGGACAGAAATGGTATGGACCTAACAGAAGCAGAAGATATTAAGAAGAGATGGCAAAAATACACAAAAGAACTGTACAAAAAAAGATCTTCATGACCCAGATAATCACGATGGTATGATCACTGACCTAGAGCCAGACATCCTGGAATGTGAAGTCAAGTGGGCCTTAGAAAGCATCACTACGAACAAAGCTAGTGGAGGTGATGGAATTCCAGTTGAGCTATTTCAAATCCTGAAAGATGATGCTGTGAAAGTGCTGCACTCAATATGCCAACAAATTTGGAAAACTCAGCAGTGGCCACAGGACTGGAACAGGTCAGTTTTCATTCCAATCCCAAAGAAAAGCAATGCCAAAGAATGCTCAAACTACTGCACAATTGCACTCATCTCACACACTAGTAAAGTAATGCTCAAAATTCTCCAAGCCAGGCTTCAGCAATATGCAAACCCTGAACTTCCTGATGTTCAAGCTGGTTTTAGAAAAGGGAGAGGAACCAGAGATCAAATCGCCAACATCTGCTGGATCATGGAAAAAGCAAGAGAGTTCCAGAAAAACATCTATTTCTGCTTTATTGACTTTGCCAAAGCCTTTGACTGTGTGGATCGCAACAAAATGTGGTCAATTCTTCAAGAAATGGGAATACCAGACCACCTGATCTGCCTCTTGAGAAATTTGTATGCAGGTCAGAAAGCAACAGTTAGAACTGGACATGGAACAACAGAGTGGTTCCAAATAGGAAAAGGAGTACGTCAAGGCTGTATATTGTCACCCTGTTCATTTAACTTATATGCAGAGTACATCATGAGAAATGCTGGACTGGAAGAAACACAAGCTGGAATCAAGATTGCCGGGAGAAAAATCAATAACCTCAGATATGCAGATGACACCACCCTTATGGCAGAAAGTGAAGAGGAACTAAAAAGCCTCCTGATGAAAGTGAAAGAGCAGAGTGAAAAAGTTGGCTTAAAGCTCAACAGTCAGAAAACTAAGATCATGGCATCCGGTCCCATCACTTCATGGCAAATAGATGGGGAAACAGTGGAAACAGTGTCAGACTTTATTTTTCTGGGCTCCAAAATCACTACAGATAGTGACTGTAGCCATGAAATTAAATGACGCTTACTCCTTGGAAGGAAAGTTATGACCAACCTAGATAGCAGATTCAAAAGCAGAGACATTATTTTGCCAACAAAGGTTCGTCTAGTCAAGGCTATGGTTTTCCCTGTGGTCATGTATGGATGTGAGAGTTGGACTGTGAAGAAGGCTGAGCGCCGAAGAATTGATGCTTTTGAACTTTGGTGTTGGAGAAGGCTCTTGAGAGTCCCTTGGACTGCAAGGAAATCCAACCAGTCCATTCTGAAGAGATGAGCCCTGGGATTTCTTTGGAAGGAATGATGCTAAAGCTGAAACTCCAATACTTTGGCCACCTCATGTGAAGAGTTGAGTCATTGGAAAAGACTCTGATGCTGGGAGGGATTGGGGGCAAGAGGAGAAGGGGACGACAGAGGATGAGATGGCTGTATGGCATCACTGACTCGATGGACATGAGTCTCAGTGAACTCCAGGAGTTGGTGATGGACAGGGAGGCCTGGTGTGCTGCGATTCATGGGGTCCCAAAGAGTCAGACACAACTGAGCGACTGATCTGATCTGATCTGACTCAGTAGATCTCACAGGAGAGCTGCTTGCTCTTTACGTACAGGGGATATTTTCAATGTCCATATAATTCCCCCTCCAACTTTTTTTAGAACATGTCTTCAATGTGGTGAATCATTCAGAACAGTTATTCTATATAGCAACCGCCAGTCTTCTACCAGCTCTTAGACTCTACTATTCAATCTGCTTCATCATTCTTTATTCACTCATTCATGCATTCAAGCATTCATTCAGATAAAATTGTCTACTTTTCAATGATTTTGTTATCACTCAAAGAAAAAAACTGTTTTTAAATTTAGAGCTTATCAATGTCATTAACCATATTTCAGGCAGATTCATTTTGATATTTGGCAAAACTAATACAATTATGTAAAGTTTAAAAATAAAATAAAATTAAAAAAAAATAAACTTATTGAGATACTCTTAAACAGTATGTTCATCTTAAGCATTTTTCAAAAACTTTACATTTCAGAGTAGTCTTTCCATGTTTCCATAGGAAATGCCACTTTTAAAAACTGCTTTTACAAAATGTACTTTTCCTTGACACATTTTCTAAGTAGCTAAAATATTTCTTAGACATCTCATTAATCTGCTTTTCCTGTGATGTAGGAGGTAGTTATTATTGTCCTCATTTTACAGATGGAAGAAGAGGCATCAGAGGTTAAGAGATGTGACACAGAGAGCCAGTAGAAAATCCAGGAAGAGTAATGAGGTCAATGGAAATATACTAACTGTGCATATGAGTTTTTCTTTGTTTTCCTTATATACATGAAGATCATGGATAGAGAAAGTCCTAAGACTCCTTTTAATGAATCTCAGGGAATATTATGTGACTTGTAGAGATAAAAGCCTGTGTAGCATGCCCTAATTTAAAGGCTTTAATCTCTTTATGGTTTCCATGGTTCAAGATATTTTATGTAAGAGAGGTTGATTATTTTAACTATCATAGGTTTGGGGAAGATCTACAAACAATGTAGCACAATTTTGGACATTTTCCTTTTATTAAAGAGCAAAGTAATTGCTTGATATTAAAATGGTGAAAAGTATTTGACCTCTGCTACTTGAACTGGGCTTAAAGATACTAGTAAATTGGTGTGACAATGGTCATGTAATGGAACACACACCAAAAAACCAATTTTATAATAGTTAGAATTAAATAGGATAGTCTAACTCTTTTCAAAAAAAAAAAAAAAAGGGGGGGAAAGAGATTTAGCAGTGAAGCACAGTTTCAGAGCTGACTAATATGTCAATCCAGAGAAGCAATACTAGATAACCAGTAAATATAAGGCAGGTAGGCAAGAATGAGGAACTCCACTTTTAGGGCTAGCATCTTCAGTGAATGGGAAGAATATGGTTTCTGAAGGGTAGAGGTACTGAGACTCCTTTTCATTTCCTCTGTAGTTTAGTCTGATCATCAGTGCCAGAATTCCAAGCACTTCAATAAGGCTCACTGAATGAATGAATGAATGGTAAGAGCAGAGCTGCAAAGCAGTTTTAAAAGAAGGAAGGACTTTGGGGACCTAGAGAGTACTAAGACAGTTTATACATTTAAAATCAGTAACAATTTTTATTTTTCCTTTGCTTTATGTCTTTTCAGGTATTATAGTGAGATGTGCAATATTTTTCCTAGTGCAGTGTATTAAATGCAAAAGGTGATTAATAAATATAAATATACTAGTGTTATTACTATAACTGGGATAAGGCTCAGGGATTTGGTCTCAAGAAATAAATCCTTAATCTAACCACTATGGTGAGGATTGTATTTGAAAGTAAATCAGAAAAAATAGCTGAGCCTGAAGCCAAGGGCCTCTTTAATTTCCTCTGAATAGGAGAAACATTAATCCCTAAAATTCAGTTGACATTAAGTCTGTAAGAAGGAGGATCTGTTTTGTACCCAGTGCTCAATAATGGAAAGTGGATGGTAGGCAGGATCATTTTTTTCTTTTTTTGTAGCAGAAAAAAACAAAAACAAAAACAAAAACTGGACTTAGAATAGGATTCCCAGGTTACAATCTATCGTTTACTTGCCATTTTGCCTTAGAAAGAATATTCTTTGATTGTTTTAAATACCAATTTATTTATCTGCAAAACAGCAGTTTTAGTGACATACATTTCATTAAATTAGACAGGAAGCGGTTAAAACTTATATCCCTGAAATACATTGCCACCAAAGGGAAGTTTTAATGCCAAGAAATGAGATGGCAGAACAAAACAAGCAATCTGATTTCAACTCAGATCCCAAACAAGAAATGATGCGTCCCCTCAAGGGAGAGTTTTAAATGCTTCTCTCATTGCCCTATCACACAGAACTCTAATTGTAGCAAAGAAAGCATTGGCAGGAGACTCATGACGACAGGATGTACTTAGGTTAGAAGAAATAAAACAACCCATATTGTGAACAAGTAAATTATATTACCAGCAGTTAAATTGGCCTTTACTATTATTTATGCATTCTCATATCAGTCTCAGAAAGTATTTGGAGGACCTAATTTTGCCTCTACATCTTAGAATTAGACCAAGCCAACCTTTACCATACATTCTGGGTTTTACCTTAAACTAAAACATTCCAGAATATATTGGATGGAGATCAAGCCTGTAGATGAAAGGATATATCTGTTAAGATCATTTGCCTGTTTCCAGATGTAAGAATTCAGGAATCAAGGCAAAGTAGAAAGTTAGCATCTAAACATGAATTTTATGGATCACAATAAAGGGATTTTGAAAGAGTAGAGAATACTCTATTAACCCCACTGGTAAAGACATTGCCAGCAATTCCTTAAAATGAGAAAGCATTGAATATTGTGATCTGAAATGAGGGTATAAAATTTGTACAAAATTTGTAGGCACATGGATGTGGAATAGTTTTTTTTCCAAAATACATGCAGTCAGTCTCAAAGATCTGCATCAAGTATTCTGGTTCTAATAACTTAAAATAAAATTCCAACTTAAAAAAATCTAGGTTCTACTACAGGCAGGTTATTTCACAGAGTAAATTTTCCAGGTTTGAGGATTAAAATAAATTAAGAACACATTAAGCATACAGGAAATTGAGTTATAAATAAGACAACGGTAATATAAACTACCCTTTCTATTTTTTAATGGCAAAATCTCAAGTCTGAACTAAATTTAGTAGGCAGTTGAAAACAAATGTGTTCATGTATTAATTTTGGAACGGAGGTTGGGAAAAGAGAACAAGGCTTGACCATCACCTGACTACCGTGTGAACACTGGCAAAAAGATTAATTGTCCCCATAGAATAGAATCCATTTTGGTCAATAAAATGAAGTTATAGATCAATATTGAATGTCATGAAAATATGTTTGTGATACACAATTAAAGTTTTTAAAAAGCTGGTTATAAAATAGTAATATATATTTTGCCCTTTGTCAAAAATACATGTATATGTTTGTATATGCCCATATGTTTAGTAGATGCACATTTTACATATACATATTATATATACGTACATGCAGAAATTTTATTGTAAATGTCTCAGGAGATATAAATCAAGTACAAGTTTGGCTTATTTGATTTTCATAATTATAATACATTATGAAAAGCATTTTCTAAACATTATCAGTAATGTATCATCTAAATTGACACTGGCATATTTTGGCACTCACATCTTCTCAAATGTCTTAAAAACTCTATTAGAAAAAAAATATTCAGCATCATTCAATGTATAACCTACTTATGTCCGCTACATGATGATACTAAACTTCTGAAAAGCTTTTTGGGGTAGTTAAGATTGTTTGCACTTGATGATAAGCAATAATATAATAATCATGTTCAAGTAAGTCAAAATTAAACACTTTACTATACAGTATATTATTATAAATGGTATTTTCCATTTTCTAATTACATTCAGTAATTACTTTCTATAAATCTCAAATATCTATAAATCAAGTAGTATAAGTGGCAACTTAAAATACATTCAATGCACTCTGATATTTTAAAATCTGTGATAAAAGTCTAAATGTATGTATTTTTAAGTATAGATGTGGATATATGTGTATGTGATTTTTGTTCAGGTAAGAAATTACAGGAAAGCAAATGCAGATATGCCATTATTACAGGATGGTATTCAAAATCTAAAAGGTTCAAAATAGAATAAAAATTCTTAATCTAATAGAAAATAATTACTTATATTACTAAACTTAAAGTATTACAGATAAGATTATAATATTGTTTTGTATCAAATTAATTTCAAATTATTAAGTTCAACAGAAGAGTTTGAATGAAAAATACTAGTACAAGGCCAGAATTTACTTGTTTCAAAGAAACTGAAATGATATTTGTAGTCAACTTTCTTGAAAAATTTTGTGTTTATTTCCCTTCTTTAAGGAAGAGGCACAGAGTTCTAGCATTTATAAACTCTTTTAAAAAGGGTAAACTATTTTTTCTAAGAAAATAATGTCTAATATGAAAGGGAAAGGTGATCTTTAACAGAATGCTATCAAAATATTTTAATTACAAGACCCTCAAGCCACAGGTTTAACAAAAGTACAGAGTCTATGAAATAAACTAAAATTTCAGAAAGCAGCCAATCTTATTCATACTATCATACTCTTCATGAGGTTCTCAAGGCAAAAATACTGAAGTGTTTGTCATTCCCTTCTCCAACTCTGAATATTCATCGGAAGGACTGATGCTGAAGCCCCTATACTTTGGCCACCTGATATGAAAAACTCATTGGAAAAGACTCTGATGTTGGGAAAGACTGAGAACAAGTGTAGACGAGGGCAACAGAGGATGAGATGGTTGAATAGCCTCACTGACTTGATGGACTGCATTAGAGCAAACTCCAGGAGATAGTGAAGGACAGGGAATCTTGGCATGCTGCAGTCCATGGAGTTGCAAAGAGTCAGACATGACTTAGCAACTAATGACAATAATCTTATTCACAATTTAAGTTTGCACCTCATTTATATCCCAGTGAGCAATTAACTGGACTTCCCCTGTGGCTCAGATGTAAAGAGTTTACCTGCAACACAGGAGACTCAGGTTTGATCCCTGGATTGGGACCATCCCCTGGAGTAGGAAATGGCAACCCACTCCAGTATTCTTGCCTGGAGAATTCCATGGACAGAAGAGCCTGGTGGGCTACCATCCATAGGGTAGCAAAGAATCCAACATGACTGAGTAGCTATAACTTTCAAGCAATTGACCAGCTGGCTTTATTTTCTCTCCAGTTTCATTTCTTGCTTTTTCTTCAATGTACTAGACTCCAGAAATATTGAGCCCTTATAATTTACCAAATGTTCAGATGCTCTGCCAACATTCAAGACTTAACACGTGCCCTTCCCTTAGCCTGGGATTGGGACACGCATGAAAACCCCAGTTTCATGTGTCTAACTCCTCCATCTTCCCATTTCTTGTTAGTCTGATTTAAAGGTTTCGCCTCACTTTTTTTGTGGAATTTGCCTTGAATCACCAATATTTAAGTAAGTAAGCTTCCACCTGTTCTCAGACCACACACCACTGTGTTTACCTGCATTCTTTCTTCTTCTCCCTCATAGAACAAGAAATCCTAGGTTCCAGGATCTCTGATTGGCATTGCCAGTGCCTAGTGTAGTACCTTATGTTAGGCACTCAACAAATTTTTCATGAATGGTGGATTTTAGTTCTGGCATATGACTCGACATCATTTACTGCCAATCAAATTCATGCATTAAGCCTCCCATTCACACTTCTGTTATAACAGTTTATCTTTTGATAGCTTAAACTAGGCTGAATGGATTGTTTACAAGTATAAACATATGAAAGCATTTATTAAACAAAATGTTTCTTGTGGCAAAGAAAATATTTGGGGTTCCATAAATCTCATAGTTGATTCTAGCAAACAGGAAATTGAATATTTTAGCCTCCCTTTCAGTTGAGTGGGATTGTAAGACTGATTTGTGATGAATAGACTGAGTAGAAGTGATATACACCACTTGCAGACGTGGGCTCTAAAACTTCCCCCTTGAGCCTTCACTGCCTCTCAGTGCTTCCATGACAGATGGAAGGAAAAGAGTCTAAATATATTAACAACCATGCGAAGTCCCCCATCACCAACATCAACCTGCATTAGAGGCTTATTCACACAAGAGATGAAACTGTGTGTTAAAAAAAATAAAAAATCAGAACTTCAATTCTAAAAGAACAAGTCCTCCTTTTTAGATATAGGGAAGCATTACCACTCAGCTTATTTCTTTCAAAATAATATTGAGAAAAAATTTAAAACCTGGGCAAAATATTAAAGCTTTTAATAATGTATATATTTTTTCTTTTTAAAAAATACTTGCGTCAACTCTTAAAATATAAAATAAAAACTGTACACAGTTTAGCTACTGATTGTTTGGCCTGGCTTCTCTACAGTTATAGGTAGTTTGCAATTTTTTCTCTAAAACAGTAAGGTATGCTTACAATACTTGTGAGACTACTCTTTATTTAAAAATAGGATTCTATCAAGAGGATTTAAACTATAAGACCCTTTTGAATCACAGCTTCAAGAAAATTAGAGATTATATGAAATAAAACTTTAGGAAAAAGAATATGTTATCTCATTACCATTTATAATGTTTTGTTTGGGAAATTTATAAACATACACAAAGTAGATGTGATATAATGAAACTCAGGTAGCTATTAACCAAATTCAACATTTTATTAACAATTTTATTTTATCATTTACCTCTTGTCCCTTTATGGCTAAATTCTCTCAGCAAATCTGATACCATGTCATTTCATCCATAAATACCTGAAGTACAGTATGTATCATGTTAACAAGTCTTTTTTGTTAATGTAAACCACACTAACCTTGGATTCGTTTCTATGCTTAGAGTACTATATATAATACACCCAATATATAATATGTACATATATTTTAAAAATAAATTATTGCAAAATTATTCTGTTCTGATATTTACTTTTTTCACTTAACACATATTTCTACATTAGTACATGTAAATCTATCTTATTATCTGTTGATAGCTGAATAGCATGCCATTGCAACAGATGTACCAAGATTCATTATGTGTATGTACATGTATATCTTTATTGACTTGTGCAAGTACTTGTAGGATTAGTTCTTAGAGCTGGAATTGCTAGTTCAAAAAGTGCACACATTAAAAACATTTTAGAGGTAAAATAAAGTTTTTAAATTAAAATTTCTTAATATCATCTGATATGCAGTCTATATTCACATTTTCCTAATTTTCACATAACTTCCTTTTTATAATTGGATTGTCCGCTTCTTAGGGTTAGTTCTCTCTCAAGTTTCATTGATTCTGTAGCCTTCAATTTTTATTTTCCATGCTATTAACTTTTTAAGAAGCAAATATTTTGCTGTAGACTGTCATGTGAAATAAACTGATCTCAGGGAGATTATACAACTTGCGTTCATAATTGAGTTCATTTGGCTGACTGTTGTCATTGCCTCTGAGCTAAGCCATCATGTTTGAGTGTTATGAAAAACTTTACACTAGAATTAATTGTTGCCAGAGAAATAAATCAGGCCTAGAGAGGTCAAGAAAAATTGGTCAGAGAATATTGTCAGGTAAAGGAAGGAAACAGGAAAGCTTTTACTCCTTCATGTTTATGTTTTACTTTAAATCCCTGGACTCATTAGAATTATAATCGCTCTTTTAATATCCTTGTAAACTAATTCCATCTTTGATTTTTCTGTGTCTATTTATAATGATGGATTTGTCTCCTGATAATGGTTCATATTTTTCTACTTTGTATATCTAGTAATCTTGATTGTATGCTAATAATTGTGAGTCATATGTTATAGAATGCCAGATTTCTTGGGGGTTTTTTTGTTGTTGTTTTTGACAAAGATTATTGAACTTTGTTCTAGCACACAGCTATCTTACATTTTCTCACTTTCTTCCTTTTGTTGCTTGAATTCAGTGTGGGCAGTTTTAGAGCCGATTTTACTCTGGGATTAGTTTGGTCTAGTAACCAAGATGTGACTGTTTTGACCGCTCTATGATGCCCTATGTATGAAGAAGTATTTTTATTCTGACTGATGAGAGTGCCAATACTGAGCCCTGTGAGATCTCCATGAATTGTGTTGGTTTCACTTCTGGTAGTTTCATCCCAGATCTCCTTGGAAGGCTGGTCAAAACTTAGCCAAATACTTGAAAGGATCCTTCTACAGGTCTCCATGGCACACTATCCTTTCCTTTCTCCTCTTCTGACCTGGTCTATCCATCAGTCATTAGTCTCTTCCTTTTCTGGTATTCCTCTCTGAAAAACTGTAGTCTCTACACTCAACTGGGTTATGCTTGGGTTCCCACTGCCTTTTTCTGGGAATGGATGGACCCTTCCTAGGTAATCAGCTCTTAGGTATCATATTGCCATTTCTCTTCTCTCATGTATCATAGACTTGTGCTGCCTGGAGCCAATATGAAAACAGTTATTTCCTCCACCCCCTGGGTTTTCTAGTATTTTATTGTGGCAGGGTGATTCTTATTGCAATTAACCCTCCACGAGTGAAAGCAAAACTCTTGAAGATGCATCTTTAATAACTCATAAATGTGTAGTTCAACATATTCATTATTGTGATGGATCTAGCCTAAGGTAACCACCACCTCTTCAGTCATGAATCACACCCTTTTATAATTTCCTCACCCAGAGTGCCAGAGAAGGCAATGGCACCCCACTCCAGTACTCTTGCCTGGAAAATCCCATGGACGGAGGAGCCTGGTAGGCTGCAGTCCACAGGGTCGCTAAGAGTCGGACATGACTGAGCGACTTCACTTTCACTTTTCACTTTCATGCATTGGAGAAGGAAATGGCAACCCACTCCAGTGTTCTGGCCTGGAGAATCCCAGGGACGGGGGAGCCTGATGGGCTGCCGTCTATGGGGTCGCACAGAGTCGGACACGACTGAAGTGACTTAGCAGCAGCAGCAGCACCCAGAGTGCAAGCAGAATCTGTAATTTGTTTCTAATCAACAAAAAATAGGAAAAGTAAAAGATTTTGCTGGCAATTAAGTACCTTAATACGTTTACTTTAAAGGGAATTACTCTTGTGATCCTGATCTAACTAGGTAAGTCATTTAAAAGATGGTCTAGAAGTCAGAGACTTGATATTGAGACTCTATGTCTGGCCTTGAAAAAACGACTCCCCCCCCCAAAAAAAAAAAGTATGAGGAAATCTCCCACAATGAAGTGACATCAGTCAACAACCTGAGAGAAGCTGGGAGTAGGTCCTTGCCTCCTTGAGAATGCAGCCAGCCAATACCATGATTTCAGTCTTCAGTAACGTGATTACAGAGAGACTTTGAGTACAGAACTTAGCTATACAGACCCCAGGTTTCTGATCTACAGAAATCATTTCATAATAAATAATTGCTGTTTCAAGTCATTAAGTTTTTATTAATTTCTAACGCAGCATAGGGCTTCCCAGGGGGCACAGATGGTAAAATGTTTACCTGCAATGCAGGAGACCCAGGTTCGATCCCTGGGTCAGGAAGATCCCCTGGAAAAGGAAATGGCAACCCACTCCAGTACTGTTGCCTGGAAAATTCCATGGACAGAGGAGCCTGGTAGGCTACAGTCCATAGGGTCAAAAAGAGTCGTACATGACTGAGCAACTTCACTTTCAAGACAGCATTTGTATCCTATAGAGATACATTTGTATCCACATTGCAGGTGGATCCTTTACCATCTGAGCCACCAGGGAAGCCCAATAACATCCATACCTATCCCCTAAATTTGTGTTCCCATCTAAAGCCAAAATCTCCAATTTTATACTCATTTCCATCCTCTCTTTCATACCTAAATATTGTTCTAGCAATTGTCCCCCTCTATTCCACAACATCAAAATATCCCTCTACTGGATTCTTCATCTTATTGTCATTATATCATGCTATTTCACTCACCTTTCTCTATAAGATACTGTAATCTCTATGAGATACAAATGTATCTCTATAAGATAATGTAATTCTATTGAACATATAATGAATGCCCCAAATGCTTCTAACTCTTCATAAGCCACATTAAACACAGCAGCTACATATGAAGGAGGCACATCGTTTGCCACAAGTGGTATTGCTCATTGTGATCAAGTTTTCCACAATGTGACTCACTGATCTGGTGATCATCCTCTATTCTCAGACTACTTCCTGTAGAACATGGATTTCAACGTCTTGACACTGCGAGTACCTCTATCTCATTTCAGTATCTTTTGTTTCATTTATGTCTTTCTCCTCCTCTTACACAGCTTAAATTATATGCTTAATTATTAAAATCACTCCCTTGCAAATATCCTGGTCTCACTCCTTTCTTCCTTTACTATGCTGTATAATAAAAACCTAAAAACTGGAAAAGAAACAATGCTCATCATCCCCAGTTTCTGGTCTTACCAAAAGTGACTAGAAAAATAAACCTAAAATCAGGATGACTCTTCCCACTATAAGTTTAGGTTAAAATTATCCTTTATGGCTATTACCATATTTTTTCCTCTCTGCTCTGCCACACTCACAGCTTATGACCTTCCCTTTTTACTTGATTGAAAGAAAGTCAAGAAGAGATCAGAAGAGAACTTCTACAAATTCTATCTCACATCAACCCACATAATAATATCTATGTGTGCTGTGCTTACTTGCTCAGTCGCGTCCAACTCTTTGAGACACCATGGCCTGTAGCTCGCCAGACTCCTCTGTCCATGGGGATTCTCCAGGCGAGAATACTGGAGTGTATTGCCATACCCTCCTCCAGGGGATCTTCACAGCCCAGGGATAGAACCCAGGTCTCCCACATTGCAGGTGGATTCTTTACCATCTGAGCCACCAGGGAAGCCCAATAACATCCATACCTATCCCCTAAATTTGTGTTCCCATCTAAAGCCAAAACCTCTGATTTTATACTCTTTTCCATCCTCTCTTTCATACCTAAATATTATTCTAGCAATTGCCCCCCTTTATTCCACAACATCAATACATCCCTCTACTGGATTCTTCATCTTATTGTCATTACATCATGCTATTTCACTCGCCTTTCTCTATACGATACTGTTTTATATCCTTGCTGACCTTTGAAAATTAACCCTCAAAATTGTCTGTAGTGTCTGTTGTGGACTGAGTTGTGTTTGCCTTCCCTAATCGCCATACCTCACAAGGATATTGTAATTGAAGATAGGGTCTTTAAGTAAGTGGAAATTAGGAGAAGGGGACCACCATGCTCATGGGCACAGAAAGCAGAGATGCCACCCTAATGGTGCTACCTAGAGGACAGAGCCTTGAGCCAAAGAAATTTTCTCAAGTCTTAAAAATCTAGTGGAATTTTCCCTGCTAAGTTTCAGACTTGCTTAGAACCTGTGATCTTTTTCTTCTTTCCAATTCCTCCCTTTCAGAATGGGAGTATCTATTCCCATGCCTGTCCCACCATTGTTTTGGGGGTAACAGATTATTTGTCTGCTTTCACAGGTTCACAGCTAGAGAGAAACTTTGTCTCAGAATGAATCATTCCCAGCCATAGGTGATTTAGATGAGATTTTGGATTTAGCATTGATGCTGAAATAGGTTTGGACTTCTGGGGCTGCTGGGATAGGGTGAAGATAATTTAAAGATGAGGATATGAAGTCTGAGTGGACAAAGAGTGGAGTGTTATAAGCTGGAATATTTCCCTCCAAAATTCAAATTGAAGTTATAATCCTCAGTATCTCAGAAAGTAGTCTTTGAAAAGGTAATTAAGTTAAAATGAGGTGGTTAGGGTTGGTCCTATTCCAATAGGACTGATATCATTATAAGAGGAGGAAATTAGGTCACAGATACAGGAAAGGAAGACCATGTGAAGAAACAGGGAGACGATGGCCATCTACCAGCCAGGGAAAGAGGCCTAAGAATGAAATCATCCCTGCTGACACGTTGAGCCTGGATATTTAGGATCCAGAACTGAATCAACAAATTTCTGTTGTTTAAGCCAAACAGCAGGTGGTGAGTAGTTGTGGCCACTAGAACATATCTTCTCCCTCTCTTCTTCCCCCTTTTCCTCTTATAGACGAACTCTAATTAGGCTCTTGTCCTCGTTATATGATTAAAACTCTTGCTGTTAATGTCATCAATAAACTGCATGCTGTGAAATTCAGCGTTTCTCTCTCATTACACATCTCATTGGCCCAGTAGTCAGCATTCAACACGGGTGATTACCACCACCTTCTTGATGGTTTTTCTTTTCATCTGGTTCCCAGGACTTTACATCCTCTTGACATACCTCCTACCCCACTTTTTTCTCAGTCATCTTTTCTGACTCTTCTTCATCCCTGTTTATAAGATTGAAAGACCTCACTCTTTTAATCCTCTGCTTTGCTATAAATATAAAAGTAATTGCATGGTTTGATGCTTTCGAATTGTGGTGCTGGAGAGGAATCTTGAGAGTCCCTTGGACTACAAGGAGATCAAACCAGTCAATCCTAAAGGAAATCAGTCCTTAATATTCACTGGAAGGGCTGACGCTGAAGCTGAAGCTCCAGTAGTCTGGCCACCTGATGCAAAGAACCAACTCATTGGTAAAGACCCTGATGCTAGGGAAGCTTGAGGGTAGAAGAAGAGCAGGGTGACAGAGGATGAGATGGTTTGATAGTATCACCAATTCAATGGACATGAGTTTGAGCAAACTCAGTGAGATAGTGAAGGACAGGGAAGACTGGTGTGCTGCAATGGGGTTGCAGAGAGTCAACTTAGTGACTGAACAGCAAATGTCTATATCTAGGCCAGATTCTCCAAAAATATGCATTCCTGTGATCTTCACTAGTTTATTTAATAGACGTCTCCAATTCAACATGTTTAAATCTGAACTTTTCTAATTTTCCCCAAATCTCTCTAGCCATGGCCTATAACATCTTTTTAATTTTTACCATATATTTGCTGTGTTAGTCTGAATTCTCCAGAGAAGGAGAAACAATAATTATTATAAGCCAAAGAAAAATATTTTTCACTTCAATCAACTAACCTCCAAAATTTTATAAAGTGCTATCCCCATTAATCTGGTCAAACTTTGCATAATATCATAGGTCTATTTTCTGTAACCATTTCTTTACATATTTTATCACAGTTCATCAAACCAGAAATAATACCATTTTTAACTCTGAGCATTTATAGTGTCCATTAATGTGCACTCAGGATTGAAGGTGGAAGGTAAATGGTGGGGACAAGGATATAGTGGTAAATAAGTAAACTTTATTTTTCTGGTCAGTGTCCTTAAATCTGATATCAATCATGTATAACACTGTAATAAAAGGTTAAAATGCCTCAAATATTATGGAGAATAAATAAAAATGCAATATCTATGGAACACAGAATAGTTTTATGTGGGAAATAAAAAGGAGTGGAGGTGGTGTTAAGCATTTTTACATCTCAATTCCAGGTGATAATAGTTAATAATATCTTTGCTTCCCTACCCATTCACTTCTCCCATCAACAGATACATTTCAAACTGAATAAGATATTTTCTCTTTCACTATATATATACACACACACCCCTACATATAATACATATAAGCATTTGCTATAATATATTAATATATTCCAATTCTTTACTTTTCTGCTTTCCTCACTAGACTTTGAGTTTCTGGATAGCAGTAATTATTTTCTTATCACTGTTTCATTGTATTTTGAAATCAAGTTTTGAATATTTGAATGCTGCTGCTGCTAAGTCACTTCAGTTGTGTCTGACTCTGTGCGACCCCATAGACGGCAGCCCATCAGGCTTCCCCGTCCCTGGGATTCTCCAGGCAAGAACACTGGAGTGGGTTGCCATTTCCTTCTCCAATGCATGAAAGTGAAAAGTGAAAGTGAAGTCACTCGGTCCTGTCTGACTCTTAGCGACCCCATGGACTGCCGGCTACCAGGCTCCTCTGTCCATGGGATTTTCCAGGCAAGAGTACTGGAGTGGGGTGCCATTGCCTTCTCCGATTTGAATGCTGCTGCTGCTGCTAAGTCGCTTCAGTCGTGTCCGACTCTGTGTGACCTGAGAGACGGCAGCCCACCAGGCTCCCCCGTCCCTGGGACTCTCCAGGCAAGAACACTGGAATGCTAAAGACACAAAAATTAATATTATCAACTGCCTATTGCAGCTTCCCAGGTGGCTCAGTGGTAAGAAGCCACCCGCCAGTGCAGGAGACACAGGAGAAGAAGGTTCGATTCTTGTGTTGGGAATATCTGCTGAAGGAGGGCATGCAACCCTTTCCTGTATCCTTGCCTGCAGAATCCCATGGACAGAGGAGTCTGACAGGCTACAGTCCAAGAGACTGCAAAGAGTCGGACATGACTCAGCGCACAGGCGATGGCCTGTTGTGCTTTCTAGATATTTTACATACACTGTTGCTCAATGGATGAAGATAATACTCACAGAAAGACCTTAAAATAAAACTATCCCTCCTGAAATATATTTTCCACGTTTCAAAGGAGTCATATTTTTCTTGTCTTTAAGAATGTCAAGTCTCCACTGAGGCTAACTGGATTTTGGAGAGTAGTATCTTCTGTCAATCTTGGGGGCAATATGTGTGTCCTATAGAGCAAGGTCATTTACCAGAGGTAACTGAAAATCTCACTGACAAAACTGTCCTACAAAGGACAAAATATGAAAATAACGATGCCAAAATAATTGAAAATTTCCACTCAAATGCCAGGGCAGAGCACAACTGCACCAACTGACAGGAAAAAAAAGAATAATTTACTAAGGTATTTCTTATCCATTGTACCTCACCCCTACAAACACATTGAAGCTATGTTGAAAACTGCATTACAAGTTATTGCTGCCCTGAGCTTCAATAACTTGTAAAATGCTGGCAATGCACCTACTATAAACATTGAAAAAGCATCTTTAGTACATTACTGCCTCCAGGAGTGGAGACCATGTTTATGGAATTGGGAAGTTATGACCTCATCTGTTATGTATGTCGAACAGCTTACCCACTTTAAAAAGGCTGCCATGCAACTCCACACACATCAGGGAAAGGATAGTGGTACTTGGCAGGGGGAATAAAACAACAACAACATTTTTTTCTTAGCTCATTTATCTTACTTACATCTCAAATCTGGCTAATATGGTTCTGTTAAATAATATCCCACATAAAATATTAAGCATGCTACTTCCCCTTAGAGATCTTTCCTAACCCATATTCAAAGACAGCACTAAAAATTCCCTCAAATGTAAAGCACCAACAAATGAATCACTACAAAATAAAGGGGTCAAAGTTCCTTTAATGAATTTAAAATGTCAATCTCATTTCCACTTCTTGCCATTTCCTGTGATTAAAACAACTTCCTTTGACATGACTTACATCCTGTCTTCTAATCTAAGGTCTTTCTGTAGAAGCTATTCACAGCAGGCTAGCATAACCCAGGAGCTTATTCGAATGCAGAATCTCAGACTCCACTCCAAAGGTACTGAATCAGAATCAATAATTCAACAAGATCCTTAAGTAATTAGTATGCAGGTTAGAATTTGAAGACCAATGCTCTAGGGCCAAGGTCAAATAGAAGAATTGACCTAGAATGGGTGTCATTTAGTATTGGTATCTACTTAAAAAGTGGTATGTTTAAGTCTGTGAAATGCTGGACTAAATGAAATAAGTAGCTGTTTCTGCTTTTACACGGATAGTCTGTATTGAGGTAATGTGTACAGCACTGTCTTTCAGGCAAGTCTAGTCTATGCAGGGTCTTTTCCTTGGATATGCAGAAACACCCAGTTTGCTCAAATGAACTACTGTACGCCAACTAAGTACTAGGCCTATGGTGGTGGTTTAGTTGCAAAGTAGTATCCAACTCTTGTAACCCCATGAACTATAGTCTGCCAGGCTCCTCTGTCCATGGGATTTTTCAGGCAAGAATACTGGAGTGGGTTGCCATTGACTACACTAGTAGAGAATTTTTGAACTTGCTTTTTCCATGATTTTTTAAAATCATTATTGTATAGCTTAATATAGTTCTTCTGCTGCTGCTACTGCTGCTAAGTCGCTTCAGCCGTGTCCGACTCTGTGCGACCCCATAGACGGCAGCCCACCAGGCTCTGCCGTCCCTGGGATTCTCCAGGCAAGAACACTGGAGCAGGTTGCCATTTCCTTCTCCAATGCATGAAAGTGAAAAGTGAAAGTGAAGTCGCTCAGTCATGTCTGACTCTTAGCGACCCCATGGACTGCAGCCCACTAGGCTCCTTAGCTCAGTAATGTGGACATTTAGAAATAAACTACTTATGTCCTAATCTGGACAAATGTTCTGATATATGAAGTGAATTGAAAAAGGAAACTGACAATTATGCATGCACACTGTATGAGCCCATTGTTGAAGTACATATGCCATGTATATTGTATAACATATGACACATGGGTCATATGTATACAAACAAGCATGGGAAGAAAAACATACAAAAAATCTTAGTGATTATTCTGAGGGGTGCAATGAAATACATGGAATGGGAACTTGTATTTTTTAAAGATTTTTGTAGCAATAATACTAGAGGCAATATTTACTACGTGGAGTTCTAAGAAGTTTTCCAACTTGCTTTCTTTACCCAAATGCCACTATTTCTGTTGTTAAGTAGCTAATTTTATTACTTGTCTCATATTTTTAACAGGACTTTTTGCTTTATTTCTAAGAACCATTTCCACTAAAAAGAAAAGTAGTAGGCAGAAAACAAAATAAATTACCATTTGACAACAGCTCAGGCATTTTTGGCAGGAGGAATATTCTAATAAAAATAAAATAAGCTTTCAGAGTTCCTTGTATATGTACATGATCTTATTCTTCCTTAAATTAATACCACAGACTCTTGTGAAGCTTTGGTTTATCAGGAATTGTTCCAGTAGGTGCCCCTACCCTGTCCCTATAAATGAGTCATACCAGGAGAAAATGAGGTCTTTTTCCTAAGGAATGGCAGTTCTGTTGTTGCTGCTCTGGCACCCCCTGGTGGAGGAAAATCAGACAGATTCGGAGAACTGAGGAGCAACCCACCGGGAATCTTGTGCAGAAGATAAATGCGTTGCATCTCTCAGGTAACTTCTAAGATTGGAGCACTTGGGGATGAAAGTTCATTTCAGTTGCATTGATTTAGTGCTGTGGCCTTCTGATAAAGGCACTGCCGGGCCCTCTGTGGCGTAAGCTTGTCTGTGCTTCCTGTGGGTTTTTCATATTTAGCAAAGCAGCTGTGCCCAGTCAAGTTCAATATCCAGAGATGCCACAGATAAGGTCACAGAGAAAATCCGAAATGCCAGACTCACAGCATTATACATGTGTGTGTATGCGTGTGGCTTTGCTACATGTTTGAAATTGTGCCCTCTATTTCGTGGGTCATCATGCAGTTTCCAGAAAAGGCTGTCCAAGACACAACTGTAAGTGGAGTTGCTCTAAGCATAGGCTTTGGAGTCCAACAACCTGGACTCTGTACACTGAAATATTTACCTTGTGTATCTTGTTTTTCATCTATGAAGTGCAGGATAGAATCAACATTTTTCTTACAGAGAATTAGGAGGTTTAAAAGGTTGCACTGTAGAACCCAGTGCTTAGTATTCATTAAGCACTTATGTTAGTGATACAAAAAGGCTGTCTTTAAAATACAAGTAATTTTTTTTTTTCGTTTTCTTTAGTTTTAATACTGGAGAACTGCAGATGTCTCTCTTTTATTATCTTAAAATCAATCTAATAGTATATAGATGGATGTTTCCGCAAAACATATGATGACCATCCCACCGGTTTTCCAGTTACCTGGAATGATTGATTGCCTGGAGAAGACTATGTATTCTACTGATAAAGCAGGGGTAATCCCCTTTCATAAGAGAATGCAGCCCCACTCCTGGCAATTAAATTTGTATTGTTATGTGAGGGAGGGGTAGAAATACTATTAATCTCTCTCTTAGCCTGAGACATCTTTCATGACCGTTTCCTACATGAGTCATTCAAGTAGGTCAGAGAAGAGAAGAGCCCCTTTCCCAAGAGTGAGGCATGTGGTTTGATGCTAAAAAGGTCTAGTAATTGGAGTCACCAAAGTACTGAATCAGTGCAAATATCAGATGGGGAGTCTCAGAGCACTGCTCTCCAAGTGCCAGCGTGGACGCCATCTGCTGCCATTAGACTGACAGCTGCAACCTCTTTGCTGAAGAAAAACACCTGAAAAGTCAACCCTAAGTGGACCAGCTGCATCAGGTCCCCGCTGTGCAATCTTCTGAGAGAACCGGTGTTTATTTGGGTTTCAAAAACGCAGTTTCCGCCTCCCTTGCACAAGTCAAGGCCTTATGCTGTTCAAACGCCCCTGTGTATGCTAATACTTTTGGGGCTTTTCCCCTGACCTGAAACTAAATTGGGTGTTTCTGAACTGAAGTTCTGCCACAGAAACTGAAATCAGTTTTAGTGAAGGTTTTTTGTTTTTGTTTTTCCTTCAGCATTTAGCCTTTCAGAAGTGAGCATTACATTCACAGCATTTTATTTGAGTACTGAAGAAAAATCATTAAAGCAGCTACACAGAGCACTTATTTCATAGCCTTATCATTTCACTGGGGCTTCCCTGGTGATTCAGGGGTAAAGAACCCTCCTGTCAATGCAGGAGACGCAGGTTCGGTCCCTGGGTCGGGAAGATTTTCTGGAGTAGGAAATGGCAACCCACTCTCCAGGATTCCTGCCTGGAGAATTCCATGGACAGAGGAGCCTGGCGGGCTGAAGTCCATGGGATCACAAAGAGTTGTGATTTAGCACAAAGCCAAGAAATTATTTCGCTATTACCCAAATGTGTCAAAGCCCTCAGCAGCTCTAATATGCATATCTTCTAAAGTATGTGTTTATATATTTTCCCCTAAGATATGTTACATCTAATGAATAGGCAAAATTCCTTACCTATGTTTCCTATCTAGCTGCACGTGAAGTGTTTCTAGACAGCCCTCAGTACTTTTCTTATGTACATACTTATGTATTTTTCAAAAGTATATACAGTGATTCCTATAAGATAGTCTCCTAATTGCTTTACAAATATCAGCTTTCAAAATTCTCCTTGAAGCCCTACTGCAGCTATAACACATTATCACAAACACGGTAGCTTAAAAGAACACCAATTATTTTATAATTTTTAAAATGAGTCAGTCTTACTGGGCTAAAATCGGGTGTTCATTCTGGAGGCTTCAGAGGAGTATCTATTTTCTTGCCTTTTCCAGCTTGAGAAAACGCCCTCATTCTTGGTTCTTGGCTAATTACTTCCATCCTCAAAGCCATCATGTCTTTATGAAATGATGAATCACGCTGGCTGGCTGCTCTCATCACATCTCCTACTTTGACTCTTCCCCTCTATTTTACTTTTTAAGGCTTCTCTCTTCATCTCAAGATTCTTAATCTCATCTTCAAAGTCCCATTTGGCATGTAATACAACATACTTGTGGACTTGGATATCTTGAGGGTCATTATTTTGCCTACCACAGCTACGGTAATCATTCTCATTTTACATGTGAGGAAATTGAGTCAGATAAGAGATTTATCCAAGGTCACACAGATAACTAGAGGCAGAGTTTGGTTTTAAATACAGGCAGTTTGGCTTCAGAGTTTGGGCCTCTAACAATTTCGGTTTAGTATGTGTGAACTGAAAAAGAGAAGGAAAGATTGAAGAAAGGAAACAGATAAATATTTTATCCCTACCATCATATACAATCATGCCAGGTGGCATTAAATGAATTAAACTCTTACTTTAAGTACTGACAGCAACAAAACGCCATAGCAAAGAGAACTTAAAGACAAGAGAAACAATGCCCCGGAACAATGAGAATGGGCCACTGAGATTGCTCATGTTTGTTGCACCAATTGCCTGAGAAAGGCTGAAAATACTGACAAAAAAGGAAGAACCATAGTTTAAGGATGTAAAAATAACAGTTTGAAAAGTATAGGAAAGTGAGGAGGCTCTGAGTGGATATCAAAGATGTACAGTAAAGTGGAAACTGGAAAATCAGAAAAATATTTTAATTGGCAATGCAGGAATGCATATAAAGAGAATCTTTTAACCAACAGTTTCATTGCCAAACTACACAAAATAACCAATTCCATTGACATGGAAATCTCTTTCATGTTTGTATTATAATATATTGGAATTCCAAGTTGAACTCTAGGATGGGAGCCTTGTCAAATTTGGAGATGAAGATAATGAAATGAAACCAGGAAATCAAGAAAGATTTAAGCAGCAGAACATATCTAATGACACTGATAATTTTGAAATTAATCTCACTAATGTCAGGATTCAAGTTCAGTGTCTCCAGTTAATGAAATAAAGCCATCATAAATGTTAGTTGCTCAGTTGTGTTCAAATCTTTTGTGATCCCATGGCCCATCCAAGGCATTCTTCAGGCAAAAATACTGGAGTAGGTTGCCATTCCCTTCTCCAGGGGATCGTCCTGACCAGGGATCAAACCCAGGTCTCCTGCATTGCAGGCAGATTCTTTACTGTCTGAGCTACCGGGAAAGCCCAAAATATATACACCCAAATATTAGGGCAATCTAGGCACCATTATGCTAATGATGTGTCTCACATCCTCTAATTACATTTTCCTTTTCAGAAAAAATAACAGTTCCATTTCCAAATATATTTCCAGTTTTTCAACAGATATTTAGAAATCCTTTTATATGATAAGCTGTAAGCGTTGTGTTAGGATGCATAGATAATGCCATGTTCTAGGCATATGCACATGTTTAAAATGGCAGAGGACTATCTTAAATACGAATATTTAAAACACATTTCCAAAGCAATATCTATCTACTGTAAAAAACTTAGAAAATATGCAGATGTAAAAAGAAATATAATCTATTACTATACCAAACAATAAGACATGCTGTTAATAAAAGCTGATATTTTGAATTATTTCTATAGACTTTTACCTTATAAATGCATCTGTGTTTAAAAAAGGACTTACAGTTTAGACAGTATTTTCAACTTTTTAAAATTTAACAATGTGTTTTACACAAAATGCTTATGGACATTTCCCCTAATCATTAAATACTATCTCATCTGATAGCTACATACAGTTCTGTTGTAAATGCACACCATAAAGCATTTAGTCAAGACAATTTTGTTTACAATTTAGTGAAGAATTTATTCTCAGAACTCTAAATTTCTCTAAAGTGTTTGCTCCGCAACTCCTGCAGTAACACAGTTCCATGACATTTATCACTACTTTCTGTCAAACCCTATTGCACCATTTCAAGTATCCTGCAATTTCTTTGCAATGGATAATATCTTTTCATTAATTCTTCCTAAGCTCTATATTTAAAGTCCCATTTTTAACACATTAGACCTAGGAGTATAGTCAATGATGATGACTTTTTAGATGTTTCTAAGACAATTTTTCATTGTTTCTCCTCACTGTATTTGCATGATTTCTCTAAAATTACTGAAAATAAAATTTACTCCAACATCCTGTCCCTCACCACCACTACTATTTCCTCAAAGTAGTGAAAGATACCAAGAAAAATGTGTTCAGTAATCAATAAAACAGGTAATTTCCCATGAAAATATCTTAAGCTAAAGAGCTATTCCAAGCAGTATCAGAAATGAATCATGTAATAAAAGCTTTCATCATGTGATAAAAGCTGGAAGTCATTAAATATTGATATTATTCTTATTGTTTCATGTTGGACGGTATGGAGCCATTATCTGAAATCTAGAAAAGAGAAACAACAAATAAAAACATTCCTTTCAGATGAATTTGTTGCCTGGCTGCCTTACTACCACAAAGCAATTTTGACCAATTTTTACAGCAAAAGTAATTTTCACACACAAAAGCCAGGAAAAGACAGAAAGATAATATATGAATTAAACTTGTATGATTAAGCCTAAGAAAATTGGTAGGGACTAGATTTATTATTTTTCCTTAAAAATACATGCATTTGATTCACTTATTTTATTTTTTTATTTTTTAACTTTACAATATTGTATTGGTTTTGCCATATATCAACATGAATCCGCCACAGGTATACGCGTGTTCCCCATCCTGAACCCCGCTCCCTCCTCCCTCCCCGTGCCATCCCTCTGGGTCGTCCCAGTGCACCAGCCCCAAGCATCCAGTATCATGCATCGAACCTGGACTGGCGACTTGTCATATATGATAGTATACATGTTTCAATGCCATTCTCCCAAATCATCCCAGCCTCTCCCTCTCCCATAGAGTCCAAAAGACTGTTCTATACATCAGTGTCTCTTTTGCTGTCTCATATACCCGGTTATTGTTACCATCTTTCTAAATTCCATATATATGTGTTAGTATACTGTATTGGTGTTTTTCTTTCTGGCTTACTTCGCTCTGTATAATAGGCTCCAGTTTCATCCACCTCATTTGATTCACTTATTTTAGACTAAAATTACTTTTTACAAAACAAAATACAGTGAAAGTTGATTTACATCTTGGAAAGTACTTTTAACCTTTCTTTAAACAATTTAGCCGTGTAATTTGAACAAAATAATTATGTCCCTTTCCCCATATCATTAAATACTATCTTGTCTAAATACTCAGATTTAAGACTGGATTCAATAATAGAAACTTTTTACAAAAATACAAAGAATATGACTAAGACATGACTAAGATCAGTTTTTTTTTTTCCTGATAATTTATATACTTATATAAAATACCTAAAGATGGTAAAGCGTCTGCCTGCAATGCAGGTAGACCTGGGTTCGATCCCTGGGTCAGGAAGATCCTCTGGAGAAAGAAATGGCAACCCACTCCAGTACCTTTGCCCAGAAAATCCCATGGGGATCGCAAAGAGTTGGACACGACTGAGCGATTTCACTTTCACTAAAGATATATAGTTCACAAATCCCCTATGAAACAATAAAAATGCTTCAACTCATAAATTGACATTTCAAATATTAAAGTCCTTTTAAATCAGGTACTTTGAAGCAAAATTAAGGTATATGATAATAAACTGCAATTTAAAAATTCCTAAATATTACTGATAAGGCCTGCAGATAATATTTCTCTATTAAAAAATGAGGATAAGGGGTGCTGGCTACAGTTTTTAGCCACTTGTACTAGCTCTTCAAAAAGGACAACCCTAGGGTAGGCCCAAGCTATAAATCTGTTTCGCATAAACAGATAGAATAGATGTTTCTCAAGAGTCCCTGTGTGCCCATAAATGAATACTTCACCAAGGACCAGAAAAGAATAGGTCCCTAGCTACATCAGAGCTTTACCTGTTTGCAGTTTTGTTTTTTTGCTCCAAGAATTAATGAGAACATTTTTGATTCTCATTAATCTAAAAAACTATCTAAAACACTGCTTCTTCCTCTAACAGGCAGTGCTTAAACTTAGAACCATTCCCTAATCTCAAGAGTAGTCTCGTTTCATTAAAGCCAGAAGTCAGTGCCCGACTATCTCAGCATCTGCCCCCTTGTTTGGGGAAAAAAAAAAAAAAAAAAATTGTCTAGACAGCTTAAGTAAAGGGTGCTATTTACGTTTATCTTAACCACTAGAAGAGACTTACTAACTAAATATGGGCAGGAATGGGTGGAGCAGGGCAGGACAATTGACACTGCCACAGTTATAGGTTATAATGGACTTTAAAATCTGGTCCTGGATGCACAAAGCTCAGAGAAAGAGGACTTTCACATGCCTTCAAAAAATTAAGCATGTTTTCTACTCAGAGAAGTATTCACTACTATTCTTTAATATTCCAAGCACCAGGGGAAAAAAAAAATATATATATATATATATATATATATATATATATATATATTGTATTTCCTAAGCTTCGTTTTCCTTCTTAAAGAGTCCTTGGGCCTAGAAAAGAAAACAACGGTCTCAAAGGCCCTTGCTGAATCATCTAACTTTGGAGAAAACAAAACTGAACTTTAAGTCCTGCCCTGATGCTCCGGACCAGTTGCATCTACCTAGGACTTATCACCCCCTGCCCAGAAGCCTCCTACCTGCTACATCTGCCGGGGACTTAGTGCCCCCTGCCCAGGGAACTTATCAACCCCTGCCCAAAAACTCCCACCCCCTGTTCAACTACAAATGCCATCTCAACTAAAGATTACTCAAAACGTCCCGCCTGACTAAGGTTTCCCTTATTGCTTCCACAAACTTCGCTTTAAATATGAAGCCTCCCTGATCCTTCTTACACTCAGCCTGGTTGGTAGGCCCTCCTTGCCTGGATAAAGGTAATCTATCCTTCTTCTCTTCCTCGGCCCGAACTATACCTTACACTTCTAGTGCCAGGCAGGCATAGGATGATGGCATGGGCTTGCTAATAAAGCCATTCCGAGGGACCACATGTTATCACTCTGCCAGCACACCGCCAACACTGCTTTCGCTAACACTCAGACTGTTGTAAACAACCTCCACTTCTCTGGTGCCTCTAATGACAAACACTCTGCTGAGTGCTTAACACACATTGTCTCCAGCGTACCTTGCGATATCAATGAGAACCATAAGTATATTCAAAACGAAGGTTTATAAAAGCGGTTGACCTGACTCTGTCTGTTCCCAGGTCTCTACACTAGACCACTGTCACCTTCCATTTATACAAACCATGTAGTGTATTTTGAGTAATGCAGTGTGCCTGCCACTTTTTAAATAAAAATAATCATATAGCTTTGGGAAGCTACCTGCATGTCCATGTCAGGCCCTCAGTTCCAACCATCCTCTCCCCCTCTTTGCTCCAGTCACTCAGAGGTACTTAAGAAACTGAACTTGAATGCTATGCTGTAAAGCCTCCTCATGCAGGCTTCCATCCAGATTCTCTCAATTTCAGTAGCACCATATCTAGTCTTTCGCTGGAGCTATACTACTTCAACATTGGAGTCATCTATATTCCTGTCTACATGAAAATGCAAGGTACTTGAATATCTGATGCCTGCCTGCCACCCCTGTGCTCTCAAGTTCCTGATACTTTGACCGGGGAAAGAACAGGTGTTAAATAATTGTTAAGTGAATTACTGTGTCTGCTCAAGGAAGATGATTTACTACGGAGGGATGCAGGCTGCACCCAGCAGGTCTAGTCGGGGAAGGATGTCTGACAATGCAATTGTTGCTTGGTGCAGTCTCTTAATCCTGGGCAATTGTTTCAGCATTTTCCATTTAGTATTGTCTTATGCATATATTACCTCATTCAATCTATCCATCCTATAATGTATTATTTGCTATAACATATATATTATATACAATGTATTCCCTCCTATAATGTAATACTTACTGATATAATGCTTATTTAAAATAGCACCTTTACAATTTGGTGCAGATTATAGACATGTGGATTTGACCCTTACAGGTCAGGATCCGTGATGATCAGACTTAGCCGGTAAGAGTTCAAGAAAAAAGGTTTTACAGTTTATTCAGATGCAGTGCTAAAGTACGTCTGCATATTTGTGTTTTAGATGAGAAAGAGACAAAGACATATAGACGTATACAGCAGGAGTAAAACAGGAACGGGTTTTGGAAGATGAGTGGTCGAACTGTCCATAAATAGGGTCTCAGAATTGATAATTCTTAAATGTTGGAAAGACACAGAAGAGGTCAAGTCTTCAGTAAAGGACATCATTATGAAATGATATGCAATTGAATTATAAAGTTAAGGTTGATTAAGCTTCTAGAGTTATTGATAAATATGAGAGAAGTATATTCAAAGATATTTACTACAATGAAATAGCGATTTCATCATTCCCTACATGATGAAGTATATCCAGAATATTTCTAAGGTTTTTCTATTTTTGTTATAAAACATCTACATATATACATTTTAAAATTTATTAACTTTATATTAGATTTATTTTTATTGAGGTAACACTGGTTTATGCCTTAAGTTCCATGTGTACAATATTATATTTCTGCTTCTATGTACCCTGCAGCATGCTTATCACCAAAAGTTTAGCTTCCATTTGTCACCATACATTGGATCCCCTTGACCCCTTTCACTCTCCCCATCCCCAACTCTCTGCCTCTGATAACCAGTACTCTCTTCTCTGTATCTACAGGTTTTTGTGTGGTTTGTTGTTGTTGTTTTACACATATGAATTAAATACGGTATTTATCTTTCTCTGTCTGACTTATTTCACTTAGCAACCAGGCTACATCCATGTTGCTGCAAATGGCAAGATTTCATTTTTATAGCTAAATAGTATTTTATTGTATATATATACCACATCTTTATCCATCCATCACTTGTGGGCACTTAGGTTGTTTGCATACCTTGGTTATTGTAAATAAAACTGTGATGAACATAAGGTTGCATGTGTATTTCAAATTAGTGTTTTTGTTTTCTTTGGAGGAAAACCCTGAAGGGGGATAGCTGGGTCGCACGGTGGTTCTAGTCTGAATCTGGGAATCTCCATGCATTTTTTGCAGTGGCCCCATCACTTTCCATTTCCACCAGTAGCGTAGCATGTGCTCAGTTGCTTCTGACTCTTTGCAACTCACAGACTGTAGCCTTCCAGGCTCCTCTGTCTACAGGATTTTTCCCGACAAAATTACTAGAGTGGGTTGCCATACCGTCCTCCAGGGGATCTTCCCAACCCAAGCATATCACACGTGTCTCCTGCATTGCCCACAAATTCTTTACTGTTGAGCCATCGGGGATGTCCCTGTGTCGGAGGGTTCTCTTTTCTTCACATTTCTGTCAACACTTGTTATTTTTTGCCTTTTTGATACCAGCCATTCTAACAAGCATGACATAATATTTCACTGCGGTTTTGATTTGTATTTTCCTGATGGTTAGTGATGTTGAGCATCTTTTTGTGCCTATTGGCCATTTGTGTGTCTCCTTCAAAAAATATCTATTCTGCTCCTCTGCCCATTTTTTAATCACAAATGATGTATCCAGTAGTGAGTTAACATTCAAAATGCCATAAAGAATGCCTACAACTCAATAGGACATCTATATATTAATAGTATATCTAGATATTCTGAACTGAAAAGAATATAGCAGTGTATTTTTAGTTATCAAGCATTGCTCTAGGGATTTAAGAAGGCAGGGAACTAGAAAGAAATCAAATCAATTTTACAAAATTATGTTGTCGAACTTGCTTTATTAATATGTCTACATTTGTTCTTTTATACTCCTTTGTAATCTTTAGAGAAAAAAATATATAGTTTCCAAAACAAAACATACAAAAAACACGGTAAGATCCAAAAATGTATCTGTTAGTGTCCAAACAGTAAAATAAGAAAAGAAAACTTTTTTTTAGTATTTAAAACAAAAAGACCAGGTATTGTTCAGGTGGTAGAAGAGACTGAGAAACAAACCCATTTCAGGGAAGAAAGATGGAGACCAGCTCCTGCAGTGCTCAACCAGCATGCCCAGGCTGGAAGGACAAAGGGAATAGATGTGCCCAAAGAACCCAAGACCTGGGTCACCCACTCTCTTCTCCCAGGTGTTGGCTTCACCTTTTCTGTGAGTTACATGTTCAGACTGACCTTTAAATAATCTTTATAGCTCCATGAAAGTCCTTGCGAAGTCTCTGACAGAGTCACATAACTTTCTCCCCTTGTCTCTGAAATTATCACTGTGGCAGAGTGGGTTATTCATATATTAAGGCTGAGGTCATGGGCCATGAGGTGACATGGACTCACAGGACTAGGAATGGATTGTGTTAAAGACAGGAATATGGATGTGGATTGACTTAAGAGTCTGTAATACAGAGTGAAGTCAGAAATATAAAAACACATATTATATATTAATCCATACATGTAGAATCTAGAAAAATGGTACAGATGAACCTATTTGCAAGACAGGAATAGAGATACAGACATGGAGACCAGACTTGTGGATATGGAGGTGGGGAGGAAAGGGTGGACGAATTGGAAGATTAGGATACACACACACACACACACACACACGCACATATTACCATGTGTAAAATATCTAGCTAGTGGGAACCTGCTGTGTAACACAGGGAATTACACTTGGTGCTCTGTGATGACCCAGAGGAGTGGGACTGTGGGCGGGAGGTCCAAGAGGGAGAGCATCTGTGTATACATATAGCTGATTCACTTCCTTGTACATCAGAAACTAACATGGCAGTGTAAAGCAATTATACTTCAATTAAAAAAAAATAAAAGGCAGGGGATGAAAGCAGCTCTAACAAAACCACACAGTCTAAAGTAATCATGGAATACGAGTCAGAGAGTGGTAGTTGTGCTCCACAGAAAAGATTTATTACCATCAGATATATTCATGTTTACTGCACAAAGCTTAGAGTTCCTCAGAGTTATATTCTATACAGAGAACACAAACTAATTCCATCTACTCAGAGAGTATATTGGAAAACAAGTGAGGAAGATATGGAATTAGGGATGACCTTGAGTCCCTCAGATGTATGTTTGTTGAAAAGGTGTATCTTTGCTATTTATTATTAATAAAGCTTTGTAACACTTGTAAATGATACATACTTGTATATTCTAGAGAAGCATAATAGCAATTTCAAGTCTTCTTCCAGCAATATCACCATCACACATGTTTTAATTATGTAGTAAGCAAATCCTGTAAGGAGGCAGTGGAAAAATGGGAAGAGGAAGACTCCTTGGGGTACTGCTGGCTTTAGCAGGCAGCAGCAGCAATTACCAGATTAGAAAGAGAGAAAGAACAAAAAGCTGAAGGCAGGAAGCCTCATTTCAAGTATCAGCAGTTGTTTTGAAAGGATCATCTTGATGGCTCTGGTAAGGAAGAAGGAAAAGTGTTAGGAAAAGTGAACTGTGGTGTTGGAGAAGACGCTTGAGAGTCCCTTGGACTGCAAGGAGGTCCAACCAGTCCATCCTAAAGGAGATCAGTCCTGGTTGTTCATTGGAAGGACTGATACTGAAGCTGAAACTCCAATATTTTGACCACCTGATGCGAAGAGCTGACTCACTGGAAAAGACTGTGATGCTGGGAAAGATTGGGTCAGGAGGAGAAGGGGATGACAGAGGATGAGATGGTTGGATGGCATCACCGACTCGATGGACATGGGTTTGGGTGGACTCTGGGAGCTGGTGATGGACAGGGGAGGCCTGGCGTGCTATGGTTCATGGGGTCGCAAAGAGTTGGACACGACTGAGCAACTGAACTGAACTGATGTGAGAGGTGTTTACAATTCAGATGATACATACTGTAAAATATCAGCTGAGTTAAAGCCTTCCCTCTGAAAAATATGCACAATATCCAGTGCTATAAGACTATGCCTTATTTTTCTCTATTGCAGAGTTTCTATTTTTCAGCAGTATTGGAGAAAGAATGAAGAGAAGCTGCAAAAAGTGATTAGAAATCGAAACTATGTTACAGGAAAATGAGCATAAAATTTGCTAAGAGCTTTTCATCACCTACATTATGCTTAAATACCACAATAATCAGACACGTGACAGAGTATCTGCTTAGTTCTCACAGCATAGCGATTCTCAGAAGTTTTTCATTCTAAATTTCATTTCAGAGGATCATCAAAATAATAGAGCAGTAAAACTAAATAGCAATGAAATATAATGAGAGGGGAAAGGCATCAGTTCTGTAAGCAGGAAAGTGTTAAGAATGTTTTTAAATGAGATTAGATTTGCAATGCATGGAAGGTCAATGAGGCAAATACAAGTTATACTAAAAGGCATAGATTTCAATATTGCCTGAACTTTTTTGTAGGTGGATATGATGAAATCTAGAACTAAAAGAGAGATGGAAAGAGACTATGTTTGAAAGCATATGCTGTTTGGGTTTACTATGATTTCAAAAATAAGATATCTTTAAAAATAACACTGACTTCATCATTATGAATGACCTAATGTAAAGAGGTTTCAAATCAACAATTAGTTCTCTTTTATTGTCCAAACCACTGCCTATAAGCGTTTTAGAATGTTTTAGCAAAATGACTGAATTTGTCACTAACTACCATCTTTGAGCTTTCATACTGTACCAATTCTGTCCATGATCATTTAGTATCAATTTAAAAAAGTATTGAGAATTCAGTCTCTATTTGCTGTACATTGTTTTATTCTAGAGAAAGAATTTCATTCATATCTAGGAAAGTAGACAGTTAATGCTAATCTTAAAATACACTGGCAACTGAAAATCATTTGCATAAATGTTTTGATATCTGACTTTGGAAAATAAACAGATTGTAGTAAACCACTCTTTCAATTATATTTGAGTTTATTCTCTGTAATTACCTAAATAATAAACTCTAGAGACATAGATTTTCAGCATAAAGTTCCTAACATAAGAATTAGCTACACTATATGCTTCAAGGTATAGTTGTGGTCTTATTTTATTCTGTCTATATATTTCAAATCAGTTTGTCAATATTAATAATCAGTATGCTAGAATTCTAATTTTTGACTAGATAACAATATTTACCAATTTCTCTGTAACTTAAAAGTCTACTTCCCATATTAGGCAGAACTCCCCAGATGTATTTTCTTAAGAAAAAAGTTGAAAATTAATTATGATCTTATTTCATTTTTGTTTGGTATTTGTTTTTGCTCCACTACTTTTAAAATTGAAAATCTAGTTTCCTTGATGAAATTTTTAAACAAAATTGAATCCCTCAAAATAAAACTTTCCACAGGTCTTCATGAGCTATGAAAATTTGATTTTTTTATACACATAGAACTGAAAATAAAACTAAAATTGGATCCCCATACTTCCAAGGAAATGGTTAACTTTCTTCCAAAAAAATTCTTTTCTCTTTTAATTTTCTCATCACTGCAAAAATACAAAAAAAGCAAAAATAAAGCCTAAAAATATATTTTAAAAAAATACACAAAAGCATTTTTTGTGTCGATTCATTATGGATAAAACTTTAACAGACAACAGAAATTTTATGTAATATTTGCTAGACAAGTCAAATGCGAGACATTTAATCTGATCTTAAATTTGATTTACATTTCTCTAATATGGGAATTATTATTATGGGGAACTCCATATAGATAAAAAACTTTGCTGATGATCCACAGTTCTTCTTTTAAGAAATCTAATGAAACTAGTTTTTAATTAAAAAAAAAAAGCTACCGAAGAAAGTAGTGTGCCAGAAATGACTTGTATAGCATGAACATATTTTGTGTAACAAAATAAATGTACAGATAACGCTGACTTAGATGTGGTGGAAAATAGAAATCTGAACCAATAAAAAATACCAAGTGGAGAATGATTTATTAATGTAATGAATACTACTTTTACCTTGAAATATAAACAATATTATGCACTGCTGCTGCTGCTAAGTCACTTCAGACGTGTCCGACTCTGTGCGACCCCATAGACAGCAGCCCACCAGTCTCCTCTGTCCATTGGATTCTCCAGGCAAGAAAATTGGAGTGGGTTGCCATTTCCTTCTCCAATTATGCACTGCAAAGTTAATCAATTCAGGTGCTAGTTACAAGTAGTGACAGACTGGGCTTCCCTGGTGGCTTAGTGGTAAAGAAAGTGCCTGCCAATGCAAGGAGACACAGGCTCAATCCCTGGGTTGGGAATATCCCCCTGGAGAAAGAAATGGCAACCCACTCCAGTATTCTTGCCTGGGAAATCCCATGGACAGAGGAACCTGGTGGGCTACAGTCCATGGGGTGGCAAAAGAGTTGGACACAACTTAGCAACCAAACAACAATAAGTGTGAGAGTATCTAAAAACAGTTTTGGTATTTGAATGGAGAGTGTCAGGGTGCTGGGTTGGCTTTTAAGGTGATCTTCAAAGACTAGATGATACAAGGGAGTAAACTATGCTTAGCTCTAGGAAGAACACACCATGAATAATACCTTATCCGGTGTCTGAGGTCCTCACTGTCCCAGAGAAAGGATAGGCATATGTTCAGTTACCCAAGGTAGATGTGCCAAGTGACACAGTAAGGTAAACTAAGACCCCAGGAGAGGTGTATGTGGTGAAATAATTCATGTTGGAAAATGGAAGATTTTTTACAGAGAACATAGCATTGGTGAAGTGTACTGGAGAATATGTAATTTATTGAATTTTAGGTTAATAAGAAGGTCATATGAACAGAAATATAATAAAAATAAAATCAACAGTAGCAAGGCTGTACTGCTGGATATTGTTTGTCTTTTTTTTAAAGAAATGGCTAGTGTGAACCAGAGGCAATTCAAGCTTCATGGAACTTCCTCGATCAAAAATGAAATGTGACAAAAGCGGAAATGAGGCTTCTCCTGTAGTTTGTAAATGAATAAAATACATTCTCTAGTCATGTACTTTGTCTTGTTTTCATTTCCACTGCTGGATAGAGTCGTCATGATGAAAAAAGATGCCACATGAGCAAAGAAAACCAAGAACAGGAGTAAGGAGGCATTTTTGTGGTAGACCGGTTATAAAAATAACCATAACCGTTAGTAAAAGTCATGTACATAGGTTTGCCTTAATGGCAAAAAGCACAATGGCTAAGAAGATGGTACTCAAAAACACGCTTACTTACTTCTAATTTAAAATGAATATACGTGTCAGTTTTCATGATTTTGAGAGGTTCTGGTCAACATAAGTGACAGGAGTCAGAAGACTCTTTAGAGAGAAATAAAATATCCCCCGAGTTTGGCTTTGATAAAGATCTTCAGTCTTGATAAAATAAAGATATCCTGAATTTAGCAACCTCCCCTATAACAGAGCCCAATGTATGTGCAGATATAAATCTGAGCCCATCAGCATCAGCCCTGGGACTCGGGGGCAGGGGAACTGCTGCAACATGCCAATGATCACACTGCTCTCTATGCCTCAAATATCAAAGCCCTTAGTGTTTGATCCAAGAATCGTGTTCTTTATGCCAATACCCAAGAAACTGTGGCATGTGGATTTGTTAGCTTGCAAGTTAGGTAAGATATTAGACCTTTCACAGTTCTTGATTTTAGAATTAAGAAGACAAGTGAACTGGTGCCTAAGACTTACCCAAAACATCCCTCCAAATTCACTGATCAGAATATGGCGGGGAGAGGGGGGAGTGGGGGGTGGTAAACTTGGAAGTCTGAAATACCATCAAGCTCTGCAGGTAATTCATACAAACGTACCCCTTTAGTATCTCAATATTAGTACATTATTCATCCTCTAAGCTATGCAAACTAGATAATGTACTTTTCCTATCAAAGGTGCAGAAAATCAGTGGATGCATCTTGCATAGAGGTTGGTACAATACTGATAGCAGTATTGCAAAGTGAGGTCTTCTGTCTCAGAATTTGCTGCTGCTGCTGCTAAGTCACTTCAGTCATGTCTGACTCTGTGCGACCCCAGAGACGGCAGCCCACCAGGCTCCCCCGTCTCTGGGATTCTCCAGGCAAGAACACTGGAGTGGGTTGCCATTTCCTTCTCCAATGCAGGAAAGTGAAAAGTGAAAGGGAAGTCGCTCAGTCGTGTCCGACTCTTAGTGACCCCATGGACTACAGCCTACCAGGCTCCTCTGTCCATGGGATTTTCCAGGCAAGAGTACTGGAGTGGGGTGCCATCGCCTTCTCTGGTCTCAGAGTTTAGCGATTGTTAAACTTTTAACTAAGAATTTTTAATTAAGGATTTTCCCTAAGCCACTTGTCTTCTGTTGATACAGGTACAGCTCCTAGAGTGATGCTGAAAATACTTGCTTGACAGTTCTTAGATGTGACAAGATCACTGCTTTCATTTACTTAGCCCAGATGACATGAATCTGATAGAGGTGAAGGTTTTTTTCTGATTTAATTCACTTTTTAAAAATCTCATTCTTTCTCCATTACTTTCTGCCACATACTCCAGCTTCTCTGGCCTGGGAGTTAGATCATCTTTCTGTTTTTCTATTTCTTTCTAGTGACTTTCTGCCCTGTCAAAATTCAATCATTTTGCATATCTGTTTTTATTCATTATGTATTTTTTTCTCTTATTTACAGAAATTGGGCAATACCCAATCTCCAAATAAACAAAATCTTCGTCTGAAGACCTGAAATGTAAGTGGGAGTAGGAATTCCTCTCACCTATCATAAACTTATCTGAAGAAGGTACAACTGATGTTGTGGAGCCATGTGTAGAGTTATTGTTCCCAAAGGAAGACCTGGGAGATGAACGGTGCCTTCTGCTGTAATAGAAAACCAATCTACTTAGTGCCCTGGATAGTCAGATTGCTTATTCTAGCAACCTGGTCTGTCACCCCTAAAGCATTTCTTCTATAGTTCTTGTCAGCTTCAGTGACTTTGAAATTAATAGACTGTTACCAATAATACATTTACAGTCTTCAGTGGATAAAAAGGCAATCGTTTACACGTGATATTTTGGAGAGGAACACGTTGTATTTAATACAGTGTGGTAAAGCAGCACTAATGCCATCTCTCAGTGGTTCTTGCCAATTAAGTTGATAGTAAGGGTCACAGTGGTCAATTTTTATATATAAGGAATTTTAAAACTATGGAGGGCACTATCCAGTATGATCAACCCTCACAAAAAAAAAAAAAAAAAACATTATAAATGAATCAAAGTGAAAAAAAAAATCCTGGAAGGAACATAAAATATTTTTAAGGAAATATTCTGTATAAGGTCAATTATATATTTCCTTTTTACCATCTCCCAGGTTCTCAAGTTCAAGGCTTGATTTTTTTTTCAAATTAATACTTCGTGTTGCTGTAAATAAGTGAGAAGAAACAGACTTTTGCCATCCTATTGTCTCTCTAAAGTTCACTGGATCTTCCTTAATCATTCATGAATATTCAGTATTTTTCATCTTGGCAGAGAAAGCAACATGGCTTGAGTTTACAATTAACTTGTTGGGAGTAAACAATCTTTAGCCAACTTTACATCCTACCTAGACATGTGAAAAGATAAACAGCACAGAGGTATTAACAACAAACTGATCACACATATAGCTTTCTGACATGGTTGAGTCTTATAGCAAAATAGAATAGACCACGAGATATTTTAAGTTCACTGTGTTTTTATGATAGATTAATCACATATTTTCAATTAGGAATGTGAGGAAATGCAATGGGCTTTACTCCAAAGTTTAAAGTAAGTTGCATTTTGTTCTTACTGCTTTGTATTTAACGGCATTTTATTTTATATAAAAGAAACAAAAATACAAATTTATCCTCAACCACCAACATGTAGGGAATAGTTTCTGTTTACTTTACGTGATGTATCATATGTCTATTTCCTCTTCTGAGAGAAACAATGATTAGGATATTGGTTGTTGTTTGGTCCTAGGTTCAATGCTTTTGCAGCCCCATAGACAGTAGCCTGCCAGGCTCCTCTGTCCATGGTATTCCTAGGCAAGAACACTGGTGTGGGTTGGCATTTCAGGGATCTTTCTGACCCAGGGAAAAAACCCATGTCTCTTGTATCTTCTGCATTGGCAGGTGGGTTCTTTACCACTGAGCCACCTGGGAAGCTCCCATGAGAATATGCTCCAATTTTCGTTCAATAACTCTCTTCCAGGATTTAATTGCTTACAAATTTTGTTATGCTTTCATAAATAAGATCCTTTAATTATACTAAACAGGAACAGATATGTCCCTATTACAAGATTGCTGAACCTTGGGTTTTCATCTATTGACATTTACATAATGAGTCAACTGATTTTCCCATTTAATATAATTCAATCCTGTTAACAAGATCAATGTAGGTAATGCTAGATACTTAAAACTTATTCATTAAAAATACAACTTTCTCATAATATCCATTGATTCATTCTAACTTAATTCGATAAAATCTGCTTATGTTTTGTGAAGTGTTAAAAGTGTTAGTCATTCAGGCGTGTCCAACTCTTTATGACCCCAAGGACTGTAGCCCACCAGGGTCCTCTGTCCATGGAATTCTTCAGGCGGGAATACCGGAATGGGTAGCCCCTCCCTTCTCCAAGGGATCTTCCCAATTCAGGGACTGAACTCAGGTCTCCTGTACTGCAAGCAGATTCTTAACCATCTGAGCCACAGTGGCTCCCAACGTGTCAGTCACTCAGTTGTGTCCGACTCTTTGCCATCCCATGAGCTATAGCCCACCAGGCTCCTCTGTCTATGGAATTCTCTAGGCAAGAATACTGGAGTAGGTAGCCATTTCCTTTAAACTAAGAATTAGTTTTGATGTCATTCTAATTCTGATGTCATTCTGTCATATGATATCTTTCTGCATTCTGATGTCAGAGGTTGTATCAAGTAGAAACTCCATAATTTAATGGTAAGGAAACCTCAGATATATCACTGAAACATTTGAGTTTTGGTTGCCTGATGTGCAGAAATAGTATAAGGAAAAATGTTTCCTTCCAAACAGAGTTTTAAGGATGATACCTGTGGCCAGTAGGGGGTTCTATCACAGTGCCTAGCATTTGGTGATTAATAATTATTGTCAATAAGTATTTTTAATCTCCCTGAGATTTACAAGTTAAAATTGTTCTAAAGAAAGAAATGGTAGAAGACAAACATGGATTTAGGGGAAAAGTGACAAATAAAGATTCCAAGAATTTAAACTCCTGCTTTATGAAGGCCATGTGTTTACCTGACTCTGTGAAAAAAGGAGGCCTATTTAGTCTTCTTAGGATGTGACTTTGAATAGTAGTCCAAGTGGAAAAAAAAAATTATTTGGTATTGTATATTTCTACTTTCTAAATTATAAAAATAGCAATATTTTAATTAAAAATTCACACATGCATACATATTAGAAGATAGTATATAAAAATGGAAAGTGGGTATGTCAAGGTGATGATGTTTAGAATGATTTATCAAAATTGCTGTAATGGCCATAGGGTATTACCTTTCTTAAATATTTTTTTTATGAAAACACATCTTTCAGAGCCCTCTTTGTTCCCCTAATGTTTATAAAATATCTTTCAATTATTAGGAACTTTAAAAGATTAATATAATACATTTAATTTGTGGAAAGGATAAGTATAAATGTGAATAAGGCCTATTCTTTTAATGTCACTGAGAGCTTTAACTACATTAAAAAACTATTAAAACTCTAAAAAAATCCATATGCTTTCTAAGGAAAAGTGAAATTTTAGCAAATCTCACATTCAACATGGGAGAAAAAGATCTTCAAAATGCCTGCCAAATTGCATTTTATCTTTTTTATACTTACTAGTTTAAGGATCTTTCATGTCATAATTTATGTTAAATTCATGATTCAATTTGGACTTAACATAATATCTGAAGATAAAATAAGTAGAGTCAGAGAAATCATGTGAAGAAATGTTTTCATGTAATGTGGTAAGAAAAGTAAATGTATTTAGGCAACTATGTATTTTTAGCCTATAAATCTCAAAAGTGCATAATGAAATATTCCCAGGTATCTCTTATTGTATACAAATGTACTTCTTATCAATGGCTTAAAACAGTGACACTTTTGTTTTTTCCCAAGTCTGTGAGGGACAGGGTTTAACTGGGCTCTTCTCACTCTGGATGGCTCATGCAACTGCCATCTGAAGGTAGATGGAGCTGGGGAGACACTGCAAACTTTCCACGCATTTCTGGCACCTGACCTGGGAAGATCAAAAATCTGGGAGCAAATACACTGGGCCCTTTATAGCCACCGTTTCATGTAAGAGACAAACATCCATAGATTTTGGTACCTACGGGGGTTCCTGGAACCAATCCATGGATACCAAGAAATGACTGTTACTTAAGGGGGCCTCTCTAATACCTCTCTTATCTCTATATGTTCTTACAACTCTCTGCAGCTCCCTTTTACAACCCCTCCCTCCCTACCTGAGGGGTAGCTGGACATCCCATGTGGTAGCCACAGGCTCTCAGAGCAAGGGCCCCAAGAGGGACCAGCAGCGGCTTCATCCATGACCTTATCTCACCTGTTCCTGGAAGACATACTTCATCACTTCCACTGTATTCTGTTCACTGAGGCTACTGAAAAGGGCTCTTCCACTAAAAGAAAAGGACATTGTTCCTGCCTTTTGATGGAAGGAGGGTCAAAAGAATTACAGCCATGTTTTTAAACTACTTCTGAGATACCAATTAACGTCATAGAATTAGACAGCTAGCACAATGAAAACCCACAGGCCATCGCCTTTTAGAAATTCTGTTTCATCTGAAATGAGCCACTAGATAGCAATGTTCCGGCCACTGAAGCAGGGTTTACAGGGAGAGTTCATGATGTTTGGGCTCCTCAGCATGCAGCGATTTTCCTGAGCAAGCAAGTTCCAATCACCTGATGCTTCCTTTGCTTCCTCAGCAGCTGAAGCATCAATTGTCTTGAATTTCACTTCCATTCAAAGCAAATAGTGTGTTATTGACGGTGAGACATGCGTGCTTGGCATTTAGAAATCCTGCAAGGCAGCTGTTTTGTTTCTGCCAGACATTAAACTGATTACAGAAGATTAAATGTAATATTTGTTGGAGAGCAAGCAACACAGAACTTGGCAGAGTGTACAATTAGAGTTTTGAAAAAAAAAAAGTGGTTAAAAGAATATTATCCTTTGTCAAATGGCAAAGTGTTCTGCAAAGTGGATTTTTCTTTTTACAATTCAACCAACATCTGAGCAAAGCAACTATTGATTTTTTAAAAGTTGGCTGCCATTTAAATGGGGCAATTAGTTAAAGACTGAGAATAAGCAAAAATCTTGCAATGCAACTGCTGTGGGTGCCCTGTGACTAATTTAAATCTTTTTAAAGACACAGATTCTAAGTCTCAGGGGAAAAAGCTCAGAGGGAATTTGTCAGGGCCGGTGTGCCTGAAGTTATAGTAGAAAATAAGCTCTCTCCAGATCTGCCTTTTAAGGCTAATAACATTCTAATTATAGAGCGAGTATGGTTGCCACTACTCGCTGAAAGCATTCTGTGGATTTAAAAAGCAAATTGAACTGAAGACGCACAGCTAATGTAACTGTAGCATCTGCGGTTCTCACAGATTTATTCAGTCAAAACCAAGGTATCCTTCAAGGTGACCCGAATGATGGGGGCAGGGGTGTGTTATCTCAGGTATGATTAATAAATCATCACTTCACACATGACTCTAAGAATGATTTATCCTGGAAAATATCTCTCATCTTTTGGATAATATCAAACACTTAAAATCACTTCAGAGAGTTTTGAAATACCTCATTATGAAGTGCTCCTAACAGACTTAAAATTTAATGGTATTGCCTCCTTTTCTACATTTGTGACATTTGACAAGGTGAGATAATTACTTGAATACCATATTCATAATTACCTCTTGTGGTGTGGAGTTATTTTCCAAATGGAGTTTTCATAAAAATGTTACTCAAGAGCTCTTTTAAAACTGCTCTTAGTCTTGGACTATCCCTTGTCTTCTAAAATTTGCTTCCCTAATAATCTGTCTGAGAGGGCCAGTTACACAACTCAAAATGATGAAAATTTAAGCCAACCATGAAATAAGATTAAAAGTAGTATTAACATAGAAATGCTTCTTCCCTCTAAATGTGACATTGCAAAATGAAGATGTACATTATATGGACCAAGAAGAAACAGTTAAGAAACCAATGATTCATTTTTCAAGAACAATTTACATGTATTGTTTCTACCTTGTAAAATGACTTTTTGGCTTAAGAGTGGGATGGAGAGCAGAAATGAGGACCTAACATCGTTTCTTGGGAAGCGAGAAGGCATCAGTGAAGACTGTTGCCAAGGGTGTGAGCCTTTAGACTTTCCTCTGTTCTGAGTTCAATATTTAAAGGACACTGAAGAAACATTAATAGACCTAGTGATTACCATCCTAAGTGAAGTAAGTCAGACAGAGAAAAGATAAATACCATAGGATAATACTTACATGTAGAATCTAAAATATGTCAGAAATGAACTAAACTATGAACAGACTCACAGGCAGAATAGACTTGTAGTGGCCAAAGGAGAGGGGAGGTGAGGTGATGAAGGGATGGTATGGTAGTTTGGAATTAACTAATGCAACCTAGTATATCTGTATGATAAACATATACACTTATGGATGGATAAACAAGGTCCCACTGTATGGCACAGGGAACGATAGTCAATATCCTGTGATTATATCATAATGGAAAAGAATATGAAAAAGAATGTATATATAACCAAGTCACTTTGCTATAGAGCAGAAATTAACACATTGCAAATCAACTTACTTGAAGAAAATAATTTTTTTAAAGGATAAATAAATGATTCTTTATAGAAAGTTTTACCTGATGACTTTCAAAATTCTTTACAGAAGGCAATATAATTCGGTCATCAGATTTTTTCTTTTAATGATTAGAGGATATATCTAGATTGTTGGGAAAATATAGTTAAAAACAGAATCTTGCAACCCTGAAAATTCCAGGAAGGTAAAGAGAAATAGATTTTATTATTGAATAAGCACTAAAACTTGAATAATACAGGCAATCTGCTAAAAGATGGCAAGGACAGAAAGCTGTGCTCTGCTCAGGAGTCCCACATACCCTATTATAGAGCCAGACAAACACGACTCATTACATCCAGGTGCAGGATGCAAAACCAGTCCTCAAATAAGAAGTTCACAGCACCAGTTCTCACAGAGTTCATACCAAATTCATAATTGAGGTGACCATTTGTGTTAATTGGCATTAACCAAAGGGAAAAAAGACAAACCTCATACTTTTAGGACAAAAAGCTTTCAGCCAGGAGCAAGGGGACTGCAAAAGTTAGGCTCCTGTCATCCACTGAGACTATAAGGTAGGGGAGATGGGGATATGAACAGCTTTGATGATTTCAAAAGAGTGGTTCCCAGGCCCTTGAGAAAGACACTTCTGAGTCCTAGAGCTGGCCAGAGACCCACTTAGCTTCTAAAAAAATTTCATACATTTATAAAAACTAGGAAAGAACTTAGACATTTTCTAAAGTAAATGCTCTAAGAAAAGGGAAGAAGGGCTTCTCCCTCATTCTAAACAGGAAGAATTAGGCCTTTTTATTTGTATTTGCCCTTCCAAGGGAAAGTGCATTCACAGAACTGAGAGAAAAATGACCAATTATATGGTGCAAGTTCATCATTTATGGATGAAGAGACTAAGAACCAGAAGATTAAAGTGATTTTCTCTGAAAGGACAAGCCCCAATTCCCACTCCAATATGCTTTCTAGTCACCATGATTGCCTCTAGAAACAGGTTCCTCAACCACAGGAAGAAGGGATAACCCTAGAGTAAATTGTTCCCTCCTATTTCATCACTGTTCTTCCAACTTGAAGCCTCTGCTTCATACACGAGCTCCCCAGTTTTCAATGCTCACACCTAATGCTCATGGTAATAGAACCTAATGGACAGACATACTTAGGCCAGGTCGTTTCTTCCCTGGGTTATGAGTTATGGCAGTAAAATTCCATATACTGGTAACTTCACAGGTGAACTTTAGAATGTGGGAAAGTAAAGGAATAGAAAGTCATACAACGTTTTCTCATGCATATAGATCTTCATATTTATTCCCAGAAAGTAACTGAATACAAATGACTCAGCTTCATCTTACCCAAAGTAGAACAGTTAGAACTCTCTATTGTGATGTTGCCACACCAACTCAGTTGTCATCTTCAGAGACAAATTTTACCCTTGTCATAATTGTAGGAATAAATTATTACCTGAACAGAAAGTAGATATATCTTTACATGTCTATCAGTTCAGTTCAGTTCAGTCACTCAGTTGTGTCTGACTCTCTGCAACCCCATGAATCGCAGCACGCCAGGCCTCCCTGTCCATCACTAACTCCCAGAGTTCACCCAAACTCCCGTCCATCAAGTCGGTGATTCCATCCAGCCATCTCATCCTCTGTCATCCCCTTCTTTTCCTGCCCCCAATCCCTCCCAGCATCAGTCTTTTCCAATGAGTCAGCTCTTCGCATGAGGTGGCCAAAGTACTGGAGTTTCAGCTTTAGCATCATTCCTTCCAAAGAACACTCAGGACTGATCTCCTTTAGAAAGGACTGGTTGGATCTCCTTGCAATCCAAGGGACTCTCAAGAGTCTTCTCCAACACCACAGTTCAAAAGCACCAATTCTTCGGCACTCGGCTTTCTTCACAGTCCAACTCTCACATCCATACATGACCACTGGAAAAACTATAGCCTTGACTAGACGGACCTCTGTTGGCAAAGTAATGTCTCTGCTTTTTAATATGCTATCTAGGTTGGTCATAACTTGGTAAATACGAGGTAGAAGCCATCAATTTAGAGGAGTACCTCTGAATTTTAAAAGACCCATTTCATCTTGGCTATGTTACGAAGTCATCATTTTCTTTTGCTTTAAGGGGTTCCAGAGGATTTTATAACTCTCTGCCCAGACACTGGGCTATTTAACATATAATGCCAACAAAGCCACTAATGTGGAACAAATTTACCTTAATTTCTCAGGGGTGTGTGTGTGTGTGTGTGTATATATATATATATATATATAATTTAAACAATCTGTCAAAAGACTAATGACTCAGACAAGGGCAGTATAAACTCACTGATTTTATTTAAAGTTAAAATCTGGTTCTTTTGCCAAATAGCCATAAAAATCAGAGCCAAAAGCAATACCAGAAGACAAAACTAACAAATTAAAAAATATACCGATCCTCATAATGATGGATTAAAAAGAAAAATAGACTGAGTTCCACTTGTAAAATCTGACATAAAAAGTAAAAGAGGTTGGAGAGGTTATTAGAAAGGACCATAAGCCAAGGAATACAGGGAGTCTCTAGAAACTAAAAAAGGCAACAAAATGTATTTTCTACTAGAACCTACATAGGGAATAGAATCCTATTAGCATCTTGAGATTAGCTTCATAGAATACATTTGAGATTTAAGATGTCCAGAACTGTAAGATAAGGTATTTGTGTTTTTTAAGCCACTACATGGGCTTCCCAGGTAGCTCAGATGGTTAAGAATCCGCCTGCAATGCAGATTTGACCAAACTGCAATGCAGTTTGATTCCTGGGTCAGAAAGTTCCCCTGCAGAAGGGATAGGCTACCCACTCCACTATTCTTGGGCTTCCCTGGTGGCTCAGAGGGTAAGGAATCTGCAAGTAATGTCGGAGACCTGGGTTTGATCCCTGGGTTTGGAAGATCCCCTGGCAGAGGGCATGGCAACCCACTCCAGTATTCTTGCCTGGAGAATCCCATGGACAGAGGAGCCTGGTAGGCTACAGTCTATGGGGTTGCAAAGAGTCAGACACAGACTGGGGTCAGACAGGACTGAGTGACTAAGCACAGCACAGCACAAGCCACTACATTCATGGTAATCTGTTACAGAAGCAATAGGAAACCAAAGTAGTGATGGATTTCACATTTGCCATTAAAATTCCAAGCTAGTTAGTACCAGGGACAACTGGTTCTCAGTTGTACTCAAATTCTGGAAAACAAGATAGAGAATGTGTATGTCAGCATACTCCCACCAAAGGGGGCTTGATAAGTGCTATATTTATCCACCAACTTGTACAAGTCTTTGGTTAAGGGTGGCTCATTGGTCAAAGGAGAGTGTTGTAAATATCCTCGTGTGGACTGATCTGTGGCTTATGGATTAGATTTCGAGGGTCAGAAAAAGCCCAAAGGCAAAGCAATTGAAGAGGCTGACATTTGGAAGACAGGCCAGTGTTTATGAAAATAATAAAGGCACTTGCAGCATTTAGTTTCACTCATACCCGACATTAACTTTACTCTTTCCTGTCATTGATTATTCAAGGTAGTGGCTAACCACAATTTCTTGGGGAAAAAAAGGACCTAGGAAGGTTTATGTGACAAGCTGCACTCCCAGTACTTAAGGAGATACCAAGGTCACAAAGGATAGCTTCTGCCTTTTCTATTATCCATTCTAGACATTACTATCCTTGATCAGAACTTCTGTTACTCTAGACTGATTTTCTAGTAGTGTAACTCAGACTTACTTTCACGAGACATTTGACTTTCTGTTTAAGAGTAAGCATGCTTATTGTCTGCACATGATTGCTACACTCCTCCATTTAGAGTTATCACCAGGTTCAACAGTCCCCATAGTAACCCTGAGGCACCCCAAATCTAGATATATCCATTCCTGATCCCATTAGTTGTCAGCAGTTTTATCTCCTCCATGAAAATCTGGGTTATTTATCCAAGGTGGTGTAATAACTCCTTTTTCTGCTTATCGATTGCAAAAATGACTCCAAAATGATTAGGCAAAAGAAAATTAAAACTAGTGAGAGCCTTGCTGTGCTACATAATAGGAGCAACACTTCTGCTCTAGCTATTAGAACTCTAGGTCAAGGAAACCAAAATATAAAGGGTGGAAGACTCAACCCTAACTGAGAGGCTAGTTGTGGTTTCCAGTTCAGTCTGTCTCTGATACAAGGGAAGAAAATTTCTTTAATCATGGTCATTAAGGCCTTCTTCCTTTTATACCAGGATCTAAGTTGTCAATTCCTTCCATGCCTGCTTTAGTGACATCTAACAGTCGAATTTTCTGTCCTTATATCCACTGTTGTCCTTACCTCCTTCAAATGTTAGACATGCTAAGTTAGCCAGTATATCTCATTTATTAGTACACACATGTGTGAACATGTTAATTCTGTTAGAATATCATGCCAGGATTATCTCACTATGGTGTTCTTATAGCCTTCTGGCTAGGGAGTGATGTGATGCAGTTTTTAATTCCATCCTAAGAATCTGCTTCCTACATTCAGTTTCAACAAGAATTATCTTAGTTTGGGATCCCCCAGAAGCTGACCCTGTGACAAATATCCAAATGCAAATAGTTTAAGAGGTAGAGCATAAAGAAAGCTGCGTGCTGAAGAATTGATGCTTTTGAACTGTGGTGTTGGTGAAGACTCTTGAGGATCCCTTGGACAGCAGGAAGATCAAACCTGTCAATGTAAAAGAAATCAATCCTGAATATTCATTGGAAGGACTGATGCTGAAGCTGAAATTCCAATGCTTTGGCCACCTGATGCGAAGAGTCAACTCATTGGAAAAGACCCTGACGCTAAGATTGAGAGCAGGAGGAGAAGAGGGCAACAGAGGATGAGATGGTTGGACGGCATCACTGACTCAATGGACATAAGTTTGAGAACACTCAGAGATAGCGAAGGACAGGGAAGATTGGCATGCTGCAGTCCATGGGGAAGCAAAGAGTCAGGACTTAATGACTAAACAACAACAACTCTAGAAATATCCAGGGTAGGAGACAGAAAATGAGAATGGAGGGCAGAGGAAGGCAGCTAATAAAGAATGGACTGACAAAACAAGTAAATTCTATGGGAATGGCGCTCAGTCCAATAGAGAAATTCTGGGAGCCTGTGTAGCACATAAGATTTGTGTTACTCGGCTCAGGGGCCATCATTTGAAAGCTGCTCCAGGTGTCACTAATTCTCTGTACTCTGGGCTGACTAAGCTAGGGGAGAGCACTCTGAAGTGGAGAGAAAATTCACACCTAGAGGGGTGTATGGAATTCTCTAGGCCAGGATACTGGAGTGGGTAGCCTTTCCCTTCTCCAGGGGATCTTCCAAGACCCAGGGATCAATCCCAGGTCTCCCACATTGCAGGCGGATTCTTTACCAGCTGATCCACAAGGGAAGCCCAAGAATACTGGAGTGGTTAGCCTATCCCTTCTCTAGCAGATCTTTGTGACCCAGGAATCAAACTGAGGTCTCCTGCATTGCACGTGGATTCTTTACCAACTAAGCAATCAGGGAAGCCCATTCAGGCAAATGAAAGTTTGTGCTAAAAGTTAGAAGTTAGATCAACATGCAAGGAAATGGTTAAATATGAGGGAAAGATAATGACCACGTCTCCTATACCCAATAATACTGTTTCCTAAAATCTGCCAGTATAAAAACTCCCTTCCCTTGAGGATTTCTCTTCCTAGAAAGCTGAGCGCCAAAGAATTGATGCTTTTCAACTGTGGTGTTGGAGAAAACTTGGACTGCAAGGAGATTCCCTTGGACTGCAAGGAGATCCAACCAGTCCATTCTAAAGGAGATCAGTTCTGGGTGTTCTTTGGAAGGACTGATGCTAAAGCTGAAACTCCAGTACATTGGCCACCTCATGAGAAGAGTTGACTCATTGGAAAAGACTCTGATGCTGGGAGGGATTGGGGGCAGGAGAAGGGGACGACAGAGAATGAGATGGCTGGATGGCATCACCGACTTGATGGACATGAGTTTGAGTGATCTCAGGGAGTTGGTGATGGACAGGGAGGCCTGGTGTGCTGCAATTCATGGGGTCACAAACATTCGGACACAACTGAGCTACTGAACTGAATCCATCAACATATTAGTAAAAAATAACATATACAATCCTCTCTGCTTATGAATACAAATATAGTTTGGGCTTAAATTTTTTTTTGGAATTCCAGATTCCACACAAACATTTCCTGAGTCCATTTAGAAATAATGACCATTATTCTCAGTCTATTTCTGTATTGGATTATCAGGGTAGCTGTATCAGTATACAGGTGTTAATCTAACCCTAAGCATACCCCCTGAACTGGGGATCATACAGTGCTTGTAGTTACCTTGGAATTCCAGGTTAAATTGACATCTTTACCAAATTTATTTGCTTCCTTTTCCAACAGCTGCAGTGATCTTAAATAGTTTTCTTCTATCTACTTTCCCAAGAGATCAATGGCTACAGATTTTATGCTGGCTGGGACCTACTTTTTTGGCTACTGTTCCAAAAGCATTAAGTTGCTGTTCCTTAGGAAATCTAGATTTTACCTTATTTTTTTTTAAGTTTAACATTTGCTATAATAGAAACAGACTTCCTACAGTGCCATTCACCACGGTGGCTACTGATTCCAGTCCTTTCTCAAAAGCACTAAAAGATACATTGACTGGTTGTCAAAATTCTTCCTTTTCAAATATTTTTCCAACCTTCTGAAACCTCAAAGCAAATACCAATAACCTACAAATACACAGATGACCTTTGGAGGACTCAAATAAAATATTTCTTTATTTTTCCTGAAGGCTTCTCAACTGGTTTCATGAGATTGTTATTCTGGAAAAGGGTATTGTCTTTTCAGTTTTTCCCTAGCACATACATATATATATTTTGTATTTATGTTTTGGTATGTTTCCATGTATATGCAAAGGAGACTAGAAAATATGTAGCTTTTTAAAATTTGGAGATGGTATAAATAGTAACTTTCAATTATAGCAACTCAAATCAAGTTTAGGGTTAAGCAATTATTCTTCCAGAAAGCTTTCTTTTGTGTACTGAAAATTCTAAATACAATAAATTACATGATGATGTAAGATTTGTGGAGTTTGCATATTAATGCATTATAATTTTTCCTGTTTACTATCTTAGCAAAAAAAAATCACTTGAGTGGTAATATCTCTAGATTAACATGCAGTAGACACTTGCTAAATGTAGTTACTATTGAAATACAAATTTTAAAACATGATTATTAATAGCATATATAGTAGCCTGAATAATGTTTCTCAAAAATAAAGGTGCTACTTCCTGGAACCTCCCAATGTTACTTTACATGACAAACATGGACTTTGTGGGTATGATTCAATTTGGATCTGGAGACGGTGAAACTGTTCTGTATTATCTAAGTGGACCCTAAATGTAATCATTAATGTCCTTATGAGAGAGGCAGAGGGAGATTCTGACTACAGAAGAGGAAATATGATTCCAGAAAGGGGTCATGAGCAAAAAATATATACAGGTACTCCAGAAGTTAGAAAAGATTAAAAAAACCGACTTTCTTATAACCCTTCGGAGAGAACCAGCCCTGTTAATACCTTGCTCTTAGCACCATAAGACTCATTTTGAACTTCTGGCCTCTAGAACTGTAAGATAATAAATATGTGTTGTTTTAAGCCACTAAGTCAGGTAATTTGTTACAGCAGCAACAAGAAATTATTACATTATATAAAGAAGTCTTTCTGGCATAGGGAAAAAAAGCAACCATGGTTATAGTTGCAGAAATTGTCTTGCAAAGAGATGAAATTCCCAGAATATTTGAGTAAAAATGACTATAACTCTAAGGAAATCTTTAGTTATAGAAAGCCTTCATTTCTAATCTGTTCCTAACACCTTTTGTGACTGAAATTCTGAAGTGTTAATATATGGCCTCAGTTGATTTTAAGACAAGTGATAAAAAATGATTACATGTGTCTTCTAAAAATTTTTTAAGCAGTAGTCTTTATACAGGGTATGTGGTCTCAATTCACTCTTTGCCACCCTGTTCAGAAAGAATGTGATCATTTATTCTCAGGAATATGCAAGTTAATGTGATTGGCTTTTATTTTAATATAGGTCATAACCTAACCATAAAAAAATGGAGTCTTTGTTTATTTTACTGAGAAGCAGATTATACTTCTTCAAGGATCCCTAACATCACATTTAGAAGGAAACCGATATCCGCAAAGAATCAAGTCCCCCTAAGGCCAAATGAAGCAAGATCAGCTCATGCAACCCTGGGTGATCAAGAGTACAAGAAACATACTCTAGAAACAAGAAAGTAACTGTAAAGCCTTAGGGCTTAGATTTCAATCTGTAAGTTACAGAGCCCTGACCTACTTCTTTCCTTCTCCTAAATGTGGACCCCAAGGGAGTAAATTCTCTAAGAGCTTCAGTGTTGTAACAGGAAAAGACAACAGGCACAATGATGTGAGCAGCTTCCCAGGGCTAAGTTTTAGATAACACCATCTCAACCAGTGAGGTGCAAGAGGATGCTAGATCAGAAATGAGTGTTTAGGATGGACTAAACCTGATGTTTTACTTCCTTATGAGTCCACAATGGGTGGCATTGAAAGGTAATAAGGGGAATGGAGAATTTAGTAGGAGAACATCAAGTGCAAAGTAGATGCATAAATAAAATTCTACGCCTGTTCTATATTATGTGCCTTTTTGTTAGAAGGAAGAGACCATAAATCAGTCTGTCAGCTTACACCATGGGGCTCATAATAGATTTATAACAAAAAGAATTATGAAAAATTAACATGCAGTATGTCATTTATAATCAACTTGAGCCTGAAGAATTGAGGATTATCTGACATTTCTAGGTTCCATAAAGGTTTATTTTACTTTAGATACAGGGATAGGAGGAATAAGAATTAGGAATCAATATGCATAAATTAGAGATACTCCAAGTTGAAACCAGCCAGTTGGTATCTGCATGGATCTGAGCAGAGGGATTCATGAGTTTTCTGGAAAAGGTGTTGTAAAGATAGATGTGCTTTCATTTGGAAGGTGGAAATCAGAGAATTTCAGTAAATAGAAACCAGTTGGGGATCTTTTTTTTTTATTTCCTTTTTTTTTAAATTTTATTTTTTAACTTTACAGTATTGTATTGGTTTTGCCATACATCAACATGAATCCGCCACAGGTATACATGTGTTCCCCATCCTGAACACCCCTCCCTCCTCCCTCCCCATACCATCCCTCTGGGTCATCCCAGTGCACCAGCCCCAAGCATCCCGTATCCTGCATCGAACCTGGACTGGCGGCTCATTTCATATATGATATTATACATGTTTCAATGCCATTCTCCCAAATCATCGCACCCTCTCCCTCTCCCACAGAGTCCAAAAGACTGTTCTATACATCAGTGTCTCTTTTGCTGTCTCGCATACACGGTTATCGTTACCATCTTTCTAAATTCCATATATATGCATTAGTATACTGTATTGGTGTTTTTCTTTCTGGCTTACTTCACTCGGTATAATAGGCTCCAGTTTCATCCACCTCATTAGAACTGATTCAAATGTATTCTTTTTAATGGCTGAGTAACACTCCATTGTGTATATGTACCACCACTTTCTTATCCATTCATCTGCTGATGGACATCTAGGTTGCTTCCATGTCCTGGCTATTATAAACAGTGCTGTGATGAACATTGGGGTACACGTGTCTCTTTCCCTTCTGGTTTCCTCAGTGTGTATGCCCAGCAGTGGGATTGCTGGATCATAAGGCAGGTCTATTTCCAGTTTTTTAAGGAAGCTCCACACTGTTCTCCATAGTGGCTGTACTAGTTTGCATTCCCACCAACAGTGTAAGAGGGTTCCCTTTTCTCCACACCCTCTCCAGCATTTATTGCTTGTACACTTTTGTATCGCAGCCATTCTGACTGGCGTGAAATGGTACCTCACAGTGGTTTTGATTTGCATTTCTCTGATAATGAGTGATGTTGAGCATCTTTTCATGTGTTTGTTAGCCATCTGTATGTCTTCTTTGGAGAATTGTCTATTTAGTTCTTTGGCCCATTTTTTGATTGGGTCATTTATTTTTCTGGAATTGAGCTGTAGGAGTTTCTTGTATATTTTTGAGATAATCAGAAGCCCACATAATTCTCAGGTCATTTAATCCCTAAATTCTATTTCTCAGTTCTAGTCTTGTATATTTTTGAGATAATCAGAAGCCCACATAATTCTCAGGTCATTTAATCCCTAAATTCTATTTCTCAGTTCTAGTCTAGTATGCTATATCCTTTCCTTTGGTTCCCCAGAGATTAACTTTTATTTCTCCTCTTCCATTCTACCTCTCATTTGGTCATATCCAGAAAATGAGACAGGCTCAACAGCTGTGGCACACAGGCTTAGTTTCTCTTTGGCATGTGGGATCTTCCCAGATCAGGGTCAAACCCATGTCTCCTGCACTGGAGGTGGGTTCTTTACTGCTGAGCCACCAGCAAAGCTCTGAAAGGTGGACTCTTAACCACTATATCACCAAGAAAGTTCCCTGCTCTGTGGGGTTTGGACTTCCCAGGTGGCACAGTAGCAAAGAATCTGCCTGCCAATGCAGCACACACAAGAGTCTTGGGTTCATCACCTCAGTCGGGAAGATCCCCTGGAGTAGGAAATGGCAATCCATTTCATTATTCTTGCCTAGAAAATTCTATGGACAGAGGAGCCTGGTGGGGTACAGTCCATGGAGTCACAAAGAGTTGGACACAACTGAGCACGCACACATACAGAAAATGAGGATCAAGTAGTAGGGAAAGAAGAACATCAAGACAAAAATCTACATTCTCATTTTTTTGTGAAATGAAAGAACTGCATAGTCAGGCACTTATCTCTGCTAGCTAGTGGTCTAACACCTATATGAGACATTTATTCTCCTATAGAATCCATAAGAGAATTATGAGCTTGAAACTAGAAGGTGTATTGATAGATGTGTCCATAGGCATAGGATATATTAGCTCAATGCTGTACATTCATGGCATTGAGATTACAAATATTTGTTCTCTAGTCATAGATGGGACATTACATTTTTCAGAGAAGAGAAAGAAGCTCAAAACACATAGCGGGGCAAAACTAATACAGTGATGTAAAGTTTAAAAATAAAATAAAATTAAAAAAAAAAAACACATAGCGGGTCAAATTATGACAGGATACAAATGAGGATGAAGGATAGGAATTAAATCCAAAATGGCTAAAGAAGGAATCCAAGAGTCTACTTATATTTCACACAGTTGGAAGAGTAGCCCTGGAGAAAAACATTTTCCAAATTTCTACAGAAAGTTGTATGAAGACATCAGTTTATAGAAATGACTATCACTATGTTTCATTTCACCCTAAGGCAAAAATATATTTAGTCTTCCCATTCCTTTTCCCAACTACTTGAATACTATATTAATCTTTGTGATCAACAATCCTCAACAAAATTAGCAGCTATATATTATGAATTTAGTTTACTGTGAAGTTATATGAATAATATTCTCATCCACTATTCCCTAACTTCTTCGAGAAGTTCTACTTCCAAATGCTCCTCAATCTTAGGAAGCAAACACTGGATGTGAAAATTCTAACAGCTAACAGAGATGGGTTAATTGTATTCTGGGAAGGAAGTCACTTCGTATGGAGGTAGAGAAAAATCTTTACCTCTATCCCTGCTGAAGATAGATGTCATTAATAGAATTGAAAATTTGAAATTGGTCTGTGCATATCAATTTGTATTTCCAACATACATGAGTATCCAACGCTGAGAACCAGGAGAACAACACACACGCACACACACTCACACATACTCTCTCTCTAGCAAGCACCATTTTGGGGTGATCTCTCCTCATTAAAGGATGGATAAGCAAGCATTGTATAAAACAAATATTGTGCCTACAGTTAAAGGGGGAGAATCAGCCTGGTAAGAAAGAGGCAGGCACAGAGACGACTTCTAAGGGGCAAAGTTTGTTGTCTGTAAGAATTATGAAGCACAGTGGGAATTCCACCCAATGGGCACACGCTTCTCTTGAGCTTCCCAACTCAGTGGTGCATATCAAGCTGCACAAGCAACCAGCAAAGTTGTTCAGTGTAGTTTTGACAGGAACATAAGAACTCTGATTAGTCTATTCGCCCTGCGTTTACACTGCACAGAGAGAAGGTGAAATTTAAATGGTTTGATTCTACTCATAAAGAACTCTCTATTGAAAACAGCTTAAAGCAGTTGTCAGAAATACAAAGGTCACATTCTTCGGAGTATCCAGATTGCCAAGTATCTTAACTCTGTAAACAACTCGGGTTTAAACGAGTTTCCATCATGGAGATAGGAAGAAGGAAGATCCATGCAAATGAATGTGCTCTCTTACTAAAATGGCTTTGCCCTCAACTCTGGCCCAGTTTACTGATGAGTCAGTTATACCTCAGGGACTTGAAGCCCTCTTCCCCTGCCTTGTGCTGTGCTGTGGTTAATCGCTCAATCGAGTCCAACTCTTTGTGACTCCATGGATTGTAGCCCACCAGGCTCCTCTTTCCTTGGGGATTCTCCAGGCAAGAATACTGGAGTGGGTTTCCATGCCCTCCTCCAGGGGATCTTCCCGACCCAGGGATAGAACCCAGGTCTCCTGCATTGCAGGTGGATTTTTTAATCCTCTGAGCCAACAGGGAAGCCCAAAAATACTGGAGTGGGTAGCCTATTCTTTCTCCAGGGGAACTTCCTGACCCAGGAATTGAACCAAGGTCTCCTGCATTGCAGGCGGATTCTTTACCAGCTGAGTTCCAGGGAAGCCCCTCCCTGCCTTAGGCCCAGCCTAATGTTAGTAAAGGTTTAAAGCATTGCATAGATTAAAAGACTGACTTTTCCCATTCACACTAGACCTGTATCAAAACTGTGGTTCTGTAGATTTTGGTATCTCCCTAGAAAGGAAAGAAAAACAAAAGCAGAGCTGACATGTCTGTCTCAGGCACTCTTGAGGCAGGCTGGTTCTTTCCTGATGTTCTGAGGAGGTGCGGGAGGGTAGGAGAAGTGCTGCCAGGAGCAGCTTCTCACCAGCAGGGGAGACCCCACTCTCCTCCCATGGCCATGCTTGTGCTTGGGAAAGCAGTGATCATGACCAATCCAATTTCCTGAGTCTCAAACGCAAAGGACAGTCTATCCCTCAGCTCAATAACAAGTTTCTGGATTTTACTAAATCTATCAGATAGAGCAGTGTTGGGAAGGTATGGGAAGTTTGCACTAGAATGCCTAATAGGCCATTCTACCAGACCAATCCCATTGCTGTACTATTTGCAGAGTGTGGGATGTAACTGGTTGGGGGAGGGAACTCAATACGAGGGAAATACCTTGACCAAAGCTTCCTGAGACCACTTCCTCTGAGCCTTCCTATCCAGTTGAGGCTAATGAGGTGAACCATTTAGCCTCTCAAGATGTTTGACAACATCTTAATTTGTTTTGTTCAGAGACCTTAAAAATGGATCCGAGCAGGGTATTTTTTTCTATTTAGTTTATCTCGAGGCCACACTGTACTTTCAACTGTTACACACCACTTTGTTTCTCATCTCCAGTTATGTCAGTTAAGTAGTACAAAAACTCACAAGACAAGGTTACACAATGAGCACGGACTGCCACGTAACTAACACATAGACATACTCTCTGTCTGTGGCCACACACACCCTTGTCTATCCACCAACCTTCTATCTAGTATGAAATGCTTCAAGTTTACTCACATTTTGCAACAACATAATGGAAACATTTCCAGTCCTTGATTCTCCTGTAAATCACTGCCTTGTTGATTTCAGCTATTCAACATGCAAAAAAATCTAGAATTTGCATCTCCAAACCAGACTACAGTACTAAAATTTCAACTGATGAATTCCTACTAGTTTACATCTACATTAAGATAGCTAATAGATGTCTCAAATCTGACGTGTTTGTGGTATTTAGTCTCCAGCATGGTCCCCAGTGAATCACACGCCCATTATTCAATACCTTTGGAGACCCCTGTCTCTCTGAGTTTGCATAGGGTCCTATGATATGCTTAATCCAATAAATGTAGAATTAGTAGGTGGTGCTTGATCAAGTCCTAAGCCTGATGAAGGCTTTGCAAACTCTGATTTGTGCTTTTAGAGCCCCAAATCACCATTAAGTGGTCCAGATTCTGTGCTGAAGAGACTAGGTAGAGAGACCACATGAAAAAGTCACTCAGAGAGAAACCCACTTGGTCTCCGTATAATAGATTTCCAGCCATCCACACCAAAACACTAGACACATTTGGAAAAAACCATATTGAACTTATCATCCCCAGTCATCATTTGCCTGTATCTTCCTACATCCTTAGGAGAGACTCCAAAGATGACAGTCCAAAGACAATACAGATGATCAGTCATTCCTCAATTATAAAAAAAAATTAATCAGGTGACTTTTAAGCCAGCATGATGTAGGATGTTATTTATGTAGCAACTAATAACCTTACCTGGATATGCCTAAAGCATCTTCTTGTTTGGATGCTTAAGAGAGATTTTGGGGAGGGAGGAGGGAGGAGGGTTCAGGATGGGGAACACATGTGTACCTGTGGTGGATTCATTTTGATATTTGGCAAATCTAATACAGTTATGTTAAGTTTAAAAATAAAATAAAATTAAAAAAAAAAAAGAGAGAGAGATTTTAATGTGACACTCTCAAGATTGAATCTTCCCCTCATGGCCTCTATACCCAGGCTCCCTCATTTCAGTTGAGAACAACTATTTTTTTTTTCCTCTATCTTCAGTTACTCACACTTTAATCTGTCCAATTTTTCTTTTTGTTTTTTTCAAAATGTCTCCAAATTTCAAGCACTTTCTGCTACATTCAGAGCTGACACCCTGTCCAAATTATCATCATCTTTATGCTGGATTACTGTGATAGTTTTCCAACAAATTTCCTTGTTTTTACCCTTGGTCCCTGCAATCTATTCACAAAACACCGTGGTCAGGGCCATCCCTTTAGTAAATCAGTCATAAAGTCACTCTCCTCCCAAAAAAACTCAAAAACCAAAATTCAAAATGACTCAGAATTCTCATTTAACCTATCCCCTCCAACCTTTCTGATTTTTTTTCTTTCCTCATGTTGACTCTGCTCCAGTCCTATTGAACCCCTGATGTCCTTCAAACTTGTCTGATACATTTGCAACTCAGGGTTTTTTCCACCAACTCTCCTCTCTGCCTGGAATGCTCTTCCTCTTATATTTACATCACTAATTCTTATCATTCAAGTCATGTTCAAAAGCCTCCTTCTTCACGAGGCCTGCCGTGAACACTATGAAAATTGTACTCTTCCCCCTAAAACTACAAATCCCTCCTTTATGCTTTTTTTTTTCCTTTCCTTTATAGCACTTATTCAATATATTAAACAATTTATTACAGTGGTTGTTTGGTTTCTCTTTTGCTAGAACATGAGCTACTTAAGGGCAAAAATCTTGTCTGTTGGTTCAATGAAAGAGCCATAACACATTCTATGGCACATTGTAGGCCTTCAACAAATTCTTGAATTAAGATGCTAATGAAAGCCAAAGTTTACAAAATTACATTTTTAACAAACATCATCCAAATTTTTTCCTAGTCTATTGAATTACAGCCAGAGACATATCACTCTGGTGCCTAGATGGTAATTTAATTTCAACCTACAAAAGGCATTTGGGAATGTGAAGAAAAAAAGACAGTTTTTAAAGATTACATATGAGCTGTTTCCAGTCTATTGTCAGTTTTTCTTTTTTATATAAACTTGAGATACTCTAGCAATTATATAAAAGAGAAAAGTGTTATTCAGTAGGAAAAGTTACAATTTTTTACTTAATGAAAACATAACCAACCATATGTAGCACAGTTTCACATTCTTCTAATATTTTTACAAATCATACTTTTCCTACTAAATCTGACAGTACATGAAGACACTGGAAATCCATTGTTTTCTCCTCAAAGTTAATGCATGAATTTCCTAAGATATGTAAGCTGTAAACATTCTTGAAATGCAGGAATGAATAACTGTTATATATGGGGGACCATGCTATTCACTCTGGGATATATGGCGCTAAGAGAAAATAATTAAAAGAAAAAGCTTAAGTTCAGGAAACATTTTTACCTCACTTACTATACATCCATTCAGAATGCTTGACCATTTTTAGTCTGTGGATTGATGACTTCAAATTGGGTTGTTCAAATCTGTCTTCTTACCAGGTTTACCGTCTGTATACCTGTCAGTCACTGAGAGAGATTTGCTGAAGTTCCTTATTGTTGTCATATAAATTTTATGTATTTGAGACCACGTTATTAGGCGAATATAAAAATGACTATCATCACCCGTCTCTGATGTTGTTCCCATCTTTAAACCTGTGTGTGATACTGGAGCAGTGGCAGCACGTCCTTTTGGATTATTGCCCTTGGTTTCCTTTCACCTTTATGTGTCAGTTTTTTCCTGAATCTTCTCATTTAACACATATGTCTCTTGACAGTGGCACATAGGTATGTATTTGCCCATCTCTATACACTTGCATATGTGTTTTACCTATTCTGACAATCTGTCTTAACTGGAATGTTCAGCATCTTACTTTTAATGTAGTTGCAAGCATATTATGTTTTACATCTAGCTTTTTGTTTTTATTTGTTCCTCCTGGCCTATATTTCTGGTTTTATCCTTCCTTGTTTTGGGTTAGACATTTCTCTTGGTGAATTTTCCCTATTTTAATCTATCTGTCTGCTATGAACACATTTACTATTCCTTCAGTGGTTTCTCTAAATTTTAAAATTTACAGCTGTAACTTATAAAAGTCTAATATAATCAGTGTTTTACTTCCAATCAAATGCAAGTAACTTAGACTACTTTAACTCCATGTATACATCTCCTGACTTGCATGCTACATTCGTCTTTAAATACTATACATTTTACAAAATATTTATACATTGTTTCTTTTCATCAATGTAATACTTTTTATGTTTTCCACTATATTCAACTTTTTTATTCTTTCATGTACATCTATGTTTCAATTAATTTTAATCTACTAGCTACTTCCTTGGATCCAGTATTCAGATCAAAAAACAACATTGCCAATATCATAGAAGACTTACATCATGCTTTTTTTCTGGTTGCTATTCTCCTTAAAAGTAATTTGTGTGCTAACTTCTCATACCATTTTTATGAAGTTCAACAAAGGCAAATTAATATGTCATAAAATATATCATGACTGGCTTCTTTGGTTCTAAACTATCTTAGTGTAATTCACTTACATTGTGTATGTAGTCATGGATCATGAGTCCTCATTCTCATATAGTAGTTCATTGTATTATTAGAGCTCTATTTATTCATTCAACTGCTGATGAGCATTGAATAGTTTTCAGTTTGGATATTTTATTAGTTTGGTAGGGCTACCATAACAAAAACAGGCTGGGTGGCTTCAACAACAGAAAATTCGTTTTCTCACAGTTCTGGGGGCTAGCAATCTAAGATTGAGGTTCCCGCAGGCTTGGTTTCTCCTGAGGATTCTCTCCTTGGGTTGCAGATGGCTATCTTCTAGGTATGACATCAGATGGCCTTTCCTCTGTGCACACTCCACTATGTCTCTTCCTCCTCTTATAAGAAATGGGAGTCATATTGCATTATGGCACTACCCTCATGACCCCATTTGACCTTAGTCACCTCTGTAAACGTCCTATTTCCAAATACGTCATACTGTGGATGAGGACTTCAGCACAGGAATTTGAAGGGAACTCAATTCAGTCCATAAAAAGACATATTACACACTGCATTATGATGGACATTCTGGTGCGTATTTTGGTGATCATACATATTTACGTTTGATACATTGCTTGAAAAAAAGGAACTGGATTATATAATACCTGAAGGTTCACCTCTCTGGGTTGTCCTGCTTCATGCATCAAACTCGTGCTGGTCATCTATTTTACATATGCTAATGTACATGTTTCAAAGTTCTTCATTGTCCCAGTGTTCCAAAGTATCTGTAACAATATTCTTTCTCTAGAAACACATGAGAGTTCTAACTGCAAAACATCCTTAACTTAGATCCTTGCTATTATAGTGTCTCCTGTTCACATTTCAGTTATATCTGTTTCAGGCTTTTCTACTATCTTCTTGTGGTAAATAGATTTCTAGGATGGCCCTGTGACCCCTACATCCTTTTATCCACACCTTTGTATAATTCCTTCCCCTTGAATGGAAGTGGAGATTGATCTCCTTCTAGCCAACAGAATATGGCAAATGTTGGGGAATAATCACTCCCATTGTTATGTTTTATTACCTAACACTTTACCTTAGGGGACTAGAGCAAAAGATTCTTCTGCTGGCCTTGAAAAATTAAAATGCCATGTTGTGAGGAAGGGGCCCACTGGGAGAGGGCCACATGATAAGGAATTGGCAGAAAATCTCTAGAACCTAAGAGCAGTCCCTAGCCAACATTTAGCAAGAAATCCAACTCCAGTCCTATAGCCAAGAGAAACTGGATTTTGCCAATGACCACATGAGTTTGGAAGAGGACTCAAGGTTTATAGAAAAAAGCACAGCTTGACTAATGCCTTGAGCTCAACCTTGTGAAACCCTAAGCAGAGGACCCAGTGAGGTGATATTCACACTGTTGACACACAGTGACTGAAAGACAATAAATGCATGTTATCTAAAGGCACTTTCGTGGCAATTTCTTGTATAACATAGTGTGGAGAGTCCTTAAAAAACTGGAAATAGAACTGCCTTATGTCCAGCAATCCCACTGCTGGGCATACACACTGAGGAAACCAGAAGGGAAAGAGACACGTGTACCCCAATCTTCATTGCAGCACTGTTTATAATAGCCAGGACATGGAAGCAACCTAGATGTCCATCAGCAGACGAATGGATAAGAAAGCTGTGGTACATATACACAATGGAGTATTACTCAGCCATTAAAAAGAATACATTTGAATCAGTTCTAATGAGGTGGATGAAACTGGAGTCTATTATACATAGTGAAGTAAGCCAGAAAGAAAAACACCAATACAGTATACTAACTCATATATATGGAATTTAGAAAGATGGTAACAATAACCCTGTATGCAAGACAGCAAAAGAGACACAGATGTATAGAACAGTGTTTTGGACTCTGTGGGAGAGGGAGAGGGTGGGGTGATTGGGGAGAATGGCACTGAAACGTGCATAATATCATATAAGAAACTAATCGCCAGTCCAGGTTTGATGCAGGATACAGGATGCTTGAGGCTGGTGCACTGGGATGACCCAGAGGGATGGGATGGGGAGGGAGGAGGGAGGTGGGTTCAGGATGGGGAACACGTGTTCACCTGTGGCAGATTCATGTTGATTTATGGCAAAACCAATACAATATTGTAATTAGCCTCTAATTAAAATAAATAAATTTAAATAAAAAAAGAGAGTTCCATGCATTTCCTACTTTTAAATACTTTTTATCCATTTAAATCTAGATTTCTGCTAGTCTGATCTATTCTGATCTTTAACTCTTTAAGTTGTAAACTATTGTCTTTTAGCGCTTTATATCAAAGTATTCTCTTCTAATCTTCATTGCTTAAGGCATCAGTCCAGTCTCTATTTTTGTACCTTTAGAATACATAATTTTGTTTTGCCTGCTTTGAGATTTTTACTCTTTGGTTTCACTCTTTGGTTTTCCTAAGTGTTACATGCCATTATGTGGTTTTCCTCTTACTTATTTTGAGGCTTTGTGGCATTTATTTATTATTTGACTTGATATTTGATAATTTTTTTCTCACCATATTTCTTCTCCATTTCTAAAACACTAAGTATATACATGCTAGACTTACACTCTACCCCCATATATCATATTTTCTGTATCATTTTTCTTTAGATATTTTCTTCTGATATGTCTTTCACCGTATACTTGCTTTTCACTTATGGTTAGTTTTCTATTAATTAACATACTCACTGAATCATAAATTTCAATCATTGCAGTTTTCAATTCTAGAATTTCCATTTGATTCTTTTCAACAGTTTCTAGTCATTATTTAATTCTCAATCCTGTGTTTTATTTCTTTGATCATTTAAGCATTTTTATCCTAAAGTTCTCATTGGGATTCCCAGAGATTTTTCTAGTGACTATAATATTTCTAGATTTTCCAACTGAGATTCATGTTTCTACCTATGCCTGACTTTTATTGAATACCAGCCATTGTATATATATTTTTTTAATGTAAAGGAAACTGGAGGTTTTAGATGAAGTTACCCTCATGTTTTGAGGCAGACAGCTACAGCAGAGGTTAACCGTGACAGCACGCATGAAAGCCCAGTGGTTAATCTCGGCCATTGCTCCTCAGTGGGCCTTCAACTGCAAATGCCTCACCCCCCTCAGTGTTTGAATCCTCAAAAATGCTCATTTTATACTACTCAGCAATGATTTTGGAATTGAAAAAAGCCTTGAACTAAAAGTAATACAAAGTGCCAGAGTTTTGTTTGTTTTTTTTTTTTAACACCTTGTCTCCATAATAGTAGCTCTCCAACACCTTTAAGAAAAACAAAAATTTCTCCAACTTTCCTAGCTGCTTTTAGTGGGGATAGTTGATTAAAACCACATAGCCTACCACTAGGAGTAGAACCTCAAAATAAGTATTTTAAATAGCTCAGTGACCAGATAATTATTCTTAGAAAAAGCAGTGGCTCAGATGGTAAAGAGTCTGCCTGAAATACGGGAGACCAGGTTCAATCCCTGGGTCAGAAAGATCCCCTGGAGAAGGAAATGGCAATCCACTCCAGTATTCTTGCCTGGAAAATTCCATGGACAGAGAAGCCTGGCAGGCTACAGTCCATGGCATTGCGAAGAGTCGGACACAACTGAGTGGCTAATACATACACATATACATGTAGTCCAGGATATGTAAAATAAATTTGGTCCAGGTTAATAGGTAGCTAGAGCACAAAAAAGAAATTAAGTGCTTTGGGAAAGACTTGTATGTCTTGAAAAGTGAAGTGAAGTCACTCAGTCGTGTCCGACTCTTTGCGACCCCGTGGACTGTAGCCTGCCGGCTCCTCTGTCCATGGGATTCTCCAGGCAAGAATACTGCAGTGGGGTGCCATTTCCTTCTCCAGGGGATCTTCCTGACCCAGGGATCGAACCTGGATCTCCCACATTGCAGGCAGACGCTTTAACCTATGAGTCACCAGGGAAGCCCCTGGTGTCTTGATAAGGGAATATCAAAGTAAGAAATTTAAAACTGTTGAAGCAAAAGGATATTATCAAATATAGTTGTGTAAAGAAAAAAAAGCATTCATATAGAATACAGCCTATTTATTTGATTTCACGAGGACTGACACATTTACTCTAGGTTACTTTATAAATACTTTCAATAAAAAAGTTCAGAATACCTGACTAATCCTTTCCCATTCAAAACAATATAAATAATTAGAATGTTTTGTGGTGACCGTTCCACACATACATTGTAGTTAATATCAGATGTTATGTGGAAAACATCCAAACACTGATTTTTTTTCCCTCTTAACCTTGTACACATATCAAAGCTACATAAGACAAATAGAAAGAGAAGCAAATCAAGTATTGATCAATTTAGGGCTCAAAGTATTCTATAGTAGATAGCTCAACATTTGATTGAATAATTCCCTGCTGCTGCTGCTGCTAAGTCGTTTCAGTCGTGTCCAACTCTGTGCGACCCCATAGACGGCAGCCCACCAGGCTCCCCCGTCCCTGGGATTCTCCAGGCAAGAACACTGGAGTGGGTTGCCATTTCCTTCTCCAGAATAATTCCCTAGGGCATGACAAAAAATAAGTGAAGTGGCTGCAAGATTTAGCTGTTTTTTTGTTTTTGTTTTTGTTTTTTCCGGTAAGTGGCCTGTTCTTTGTAAGAGTAGCACTTTGAACTGTTTCAGAGCAATTTACTAGCTATTAACTCTTTTTGTTCCCAAGGTAGAAGAACAAGTATTACTACCCAGAGAGTTTAGGTGAATTGAGAAAAATCACAGAGCAAATTACTACAGATATTAGAAACAAATTCTTCTGGTTTTGTGTTTTGCTATTTTACCACATTTTCTCCTTGTAATGTTAGCTGATGCATGACACAAATATACACAAATAATGGCAAGAAAACTATTTTAGCTTTCTCTTATACACAAACTCTATTCTTAAAAACACTTCACTGCTTGTAAAAATATATATATCTTGAGATACACTCAATTAAAGCTGCAGTAAGTGTTGTTCTCAGCACAAACAGCTGTTCAAATATAATTCCAAAGGGACAGGCTGTATTACAAACATATATTCTAAAGTAACGTGAAAGGAGAAATGAGGAAGGAAAAAAAAGGAAAGAGCAAAGCAGATCAGAAAAGAAAGAAAATTTCAGGCACTGATGGCAAGACTAGAAAATTGATGTTTGGGGTCTATAACATGCAGACCTTCTACAAAAAAGCCAACTTTGGGCTGTTCAGATGCTTGCAATAAAACCCTTTTTATTTGTATGTTAGCATTAATCAATATATCATTCTCTGGAACTATTCAAAGATATTAGAATGACTTGGTCTCTTTAATGACTCCCTTCTTTCTTTCAACAATAAAAGTCATTTTTCCAGGCATGTGAGACATATAAGTTCAAACTGTCTGATATTTTAGTTCTTTTTTTTTTTAGAAAGCCATCAATTGGACACCATTATGATTTTATAAAGTCAATATTTCCATTGGCCATGTAATTGCTAAAACTCTGCTATTTTTTCCTTGCATCAGAGAAATTCCACACACAACTTCTTCCTAATTTACATTATTTAGAAGATTCCATATTGAGAATTCATTCAGTTACCTAAAAATAGGCTTATTTTGATGACAATATTAAAATAGCTTCCTTGGTATGTAGTTCTAATTTTATACATTTTTCCCTCAAGTTGAATGGCTAATATGACTTTGTTTCTATCATTCCTACTGAGAAATCAATTGTTTGCCTACAAAGAGATTATTTCTTTTCAACTGCTTTTTAAAACAGATATTTTTATCTTTGTTTTGCAGTTTGACTATCATAATCTGCTATTGAGGTTATTTTTAATTATATATTTAGTTCTAGAAATGGGTTCTTTTTCCAATAATCTTGGCTATTTGAGTTGCTATTTATATTTAAACACATTTTATTTTATTAAACTATGCAATATACATACATATGAATTCTATAGTATTATACAATAATAGAAATGCAATCTCTTGTTTATGATTGTGCAGCTGGTTATTTCTCCAGACTCTTTCAAGGTGGTTGATATTCCCATGTGTTTTCTGTTCTCTGTTTTATTGTGAGCCTTATCTTCCTTAAACTTCCATCTGTGATATTCTTTAAAGCCTGAATGTGAGAAAACTCTATTGAGGATTTGCTTCTACTTGGAAATGTAAGCCGCTTTAAGCTAATTTTTTTTCTGGACACAGAAATTATAAATTCTAGAGGGTTCTGATTCAATACATCATGTAGAAAAATCCTGGACTCATATCTTCCCATGGACACAGTCTGCAGCTACATATAGAAAAATTTTCTTTTAAAAGAACCCAAATGCTGACTGAGTCATGACTACACATCAGGTTAAGAATAAAAACCCATTTGAATCAGTTCTAATGAGGTGGATGAAACTGGAGCCTATTATACAGAGTGAAGTAAGCCAGAAAGAAAAACACCAATACAGTATACTAACACATATATATGGAATTTAGAAAGATGGTAACAATAACCCTGTGTATGAGACAGCAAAAGAGACACTGATGTATAGAACAGTCTTATGGACTCTGTGGGAGAGGGAGAGGGTGGGAAGATTTGGGAGAATGGCATTGAAACATGTAAAATATCATGTATGAAACGAGTTGCCAGTCCAGGTTCGATGCCTGATACTGGATGCTTGGGGCTGGTGCACTGGGATGACCCAGAGGGATGGAATGGGGAGGGAGGAGGGAGGAGGCTTCTGGATGGGGAACACATGTATACCTGTGGCGGATTCATTTTGATATTTGGCAAAACTAATACAGTTATGTAAAGTTTAAAAATAAAATAAAATTAAAAAAAAAAAGAATAAAAACCCATCCAAAGCTGGTTGGAGAAGCTGGGACACAATCTCACTATAAGCTTCACCCCCAGTACAGCGACCCACAACTTGGAGGGAACGCAAATCCAGAGCCTCTCCCTGAAAAGCTGAAGCTTTGAACCCAACATTGGATATGCTAACTTCTAAAACATACAGCTGGGAGATGAGCTTCTAAAAATCTAACTTTGAAAACCAATGGGGTGGCCATCCAAGACTGTAGTGATTAAAAACCACTCAAAGACTTGGACGCACAACTCACCTACCCTAGGGCCGAACTCAGAAGCAGCTGGTTGTTCCAAGTCTCAAACCAAAGAGGCTCAACTACTTGTGTTAAGTGTCAGCCTGAGGGGCAGGCATTTATGTTAACACATGCATCTAGGAGCCTGCTGGAACACTCTCCAGGGATAGAGGCCCTATTTGCACTCTCCCTTTGCCACACTCTAGAGCACCAGCATCTAATATCTGGGAGCTTACATACCTGATGCCACAATTTTTGCTACTTCTGCCTAGGTAACACTTCTTGAATCCTGACTGAAGGCCAAGAAGTTTGTGTTCCTGGTCTCTTGGGACTATTATAGTGGTTATCTCTCAGAAAGGAGCTCATATTCTTGTCTGGCACCCTGATTATTCCTTCTACTGTCAAGGACACTCCTAGATCACCTGGCTCCGGTGACCAGCAGAGTTTGTGCTTGTAGTCCAACAATATGCATTAGCATACTTTTAAAAGCTGACATCTGAAAGTCTGGCTTCCATTCATCTCAAATCTAGGTGCTGAAGTCATCCTGTATGGGATAATTCTTGTCTGGGAGCTATTTAAAATATAATAGCCTGCTTGGATAAGTACAAAGGTTTGTAAGAAACCAAGACATAAGGAAAGGTTGAAGACAAGGTCCACCTCCTATATGAGGTCATTCCTTTAAGACTGGGAGAGGTGACTCTTTCATCTACAGAAAACCAAGACAGAATGTTAAGCTAAATAGAAGAATATGTTCCTAATTATACAAGATAAACTTCAGGAAAAAAAAATATGAAACAAAAAGTAATTTACCTGATAAAAGAGTACAAAGTAATAATTAAGAAGGTATTCAAAGAAGGAAGGAAAATGAATGAACACAGAGAAAATTTTAACAAAGAGATAGTAAACATAAGAAGGTACTAGATAAAAGTCACAGAGGTAAAGAATACATTAGCTTAGTTGAACAATACACTAGAAGGGTTCAACAACAGAAGATAAAGCAGAAGAAAGGATCGGTCAACTCAAAGACAGACTAGTAAAACCCAACCAGAACAGGAAAAAAAAAAAGGTAGCTTCAAGGACTTATGTGGAAGGAAGGGAGAGATATATAAAGAGACAGAAATCCTATCTGAAGAAATGATGGCTGGCAACTTCCCTAAATTGGGCAAAAGGGACCCACACCAAGATGCATTAACTTATGATGTTTTAACTATAGGGCAAAGAGAGACTATTAAAATTAGCAAGAGAAAGACAAGGGAATCCCCATAAGACTATGGGCAGATTTCTCAGCAAAACGGTAAGGCAGTGGCATGATATATTCAAAGCACTGATAACTTTGAAAGAAAACAACTGCCAACAATCCTTTAGCTGGCAATGATATCACTCAGAAGTGGAGCAATAAAGAGCCATCCATATAAGTTAAAGCTAAAGAAGTTCATTATCACTAAATCAACTTTATAAAATGGTGAAGAGACTTCTATAATATGAAAAAAGGGCACTAATTAGTAATAAGTATACATATGAAGCGACTTCACTTTCACTTTTCACTTTCATGCATTGGAGAAGGAAATGGCAACCCACTCCAGTGTTCTTGCCTGGAGAATTCCAGGGATGGGGGAGCCTGGTGGGCTGCCGTCTATGGGGTCGCACAGAGTCGGACCCGACTGAAGCGACTTAACAGCAGCAGCATACATATGAAAGAATAAATCCTGCTGGTAAATATATAATAAAGATCATGGATTAATCACTTATAAAGCTAGTATAAAGGTAAAAAGACAAAAGTAGTAAAAAAAAAAAAAAGAAAAACTATAACTACAATAATTAAACAATACACAAGATTAAATTATGTAAAATGTTACATCAAAAGCAAAGTGTGAGGAGAGTAATCATGTTGTTACAATGAGATCAAATATAAGTGGTTATCAACTTAAAATAGACTGTTATAGGTATAAGATATTAAATGTAAGCCTCACGATAACCACAAAGCCAAAACCAATTCTAAACACACAAGAGAGAAAAAGAAAGGTACACACACCAATGAATAAAGTTGTCAAAACACAAAGGAAGAGAGCAAGGAAAGAAGTAAAAGGAATTAAAAAACTGTCCAGAAAAAAATAAATTGCAATAAACACACGCCTAATCATACTCACTTTAAACCTGAATGGACTAAATTCTCCAATCAAAAGACAGAGTGGCTGAATGCATGAAAAAGCAAGACCTAACTATGTGCTGCCTGTAACAGAGTTTTACTAACTGTATATATTAACAGGACAAACTGACATTTTTAAATTTAGATTTTTCATCCGAGAACGGAATCTGCCTTTTCATTTCTTCAGTTACTGTGTATGTCAATATCATTCTTCATATGGGCCCTGTGTCTTCTTTATTAGTACCTGAGTATCTTAACTTTTGGTTGCTATTTTAATGTTTTCCTTTAACACAAGATGATTTCAACTAATTTAACTGGATACTGAAGAAGGGTATCTCACCTCGCATCTGAATTTTACTATCATGATGAGCATTTAAAACCTCTCACCTTGCACTCCTTGACTGACTGAATTTCTTTGTCATTTGTACTCCTCTTTCAAAAAATTTCAGTCTTTGGTAGTAGGTGATTCTTACCTTCGTTCTAGCGTATGTACTTGTCTTTATAATGTTTCCAGAGAAATATTGTAGTTTTTTTTTTTTTTATCTGTTTCTATGTATCATTTACTGCTTTGAGAACACTTTTGACTGTTGTTTCCTACTTAAGGCAATGTTATAAATATCGGACATTTGATATGTTTTAGATGTGTTTGTAAGGGCTTCCCAGGAGGCACTAGTGGTAAAGGACCAGCCTGCCAATGCAGGAGACATAAGAGATGCAAGTTCAGTCCCTGGGTCGGGAAGATCCCCTGGAGGAGGGCATAGCAATCCACCCCAATATTCTTGACTGGAGAATCTCATGGACAGAGGAGCCTGGTGGGCTGCAGTCCATGGCGTTGCAGAGTTGAACATGACTGAAGCGACTTAGCATGTGTGCGTGCATGCACAGATGTGTTTGTATGTTTCGGAATTTCTCTTCGACATATAAATTCTTAAATGTAAATTGCTATAGTATTCAATATATGAATCAAGACAATGATTAAAAGATGAGTTTGTTTCTGACATTCTCTGCCAACTCATCACCCAACAACCTAATCTCCTTTGATTGCTTATGCCATCTCCTTAAACTTCCCTGACCAGTTATTATTACCAAAGGAAATACGATTTGTTCTTTCACACTAAAAAAAAAGGAAAAAAAAAAAATAGTGACACTGTTAGTACAGGAATGCAAGGATTTCATTATCACTAAGCCCCACCAGGCAGAGAGAGAGAGAGGTATACAGTGCTGACTTGCACACCCAGAGTAGTGGGAGGAGTCAAAGTAAAGGTGCAGAACCTGGCAACACGAAGCAGTGGAGGAGGGTTAGTCAGGCAGGAGGAGCATCAAATCTAGGCTACTGGGGCTCATGGTTTCCTTAAGGAATGAGGAGAATGAAATGAGAGAGCAGAGCCTCAGCTTTAATGAATGTCCCTAGAGACTGGATTCCTTACTAGCAATACAATTTTTCCTCCAGGTTAATTCAATTTTGTGAAATATTGTGAAGAGACTAAAGCACAAGTGGGTCAGTAAAACTTCATAGTTTGAAGAACTGAGGTATAATCTATTACATTCATACATTTATTCATTCAAAAGAGGTGAACTGAATACTTATCTTGTGCCAGGAACTGCTCAATGAGCTTACATATGGCAGTGAGCAAAATAACAGATCAAGATTCCTTCCTTTATAGAAATGACAGCTGTAGAAGATAAATGAAAATGAAGATGAAAAAAGGAAAGAGTGTAATCCAGAGCATTTTAGATCCTGTCAAGTCAAAGGAAAAAGGTGAAGAAAGGGACCAGGAGTGTTGGGGGGCATCAAATACCCAGTATTATGTGAATGAAAGTTTAGTTTGTATAAAATATAATCTGGATCAAATGTTACTGCAATTCACAGTTTTAAAATATTACTACTGCTCTAATTTTGCTCAAAATCAGAATTCCTAATGGTTTGGACCATATTACACCTATCAGCATGAATAAATTAAGAGATATTTGGAAACTTAGAAAAAAGGAGAGACAATTTGTTCTCATCTTTGACTAGTATAGCAAATTAAACCAGGTGGTAAATACTTTGAAATCTGTCTTAAATTTGCCACAGATTCCAAAGTGAATAAAACTAATTTAAATCTCAAATGGCTGCAATACAATACAGTGAAGAAAGAAAATTTTTAACCACAGTAAAGTTACTGATATTCTAAGATGTATCTGAACAAAATATATATGAACACCTCAGTTCAAAGTCAAATATTTCATATTTCAAAATGTCTCTAGTGGTATTCTAGAATTTATGTGAGATATTTGGCAATGTGCATACCTTAGTCCTATTTTTCTCATCCTGAAGTTACTGAGGAAGAGAAAGATTATACTGGACAATTTTAAAGATACTATTAATCTCTATTGCTTGGTTATTCATATAACCTTTAAGACATATAGCCTTTAAGACAGCTAACTGGACCCAATAGTGCTTCAGTAAAAGCATGCAAATCTTCAAAGAGAAATTTACAGTCCATATTTAAGTTAAATAATTTTATAGATTTAAAACTACGTCATATAACAAACACAAAAAATGAGTCCTATTCTTGTCTAGATGCTTAAAATTATCTGTGGCATTTCATTGTGTTTTGTTTTGCTTTATGTAGTTTGTAGCAAGATAAATAGAAAAAAAGTAATGGAAATACATATTGAAAAATGGGATACTAGAGAAGTAATTTTTAGACTCTTTCAGTAGATGCATAGTGGATGTGTATCTGCAATGACTGCCACCTAAAGTTTATTCCCTAAAATAGATTTATTAAGAATTTTGTTAATACCATAACTACCATGAATCTCTAGACAATATATTTCTTATTCATCTATGAAAAACCCTTTTAACTGTATGTTAACTATATCCATGTAAACATCTACATTTGTTTCTGTGCAGGTACACATATGTATGCTTCATATATATGAGTGTTGAAGCATATTTCAGATCTTCTAGCTTCAAAATATGTTATCTGATACAAAAAAAAGAAAACTAAACTAAATCATCTGAAACATAAAAAGTTATTTTAATATACAAAACAAAAAAATTAGCTTTCAGAATCTTTTGAACTTCTATAACCAGTATGATAAAAAAATAGATAATATGTGAAAATGGATAAAGGCTGTGTGAATAAGTGATTTACAGAAAAGTAAATATAATGACTAAAAAAAAAAAGAGAGAAAAAGATGCAATTTCATTAAGTTGGGTAAAATATTTGTACAGTCACAAACTTACCCCAGATACATGGAGTCTTGGATTTAACCTGGATTTACTTTACCTAAACACCATTCTTCCAGAGAAGGCAATGGCACCCCACTCCAGTACTCTAGCCTGGAAAATCCCATGGACGGAGGAGCCTGGTGGGCTGCAGTCCATGGGGTTGCTAAAAGTCAGACACGACTGAGCGACTTCACTTTCACTTTTCACTTTCATGCATTGGAGAAGGAAATGACAACCCACTCCAGTATTCTTGCCTGGAAAATCCCATGGGCGGAGGAGCCTGGTGGGCTGCCGTCTATGGGGTCGCACAGAGTTGTACGCGACTGAAGCGACTTAGCAGCAAACACCATTCTTCAGAATGTGGTCACTTAAAGTTACGTGTGTGATCCAGATCATGATAGCAAGTAGCAAGATCCTGAGTTCACCTCCTCCCACAGACACACCAGCACTAGAACTACATGTAGAACAACTCTCTAAAAACAACCTGGGGACAAAGATAACAGACTTTCTACAACTAAGGACATAAAGGAAAGGCCACATTGAGATGAGCAGCAGGGGCAGAGACGTGTTCAGTCAGAACCCAAGTAGTGGAGGTCAGGGAATTCCAGATGCTGTTAAAGTGCTGTACTCATTATGCCAGCAAGTTTGCCCACAGGACTGGAAAAGGTCTCTTTTCATTCCAATCCCAAAGAAAGACAATACCAAAGAATGTTAAAGTTACTGTACAAATGCACCCATTTTCACATACTAGCAAGATTATGCTCAAACTCTTTCAAGCTAGGCTTCAGTAGTACATGAACCAAGAACTTCTAGATGTATAAGCTAGATATAGAAAAGGCAGAGGAACCAGAAATCAAATTGCCAACATATACTGGATTATAGAAAAAGCAAGAGAATTCCAAAAAACATCTACTTCAGTTTCTTTGACTATGCTAAGGTCTTTGACTATGTGGATCACAACAAACTGTGAAAAATTCTTAAAGAGATGGGAATACCAGCCCATCTTACCTGCCTTCTGTGAAACCTGTATTCAAGACAAGAAGCAATAGTTAGAACTGGACATGGAACAATGGACTGGTTCAAAATTGGGAAAGGAGTACGTCAAGGTTGTATATTATCACCTACCTTATATTACTTATATGCAGAGTGGTAGTGATTTGGTTACTAAGTCTTGTCCAACTCTTGTGACCCCATGGAAAATAGCCCTACCAGGCTCCTCTGTTCATGGGATTTCCCAGGCAAGATTACTAGGGTGGGTTGTCATTTCATTCTCCAGGGGATCTTTGCAACCAAGGATAGAACCCAGGTCTCCTGCATTGCAGGCTGATTCTTTACCAGCTGAGCCATCAGTGAAGCCCTATATCCAAATTACATTATATGAAATGCCAGGCTGGAATCAAAATTGTGGGGAGAAATATCAACAACCTCAGAGATCCAGATGATACAACTTTAATGGCAGAAAGTGAAGAGGAACTAAAGAGCCTCTTGATTAAGGTGAAAGAGGAGAGTGAAAAAGATGACTTAAAATTCAACATTCAAAAAACAAAGATCATGGCATCCAGTTCTATCACTTCATGACAAATAGATGGGGAAAAAGTGGAAACAGTAGCAGATTTCATTTTGGGGGGCTCAAAAATCACTGCAGATGGTGACTGCAGCCATGAAATTAAAAGACGCTTGCTCCTTGGAATAGCTACAACCAACTTAGACAGTATATTAAAAAACAGAGACATCACTATGCCAACAAAGGTCTGTATAGTCAAAGCTATGGTTTTTCCAGTAGTCATGCAGGGACGTGTGAGTTGGACCATAAAGAAGGCTGAGCAGCAAAGAATTTATGCACTTGAACTGTGAGGCTGGAGAAGACTCTTGAGAGTCTCCTAAACTGCAAGGAGCAATCCTAAGGGAAATTGCTCAACAATAATCCTAAGGGAAATCAACCCTGAATATTCATTTGAAGGACTGATGCTGAAACTCCAATGCTTTGTCCACCTGATGAGAAAAGCCAACTCATTGGAAAAGATCCTGATGCTGGGAAAGATTGAGGGCAAGAGGAGAAGGGAGCTACAGAGGACAAGATGGTTAAATGGCATCACCAACTCAATGGACAAGAGTTAGAGCAAACTCAGGAAGAAGGTGAAGGACAGAGAAGCCTGATGTGCCACAGTTCATGGGGTCACAAGCAGTCAGACTTGATTTAGCAACTGAACAACAAAGACTGTAGTCTGTCAGACTCCTCTGTCCATGGAATTCTCCAGGCAAGAATACTGAAGTGGGTAGCCATTCCCTTCTCCAGGGGATCTTCCCAACCAGGGATGGAACCCAAGTCTCCAGTATTGCAGGCAGGTTATCATCTGTGCCACCAGGGAAGCCTTGGTGTGACAACCAAGTGGGAAGGATATCACAGCCACAGAGATCCCCCTGAGGGGTAGAGCTCCTAGTCCCGACCCTGGGGCTCCCTAGACTGAGACCTGCACCAGAAAATGATCCCCCATAATACTTGGCTTTGAAAACGAGCAGGGCTTACATCCAGAAGAGCCAGAGGTTTATGGGAAACTGGCTCTCGTTCTTGAAGGGCTCACACATAAACTCCCTCTAAGTCCCTGTGCAGAGAAAACAGCTTGAAAAGCACTTAGGTCATATAAGAACATTCACTGACTAATTTTACTGTGTGTACCAGAGGGGCAGGGATCTGGTGGAACTTTTTCTCATGGACACATTTTTTTCTCTCCTTCCACACAGCTGGCCTAGCACTGGCAAGTACTATTTCTGACACCCAAACTAGCTAACACTGTGTGTGCTAGCCCAGCGCATCCCTGAAGACCAGCCACACCTAACTCATGCAGTCCAGGTGACCCCTTCAGTGATGCTCCTCCTTCACAGGGGACAAGCTCTACCCATCAGTGTTTATGTAACAGTCTCATCCAGTCCTCATAGGTAGCATGGTTAGGGCTCAACATTACCAATCACTGTTGCACAACCACAATAAAGGAGGGTCTACAACCCACCCAGGGCATATTCTAGAAGCACTGGACTCTGGTGACCAGGGAGGGCTTGCCCCACTGGGTCCCACAAGATACCTTATACATAAGGCCACTCTTTCAAAACCTGGAGTTGTAGCTGACACATCTAATACATAGAAACAAACACAGAAATAAAAAGGTGACAAAGGAATACCTTAATAATAATAAATAAGGTGACAAAGGAATACCTTCCAAATTAAAGACCATGATAAGACCTTGGGAAAAGTAGTAAATCAAATGGAGACAAGCAATTGACCAAATAAAGAATACAATTTACCAGATAAAGAAGATGTGGTACATATGTACAATGGAATGTTACTCAGCCATTAAAAGGAATGAAACTGGGTCATTGGTAGTGAAGTAGAGGAAGGTAGAGTCTGTCATACAGAGTGAAGTAAGTCACAAAGAGAAAAATATTGTATCTTAATGCACATACATAGAATCAAAAAAAATGGTATTGATGAACCTATTTGCAGAGAAAAAATAGGGACAGAATGGGCTTGTGGACCAAAGGGAGAAGGGGAGGGTGGGATGAATTGAGAGAGTGGCATTGACCCAGATCCACTACCATGAGTAAAATAGAGAGCTAGTGGGAGGCTGCTGGATAGCACAGGGAGCTCAGCTCCATGCTCTCTGATGACCTACAGGAGAGGGATGAGGTGAGGCTGGAGGAAAGCTCAAGAAAAAAAAGAAATAATGGCTGAAAACTCCCCTAACCTGATAAGGAAAGAGACATCCAAGTCCCAGCAGCACAGGAAGTCCCAATCAGAATGAACCCAAACAAATCCACAGCAATCTGTTATCTCTAAAAAAGTTAGAGATATCTAAAAAGTTAGAGATAAAGAGAGAATCTTTAGCAGCAACAGCAAAAAACTGTTACATACAAGTGAACCTGCAATGAGACTATTAGCTGAATTTTTTAGCAGAAATTTATAAGTTAGATGGGACTGGTACAATATATTTAAAATGATGAAAAGTATTGCAATCAACAATCCTCTACCTGGCAAGGTTATAATTCAGAATTGTAAAGATAAAGAGTTTCCCAGACAAGCAAAAGATAAAAGAATTCATCACCACTAAACCATCCTTATAAGAAATATTAAAGAAATTTCTTTTTTTTTTTGGTTTTTTTTTTTATTTTATTTTATTTTTAAACTTTACATAATTGTATTAGTTTTGCCAAATATCACAATGAATCTGCCACAGGTATACATGTGTTCCCCATCCCGAACCCTCCTCCCTCTTCCCTCCCCGGTCTTTAGACAGAAAAGGCCATAACTATAAACAACGAGATTAAGAAAAACAATCTCTACTAGTAAAGACAAATATATAGTGAAGGTATTATGGCAGATAACAACCTATAATGCTAGCATGAGGTTAAAAAACAGAATCTTCTAATATAATTCAATGAAAAAATTGTAAAAAGGAATGTCAAAAACAAAACAAGCTAGGGGAGTAAAAATGTAGTGCTTTTAGACTGCACTGGGACTTCAGTGGCCAGCTTAAAATAGGTTGTTACATGTGAGCCTCATGGTAGCAGCTGAGAAAAGCCTATAGCAGATACAGAAAAGATAAAGTAATACACTCATAATCCAACTCATTAAATCACAAGGGGAGAGAGCAAGATAAGGAAGGGACAGAAAAGAGTTACAAAAACAACTAGGAAACAATAAACAAAAAGGCAGTAAGTACATACCTGTTAATAGTTACTTTACTTGCCAGTGGACTAAATGATGCAATCAAAATACACGGGGTGACGGAATGGGCAAAATAAAACAAGACCCATACATACAATACATCTATATCTTCTACTTATAAGAGACTCACATCACATCCAAAGACACGCAAAAGCTGAAAGTTAAGGGATAGAAAAAGATATATTTCCATGCAATGGAAACAAAAAAGAAGGCAGGGTGACAATCTTTCTATCCAACAAAATAGACTTTTGAAGAAAGACTAAGAGGCAAAGAAAAGCATTACCTGAGGGATCATTCTAAAAGAAAAAAAAAAAAATTACTCTTGTAAATATCTATGCACCTAAAATAGAAACACCTAAATGCATAGAATGGGAAAATGAAAGTGGAAATAAATCAAATAAAGACAAACAGAAAAGACCAATAAAATGAAGAGCTGATTCTTTGAAGAGAAAGTTTGTAAATTTTAGCCACAAAGAGAGGACCCAAATACACTAGAAATGAAAGAGTTAAAGTTGTAACTGACACCACATAAATTCAAAGAATAAGAGATTATTATGAAAAAATGATATGCAAATGAACAGCCTAGAAGAAATGGATGAATTTGTAAACAATCTTCCAAGACTGAGTGAGGAAGAAACAAAATCTTAAGAGACCAATCATTTAGTAATGAAATTGATTAAGGAATTGAAAAACTTCCAAACAAAAGTCCAGTACAAGACTGTTTCACTGGTGAATTCTATCAAACATTAAGTGAATAACTAACACCTATCTCTGTCAAAGTGATCAGAAGAGAAACACTTCTAGACTCATTCTACAAGGCCAGCATTATATTGACATGAAAACCAAATAAAGACACAACAAGCAAACAGGCCAATATCCTTGATGAACATAGATACAAAAATCCTCAAACATTAGCAAGCCAAATTCAGCAATAAAAGGATCATACACTGTAACCAAGTGTATTTATTCCAGGGATGAAAGGATAGTTCAATACCTGAAAATCATGATACACCATTCAAACAAAACAAAGGATAAAAATATCTCAATAGATGCAGGAAATGCATTTGACACAATTCAACATTTATGATAAGAACTCTCAAAGTCAGTATAGAGGGAACATACCTTAATGCATGAAAGCCACACTGACAAACCCACAGCAAATACTCAGTGAAAAGCTGAAAGCTTTTCCTCTAAGATCAGATAGAAGACGAGGATGCCACTCTTATTTTCGTTTAGCATAGTATTGAAATCCCCAGCCACATCAAATCAGGCAAGAAAGGGTGAAAGGCATCCTATGAAAAGTATGTAAAATTCATTATTTGCAGGTGATGTGATATTATACAGAGAAAATGCTAAAAATTGAAAAAAAAGAAAAACTAATAAGTAAATTCAGTAAAGTTGAAAGATACAAAAAAATCAATATACAGAAATCTGTTCTGTTATATGCTAATAACTATCAGAAAGGGAAATTAAAACAATTCCAATTACAATTGCAGCAAAAAGAATAGAATACCTATCAGATTAAGAAAGACTAACATTACAATCAGAAGGATCAACGTGTACAAATATATATATATATACACACACACACAAATAAGGCTTTATATATATATATATGTGTATATATATTATACATCTATATATAGGTGAGAGAATCCTTATTTATAAAGGCATTACTTAAAGGAAACTTTATTCATGTTTTGAGGACCTTAGTATTACAGCAGTTATAAAAAATGGGAGAAAACTCTGCACTCTGAGTTTCATTTTCTACCAGTAATGTAAAATCTCTGCTGCTCATTGACAAAGGTTTCACTTTGACTATTTTTTCTAGTTTCTTTCTCTTCATTGCAAATTTAACAGCCACATTCAAGCTCATATGGGTGAGTGCACTAATAACAAGAATGACTGCAGATATGAACATCTGACAAATCTCTCTGCAAAGTTCACTCTGCCATTTAGTGGACAGGTGGCTATTTGAGCTAAGAGAGATAATGAAGAGACTATATTTAAAATAAGTTTATTCAATTAAGGCTTCAGAGAAAGGAGAAAAATAATATTCTCTCCAGCAAATATCGCTTTTAGAATAAAAGGTGATCTCACTGTCCTGAAAATGTCAGTAAAATGCCTTTACTCATACAATTGAAAATGACTTGGTTCCAACAGTGTTCTCCCTGTAATCCAACATAATAGTTAACACAGTATAATAATCTTATTAACATTAATTACATAACTATTCAGTGGATTTTATTGACTGTTGTCTATCAAGATTTTTTTGCCTTCAATCATTTTTTTTAATTTTATTTTATTTTTAAACTTTACATAACTGTATTAGTTTTGCCAAATATCAAAATGAATCTGCCACAGGTATACATGTGTTCCCCATCCTGAACCCTCCTCCCTCCTCCCTCCCCATTCCATCCCTCTGGGTCGTCCCAGTGCACCAGCCCCAAGCATCCCGTATCCTGCATCGAACCTGGACTGGCAACTCATTTCATACATGATATTTTACATGTTTCAATGCCATTCTCCCAAATCTTCCCACCCTCTCCCTCTCCCACAGAGTCCATAAGACTGTTCTATACATCAGTGTCTCTTTTGCTATCTCGTACACAGGGTTATTGTTACCATCTTTCTAAATTCCATATATATGCGTTAGTATACTGTATTGGTGTTTTTCTTTCTGGCTTACTTCACTCTGTATAATAGGCTCCAGTTTCATCCACCTCATTAGAACTGATTCAAATGTATTCTTTTTAATGGCTGAATAATACTCCATTGTGTATATGTACCACCGCTTTCTTAGCCATTCATCTGCTGATGGACATCTAGGTTGCTTCCATGTCCTGGCTATTATAAACAGTGCTGCGATGAACATTGGGGTACACGTGTCTCTTTCCCTTCTGGTTTCCTCAGTGTGTATGCCCAGCAGTGGGATTGCTGGATCATAAGGCAGGTCTATTTCCAGTTTTTTAAGGAAGCTCCACACTGTTCTCCATAGTGGCTGTACTAGTTTGCATTCCCACCAACAGTGTAAGAGGGTTCCCTTTTCTCCACACCCTCTCCAGCATTTATTACTTGTAGACTTTTGAATCGCAGCCATTCTGACTGGTGTGAAATGGTATCTCATAGTGGTTTTGATTTGCATTTCTCTGATAATGAGTGATGTTGAGCATCTTTTCATGTGTTTGTTAGCCATCTGTATGTCTTCTTTGGAGAAATGTCTATTTAGTTCTTTGGCCCATTTTTTGATTGGGTCATTTATTTTTCTGGAGTTGAGCTGTAGGAGTTGCTTGTATATTCTCGAGATTAGTTGTTTGTCAGTTGCTTCATTTGCTATTATCTTCTCCCATTCTGAAGGCTGTCTTTTCACCTTGCTTATAGTTTCCTTTGATGTGCAGAAGCTTTTAAAGTTAATTAGGTCCCATTTGTTTATTTTTGCTTTTATTTCCAATATTCTGGGAGGTGGGTCATAGAGGATCCTGCTGTGATGTATGTCAGAGAGTGTTTTGCCTATGTTCTCCTCTAGGAGTTTTATAGTTTCTGGTCTTACGTTTAGATCTTTAATCCATTTTGAGTTTATTTTTGTGTATGGTGTTAGAAAGTGTTCTAGTTTCATTCTTTTACAAGTGGTTGACCAGATTTCCCAGCACCACTTGTTAAAGAGATTGTCTGTAATCCATTGTATATTCTTGCCTCCTTTATCAAAGATAAGGTGTCCATATGTGTGAACTGGGTCGTTTGCTTCACCAGAATACTTGCTGTAATAGTACAATTATTAAAATACATAAGCATGGTTAGTTTCTCATAAATAGTAGAAGATCCTCAAGTGAAAGTGTTCTGAGTGTTGTGCAAATTCTGATGGATTAGCACCACCAGTTTCCTTGCTGTCAGCGTGTCATATTCCACAGAGCATCAGTCTTGCATCATTGTCCCAAATGTACAAGTCATTTCTATCAGTAGTGGTGTATTATAAGTTGGTGCATTCACTTATGTGTGTTCAAGAGAAAGAAAAGCTTGCAAATGTCTAATTTTTTCTGCTATCTCTCTCTTTGCAAGAGAACATTTTGTATAGAATAATGTTACTGCGACAAACAGGTACAACAGGTATTAATAGAATCCATTTCATGAATTCCAAGTTGTTGTTTAGTTGCTAAGTTGTGTCCACCTCTCTTGCGACCCCACAGATTATAGCCAGCCAAGCTCCTCTGTCTATGGGATTTCTCAGGCAAGAATCCTGGAGTGGGTTGTCATTTCCCTTATGGAGTTCCCTGAAAAATCCTTCCCTTGAAAGTCTAAACAAAAGTATGTCCTGCAGAAGCATATGCATATTAAACAAGTCCTTCTATAGAATAAATATCAGATACTATAACCATTTTCATACTCTTTTTATGGGTCTGCAAGCTTTTCAATAACAGAATACCTCAGACTGGATGAGGTAAGCAACAAATTTATATGCTCAGAGTTCTGAAGAATGGAAGTCCAAGATCGAGGTGTCAGAAAGTTTGGTTTTTCCTTGGGTTGCTAATATCCACCTTCTCACTGTGTCCTCAAGAGACATTTTATCTAAACACGCGTACTCTTTCTGTCTGTTCTTATAAGGACACTAAGTGTATTGGGTTAAGACCCACATTTAGGATCTTATTTAATTTTAATTACCTCCTTAAAGACTACATTTCCAAATATAGTCACATTAGGTGTCAATGATTTAATCTATTAATCTGAGGGAGATACACATCAATCCATAAACCTCCCCCTTCAAAGTAATTTGTTGTTTTCATGCTGTATCTAATTCCATAGCTTCAGATCTGGTTACTTTGCAAAGTGTGATCAATTTACTACAATATAATGATCGATTCATTTCTTTAAGAGCCCTGAGTACCTGGTAGAAATAGCATTTTTTCTTTGAGCTAAGATTGTTGGGCTATTCTCTTCTAATGCCGCTGCTACTGCTGCTAAGTCGTGTCAGTCGTGTCCAACTCTGTGCGACCCCATGGACGGCAGCCCACCAGGCTCCCCTGTCCCTGGGATTCTCCAGGCAAGAACACTGGAGTGGGTTGCCATTTCCTTCTCCAATGCAGGAAAGTGAAAAGGGAAAGTGAAGTTGCTCAGTCATGTCTGACTTAGTGACCCCATGGACTGTAGCCTACCAGGCTTCTCCGTCCATGGGGTTTTCCAGGCAAGAGTACTGGAGTGGGGTGCCATTGTGTTCTCCGCTTCTAATGCTAAGAAAACTGTTTCATGTAATCTTACAAATTATGCTGATAAATTTTATATCATAATTCAGTGTCTCTATTTCCAGGATAAAGTTTTTAAAAATATGAATTTAATTTAGGACTGAATGTTCAAACTGGATAAATCCTAAGGATGTGTGTAGTGTTAGTTGTGGTATATGCTGTGCTGAATAAGAAGAAAAATCTCATTTAAACACAAAACCTATATCCTTGATTTTTCTCCCTAAGGCTTTTAAGTGTGTGTGTGTGTTAATCACTCTTTGCAACCCCATGAACTGTATGTAGCCTGCCAATCTGCTCTGTCCAGGCATTCTCCAGGCACGAATACTGGAGTGGGTTGCCATTCCCTTCTGCAGGGATCTTCTTGACCCAGGGATCAAACACTGGTCTCCTGTATTGCAGGCAGATTCTTTACTGGCCGAGCCACCACGGAAACTTTTAAGTAATAATCTATAATTTAATGCTTTCAAAAAGTACCTCCCTTCAAGGACTAAATTTATAACAAATTTACATGAAAGTTCTAGGAATATCTTTCAAGTGAAAAAATGTAGATTCTTTCAATATGTCTAACAACTTTTTACTTCATTCAATAAATGTTTACCCAGGGCTTACCAACATGCCACACACTGTTCTATGATCTCAGGATATATCAGTAAATAAAACAGGAAAATCATTGTGTTTGGTGACCTTATATTCTAGGAGGAAGAGACAGATGATTAGTAATGAGCATAATGAATAACTAAATCATGTGGTAAGCTAAAATGAAGAATGCTATAGAAATAATAAATCTGCATGGAGGAATAAGTGTGCACAACCCATGTCGTGCAGCAGTAAGCTGTCTGACTGTCAGTGCCGGTGACACAGGAGACACAGGTTTGATCCCTGGGTCAGGAAGATGCCCTGTAGTAGGAAATGGCAGCCCACTCCAATATTCTTGCCTGGAGAATCCTATGGATAGAGGAGCCTGGCAGGCTACAGTTCATGGGGTCGCAAAGAATCAGACACAACTGAGCACACAACACCTGTTGGGAGAAACTGAAATTTTAAATATGGAAATAAGAGTAGGTCTTATTAAGGAAGAAGAGTAGAGAAAAATCTGAAGTAAATGATAAAATTATACATTCAATATTCTGGCATCTAAAATACTCAGTGTTCCAGAAAAACATCTATTTCTGCTTTATTGACTATGCCAAAGCCTTTGATTGTGTGGATCACAATAAACCCTGGAGAATTCTGAAAGAGATGGGAATACCAGACCACCTGACCTGCCCCCTGAGAAACCTATATGCAGGTCAGGAAGCAAGAGTTAGAACTGGACATGGAACAACAGTTTCCAAATAGGAAAAGGAGTACGTCAAGGCTGTATATTGTCACCCTGTTCATTTAACTTCTATGCAGAGTACATCATGAGAAACGCTGGGCTGGAAGAAGCACAAGCTGGAATCAAGATTGCCAGGAGAAATATCAATAACCTCAGATATGCAGATGACACCACCCTTATGGCAGAAAGTGAAGAGGAACTAAAGAGCCTCTTGATGAAGGTGAAAGAGGAGAGTGAAAAAGTTGGCTTAAAGGTCAACATTCAGAAAACGAAGATCATGGCATCTGGTCCCATCACTTCATGGGAAATAGATGGGGAAACAGTGGAAACAGTGGATGACTTTATTTTTGGGGGGCTCCAAAATCACTGCAGATGGTGATTGCAGCCATGAAATTAAAAGACGCTTACTCCTTGGAAGGAAAGTTATGACCAACCTAGATAGCATATTAAAAAGCAGAGATATTACTTTGCCAACAAAGGTCCATCTAGTCAAGGCTATGGTTTTTCCAGTGGTCATGTGTGGATGTGAGAGTTGGACTGTGAAGAAATCTGAGTGCTGAAGAATTGATGCTTTTGAACTGTGGTGTTGGAGAAGACTCTTGAGAGTCCCTTGGACTGCAAGGAGATCCAACCAGTCCATCCTAAAGGAGACCAGTCCTAGGTGTTCATTGGAAGGACTGATGCTGAGACTGAAACTCCAGTACTTTGGCCACCTCATGCGAAGAGTTGACTCATTGGAAAAGATCCTGATGCTGGGAGGAATCAGGGGCAGGAGGAGAAGGGGATGACAGAGAATAAGATGGCTGGATGGCATCACTGACTCGATGCACATGAGTTTGGGTGAACTCCGGGAGTTGGTGATGGACAGGGAGGCCTGGCATGCGGCGATTCATGGGTTCGCAAAGAGTCGGAACACAAATAAGTGACTGAACTGAAGTGAGAGAAAAAAGTATATATCAAATTTTATATGTGATTTTATTTTTTTGTTTGTTTTTTTTTTCTGTTAATAATATTTTTATTTTTTTATTTTTTTTTATTTTTTTTTAATTTTATTTTATTTTTAAACTTTACATAACTGTATTAGTTTTGCCAAATATCAAAATGAATCCGCCACAGGTATACATGTGTTCCCCATCCTGAACCCTCCTCCCTCCTCCCTCCCCATTCCATCCCTCTGGGTCGTCCCAGTGCACCAGCCCCAAGCATCCAGTATCGTGCATCAAACCTGGACTGGCAACTCATTTCATACATGATATTTTACATGTTTCAATGCCATTCTCCCAAATCTTCCCACCCTCTCCCTCTCCCACAGAGTCCATAAGACTGTTCTATACATCAGTGTCTCTTTTGTATGTTATATATCAAATATAAATATACCATATAAATAACATTTTAACATTTCTTTGGTTTGAGGGTTAAAGTACCAGATTCTGAACAAGCAGACATCCTGGGGTAAGCAAAGATAGTAGCCAAGGGAGAAAATGTATTAGAAAATTGCTCACCACGTAGAGTGTAGTTTTGTTTTCTTTGGCTGCCTCAGATTGGTGATAGGTATGGCACGAGCCACACCTTCTACTGTAGGATTCACAGGAGTTCAGGTATTAGGATTCCTTCCTCCCCTTCCTAAAGTTTGTATCTTAAATTTGTAACTGAAAATGCCACTGGAAATATTGAAAGAAGAATGAAACCATACTAAGAAACAAGAAAGTTCAAACGTCATTCCCTTGAGTTTCACTCCTTTCTACTGAATCAGTCTCACTTCTACCTCCTTTTTCTCTTTGACTTATTGAAATTTTATTGCACTCTTGCCAATTCCATCCTTCTCTTTGTAGTAGTAAGTTATTTTTATTGCATTTTGGTGGAGTACTGGCAGATAAGGGAAATAAATGTGTGGGAGATAACTACAATTAAACAGTCTCTAGTAAATTAAATTCCTATCCTTATTTAAATATTTTCTATTATCAGTAAAACTCATTGTAAGATAATAACTTTAATATTACATCAAATGGGTGTAAAATAGTTCAGTACTTAAGCTACTGGAGTTAGAATTCTGTGACTGCTGGAAGTTTTTCACTATTCCTAAACTTTTTTATTAAATGTGACATTAAGATGGTTATTACTATCCATAGAGGGTTTCTTATAAAGAAAAGTATACATTTTGCTTAAAAACAAAGTACAAAGTGAAGTTACTTGCCTACTATGTATAAGTGAAAGATCCTGATACATATTTCCAATATTTTTTCCTGAAGAATTTTGTAATTTTCACTTCTACCCTAAGAAAATGTTGTTGTGGTCAGCTGTATAAGATGCCACCATAAAACTCTAGGCAGAATCATTCCCATTATAGGTTATTTTAGTGGAATCCACTGGAGAGAGAAAATTACCACATGAGATTATTTCTGTTATTAATTTGTGAGACAAGCACCTAAATGGTTGAATCTTTTCCAAACAGATACTCAACTATCACAGAATCATGTACTGAATATTTTTTCTTGTACATATAAGTAGCCTGCCAGGCTCCTCTATGCATGGGATTCTCCAGGCAAGAATACTGGAGTGGGTTGCCATTTCCTTCTCCAACACATAAAATAGACAGTTATATATTAAACTTACTTATAAAATAAGTTCATTCCTGGATGGGCAGGAATGACCTCCCAAAGATGTCTTAATGCCTAGAATCTCTAGATGTTTTGCTTCACATAGTAGAAGAGACTGATTAATGATCAAATTTAAAAATTTTTGAGATGTGGAAAATGGCATTGATTGTCCAGGCATGCCCAGTGTAATTACAAACATCCTAATAAGAAAGAGAAAAATGTAACTATGGAGCGAGACAGGGAGAGGAAGGGGCCATGAGTCAAGGGATATAGGCAGCTTCTAGAAGCTAGAAAATAAATGATCCAGATTAGCCCCCGGAGCCTGCAGAAGGCAGGCAGGTCTTGGCAGCCTAGTTCAGACTTATTAACTCTAGATCAGTAAAAGAGTAAATTGTTTTAAGCCACCAAACGTGTGACAATTTGTTACAGGCTCAATAGGAAATGAATGCACTGTGTTATTAATTCCATTCCATTAAGTGGTACTGCCTAAGAGCTTTGAAGGCACACTGTACTTCTCCCAACATAGCAATTAGCATCTGCTATACTAATTGCCTATTTGCTTTTCAGTGCACCCAAGACCAAGCAAAATATGGTAAACTCTAAAGCAAGATCTTCTCCATTCAGTAGTTTATTTTCAGTGCCTAGTAAAATGTAATACACATTGAGGCTAACTAATATTTGCATGAGTGAATTGGTAGCACTTTGTGATGCTGTGAAGGCCTTTTATCCATAGATCTCAATTTTATTTACACTAGATTTTATCATTGGATCAAATGAGACCATCAGAAAGTTTTGTCATTGTAAGGTAGATTTGCAGCCTTCTCACTGTTTATATCCACTGATTCTGATTTTGGGCATTTTCTAAGTGAGGGAGACTATAAGAAATAAACCCTTGGAAACTTTCCCTGCATGTGCTATTGGAATGATTTGTCTTGCTCTCACATTGCTAAGGACGTTTTGGTCTTTTGGCACTGTAATTATGTGCTTTTTCTTTCCCACAAGAAATCTCTAAGTGATCATATTCCCATTTTCATTTTATTCACCATGAAAGATTATATCTAAGTTGTAACTCAAATTTAGTAACTATGTAGAACCTAGTCATTGTATAATTACAAATATAGGGTCAAAATTTCCCAAACTTATATTTCATATTACATTATGTATGTAACAGTTAGTACAGCGAAATAATTTGTTATCCAAAACAAAGACTATAAAATAAACTCCAAATTGAGCATTACTGGGAAAAAAAGCTTTTGAAGTATACCATTGGGCTTCTATCTAGCCACTTTACCAGATATCTTAATTTTGACAGTTTCATATCTAAATGCTTTATAGATCTGTACTTTTACTTACCAAATGAGTGTCTGAATATATTACATATTTATATACTTTATTATGTTTTATCTCATAGTTTAAAGTAGAATTTAAAGTGAATGATAGTGAACACAATAGTGATTATTGTAAAGCTTTGTAGAGAAAGCTCCTTTATGGACATTCATTCCTACAGTAAAATGTTTATGTTTAATTCTAAATGCTATCATAATTCAAATATAAGCTCAGAGGGGGGAAAGGGAAGGAATAATATCTCCATTTTTTAATTCAGCAAGCATTGCTGAACTCAGATCATCAGCCAAAGATGGTCAATAAGTTCAGATGAAAATAAGCGTCACTTCTCTCAGGAAGTTCACAGGCTACTTGACAATTGCAATATAGACAGCTGTGATCTATGTCAGTGATAATACATCTCAGATTATGGTTCTAGTTCTGGGCCAGCAGAAGGGCGGGAAGGGTACAGGAAACTTTTCCTTGAATGGATGGACACCAAGGTGGGAAAGGAGCGCTGGCATGAACTGGGAGATTGGGACTGACAGAGTGACACTACTCTGTGTAAAACAGATAATGAGGATATACTGCATAGCACAGGGAACTTTACTCAGTGCTCTGTGGTGACCTAAATGGGAAGGAAATCCAAAACGATGGGATATATGTATATGTATTGCTGATTCACTTAGATAATGCATCTCAGATTGTGGTTCTGAATCTGGGCCAGCTTGAAAGCAGGAAGAGTACAGGAAACAGTTCTTTGAATCCATCCTGTTTTAAGCTATATATGCCATTGCTGTACTGGTCACAGTACAGTAGCCGATTAACTGATAGTAAAATTATATTTCCTGAAATGAAATTTAGGACTATAGTTATCTGAGTGTTTAATTGTGGAAAACTGAGTGCTAATTTTACTCTATTTTCAGTTCTCTTTTATTTAGAATTATCTCCTGATATCAGCCTTGATATTTTCACATGTTCATTTTGGGGATTAAACCAAAGCGAACAAGTATTATCATAGCAGTTTTACAAATGAGGTAAAAGAGTATCAGTGAATTTGGGTACTATGACCAAGGCTACATGAAAATTAGAGTAGTTCATAGAATTTTATTACCATTCTAAATACTAATTATTACTTACACTGTATTTTGTTTACTGTTCCCAAATTTATCTCTGTTCCACCAAGTTGCTCCCTGGGAAAATTATGTTACATATACAAATGTTAAATATATAAAATATTGCATGTACATGTAATATATAATTACATATATTACATTTTACATATATTACATGCATATAATATACATTATATACCTATGTATAGATATAAAAACAGTTGATAACTATAAATGTCAGAAGCTTTTATAAAACTGAATTTGTCATTTACTCCCTCAGATCTAAGTCATCTACAATATTTCTTATCTTAGTTGAAAAGTTCATTCACTTGCTCAGACAAAAATTTGAGTCAATCTTGGTGTCTCTCTTTATTTAACCTTAAATCATTTCTATTATATCAGAAAATCCTGAAGACTCTATATTCAAAATGTAACCATTAATCCCAACACTTCTTACAACACTGATCCCCAAAATAGCCTATCCTCAATAGAATGGTTATAGTAATCCTTTAAAAAACACAAATCAGATTAGGACACTCTGCATACAACTCACCCTCGCTCCATAATTCGGTCAGAATAAGAGCCACTTCACGGCCTTGATCTTTCCTTCCCGTTCTTTCTGATAGCATTTCCTAATACTTTCTTAAAGGGTCTCTGTTTCGACCATAATAAATTGCCTTACATTTCCTGGGACTTGCCAAGCACACTCCCATCTTAGGGCCTTAAACTTGCCCTAACTCTGCTTGTACCACTTGGCTCCCCAATATCCATATGCTAATTCCCTCACCTCCTTCAAGTCTTTGCTGAGATATCACAATTTCCATCACTGTATGTAACATCCACACCTACTCTTCCACAGCATTTCCCTGATCTATAGAGTACTTATTTTTCAAAATACTATCAATTGTACAGATTGATATTTTACTATGTCTCCTCAGTTAGAATGTAAGATTCTTAAGGACAAGAATTCTGATCTGGTTCCTTGACAGCCGAAGTATCTGATCTGTGCCTGGCAGAGTTAGGTTCTCTATTAGTACTGTATGCGTTAAGTGAATTTAAAAAGATGGACTATTACAATGCAGCAGTGCATACAGGCTTCAATGTAGAAATAGTGAATGTTTTAACTTGACAACAAATCCTCTTGGAAGATATTTTCTGAATGAAAAAAAAATTATTTAAACAAGTAATGATCATTCTTTTAATGTTAACTATACAAATTATACTCCTCTAACAATTTAAAATTGAATCTTTCAATATTGCAATAATAATAATCTGTCCATACTTTGTAATTCTTTATTACATTTAAATAGTACAAATTTATAGTTCTATCATTTCAACAATTTGTCAGGATAAATACATCGCTTTATTTTTCATGACAAATTCTCTCCTTTTCAAACTTTTGGCTCCAAATACCAAACTGAAAAAACTCATACATTCTACCTTAGGATGTAAAAAAGACACCACTTGGTCCTTTGGATCATTTGATCCTTGACCCTTTGCTTTGGTTTATATCCCTTAGTCTAAGCTTCAACATTTTTCTACATTCAGATAGTTTAAACAAAGATCATGTCAACCTTCTAATTTAAGTTCTTATAAATAAAGTTCTTCTGTCTGCATTTGAAAGGAATTTCAGTGTATGAGGTACATAATCAGTTGTGCTCAGTTCAGTTGCTCAGTCGTGTCCGATTCTTTGCGACCCCATGAATCGCAGCACTCCAGGCCTCCCTGTCTATCACCAACTCCCGGAGTTCACCCAGACTCACGAGTCCATCGAGTCAGTCATGTACAACTCTGTGCGACCCTTTGGACTGTAGCCCTCCAGGCTACTGTTTCCAGAGGATTCTCCAGGCAAGAATACTTGAGTGGGTTGCCATACCCTCTTCCAGAGGATCTTCTCAATCCGGGGATCAAACACGTGTCTGTTATGTCTCCTGCATTGGCAGTCAGGTTCTTTACCACTAGGGCCACTTGGGAAGGAGCAGGTTGTGATTTCCACCTCCAAGGGATCTTCCTAACCCAGGGAATGAACCACATCTCCTGCATTGCAGGCAGATTCTTTCACAGCCATTCAGGACCCCAATACAGTCAGGTAGATATTATGATAGAGCTGATTTACAGCAATTTACTCATAAATGGGCTTCCCTGGTGGCTCATTGGTAAAGAACTCACCTACCAATTTAGGAGGAGTTCGATCCTTGAGTGAGGAAGATCCCCTGGAAAAGAAATGGTAACCCACTCCAATATTCTAGCCTGGAAAATCCCAAGGTCAGAGGAGCCCAGCAGGAGTGGGCTACTGTCCATGGGGTCACAAACGAGTCAGACAAACTTAGTAACTAAACAACAAAAAATAAATATTCAAGCTGTATCTGAAAGACAGTGAGCTGCAGTAATGCTAGTGAGTATTAAAAAAAACACACACACATTATTAAAATCAGCTTAAAATTTTTAATATGCTCAGGAAATTCTCAATGTAGAATCTGAGATTATCACCATATAACGTTTAAGACAACTCATTAGATCTGCAAGAACTGAGGCTACAAATTGCCACTTAGTTTCACAAGTATATGCACATTTAGAATCAAATGTCACTGCTTATAAATGCCTTTGAGGTTGTTCATATTGTTTGATACTGTGAATATTTTCGCATTACATATTTTAGATTATGAAATCATTCTTTGTGATCTAAAAATAGTCTTCATTTTCAATAACATATTTGAAGTTTGGATGATGTTATTTTGCATTATTCTATGAGAATTTTTGTAGCTAAATCTTTGGGAATATCCACAAATATGTTCAATAACAAAGGATATACAATAAGGGAATAGGCAATGGGTAGAATGAAAAGGCTTTTGGACCAGGCCTGGTAGGAGGCTGTCTGTGGTTGTGGAGGAGTCTCTTTGATCTGAGAATATAGTGCAACAGCTTCAACAGGTTGAAAAAATGTACAATAGTTATTAAGAGCAGAATAGGGATAGAAAAACAAAAATCAGGAAATTGGCAAATACAAATTCACTACCTTTATCGTTTTGCTTAAATTGCCCCTATACAGCTCAAATTTTTCTAAAAAGTTCTGGAACACAAAAACTCTTGCTATACAGCGAAGCCTAACATCTGTGTGAGAACAAATTATTGTGATATTTTATAGTAGTGTTAGTGAGTTTTTTTGGGGTGAGCTTTTCTAGGTACAATGAGCACAAATACCATTTTTTCAATTAAGCAAGAAACAGAGCAATGAGAAACTGCTCATTTGCAATCATGCTGCTTGACAACCATTCAAAACTCCATCAAGATATACAGAGTCAGAAATTAATACACACTAAGCTTGTACACAATGGCACCCCACTCCAGTACTCTAGCCTGGAAAATCCCATGGACAGAGGAGCCTGGTAGGCTGCAGTCCATGGGGTCGCTAAGAGTCGGACACGACTGAGCAACTTCACTTTCACGCACTGGAGAAGGAAGTGGCAACCCACTCCAGTGTTCTTGCCTGGAGAATCCCAGGGACAGGGGAGCCCTGGTGGGCTGCCGTCTATGAGGTCGCACAGAGTCGGACACGACTGAAGCGACTTAGCAGCAGCAGCAGCAAGCTTGTACGCATTAAACCTACCTGGTTTAATCCTACCTATAACATGTCTACTTTCTGCAAATTCATGGCTTGCAGACCATTCGCATTTCATTTTGTCAAACAGGGAGGAAGAGGTGGTTTTTACTACAAATTCAGTTTCTTGGGCCATACTGCAGACCTAATGACTCTACCCACTCCTAGCAATCTATTGTTTTATATAGTCTGTCATTTGTTACTTTCTCTTAAAGATTGTAACCAGAGCAGCAGGAACAATTTTTTAAAGGATTTAATGGGAATGTAGTTAAATATTAATACTTTATTGACTAGTACATTTAATAACTTCAAAATAACCACAACCTGTCTTTTGTTAAAGGGCTCATAAGTGACATAATTGACAAGTGCCATAATTGGCTTTTGTCAAGATTTTAGACATAACTCATGTTTGCTTCCTGCCCCTACCCAACTGATCAAGGAATGTATATCCAAATGGAAAAGATTGAGAAAATATATTATCTACGGTAGAAGCATATGTTATTTACTAATAGCAACAGCAACCAACAAGAGCAAAATAGCTAGCATTGAGGGAAAACATTTAGAAGAGATTCACACTCTGGCTGCTATCATCCCATTTCTAGTTAGCACTGTGATTCAGAGTCTGTTTGGATAGGAATCCTAAACTACCTGAAACCACTATTAATTGAGGTAGTTATCTTTGCTTACAGAGAGCCAGTATGTACTGGGAGAAATAGCTGATGACTGACCCAGGTCTATCTGATGAAACATCAAAGAATCTCCAAGCCAGCCCTTGAAGACATGCGTAAGTGTGTCTGTATTTGTTTCTCTAGACTTCAACAAGATGAATTCATGTCCTCAGAATTTGAATACTTTCAACTTGGAATCTTTTTTAAGACCTGAAGGATGTTTTAATTGAGAGGGCCAAAGTAACCCCACGTTTTCAAAACCATGTATGGGTATCAAAACAAACTGATCCTAAAGTAAGATGCTGACTCAGTAATTTCTTAAACAGGTCTCTGGAGCTAAGGTGATCTTGATATCATCTTTGGAAGCCTAATAAAACCTCTTAAAAATGATCATAACAGTTTTTGAAAAGTTTATGTTAGATCAAATTACCATTTCTACAGTTTCATGAAGAGCCTTTGTACCCTCTGTGGGATGGTGCATAAAATAATTTAAGAATAGAACAACAGGGTGTAAATCTAATTTATTTATTGTGACATGCAAGATTTGAAGGTGAGTGATGGACACAGAATAGTAGTCCAAGAAATTCTAAGACTTGATGATACACAGCATAACCTGATATTTTTCCTTAGACATTCTAGGGCAGATAGTGCAGAATATTTTTTCTTTATGATAAACTACTGCAATTTTTCATTTAGAACTTACATTAACTGTAGAAAAAGTAAAACAGCAAATACAAAGGTCAAAAGAGAATAACACAAAGTTATAGACAGCAAAGTTAATGACAACATTCTGTGGGAATACTGCAAGCAACTCGATGGCAGTATTGATGATTTTCTAGCAAAATGTTAACCCCCAAAATTGAGAGGTCATGAATAAACCTATTACCACTGCAGAGTTTGGAAATTCTATTAGAAATCTTAAATTTAAGACTCTGGGGTCAGGTGGATTCATATTTTAATTTTGCACACCTAAAGAAGCACCATCTCATTAAAATTTTTCAGGTCAGAAAATGAAAAATCCATATTGTTCATAAAAATGGAAAACTTAAAAAATAGAATAGCTATGATAAATGAATGAATCTAGAGATGAATCTGTCAGTATTTTCCTCTTCCAGCCTACCTCAACCACTAGTTCACATGATGTGTAAACCTTCATAATAGGTTCAGCTATTGCACTTTACATCAAATATTAATACAACAGTTTTTTGGCCCAATGAGAACCTACAGATTATTGATTCTATCATTTTTACTCTAAGTCTCCCAAATCCTTTTAATGTTCATGGTTTGTCTCCTACCCAGGTCTACAAATGATGCATCATTTTATTATCCTTTCTGCAAACATTTTAAACAACTTTGTACCTTACTGTTTCCCCTTGGCAAACCATACCATGGTGAAACCCAATTGTTGGGCTACTCTGTATCTAGATTCATGCACTTGAACTTATTAGAGAAAAATGCATTGCTATGGTGACTGCAGCCATGAAATTAAAAGACGCTTACTCCTTGGAAGGAAAGTTATGACCGACCTAGATAGCATATTCAAAAGCAGAGACATTACTTTGCCAACAAAGGTTTGTCTAGTCAAGGCTATGGTTTTTCCTGTGGTCATGTATGGATTTGAGAGTTGGACTGTGAAGAAGGCTGAGCACTGAAGAATTGATGCTTTTGAACTGTGGTGTTGGAGAAGACTCTTGAGAGTCCCTTGGACTGCAAGGAGATCCAACCAGTCCACTCTGAAGGAGATTAGCCCTGGGATTTCTTTGGAAGGAATGATGCTAAAGCTGAAACTCCAGTACTTTGGCCACCTCATGCAAAGAGTTGACTCATTGGAAAAGACTCTGATGCTGGGAGGGATTGGGGGCAAGAGGAGAAGGGGACGACAGAGGATAAGATGGCTGGATGGCATCACTGACTCGATGGACGTGAGTCTGAGTGAACTCTGGGAGTTGGTGATGGACAGGGAGGCCTAGCGTGCTGTGATTCATGGGGTCCCAAAGAGTCGGACATGACTGAGCGACTGATCTGATATAATCTGATGCTGACATTGAAACATTTCACGATAAATGTGTTAAACCTGGAGTCTTTAATGTTTGCCAGTAATAGGTCATTTATTTCCCCCCATGCAAACTTGATTTTACAGTTTTTTTCTTTTTCTTCAGCTTCCAAAACTACCAGTATGTCCTCACTCTCAGTTAATAACCCTGTTCAAAAGAGAATTTAAACACATTCCCTCACGTCTTCCATGGCAGTCCAGTGGTTGAGTCTGCAATTCCAGTGGAGGAGGCACAGGTTCGATCCCTGGTGGAGGAACTAAGATCTTACATGCAGCATGGCATGGCCAAGAAATGAAAAAGTTAAACACATTCCCTCATGTACCCATCCACTATCATTAACACAAACACTGATTTTCGCCCCCTGCCCCCTCTAGAGAAGTCCTCCACGTCATATCATCCATCCTACTGTACATAGGCAAGAGCTGTCAAGGACTGACAGAGGATCACCAGGAACATGCATGAAGTAAATGGTGGGCTTCTTTGCTTGTTGTGGCAAGTGAGAGCACAAGGAGCACCAAAGAATACTGGGGTAAGAGGGAGGTGGGAGGGGCATGAGAGGGGAGGCGGGAGGGGTTTAGGTTTGTGCTGTGTGAAGTTGGATGAGCCTAGAGCAGTGGCGGAGAAGGCAATGGCACCCCACTCCAGTACTCTTGTCTGGAAAATCCCATGGACGGAGGAGCCTCGTAGGCTCCAGTCCATGGGGTCGCTAAGAGTCAGGCACGACTGAGCGACTTCAGTTTCACTTTTCACTTTCATGCATTGGAGAAGGAAATGGCAGTCCACTCCAGTATTCTTGCCTGGAGAATCCCAGGGACAGAGGAGCCTAGTGGGCTGCTTTCTATGGGGTCGCACAGAGTCGGACACGACTGAAGCAACTTAGCAGCAGCAGCAGAGCAGTGGAGGTTTTTCTGGATGGGGTGCTGGTAGTAGGTAACTAAGGGCAATTCAATAATATGAGATCTTTATTCTCATCTAGGAGGCAGAAGAAAGGCTGCAGAACTAGGGTTGTCACTGGAAAAGAAATAACAGTCACACAAATTAGCTGGAAGCAACATTGTTTTGTTTATTGGTAACACCTTATCTCTGTCTAGATTCAGCTAGAAATCCTATGACTTGGCGGTAATAGTTAAAAATAACAACAAATTACCCTAAGAACTATCTTCAGCAATGTCTTTTTCCTAGTATCATTTTTTTTTCCTTCTTAGAAGATATTTTTTATGTCACACTAACATGATATTTTTCTAATCACAATAACCACCCCCCAATCCCATTTTTCCATTTTTATTATTGCCCTTACTTCTGTTTTCCCTTATAGCTAAGTCATTTGAAGGAGGTAATTATGTTTTTGGCTTCAGTTCCTTTCTTCCTACTTTCAAATTCATTCAAGCATTCCCCAAACATGCTGCCAAACTTAGTCTTCTCAAAGACCTCTCAAATTTATTGATCATCATTTCTTTAGAATTTCTGATGTTGTTCACATGACAATGCTTTATTTGGCTTCCAAAAATGAGTTTCCCCCCTTGTATTTTAAAGGTAATTCGTTCTTAGTACTCAGTGTTGGTTCCTTTTCACATCCCTTTTAGAACACTTCAGAGATCAGTCATTTTTTTCCTCCTTTATCTACATTTTCCATCTCCAAGGAAAGGAAATGAAAAAAGGCAAAATGGTTGTCTGAGGAGGCCTTACAAATAGCTGTGAATAGAAGAGAAGCAAAAGGCAAAGGAGAAAAGGAAAGATATACTCATTTGAATGCAGAGTTTCAAAGAAGAGCAAGGAGAGATAAGAAAGCCTTCCTCAGCGATCAATGTGAAGAAATAGAGGAAAACAATAGAATGGGAAATCTCTTCAAGAATATTAGAGATACCAAGGGAATACTTCATGCAAAGAGAGGCACAAGAAAGGACAGAAATGGTATGGACCTAACAGAAGCAGAAGATATTAAAATGAGGTGGCAAGAATACACAGAAAAACTATACAAAAAAGATCTTCATGACCCAGATAATCACAATGGTCTGATCACTCACCTAGAGCCAGACATCCTGGAATGCGAAGTCAAGTGGGCCTTAAGAAGCATCACTAAGAACAAAACTAGTGGAGAAGATAGAATTCCACTTGAGCTATTTCAAATTCTAAAAGATGATACTGTTAAAGTCCTGCACTCAACATGCCAGAAAATTTGGAAAACTCAGCAGTGGCCACAGGACTGGAAAAGGTCAGTTTTCATTCCAATCCCAAAGAAAGCCAATGCCAAAGAATGCTCAAACTACTGTACAATTGCATTCATCTCACATGCTAGCAAAGTAATACTCAAAATTCTCCAAGCCAGGTTTCAACAGTATGTGAACCATGAACTCCCAGATGTTCAAGCTGGATTTAGAAAAGGTAGACAAACCAGAGATTAAATTGCCAACATCCGTTGGATCATGGAAAAAGCAAGAGAGTTCCAAAAAAATATCTACTTCTGCTTTATTGACTATGCCAAAGCCTTTGACTCTGTGGACCACAACAAACTCTGGAAAATTCTTAAAGAAATGGGAATACAAGACCACCTGACCTGCTGCTTGAGAAATCTGTATGCAGGTCAGGAAGCAACTGTTAGAACTGGACATTGAACAATAAACTGGCTCCAAATAGGGAAAGAAGTACATCAAGGCTGTATATTGTCACCCTGCTTATCTAACTTATATGCAGAGTACATCATGAGAAATGCTGGGCTGGATGAAGCACAAGTTGGAATCAAGATTGCTGGGAGAAATATCAACAACCTCAGATATGCAAATGACACCACCCTTATGACAGAAAGTGAAGAGGAATTAAAGAGCCTCTTGATGAAAGTGAAAGAGGAGAGTGAAAAAGTTGGCTTAAAGCTCAGCATTCAGAAAACGAAGATCATGGCATCTGGTTCCATCACTTCATGGCAAATAGATGGGGAAACAGTGGAAACAGTGACAGTCTTTTTTTTTTTTTTTTTGGCTCCAAAAATCACTGCAGATGGTGACTGTAGCCATGAAATTAAAAGACACTTGCTCCTTGGAAGAAAAGCTATGACCAAACTAGATAGCATATTAAAAAGCAGAGACATTCCTTTACCAACAAAATTCCACCTGGTCAAAGCTATGGTTTTTCCAGTAGTAATGTATGGATGTGAGCATTGGATTATAAAGAAAGCTGAGTGCTGAAGAATTGATGCTTTTAACTGTAGCCTTGGAGAACACTCTTGAAAATCCCTTGAACTTCAATGAGATCCAACTAGTCATTCCTAAAGGAAATCAGTCCTGAATATTCATTGGAAGGACCGACGCTGAAGCTGAAACTTCAATACTTTGGCCACCTGATGTGAAGAACTGACTCACTTGAAAAGACCCTGATGCTGGGAAAGATTGGGGGCAGGAGAAGGGGACTACAGAGGATGAGATGGTTGGATGGCATGACCAACTCAATGGGTGTGAGTTTGAGTAAACTCCAGGAGTTGACAGTGGACAGGGAGGCCTGGTATGCTGCAGTTCATGGGGTCGCAGAGTCGGACACGACTGAGCAACTGAACTGAACTAACATTTGACACAGAGACTCCTATTTTGTCAAATAAATTTAAATACCAATGACACACCAATTTCCTACTACATCTTCAATGTGACCCTCTTCCCTCAGTTCCAGAACCCTTGTTCTGACTGATTGCTTAGTATCTCCAATCAGGTATCTTTAAGAAGTATCATGCCCAGAATTGAACTTGGAAACTTATCCTCCAATACAGAACAAAAAGTCCTGATCTTCCTTCAAGTTTTCCCATTTCAGTTAAAGACAACCCTGCCCTATTGGTTGCTTTGGACAAAAATCTTGGAGTCATTATTAATGCTTTTCTCTCTCAGTCAACATGCATTATCGTCTATTGGTCTATGTTTAGATTTCCATCATGTTTTACCACTCTTGTCCAAACCACAATCATCTGTTTCCCAGGTGGTCAGAGCAGATCTGAGTATGCCCTCTGATTGGGCTTTCATCACTCAATAGTCTAATTTTAATATGCCACTTGTATTATTCTTCCAGTAATCAAGTCACAGCACCCTATATGCATTGATGATTTTAGATGATGTTCAATTTCATCTCCTATTCGCTCTGTTTAAGCTTTACTGGGACACCTCATTTTCTCACCTCATGGACATATACCAACAGTTTTCATTGTTATTTTTTCCAGCTATGAACATGGCTGTCTCCCTTACTTCCTCCAAAGCTTTTTTCAAGTGTCACTTTCTCTAGGAGGCCTATTGTAACAACCCAGTTTAGAACTCTACTCCTACTTCTGCACTCATACTTACCCCCATATTTATTATTTAAAAATAAATTCCATACAAGTTTAAAAGGAAAATGCAAAAATAGATATCAGGAACATCTACATATCCATATATCCTAGGAAAAAATGTCATGATAGTCATTAGGCTTCAAACTCCAAGTTATATAAGACATAAAAACTTTTATAAATATTAAAGATTGTGTGGCATCAATCCTGTAAGGTAAATTATAAGACATTAAATTGGGACTTTTCCTCAGGTGCTAAGTAGCAATAGCCACAATTTTTAAATTTTTCAAATTAAAAACAAAACCAGTCTGACAGGGAGTAGGCAAGAGTTTAAGATAAACAATTCATAAATTAGAAAAATGGCCAATAAAACCTAAGAAACAATGCACCAAGGCAGTCAGCAAAGAATGATGTCCCTTCGATTCTATCCAATGGAAGTAAAATCACTTTGTAAAGATTTAATAAATATATTTCTATTCTTAGAGGATAAACCTAAGAAGTAAATATTAATAAAGCAACATACAAATATGTCTTGGTAGAGCCACATAATAGAATATTCTGTAGCCATTACGAAAGTGAGTTTAATACTCAAGTTGACTAGATAGAGTTTTTATGAGTCTTCGTTGAGTGAGAAAAGTAAGACATAGAATTTAAGTTTGGTAGATTAATGGCTAAGAACCTGTATGTGTGTATGCCTACATTTGTGTATATGAATATAGCATTTATATAATGTATATCATACATAGCATCAATATATGTATTTATATAAGCATGGAGTTAATAATGTAGTATATTACATTAACATGGTACATAGAGGTGTATTTGGAGGTGACTTGCTGAGGAAAATGGATTACTGATATGGGAAGAAGGTTTAAGAAGGGAGATAGAAATAAGGAAAAATAAATCTACCTAAAAATGTAGGATTTTATTGATCCATTTTTGTAAACATGTATGTACATTTGCATGACATTCAAATTTTTTTTAAATGAGAAAGTTTTTAAATAAAAACATTGCTATTAAACATTAGATGTTACTAGATGATATTTGGAGTACTCCTTCAAAGGAATACTCTTAATGATTATAAGTGAAATGACAAGTAAATGTGTTGCAAAGATCAATAAGAAAACATGAACAGAACATAAAAGCATATTAAACACTATAAAACCATCAGATAATGATATGGTTTCATCACAACATAGCAAAACTATTCAGCTATTCCCATATTATAAAATTTCTATCAGTACCGTAGTGAGTAACAGGCGATACTTATTAACAATCTCAGACATTTTTATGCATATGTATTTATCATTTTATATGCTGTTTATACAATATACAGTTTCATTCCAAAGAATGAATTTGATTATTTCAGTGAGATAAATCTGTTCTTATAATCTTAAATTCTGAATTCTACTTCAAAAACAAAGTGTAACCTGACTACGTGCATCAAACAGTCTCTGTATTCACTTACCCTTTGCCATGTTTAGGTGTTCACTTTTGTTTTAAGTCACATTTATACATCGTATATGTCAAATTCAATGTATCATCCCCTTTAAAAATGCTCTCATGCATAGATTTCTAAAGCAAATTGAACTCTCATTTCAAAAGTCATTTGTTATCTTGGAAAAGTGTTTTAATAATCTCCAGTTCAGAAAAATTATCCACATGTACTTAAATGATGACCTCATTATTCTTAGAACTCTGAAAGACGTAAGATAACTGCATTCTAAAGACATCAGTTCAATGTATTATTGCTTAATGAACCCTATACTGAAATAACTAACAAGATGTAGTTCTAGCATTTAATCAAAGTATAGCATCATAAGTCTTATTTAGGTTGCTGATTCATTGAAAAACACATGCAACAGAAAATTTCACGCTGAAAGAAAATTTTTCATCATACTCATGAGCTCCCCTGCCTAACTCCATGTTGACTATTTTACTAATGATTAATTGGCTAAAAAAGGCTCAGCACTCTTAAGGATTATATTTCAACTTTTCACCAGCAAGTAGTTTGAAGTTGAGATGCTTCCCTTCTCTATATGTCTTATTACAATTAACATCAGCTGAAAACTGTTGTCATGGAAAAAATGTTATTCACCTGCTGAGAAAACTTCAAAAAGTATCCCACTGTGTGTTCCTCTGAGTGACCTCCACAAACTTACCTTCACTGCCATACACACCTCCAGTTGGCTTTGCAATTCCATCTCCAGTATTAGATGTCATGTACTCTGTATTCACTGGTCATACTCCACTCATTTCAACTTTTTAGTCTTGAAATGGAGTTACTTAGTGGGATGATCACCCCTCCGCTCTGTATCTGACCCTATGGATCCTGCAGCTGCAGCTAATATGTAAATTCTTTCAGGAGGCTGTTTTTTTGTTTGTTTGTTTGTTTTGCCATTTGTCCCATTGCTGCCTTTGGATAACCCTTCTTTTTATTCTGATATTTGTTTTATCTCTCTTAAAGAAGGTTTCACATTCTGCTCTTTAATCCAACTAGCAGTGCAATTGCTTTAGTCCACTCCAAGTAGACTATAAGCTCCTGGAGCTCAGTTATCCTGTCTTGCCTGTACGTTTGCTTCTCTCCTAAGGCATATTGCAGCACTGTGCATCTACTCAAAAGTCAAGAATAAATGTGTGTCAGGACTAAGAGCAAATTGTATTCCCAGCAACCTAAAATATTGTTAGATATTATATTAGAAATTTAGTCTGCTTCATTTACAAACAAGTTTCCATATAAGTGATTTTCTGAGTTTAGTTTAAAAAACTAACCAAATTTGAAGTTATTACTGCATTGAAGGTAAAATAAGGGATAATACAAGCCAGCCAAAATGGACCCAAGCTATATTCCTTCCTGACCAGGGTAACAGACGGTACAGAATTTAAAGTCATCACCAAATTCTACATATCTGAAATTTTAATAATAGTCATGGTTACATGACAGATTACATATGGAGCAAGGGACAGATGTATTGAGTATCATGCCGAACACGAGAATAGACCTGATTTTTTGTTTTGTTTTTTTTTTTTATCTGACCCTCATAAAAGTTCTATATGAACTCTTCGTACAGTTTTTAAGATGACTGGCTTATACTGTGGCTGACTTCTTAGCTTTTAGGCCTCGAGATGACCCACTATCTAATCAGAGAGACCATTCTGGGCATGCCACGATTATTAAAATAATCTTTACCACTCAGCCTAATTTCTATTTATGACCATGGTTTCCAAATATTCATGACTTCTTACTCTGTTTTGGCTCTTGTAACAACAAAATACCACACACTGAGTACTTTATAAACAACAGAAATGTATTACTCACAGTTCTGAAGACGGGGGTGCCAGCATGGTTGGGTAAGTCCCGGTCAGTCACAGATCGCTCCTTTAATCCTCTCCTGGCAGAACCTGCAAGGGAGCCTAACTAAGGCTTCTTATAATCTTACTAATGAGAGCAGAGCCCTCAAGACCTAATCTACTGATACCATCACATTGAGTATTAGGATTTGAACATGTGAATTTGAAGGGGACACAAATATTGAGATCACAGCAATGGCCATCAGTATCTTCCTTGTTTGTTTAGTTAGCTGGTATCTATATCTCCCAAAGAAATATAATATCCATGAGGACAGGACTTTTTTTTTTTTTTTTTCTGATGACTGCTGAGCCATTAAGCACACAGCACGCACCTGCAGTGCCTAGACCAGTCAGTGGCTCTTTGCTCAGAGGCATTAAGATCACCTGGAACTCGTTAAAAATGCAAATCTGTGGGTGCTACCCCAGGTCTACTAAATCAGAACCTCTAGGGAAGAAACTTGGTAATCAATATGTGCGGTCTCAAGCCCTCCAAATTGCTGGGTTTTTCTTTTTACTATTTATTTTTGGCTGCATCGGGTCTTTCTTGCTGCTCATGGGCTTTCTCTAACTGCGACCAGCAGTAAGCAGTGCTGCTCTTTGCTGTGGTGTGCAGGCTTCTCACTGCAGCGGCTTCTCTTCTTGCAAAGCATGGGCACTAGGTACGCAGGCTCAGTAGTTGTGGCACGTGGGCTTCACGTGGGCTTCACGTGGGCTTAGTTGCACTGGGGCATGTGGAATCTTTCCAGACAAGGGATGGAACTCATGTCCCCCACATTGGCAGGCAGATTCTCGACCACTAGACCACTAGGAAAGTCCCCTCCAAGTTATTTTGATGTGTGCTAAAATTTAAGAACCACTGGCCTAGAAAAAGGCATTTAATAAATATGTGGTGCATAATAAAAGCATATGAATGAATTTAAGTAACATAAGAATTTCAAACATGTATAACATAATGATATAAAAGAGCATATTTTGAAAATAGCACAGTAAAATAATATCAACCAAATTATACCAATTTTATATAATTAATTGAGATGAACGATAATACCGTAGGCTTGTTTTGCTCATCTGTCTCTCTCTCTTCTTAGGCACTGGAAATTCTAAGAAAAAAACTTTGTATGCTTACTGGTGATGACTCAGGACTTGAACAGACAAGCTTAAACATTTAATTTCTGACTCAATTGCTTGCTCTTAGTTTTCTTTCAGGAAGTATGACGTTATACACTTCAGCATAAGATGAAAAATCTATTATAGCCAGGCTCTACTTTCAGTCCTCCTCATAGGCTTTTGAAAAGTTAACTTTCATAAGATTATTAAGAACTTGTAAGGAGTACCAGCATAAAGGACTTCCCAGGTGGTTCAGTGGTAAACAATCCACCCACAATGCAGGAAAGATGCAGGTTTGATCCCTGGGTTGGGAAGACTCCCTGGAGTAGGGAATGGCAACTCACTCTAGTATTCTTGCCTGGAAAACTCCATGGACAGAGGAACCTGGTGGGCTACAGTCCATGGGGTCGCAGAGTCAGACACGACTAAAGAGACTGAGCAGGCTTGCGCGCGCACACACACACACACACACACACAGAGACACACACCTGCATAAGCATCCCTGAGACCTGAATTCTGACAAGGAATGAAATTAAATATCCAGAGTCAACAAGATTTAAATGATTTATGTGGCTCTCTCCCGAAGCAGCAGATTCTCATTAATAGCAAAATTAGTTGAATTTCAAATTAATCAAGCAGGTCAATTATGAGACTATAGGACCAGCTGATCAGCTCCATCCTCGAGAAATAGAATGAAGTTAGTTTTATAAATTATAAGAAAAATGATGAAATGCTTCTGCTGTGATACACAGAGCCCTTGGAGCTCAGTGTTTCTCTTCACCAGTATGACTTTACTGAATGAGACAATGTAGAGTAATTATTTTTCTCTTTAATCAATGATACAGTGGCCTTACACATCACAAATATGGTACAGGAGTCTGTCTAAACTTAAGATAGGCTTTGAAAATAAGATAGTTTTAACAAGAATCTATGCACCAGAATTTGAGCAGCTATTTGTCTATCTTAGTAACAGACAGGCACTGTCTATTGTAAGCAAAAAGACTCATTGTTTTTGAGTCTAGAAATAATTATAAATGATGGCAATGATTTAGCATTCACTTAAGATACCTTGGTGAAGTATTTTTATCATCCTTTGCAAAGGAAAACACACAAAAAATCATCCAGTTTAGTTAGTAAGAGTAAGAAAGCAGCAAATTCTCTGTGTCGGATTTTGTAAGAATTTTCTACTCCTTAGGTCTGCTCTGCTTGGGTATTTTCATGTCTCACTGCGGTGTCCATGCTGTAACCAGTTGTATCAACCAGCACTCCTTCCACATGGCCACATCTCTAACAGCATGAATCACCTCCACACGCCACAGATACCCCTCTACTTCCGTCAGAGTAATAAGGTCTGAAGAAATTTGACAGGCTCTTTTGTTGAGAGTGGCATTATCACATTTGTTCTCTATTTCTAATGGGAAATATAGTTTTGAAAGTACGTATGGAAGGTAATTTGACTATTATCTAACAATTATTTCTCACAAATCCCTTTCCTCCTTTACTACACATAACACTTCTGCATGTACACACATTCAGTGACAAATTTTTACATTCCCAACACCTTCAGCCAAGAAGCACTGGCTGCTGAAGACGGTGAGATTTCAGGCAATTTCAGAATGATACAAAGGTACTGATTTTGCTTCTGTCCAAAATGCTTTAATGCCAGTTTGGATACAGTCACTTTTATATGAAGCCAGACCTTGGTAGAGTATTTGGAATTGATGTCTGTCACAGAACAAATCCATTTCTTTTTCATTAAATAAACTAAATTGAGTTACTTCCTATCAACTTGAATACTAATAAAAATGGGATATTAATCATTTGCCATAGGTTCAAATGTTTGAAATGAGCTGTCAATAAAACTTACTTCTTATCTTAAATACAATATATATAATTTATGTTTATATATTTTAAAGAGTTAACTTAGTCATGGTAGTTTCAAAAAATAACAGAAGGTACACCAGCTGCAAGGTAGGTGAGCAGGAGGCTTTTGGTGGAAGGCTGTTTCATCTGCTTTGGCCCCACCATAGAAAGGCTAGACGTGTTTCATGTACGCACTACACACACGCAGAACAGCAACAACTTGACCACACTCACTCCAACACTCTTACCCAAAGGCAAACCAGATGCATTATTTTAGGTTATTTGTGGAAAGGGTCCTGTCTAAATCAGTTAAGTAAATCTCTTTAAAACTTGACTAAAAGTGGATTTGTTTTCCCAGAAATAAGAAAGCTTTGAAAATGAAATCTCAAATAAAAATATTTTTAAAACTTATTTATTGCAACAATGATTTAACATCTTAGAAATGATTTTGACATAAAAATTTAAAACATTTCAAAACACAAAGAAATAAGAATTGATATAACAAAATTAGGAAGTATATCACCACATATAGAATATGTGGTTCAACAATACAGTGGTTTTGTAGTTTTTAATTCTTAACAAACATTTATTTTATACTTACTTGTGTTACATGCTTATGTCTAAGATACACTAATGATCAAAATGCACACATTTCCTACCTTTATTAATCTTACGGTCTAGGAGGAAAGAGAGAACAACAGCAGATATAAATTTCAGGGATACAGGTGGTGTAAGTAAAAAGGGGGAGGAAAAACCTAAAACAAAAAAGCAAACATATGTTTATACCGAGAAATAAATTTGACCTGAAACCGTAAAATTTCCAGAACACATAGGCAGAAACTTCCTTGACATAAGTCTTGGAAATGGCTTTTTGGATTTGACACCACGTATAAAGACAACAAAAGCAATTTTTTAAAAAGTGGGACTGTATCAAACTAAAAATCTTTTGTACAGCGAAGGAAACCATCAACAAAATATCAAGGCAATCTATTGAATGGGAGAAAATATTTGCAATCATTCAGCTGACAATGGGTTAATATCTGAAGTATATAAAGAACTCAAGCAATTCAATAGCAAAAAAAAATCCAATTAAAAATGGGCAGAGTAACTGAAAACACAATTTTTTTTTCCAAAGAAGTCATACAGATAGCTGATAGGCACATGAAAAGATGCTCAACATCACTAACCATCAGAGAAATGCAAATCAGAACCACAATTAGATCTTATCTCACATCTGTCAGAGTGGTTATCATCAAAAAGACAAGAAATAGCAAGTGTTGGTGAGAATGTGAAGAGAAAGGAACCCTTGTGCTCTGATGGTGGGAAGGTGACTTGATGGAGCCACTATGGAAAACAATATGGAGGTTGCTGAAATCACTGAATATAGAACTACCGTATGATTCAGCAACTTTGACTATTTATCTAAGGAAAATGAAAACACTAATTTAAAAAGACATGTAGTCCCTTGTTTATTGCAGCCCTTTTTACAATAGCCAAGATATGGAACAACTTTAATATATACTGATGGATGAATGAATAAATAAAATGTACGGGCACAGCTTGTTTTTTACACTTTGCGCAATAAATTATGCTTCAAAGATCCTACACTTTTTTTAGAAACTGAAGGTTTGTGGAAACCCTACAGTGTCAGATGACGGTTAGCATTTTTAGCAATAAAATATTTTTTATTAAGATATAAACTTTGTTTTTTTAGACATGATGCTATTACACACCTAAATGACTACAGTTCATTGTGTACATAACTTTTATATATACTGGGATACCAAAATATTCATGTGACTCACTTTATCACAATATTTGTTTTATTGTGATGGTCTGGAAGTAAACTGGCAATCTCTCTGGAGGTATGCCTATGCACACACACACACACACACACACACACACACACACACAAACAGTAGAATATTATTTGGCCATAAAAAAGAATGAATTCTTGCCATTTGCAACTACATGAATGACACATGAAGGCATTATTCTAAGTAAAATAAGCCTGGCATAGAAAGAAAAAGTTCCTGTGAACTCACTGATATGTAGACTCTAAAACAAAATAAAATAAAATATGGAGCTCACAGACACAGAGAATAGGTTGGTGATTGCTAGAAGTGGGGAGGTGGGGAGCAGGAGAAATGAATGAAGAGGATCAAAAGGTATACATTTCCAGTTAAATAAATACATCATGTAATGTACAGCATGGTGAATATAGTTTAAAATACTCTATTGAATATTTGAAAGTTGCTGAGAGAGCATATCTTAAAATTCTCATCACAAAGAAGCAACTAAAATGTCATGTCATTTTTACAACAAATCTTTTGCTGATTTGACAGGAAATAAATTTGTTTTCTGAAAAAAAAATAAGAGAAATTTAGAGATTTCAGAATAAAACAATATGGATAGTTTACATATCTCAAAAATTGTTTTCTACTTTATAAATGAAGTACCCAACTGCATTTTAAATGATTCTTTTGAACAAAGTAACTATACATACAACTTCTCGCAAATTCATATAATCATTAAAATTAGAAACACATCAAAAGATTATAAAACCACAATCTTATAAAACCAGTTTATTTATGCTTGAGGAAAAATGTTTTTTGATAAGAGCATATTAAATTCTTTAAAAAGAGCAGGTTTATAAAATGTAAATTATCCTTCTTTATTTCTTTGATTTGAGTCCAACTATTTAGATTTTTAGGGAAGAGCCGATGTAAACGAGAAAATTCTTTCCACAAATCCTAGCCCAAATGATTGCAGCTAGCGTTCTTTGATCCAATAATACTGAGAAATTATCATGAGAAAAAAGTTCAAGCATCTACAGTAGAGTAGGAATAATACCGAAAAGCATCTGTGAATGAAACTCATTTCTTTTCAAAGAGCATACAGAAGAGTGAAGGAAAAAATCAAGTAGTAATATGAGGGAAGGCAGAGAATAGTTTTCCAATTTTACCATAAAAGGTCTGACCAAAGAGCAAGTTACCTGTAAAACGTATTTTCCACATTTTCTCTCTTTTCTAATCTATACAATAATAGAGTAATCATAAATGATGGGGTGGTGTAAAGAAAAGGTGCAAAAAGGGGACATGTGAAAAAGGATTTAGAACAATGCATGATATAAAACAATGGTTATTTACTGAGAATAACGTAATTAAGCAACATTCATCTACTCCCTTATTTTCATCCTCAGCAGCTTCAGTGGGATATCAGCACTTTTCTACTCCTCCAAGGTAACCAGTCCCATCCCAAGCCTCCTGAGAGGTTTCTGACTGATCCAAAGCACTCGTGGAGTTCTATCTCCCCTGTCAGTGATTGGAATAGCCAGGAGTAAGGAATAAAATTCTGGTCAATGACATGTTAGTATAATTCTAGGGAAGGTTTATTCATTCTTAAAAATGATACATTGGAAACAATTGAGCAGTGTTGATTCTGTATGAAATGCCTCGATTGCAGGATGGTTGTGGTGGTAATGTTGAAAACACAGGGGGATGCCCATTTTGATGGAACTTCTATTGTGGTTACTAAAATGGACAAATGCAAGGAATTTGGGACTTTGATGACATAACTGATTGTACCATCTTTTATTTTCATTTGTATCAAATAATACGTTCCCTATCTGTTTAAGCCAGTCTGAAATGCAATGTGCTTTCACCATCCTAAAACCACAAACATCTGGGGACTTCCCAGGCTGGCCAGTAGTTAAGATTCTGTGCTTCCAATGCAGCGTTCCATTTCTGGTTGGGGAACTAAGATCTCACATGCCTCATGGCTCCCCAATATTAAAAATATGAAAGGGATGTATCTTTTGTAAATTAAAAAAAAAAACAAACAAACACACAAACATCTGGAGTAGCACACACTTGCAGGCTAAGTCGCTTCAGTCGTGTCCAACTCTGTGCGATGCCGTGGACTGTAGCCTTCCAGGCTCCTCTGTCCAGGGAACTTTTCAGGCAACAATGTTGGAGTAGGTTGCCATGCCCTTCTCCAGGGGATCTTCCCAACCCATGGATCAAGCCTGCATCTCTTACGTCTTCTACTTTGGCAGGTGGTTTCTTTACCACTAGAGCCACCTGAGAAACTCGTAATGGAGACTATTCTTTACAAGTACAGAGAGACACAGAGGTAAAGAAAAGACTTTTGGATTCTGTGGGAGAAGGTGGGATGATTTGAGGGTGGGATGATTTGAGAGAATAGTATTGAAATATGTGTATTACTGTATGTAAAATAGATCGCCAGTCCAGGTTCCATGGATGAGACAGGGCACTCAGGGCTGGTGCACTGGGATGACCCTGAGGGATGGGATGAGAAGGGAGGTGGGAGGGGGGCTCAGGATGGGGGACACATGTACATCCGTAGCTGATTCAGGTCAATGTATGGCAAAAACCACTACAATATTGTAAAGTAATTAGCCTCCAATTAAAATAAATAAATTTTATTTTTTAATGTATCGATTTATTTATTTATTTTAATTTTATTTTATTTTTAAACTTTACATAATTGTATTAGTTTTGCCAAATATCAAAATGAATCCACCACAGGTATACATGTGTTCCCCATCCTGAACCCTCCTCCCTCCTCCAAGTACAAATATCCCTATTGGAAGTCATTAATTCTCACCTGTAAACAACATAGTTTTAGACTTTTTTTTCCTTCAAATTCTACAATGAATTCTTTTCATTGAGCATAATTGTCTTGAATAAGGAGTATTCAGAACTTCTGATAGGGAACATGACTGAATCTAAAATGTGAAACAGGTAGTTTATTTTGTAGCTGGAAACAACTGGGTCTAATTGACCAGGGCATAAACTGCATTGTGTGCTCAATCACTTCAGTCGTATCTGACTCTGTGACCCCATAGACTGTAGCTTGCCAGGCTCCCCTGTTCATGGGATTCTCCAGACAAGAATACTGGAGTGGGCTGCCATTTTCTCCTCCAGGGAAAGCCATGAAAGCAGCAAGCCTAATGAAACAAAGTAGTGGGGCAGAAACAGTTAAATATGCTTTTTTTTTTCCTTTTTTATAAACAGAAAAATAGTTGATTTATAACATTGTATTTGTTTCAAGTGTACCGCAAAGTGATTCAGTGATAAATACATGTATACATGTTCTTTTTCAGATTCTTTTTCCTTATAGGTCATTACAAAATACTGAGTAAAATTCTCTGTGCTATATTTAGTAGTCCTTTTTGGTTATGTATTCCATATACATGCATGCGTGCTAAGTCGCTTCAGTAGTGTCTGACTCTTTGTGACCCTATGGGCCGTTAGCCCACCAGGTTCCTGCGCCCATGGGGATTCTCCAGGCAAGAATACTGGAGTGAATTGCCCTGCCCTCCTCCAGGGGATCTTTATGACCCAGGGACTGAACATGTGTCTCCTGTGGCTCCTGCATTACAGGTGGATTCTTTACCCACTGAGCCACCAGGGACGCCCCATTTTATATACAGTAGTCTGTATATGTTTATATCTAATTCCTAGTTTATCCTCCCCCCTTTTCCTTTTGGTAACCGTAAGTTTGCTTTCCATGTAGATGAATAGTAATAGATAGATTATTTTTGCCATATAGAGTATTACAAATGTTGAGTATAGTTCTCTGTTTCTTAACAAAAGTTCTTTTAGATGTGTTTTCCTTTTGTATTGGGGCTCCATTTTATATAATTCTCTGTGATGACTGCTGTTGCTTCTTTCTCATTGCGTGCGCTGACACCCGGCTTTCTCTGTGACGCTCTCTTAGAAGCTACTCATTCTCCAATATCTTGCCCTCTTCAGGATCTGATATCAGGACCAGTGTCTTCACTTCTCAATGTCACTTCCAGATGATTACTTCTCTACCCTTTCAAAGTCTCCACTTTAAGACTTCCACTTGCAACTAAGATAAAGAACCCAACAGCAAGCCAAAGATCTAGGTGTATATGATAACTTTTGCAATTGATAAAAAATATCTACAAAAATTTTACTGAATTTTCTTGTCCTCCCAGTACCAACAGACTTCTAACAATTTTATTGAAAACAGAGAACTAATGAGTGCACAGCAGAGGACAGGGATTAGACAACAATTAGAAAACTGATTATGACTAAAAAAAAATAAGTGAATCTGAATACATGGGAGTTCTTCAGAGGCTGTCAGAAGTGGAGAAGACAGAATCCTAAAGAGGAAGCCACAAAGAGGAGAGTAAAAATCTGTAGCCATGTATCTTGCCCCCTATTCACCAAGGAAAGGGATTATACCAAGAGGCAGAGAATACATTAGAGCTTTGACAGTGTCACAGAACTGAGACAAAAGTGAGAGACTTGAAGTGTCCAGAATGAGGTGGAAAGAACACTTAAGCCCAATGATCATCTGGTTTTCCCCAACAAGATTTCTACTGAATTCTGAAACTATTTGATACACAAAACTAAGAAGCCAAATGGAAAAACTTAAGAGAGAAAAACAAAAAATGGTAGAAGTTTTATGATGCTGGGAGGAAAGAGAAAACTTCAGTAAGTTTTTTATAGACATTCCTTAAACATATTACATTTAAAATAAAATCTAATCACCAAGAGTATAGAGTTCAGCAAATTTTTCACAGATATTCTTTATCAAATTGTGAAAACTTCCCTACACCTCTGAATTTCTAAGAATTGTTATAGCAAATGGATGGTGAATTTTAAGAAGTGCTTTTTATACACGGATTGATATCTGACTTTTCTTCCTTAGCCTCTTAACATGGTAGATTACATTGATCTTTAACTATTTAACCAGTCTTGCATCCTTGCGATAAACCTTATTTGGCCATGGTATATTGTTCTTTTTTAACAACACAATGGTTGGAGCTAGTGGTAAAGAAGCCACCTGATAATGCAGGTGACACATGAGACACAGGTTGGATCCCTGGGTTGGGAAGTCCCCCTGGAGTAGGAAATGGCAAACCACTCCAATATTCTTGCCTGGAAAATTCCATGGACAGAGCAACCTGGCAGGCTACAGTCCATGGGGTTGCAAAGAGTTAGACATGACTGAACACACACACACACACACACACACACACATACATAAAATAAAATAGTATATTGTCAAATTAAATTTGTTAATATTTTGTTGAGGGTTTTTGCATCTGTATTATTCAGGGGAAAAAAAATAAGGTCTTCAGTGGGTTTTTCTTTTTTTTGTGTACTACTGTCTGGGTTTCACATAAGGATAATACTGACCTCATAAAAATGAGTTTCAGATTGTTCCTTCTCTTGTATTTTCCGGAACAGATTGTGAAGAAGTGATGTTCAGTTCAGTTTAGTTCAGAAGCTCAGCTGTGTCCGACTCTTTGCCACTCCATGAATCGCAGCACGCCAGGCCTCCCTGTCCATCACCAACTTCTGGAGTTCACTCAGACTCACGTCCATTGAGTCAGTGATGCCATCCAGCCATCTCATCCTCTGCTATCTCCTTCTCCTCCTGCCCCCAATCCCTCCCAGCATCAGAGTCTTTTCCAATGAGTCAACTCTTCGCATGAGGTGGCCAAAGTACTGGAGTTTCAGCTTTAGCATCATTCCTTCCAAAGAAATCCCAGGGCTGATCTCCTTCAGAATGGACTGGTTGGACCTCCTTACAGTCCAAGGGACTCTCAAGAGTCTTCTCCAACACCACAGTTCAAAAGCATCAATTCTTTAGAGCTCAGCCTTCTTCACAGTCCAACTCTCACATCCATACATGACCACAGGAAAAACCATAGCCTTGACTAGACGAACCTTTGTTGGCAAAGTAATGTCTCTGCTTTTGAATATGCTATCTAGGTCGGTCATAACTTTCCTTCCAAGGAGTAAGCATCTTTTAATTTCATGGCTGCGGTCACCATCTGCAGTGATTTTGGAGCCCAAAAAAATTAAGTCTGACACTGTTTCCACTGTTTCCCCATCTATTTGCCATGAAGTGATGGGACCAGATGCCATGGTCTTTGTTTTCTGAATGTTGAGCTTTAAGCCAACTTTTTCACTCTCCACTTTCACTCTCATCAAGAGGCTTTTGAGTTCCTCTTCACTTTCTGCCGTAAGGGTGGTGTCATAAATTTTCATATAATTATCCAGTGAAACTATCACAACACTGAGATTTATTCTTAAGTTTTTAATTATGACTACTTTCTTTAATAGTTTTGTTGCTCTTCAAAGTATATATTTTTTATGTTAGATACATCATTGATAGCTTGTGGTTCTGGAAGAACTGACCTATTTCATCTAAATTGACAAGTTATGTGCATAGAGTTGTTTTCAGCATTCATTAACCTTTTCATGTCTGCAGGGTCTGTAATGATGTCCCATGTTCATGCCTGATATTGGTACACATATGTGCCTTTCATTTCTTTGTCAGTCTTGCTAGAATGTTGTAAATTTTATTGATATTTTTAAAGAACCAAACACTTTTTATTCCACTCATTTTTCTTTGGTTTTCTATTTCATTTGACTGATGTGTGCTTTTATCTCCTCGCTCTTTCTTTTCTGTTTCCTTAAACTGAGAGGTAGATTTTAAATTTGAATTTACTTAAATTTAGAGGTGGATTATAGATGGAAATCTAAGACATTTCTTTTATAATATATGAATTGATGGTGGCTCAGAGGTTAAAGCTTCTGCCTGCAATGCGGGAGACCTGGGTTTGATCCCTGGGTCAGGAAGATCCCCTGGAGAAGGAAATGGCAACCCATTCCAGTATCATTGCCTGGAGACTCCCATGGATGGAGGAGCCTGGTGACCTACAGTCCATGGGGTCGCAAAGAGTCAGACAGGACTGAGCAACTTCACTTTCACTTTCAGATAATGAAGATAAAATAGGAAAAGATTATTTGAATTTTATAGAAAGATTTCCAAAGCAACTGTTTCGATGACTAAGCATCAACATTCTAACTCGAAAATTGCTATTATAATTTTACACATAAAATAGAACTCTGAAATAGTTTAGCTGCCACAACTGTTATTTAAGGACACTCAATATATCAAAATACGAAAGAATGCCTACTATATTCAGGACATTCTTGGACATATAAGAGTGAATAATAGTTTCTGCTTTAAAAGATTGTATTGACTCTTTTTTCTATCTCCAAAGTACATTTATCCATTTTGCTCTCCATCCATTTCTCTATCCACAGCCCTCACATAAAAATCTGTAATAGCTTTCTAATGGTTTCACTGTTTCTCTAAAGCTTTTTCTCCACCACAGTAATCTTTAAAACGGGGGGAGATGTGGAGAAATTTGGGTTATGTCAATTCTTTGCCTTAATCTTGTCAATGATTTTGCATTATTTTTAAACTAATATCCAATCACCATCCTGTTACCCATAGAGGCACCAATATTCTGGGTCTTGCTGTCTCATAATTAATCTCTTAACATAGTTTTTATTTCTTCTACATGGAAAATCCATTCATGGGTCATTTTACTCTGCTGTCACATGATACAAAATGGCTTAATCATACCAATTCTGCTTAGACAAATTTTAAAAAGATAACAAATTTAACCCTACAGGTTGTTATTAGTCTATCTGCTATTTGGGAAGGTGAGGGGGTAGCCAGGGTAGCCAACAACATAATTGAGATCAGAAGATGTATAATACTTCTATTTATGTCTTTCTTTACTGTGGAATCTTCAGCAAGTAATTTAGGCACTAGGATGCTTAGTTTCATTATTTTAAAAATAAAATATCACTAAGATGTATTCCAAAGGATTAATGTGGAAGTTAAAGATATCAGTTAGAAAATTTAGCAGATGATAAAGTGGCCAAATAGGCACTGGCAAAAAGTTTCACAGATGTAAAATATACTAACTCTCTGAAAAGGGAAGTTGCTCAGTAGTGTCCAACTCTTTGCAACCCCAGGCTCCTCTGTCCATGGGGTTTTCCAGGCAAGAGTACTGGAGTGGTTTGCCATTTCCTTCTCCAACTAACCATCTAGTGGCAGATAAAAATCCATGAAATATTTATCCCGGTTTATAATAGCTGAAAGATTACATTGAAAATAAATGTCTATATGTTAATATATAGAAAATGTAATAGATAACTAGTAGGAACCTACTATATAGCACAGGGAGCTCTACTCAATATTCTGTAACAGCCCATAAGGGAAAATAACCTAAAAGAAGAGCGAATATATGTATATGTATAACAGATTCAATGTGCTGTACACCAGAAACTTAATACAATATTGTAAATCATCTCTACTCCAATAAAAAAAGTAAAGTATGAGTTCCATAAACAACAAGGATTTACCATATAGCACAGAGAACTACATCAATATCTCATAATAACTTATAATGTAAAATAATCTGAAATATACATGTATATGTATAACTGAATCACTTTGCTGTACGCCTGAAACTAACACAATATTGTAAATCGGCTATACTTCAATTTTTACAAAGGATGCGTGTTCTTCTATTCAGTTCAGTCCCTTAGTCCTGTCTGAATTTTTGGGACTCCATGGACTGCAGCATGCCAGGCCTCCCTGTCCATCACCAACTCCCAAAGTTCACTCAAACTCATGTCCATTGAGTCAGTGATTCCATCCAACCGTCTCATCCTCTGTCATCCCCTTCTCCTCCTTCCTTCAATCTTTCCATAGTCCATGGAATTCTCCAGGCTAGAATACTGGAATGGAGAGCCTTTACCTCCTCCAAGGAATCTTCCCAACCCAGGGATCAAACTCAGGTCTCCCGCATTGCAGGAGGATTCTCTACCAGCTGAGCCACAAGGGAAGCCCGTGTTCCTCTACACGTTGTAAATGAAAACAACTCAAATAACACAACATTTTGCTCAAAAGAAATTTCTACAAATGTTCTCATGTCATCTTGTTATATATTACTATTGCACAGAGAAAAAGAGCAAAGGAAGGAAAAACAGAAAACACAAACAGGAAGAAAAGAAACATTTGTAAATATGCTCTTGGGATAGATAAGGATAACCTAATCTAAAATAGATGTTCAACAAATATATAGTGCTTAAAGTATAAGTTTATCTTATCCTCATATTATTAGCAACACCTCTTTTGTCTTAGTAGACACAGATAGCTTAAAAAATTAATTGTATTGTCAAAGTTACTCATTGAGATGCTCATTTCCTTTTCAATTGTCCAGGAAAAAGTTACAAATTTGTTTTAATCCATCCATTTTGAAAACAAGCTATTACCACATTCTATTTTTGAGAGGATAAAAATAATGACAGTGTTCTGATTTAATATCTGTATTGGTGTTTTTAATATGAAATTATTCTTTCATTATATTTCTCTAACTGTGAAATGATAGTAACTGATATTGAGCAAAATGAATATTTAAAAGCAATATCTTTTCTACAATGCACCATGCCATAATTTAAACAGTTATGGTTTTATCATTGAATAAGCTGAAAATGTACTCATTCAATATAGGGCAATGAAAATTTTTAGAATTTGTTTTTATTTTGCTAATAGGACTTCCAAAAATGAATTCTATTCCTCTGAAGATGATATTGTGAAGGAATATGGCCACATTCATTCTTATTATATTTGTAAGAATTGTGTAAGCAATACCACTTAACAAATTGATACAATTTAAGATCAGCATCTTGTTCCTCATTTGAATTTCAATATGGTCAAATGAAGAATGGTTTAATAATGACCAGATACTAATCAAATGATTTTTCATGAAAATAATTGGACTATTTGGAAAGTTAAAACCCTGAGATCAATTTTGTACGTCTCAAGATATATTTATGTATCTTTAAGAACCATATAGACATAGTCTGCACAGCAAAAATAATTATTCTACAGATTTGTTATTTCTATTATGTTAGCAATCATACAATAGATGGGTAACAGGCAGAAATAAGATTATAACTTTTGTTTTTCATCGAATTCTGTTGATTTATACTTTCCAAACAATGTTTAAAAAATACAGGCAAAAGCAGACATCATTGCTATGTTTACTGGTGATCTTTCTAGTATTTCACTGTTAATATTTCTAGTATTTCACTGTCCAGAAGCTACTGAGAGTGAAGTATCTAATGCAGTAGATGGTATACAAATGAGGCCACTTCTCATTTCCACCTCTAGTTCAATGTTTTGTTTATTTAGACTCAGGTCTTCATCCTGTATTTGACCTTACCAACAAGCAAAGATATACAGGTCATCCAGGAAGGAGTTCTAAGAGAAAGCTTGTAACTCAACACAACTCCTCCAAACAAACATAGATAACTCCTTTCCATATATTTCAAATAGGACCACCCTATACTTTAGAAATTCATGTTGCGCTTACAATGTCTGGTAAATTTTCAGGTAGAAACTTCACCTTGTGGTATCCTCAACTCTGCCTCTGTGGATCCGCAGCATCTGCGGGACAACATGCGTCAGTTTAACCAATATCTCAATACCTTCTGTTCAGAGCAGTCCTCCTTCCAAAGAATGCGTTTCCAATTTTACACATGCCTTCTGGGGACAATGTTATATCCAGAAGGAGGGACTTCTTTCATAGAAACACTGTTTTTGGCCAACTGGAAAAATGTTTTAAAACTGTCTTGCAGACTGCCATGCCAGTGGCCACCTACTCCCCTTACTGAGCCGTTCTCAGTGAGGGAAAGGGTAGATTCTCTGAAAAAGAGGCAAGCGGCGTTTCTATACCTTAAAGCATGTCTGAATCAAGCTCTGATTCTAACTTTGCTGCTTCTATGGTCATCATTTATTCTTAGACCAAAGTAAATCCTGAATGGATATTATACATATCTAAATATTATAGTTCATAGGTTTTGAAAATGTTTGTAAATTCTGAAAAATTAGGAAATAAAGCAGGTCTATGAGAAAATTTGAATTTTTATTAGAAGTTTGTGTTAGCTAATGTTGAATGAATCATAATAGAGAAAGTTATAAATCATAATAGAGAAAGTGCAGCTGAGGAAAATAGTCTGTGAAAATATTTATTGTACAAGGCCATTCTATTCCATTAATGTATCATGCAGGTGAGTATGAATTTGGATGCCAGTTGTGCCTAAGGATAAATACACTTTATCTGACATTTTGATGAGACTAGGATATTTCTCTTATCTTAATTATAATGATTATAATCTGGTTCTACAGTGTCAACAAAATAACCAGCATTGGGATTTTGCCTGTTGCTGTATTTGCCAGACTTCACTATAAATCTCTGTAGCTGTCTTGTTGTATTTGGACTGTGAATGCCTTGTCATTCCTGCATCCTGACTGAAAACACATTAATCTCCTAAATTAAAAAATAAATACTTTCAGCTATAAAATTCAGAAATGCTCATATGGTATACATGCAAAACTGGCACAGTGGTACAATTAAAATTAGTGCTTAGTTTCTTTAGAGACAAATAATGAATAATGATTAAATGAATACACATTATGGGTAAAAAAAAATTCAGTATATAAAAGTGAGAATTATAAAATATGATCTATTCTCAAATCCAAAAATTTTACAAGAAACTTTCATTCCTTCTCAGAAATTGAATACTGATTGTTGAAATACATTCATTACACTCTCATGAATCCTTATCCAACATTTTCTAAAAATTATAAAATTTTTTATAATGACATACAAACATTTAACACAAAGGTGATACTTTTGGATATATGCTTTTACAAATAAGAAATGATAATTATTAGATTTCATTATGCTTTAAGTCCTAACTCTAGTTTAAGCATTGTTCTGAGAAATCTATCTGCACTGCTAATTTTGTAATAATAAAAAAAATAGGACTTGAATGCTATGTTTTAAAATTTTTATTTTAAATTGGGGTATAAATAATTACAATATTGTGATAGTTTCAGGCGAACAGTGAAGGGACTCAGCCATACATATACATGTACCGATTCTCCCCTAAACTCCCCTCCCATCCAGGCTACCACATAACATTAAGGAAATGCATGCTATTGATATGGGGCTTCCCTGGTGGCTCAGCAGTAAAGAATCAGCCTGCCATTGCAGGTGGGGTGGGTTTGATCCCTGAGCTGGGAAGATCCCCTGGAGGGGACAACCCACTCCAGTATTCTTGCTGGGGAAATCCTGTGGACAGAGGCTACAATGTAGTCCATAAGGTCCCAAAGAGTCAGACACAACTAAATGACTAAACCATAATAACAGTGCTATTGATATATAGTTAAAATGAGGGAAACAAATGATTAACTATTGGGTTGAGCTATATGATATTGTTGTAAATTTTAAAAATATACTGGGGGTTTCAGGTTGGTGAAAGTGAACAGAAAGTGAAGTCGCTCAGTCGTATCTAACTCTTTGTGACCCCATGGACTGCAGCACACCAGGCTCTCTTGTCCACCACCAATTCCTGGAGCTTTCTCAAACTCATGTCCATTGAGTCAGTGATGCCATCCAACCATTTCATCCTCTATTGTCCCCTTCTCCTCCTGCCTTCAATCTCCCCTAGCATCAGGGACTTTTCCAATGAGTCAGTTCTTCTCATCAGGTGGCCAAAGTATTGGAGTTTCAGCTTCAGCATCAGTTCCTTCCAATGAATATTCAGGACTGATTTCCTTTAGGAAGGACTGATTTGATCTCCTTGCTGTCCAAGGGATCATCTCCAACACCACAGTTCAAAAGCATCAATTCTTCAGAATTCAGGTTTCTTTATGGTCCAACTCTCAGAGCCATACATGACTGCTGGAAAAACCATAGCTTTGACTAGATAGAACTTTTGGCAAAGTAATGTCTCTGCTTTCTAATATGCTGTTGAGGTTTGTCATAGCTTTTCTTCCAAGGAGCAAGTGTCTTTTAATTTCATGGCTGCAATCACCATCTGCAGTGATTTTGGAGCCCAAGAAGATAGTCTGTCACTGTTTCCATTGTTTCCCTATCTATTTGCCATGAAGTGATGGGACCTGATGCCATGATCTTCATTTGCTGAATGTTGAGTTTTAAGCCAGTTTTTTCACTCTCCTCTCTCACTTTCATCAAGAGGCTCTTTAGTTCTTCGCTTTATGCCATCAGGGTGGTGTCATCTGCATATCTGAGGTTATTGATATTTCTCCCGGCAATCTTGATTCCAGCTTGTGCTTCATCCAGTTTGGCATTTCACATGATGTATTCAGCATGTAAGTTAAATAAGCAAGGTGACAATATACAGCCTTGATGTACTCCTTTCCCATTTTGGAACCAGTCTGTTGTTCCATGTGCACTTCTAACCGTTTCTTTCTGACCTGCATACAGATTTCTCAGGAGGCAGGTAAGGTGGTCTGGTATTTCTATCTCTTTCATAATTTTCCAGTTTGTTGTGATCTACACAGTCAAAGGCTTTAGCGTAGTCAATGAAGAAGAAGTAGATATTCTTCTGGAATTATCTTGTTTCTTCTATGATCCAGTGGATGTTGGCAATTTGATCTCTGGTTCCTCTCCCTTTTCTAAATCCAGCTTGAACATCTGGAAGTTCTCGGTTCACATACCATTGATACTAGCTTGGAGAATTTTGAGCATTAATTTGCTAGCATGTGAGATGAGCGCAATTATGCAGTAGTTTGAACATTCTCTGGCATTGTCTTTTTCTGTGATTGGAAGGAAAACTGACCTTTTCCAGTCCTGTGGCCACTGCTGAGTTTTCCAAATTAGCTGGCATATTTAGTGCAGCATTTTCACAGCATCATTTTTAGGATCTGAAATATTTCATCTGGAATTCCATCAAACTATACTTCAATAAATAATAAATAAACTATACTTCATTAAATCTAAAAATTTAAATAATATAATTTTATGTGGCTCAATTTAATGTAGGCATCAAGAACAGCCAGGCTACAAATGATACAGTCAGGATGCTGACATGGACAACCCATCTCCTGACCAGGGCCAGTCCTTCTAAAATTAAGGCTATGCCCTTAAAATTAAGGCTGTCCCCTTCTTATCTTGGGTAGTCTCTGGAGCAACCTTCTGAAATATCTTCAAATTCTTCTCTGCCTTCTTTCAAACACTCCTTTGACTTTGAAAATAGTTTCACAAATATTTACTGAATATCTACAGGTTATAGGAATTATATGAAAGCTCCTTAGACTTTCAGATCATACAGACTTTAATTTTAATTTTTTCTCTGCCACAGGTCTTTGGAAAAATTATACTTTTTATTTAAAATTTATCAACTATAAATTAAGAATGAAAATGCCTATTTTGAACAACTCTGATAATAATTAAAATTTATAGAGAAAATAGAAGAAAGAGCGAAAGCTCATTCTGAGACTACGATAATCATAATATTAATACTAGATAGTGTTAGTTGCTCAGTCGTGCCCGACTCTGCGAGCCCATGAACTGCAGCCTGCCACTCTCCTCTGTCCACGTGGTTTCCTAGGCATACTGGGGTAGGGATTCCTACTCCAGGAAATTCCCTTCTCCAGGAAATTTTTCCAACCCAGGGATTGAACCCAGGTCTCCAGTATTACAGGCATCTTCTTTATCGTCTGAGCCACCAGAGAATACCAGATAAATACAGTTCAAAGAAAATAACATTAAAGACCCATCTTACCTTTGAACTATGATTCAAAAATCATAAATAAAATTTAAATTAATATTTAATTATTAATTATATAAATTGATTTAAATATTAAATATTACATGACTAAATCCATCAATCTTCTAAAAATACTACATTAGAATCAAATAGCCTTACCTTTAATATGCAAGGATATCTTAACATTAGGATAAATCTGTTGGCAATCTACCACATTAATAAGTTAAAAGTAAAAGTCACATAATTACCTCAACAGAAGTAGAAAAACTATTTTAGATGTGCCAACATGTTTATGATGAAAAGTCTTAAAATTAATAATAGAAAAGAATATTAATTTAAAAGTATTTACTAAAAAAAAAAAGTGTAAAACATATAGGATGCCCAGAATCACTACTGTTTTAGCATAATACCATTATCTCTGAGCACCGATATTATACATGAAAATCTATAAATGTCTAAATATTGTAAACTAAAATGACTCATTAAATTAAGAAATGACTTTACATAAATCTACATTCATCAGTTTTTTAAATTACTGACAAAATAGCTCTTCAGGGTTTTTAGAAATACAGTCAACTAATAAAATTTTATAGTATCCCGGCATGCTACAGTTCACGGGGTCACAGAGTAGGACACAACTGAGTGACTGAACTGAACTGATACCATAAATAAAAAGTAGAAAATCGTATTAATAATATCAGTTATAAGGATCTTAAAAGACCTTGAAATTCCAAAAGGACATGAAAGATCACACACACACAAAGAGGCCACTTATTAACCGTTATGCTTTACATTGAATATAATCCCATGTAACATTGCAATTTGATATTTTAAAGGACTTTTAAAAAATTTATTATAAAATTTATTTAAAAAATGATCCACAAATAGCTAACAACCTTAAGAATATTTTTTAAAAGTAATAATTTCTAAAGCCATAATAATAAACATTGTATAGTATGGTACACGAATAGAAAATTATCTAATGGGACAAATACAGACCTGAAAGAATGAACTTTAATTCATTATTAAAGTGATCCTATACTTTAAAGATGAATGTATAAACTGCTCAAGGCATTGTATTGGGAAACTGACTCATTACATGGAGATAAACCCAAACCCCTATCTAATACCACATTCCAGAGAACATTGTAGATTGACAAAAGACCTAAGTGAGAGATAAACTTACAATGCTAAAATAAAAATGCAAGAAATAGCTAGAATCTAATCATAATTTTTAACAAATTTTCAAATATACAAATCATTAAAAATAGGCATTAAAAATTATAATGTCTATAGAAAATGCAAGAAAATATCTGGTATCTGAATCATAATTTTTTTTAACAAACTCAAATACATCATTAAAAATAGTCCAATTTGATCAAATCACATTTAATTATTTCTGTTCCATTAAAATACCACAGTCAAAATTATAGAGAGACAATGATAGGCGAAATTACTATACATAGGGCCAAAGGGAAACACACCGTTCACTGTGCAAAATAAGGACACAGTTATAAAAAAGCAAGTGCAGAAGAGGATTCCTGTTTTTAAAAAGATAGCAATATATGAAAATAAGTTCAAAATTATTATCAAGTTCAGTTCAGTCGCTTAGTCATGTCCGAATCTTTGCGACCCCGTGAATCGCAGCACGCCAGGCCTCCCTGTCCATCACCAACTCCCAGAGTTCACTCAAACTCATGTTCATCATGTCGGTGATGCCATCCAGCCATCTCATCCTCTGTCATCCCTTTCTCCTCCTGCCCCCAATCCCTCCCAGCATCAGGGTCTTTTCCAATGAGTCATCTGTTCACTTAAGGTGGCCAAAGTATTGGAGTTTCAGCTTCAGCATCAGTCCTTCCAATGAACACCCAGGACTCATCTACTTTAGGATGGACTGGTTGGATCTCCTTGCAGTCCAAGGGACTCTCAAGAGTCTTCTCCATACCACACTTCAAAAGCATCAATTCTTTGGTGCTCAGCTTTCTCACAGTCCAGGTCTCACAACCATACATGATCACTGGAAAAACCATAGCCTTGACTAGACAGACCTTTGTTGGCAAAGTAATATCTCTGCTTTTGAATATGTTATCTAGGTTGGTCATAACTTTCCTTCCAAGGGGTAAGCATCTTTTAATTCATGGCTGCAATCACCATCTGCAGTGATTTTGGAGCCCAAAAAAATAAAGTCTGACACTGCTTCCACTTAATGACTGTTAAATAATTAGACAATGGGATATCATTTTTTACCTATTGGATTCATGAAAGTAAAACACTGGGAAATGTCTATTGTTGGTATGATGAAAAAATACAGGATTTATTATGATCTGCAGTTCATGGACCCTGGGCAGCCATTCTGAAGAGCAATCTGGACCTACTTGATCAAATTAAATACAAGCATATGTTATAGCCCATCAGCTCTACCAGGGCATATTTTTCCTCAAGAAATTCCTACACAGAAGCCTAAGATGATATGTGCTAAGTCACTTCAGTCGTGTCCGACTCTGTTTGACCCCATAGATGGCAGCCCACCAGGCTCCCCCATCCCTGGGATTCTCCAGGCAAGAACACCAGAGTGGGTTGCCATTGCCTTCTCCAGTGCATGAAAGTGAAAAGTGAAAGTGAAGTCACTCAGTCGTGTCCGACTCTTAGCGACCCCATGGACTGCAGCCCACCAGGCTCCTCCATCTATGGGATTTTCCAGGCAAGAGTATTGGAGTGGGGTGCCATTGCCTTCTCTGAAGATGATATGTATAAGATGCTTATTGCATAGTTGCCCCTCACCTTGCATTGAAATGGATCTCCATGATTTCTTTTAACCACAGGAATGTAGATAAAAATGCCGTATATCACCTATTGACCTGACTTCTAAACTGCCTGTGGAATTCTCTGGTTGCTATTTCTTTCCTCATTTATAGGACACATGTAGAAGATCCAGTGAAGTATTTGAAGAACTACTAGATATAACGAGTCTGCTGCTGCTGCTGCTGCTAAGTCACTTCAGTCATGTCTGACTCTGTGCAACCCCAGAGACGGCAGCCCACCAGGCTCCCCCGTCCCTGGGATTTTCCAGGCGAGAACACTAGAGTGGGTTGCCATTTCCTTCTCCAATGCATGAAAGGGAAAAGTGAAAGTGAGGGCACTCAGTCATGTCCAACCCTTAGCGACCCCATGGACTACACCCCACCAGGCTCCTCCATCCATGGGATTCTCCAGGCAAGAGTACTGGAGTGGGGTGCCATTGCCTTCTCCAAAAAGAGTCTACTAGATGGACATTAAAGGCCTGCTAGATTAAATCGCCACTTTGCTGTTGTTCAGTCGCCCAGTCACATCCGACTCTTTGCGACCCCATGAACTGCAGCATGTCAGGTCCCCCTATCCCTCACCATCTCCTGGAGCTTGCCCAGGTTCATGTCCCCTGGAGGGGTGCAAAACCTCTCACTAATAGTCCCCTGGATGGTGGTTATTATCTGAATCACTAACATTTTGCAGACTATTGTTTCTTCTCTCTAGCCTAGTCTACCTAACAAATATGGAGGAGGGAAAGAAAATCACATTAAAAAATAAAGAGATAAAAGCAAGGAAGGCATAAATATTAAATGAAAATACTATTCTAAAGTCATATAACAAAGAAATTTTGCCCTACAGGAACCCAGTAACATTATAGAAACTTGGCAACAAATTTGTGTTATAGCTTAAAGAATGATTAAGTTTTAGAGTTTTTGTCACTACAAAGAGTTTTAGTTCCAAGTAACAGCCTTTCTAAAGGATATACAGTAGATGAATTCATAGTAGAAGGAAGAAATAACAATTACACTAATATATGTGTGCACAATTGGGATAAGTTTAATATAGTAAAGAAATGTGTTTGGAAAACATTACTGATCCAGATCACAGCAAAAATAGTAAAATATTTCAATCCTTTTCTATTTCGTTGGTTAGTTTTGCTGTACAATAAACCAAGATATAATTAAACTTGACGATTTTATTCTGTTCACAATTTAGTAAGGCAGGGATTTAAGAAGGACTTAGCTGGTTTTTCTAATCTGACCTACCAGGGACCAGATGCAGCAGCTTAGGCTGCAGTTCCAGTGTACCTTCTTCACTCGTGTATCTGGAGTCTTAATGGTCTTTCTCTCTCTCTTATGGTATCCTTCATCCAAGGTCTTCTTACCTGTCTTGGGCTTCAAAAGTATAGTGATTTATATTTTTCACAAAGCAACTTTTTCTCAAGAGTCAAAAAGTATAATACTATAGACCAGTTAAGAGTGTCTCCAGGCACTGGTGCCATATCAAGTCTCCTTTATTCGATGGGTCAAAGCTTTAACACATACTAGATTCAAGTGGCTTAGGAGAGAGACAGGTTCAGATGAGAAACAGCTAAGATAGCATAGCAAGAGAGCATGTGATTAGTAAGAGATACCATTCTGTAAATATCTCTGATAAATATCCATGGCCATTAGTGGAGAAGACATTAAAGGCTTTTGAGGATAGAAATATCTTAATACATGTGTTTTAAGACTAAAATCTGTGATCAGCTGTGACAAAGAAGCTAGTGGCAAGATGTAGATATAGGGAGGAGAGAGGGGAAAACAGGAGGCAAGAAAGAAGGCAGGCAAATTAAGAGAATATTACAATATATTCCCAGAGAGGGGAATGGTAACCCACTCCAGTATTCTTGCCTGGAAAATCCCATGGACAGAGAAGCCTGGTGGGCTACAGTCCATGGGGTCACAAAGAGTCGGACACAACTTAGCAACTAAACCACCACAATATATTTCAAGTAGAAGAAGGTTGGAGCAAAGATTGCAGTGATAAAAAAGTGTAAGTACAGGATCTCCTGTGTAGGAAAACAGAATATTTTTTATAGAGTAAATATGAAGAGATTGGCGAAATTAAGGATAATTTACATTGTTTTTTATAATCTGGATGATTAAAAGAGTAGAACTGTTGATTGACATAGAGACACTTGGGAAAGAACACGTTCATTGGATCTGAAGTACTGTTTGAACAAAGTATGTTGCTGTCAAATTGTGCAATTGGAAACGTAGGTCCAAAGCTTCTACCTAGAGATGAAAGTCCTTGTAAAGGAGTGACAGTTAAAACTCATGAGACTAGATAAAATCACATATGGGTAGGGCAATGAGAAAAAAGATAAGGCCTAAGGATAAAACATTAACTAACAACTTTTTCAGCCCCTGCTTTAGAGGAAGGCTTTGACGTTTTTTTAAGTCATACTAATGTTGATTAGTTTGGACATCAATCAGTCCTTGGCTACACAAAGAGTTTTAATTCTTATTTACATGCCTAAGGTATTTTCATGTGAAGTTACTTCTAAATTTTCTCAAATAACTTTGCAAATACGTACCATTCAAAGGCCATCATTTCTGAATCCAAGGTCTTGTTTTACTTTAGAAGATTGATATTGGAACATCCTTACCTGGAAATTTTCAACTAATTGTTGTACTATTCTGTTTGAATTACAACAGCTAGAAATAAAGCATTAAAACAAAACAAAACAAAAAAAAAAACACAAAACCCTGCAAGAAAAGAGTTGAGATTCCAGATTTTTCTATTATGATTCATGAAAACCCAGAAAAAATAATCAAAACTTATCAAGAAAGTTATAAGTGATATGCCTTTGAGGCTTTCTATGTGGAAGATTGTCAGGGTTTCAATTCTGTTTCATGAATCAAGGAAAACTTACTTTAACTTTACTTGCATTATAGTTTTTGTGCATATTACTCTTAAAATTGACTTTTTAAAGATTTTATCATCCTTTAAATATGTATTCCCAAGTGTTACTATAATTTGCTTGTAAGTCAGTATGAGAAAGAATCGTGGTAAAAATTATCCAGTGTCATAAGAAGCGGAACTTCTAAGCAGATATATTAAAGTATTTTATTCAGATATTTTCTTTTATGTTTGTTTTAATAATTTTGATTACAGCTTAGATAATGCCAATTTCAAATATAGTAGATTAAGCATTTCCACCAATCGAAAGTAAATTGTGTATATAATCTAGAAGCAATTTGTGTAAATTTCAGAACTCTGAGTGAAGATCAGATAAACAATATGAAGTAAATGCATTTGTATGGTAAAAAATAGTTTCTCAGAATTTCCTAGAGTTGCAGGATTTAATGTTAAAAGCGCTTAATGTGCATTGTACATCAGGGATTTGATGACAGGAAAGATGGAAAGGTTTTAGTGAAGTCATTATGGCAGGAACATTGATAAAGTGTGATGACATAGAGCCATTTAAATAATGCATAGGAGAATATAAATTAAAGTAAAAACATTTCAATCATGTTACTAATGAAAGTATAGTGACCAAGTCGTAATTCTGGTTCAAGGTATCTAATTGAACATGCTGCATGCTCCTTCCAAAATGTAAAAATGAAAACAAATTAATCACAGCACGGGAAAGAAATCAAAGCCACTAGCAAGGAATGAAAAGGATCCATTTTACAAGACATTTTCTCGATGAATACTTTAAAATTAAAGTATATTTTTCTTAGGAGTCAAATCGTTGAGTCATGATAACTTCACATTAAATTACCTATGTAGCTACCAAAATATTTTTACAAAATATGCATGAGTCCCAGGTATTCTATAGCCTTAACGACATTTGCTACCACCCGTAACGACACTTGCTACCACCCGTCTTTTTAAACTTAGGGACTCTAATGAGTGTGCCAAAGCACTTTACTTTAGCTTTAATTTTAATTTCTCCAAAGAATAATGAAGCTATTCACTTTTTACGTGTTAATACCCGTTTTTATATCATTTTTATGAACCCTATGTACAAACTTTATCCATTTGAATCATGTGCCTTTTCTTATTGAATTGTGAGTTATTATATCTTGATAGAAATGCTTTTATATATGTGTATAATCAATAATAAATATAAAATTAATATACACATTAAATTAATATTAAATATAGAGTACAGTATGTATATAATGAATATTAAATGTATACTATGCATGCGAAGAGTTGACTCATTGGAAAGGACTCTGATGCTGGGAGGGATTGGGGGCAGGAGGAGAAGGTGATGACAGAGGATGAGGTGGCTGGATGGCATCACTGACTCGATGGACGTGAGTCTCAGTGAACTCCGGGAGTTGGTGATGGACATGGAGGCCTGGCGTGCTGCGATTCATGGGGTCGCAAAGAGTCGGACACGACTGAGCAACTGATCTGATCTGATGCAAGTGAAAGTGAAAGTTAGTCACTCAGTCGTGTCCAGCTCTTCGTGATCCCATGGACTGTAGCCCACCAGGCTCCTCTGTCCGTGGAATTCTCTAGGCAAGAATACTGGCATGGGGTGCCATTTCCTTCTCCAGGGGATCTTCCCAAACCAGGGATAGAACCCAGGTCTCCCACATTGCAGGCAAACTCTTTACTGACTGAGCCACCACCAGGGAAATCAAATATATACTATAATGAATATCAATCATATAAAATAGCTTATGAAAATATGAAATGTGAAATATATATGCATTTTTCATATTTTCAAACAGAAAATATTTTAGTTTGATAAAGTTCAATGTAATCTTTTTTCATAATTATTGTTTTTGGTGCCCTGTTTATGAAAACTTTGCATAAGGTCACATATATTATCTATTATGAGATATAGATATCTTTCTTTTTAAAGATATACTCCTCTTTAAGTTAATTTTCATGTATGGTGTGAAATAGGAGTTCAGGCTTGTTTTTCATATATCAGTATCCAGATATTCTGGCATAATTTATCAAAAGATTACCCTTTCTTTACTTCATCCTTTTGGTAACTTTGTCAAAAATCAAATGAGAATATACGTGGAGACCTACTTCTGAACTCCTATCCTGTTCCATCATTCTATATGTCCATACTTACAGTTATACTAAAACGTGTTGATTATTTTAGCATTACAGGAAATCTTGAAAGCACGTAGTTTGAATCTCTAAACTTATTTTTCCAAAAATTTTTAACTATTTGACATTACTTGCATTGCCACCATGTTTTACAATCACCTGGCAAATTTCCATTAAAAAACTGATCTCTGGATCAGTTTAAGGACAACAATAATCTTAAGAGGGCTTCCCTAGTAGCTCAGCAGTAAAGAATCTACCTGCAATGCAGGAAACCCAAGTTCTATCCCTGAGTTGGGGATATCCCCCGAAGGAGGCCATGACAACCCACTCCAGTATTCTTGCCTAGAGTTTCCCGTGGGCAGAGGAGCTTCTCAGGCTACAGTCCATGGGGTCACAAAGAGTCAGACATGACTGAAGTGACTTAGTTCACACACACTAGAGGGAATGCACCCTTCTCGGTTTGTAAATACACAATAATAATATGTCCTATTACCACTAATGTCGAATTTGATTACTTGCTAAAATGGCTCTAGTTTTGGGTTATGTAGTTTTCTTCATATTGACTCCTGTGCCCTTAAGACACACTTCCATCATTTTTGGAACACAGTTGCTTCTCTGACTCTTCCCTAGAGTTAAATATTTTCTCCACAGACTTCTGGTTCTTTTATTAGAGATTAGCACTGGGCATTATGCATGTTCATTGGTGCTGAGTTTTCAGGCCTTCAAGGCCCCCTCAATCAACAGAACTAGGAAATACATGTGTATATATGTACATTATCATGTACATATGTACGTAATATATATCTACATTTATAGACTTTGTATTTCTATGAATATTTCCAATTACATTTCAATACACAGGATTCATTGCAGCCTCCCCTTGTCCCTATGTGTTACTATTTCTGTGACAGTAAAGAGCATGGTTCTCATTGTCTATATTTTAACATATCTCTTCAATCCTAATATATAAAGAAAATAAAATTAGAACCCCTAGCCTATATCTCTATGAAAAATAAGTTTAATAACTAGACTATCATATTTTACAGTTATTTTGTCTTTAGTGTTACAGTTTACAGTCAAACTATTTAACATATTTCTTAGCCTTGTTCTATTCTTTACCAATCCTTTCAATGTGTGCAGTATTTGTCTGCAATACATTATTATATTTGTAATAATTGAGGCTGATGCTCAATATTTAGATTCCATTTTTATTATAAGAAAAGTTTGTTGTTGTTCAGTTGTGTCTCACTCTCTGACACCCCATGGACTGCAGCACGTCAGGATTCCCTGTCCTTCACCATCTCCCGGAGATTGCTCAAATTCATGTCCTTTGAGTAAAAGATGCTATCAAAGCATCTCATCTTCTGAATCAAACTTCTCCTACCGCTCTCAATCTTTCCCCAAATCAGGGTCTTTTAAAATGAGTTGGCTCTTCATATCAGGTGGCCAAAGTATTGGAGCTTCAGATTCAGCATCAGTATTTCCATTGAATAGTCACGGTTGATTTCCTTTAAGACAGACCTCCTTGCTGTTCAAGTGTTTCTCAAGAGTCTTCTCCAGCAGCACAATTCAAAGGCATCATTTCTCAGTGCTCAGGCTTCTTTATGGCCCATCTCTCACATCTATACATGACTACTGGAAAAACCAAAGCTTTAACTAGATGAACCCTTGTGGCAAAGCGATGTCTCTGCTTTTCAATATGCTGTCTGGGTGTGTCATAACTTTTCTTCCAAGGAGCAAGCATCTTTTAGTTGCATGGCTTCAGTCACCATCTGAAGTGATTTTGGAGCCCAAGAAAATAAAGGCTGTCACTGTTTCAATTGTTTCCCCATTTATTTGACATGAAGTGACAGGACCAGGTGCCATGATCTTTGCTTTTTGAATGTTGCATTTTAAGCCAGATTTTTCACTCTCCTCTTTTACCTTCATCAAGAGGCTCTTTTGTTCCTCTTCACTTTCTGCCATTAGAGTGGTGTCATCTGCATACCTGAGGTTATTGGTATTTCTCCCGGCAATCTTGATTCCAGCTTGTCTTTCATCCAGCCCAGTATTTCACATCGTGTACTCTGCATATAAGTTAGATAAGCAGGGTGACAATTTACAGCCTTGAAGCACTCCTTTCCCACTTTTTAACTAGTCTGTTTTCCCATGTCCAGTTCTAACTGTTGCTTCTTGACCTGCATACAGGTTTCTCAGGAGGCAGGAAGACCCTTACTTTTTTTTTTGATGTAGCTTTATATCCTGGAAATCACTCCATTTCAGTTAATAAAGATCTTGCTTATTCTTTTTTACAGCTGCATAGAAATCCACTATGTAGATATGTCATAATTTATTAAAACACTATCCAATATGTGAGCATTTAGGTTGTTTCAATTATTTGAGATTCTTCAGAATGCTGATATAAATCACCTTTCACTTTAGCATGTGTTTCGGATTTTTTTTTCAGACTGTATGAAATATATCATCATGGTAGATTCTTAAAAGGACTATCGCTCTGTCAGAAGTAAGTTTATCTGTAGATTTCTTCACAATTGACAAATCACCCTTCAGAAGGATTGTGCTTTCTTGTATTCTAACAAGCAATTTTATGAAGTAGTCTATTCCCTCCTAAAATATGTGTCATCATTTTAATTTTTCCAAATATGTTGTTGGCAAGAAATGGTATTTCAATATTGTTTGATATGTATTTCTCTGTGAAAACAAGTTTGGAAATTTTGTCATGTCATCAGTCACAGTTACAGAGTTCATTGAATTGTTCTTATGTGTTTTGCTCATTTTCCTTTCTTTTTTGATCCTTCGTTAGACAGTTTTAAGAGTTCTTGATATGTCAGTGATATTCATCCTCTTTCTGTTCCATATGTTGTAAATATTTTCTCTAAGTTTATCAGGTAACTTTTGTTTTTGTTTATGATGGGTTTGTTGTTATAGTTGTTTTGCCTTGCAATTTTTATGTCACATGTATAACAGGCTCAAAATCTTTTGATTTGAGTCATAATGAAAAAAAATTCATCCTTGTTTTCTAGTAGTTGTGTGGATTAATGTTTTAATGCTTAGATATCTCATAAATCTGGAATTTATTCTTGTGCGTGGTATGAAATATGGAACTTTTTTCCAAATGTCTACCTAGTTGCCCCAATACCATTGATTACAAAGCCCATCTTTGTCTCTATGATTTGAGTTGCTACATTTACTATATGCTAAATCTCCATATTATTATTGGAAAAACTTCTTTTCTATTCCATGGATATACTTGTAACATCAGTCAGCAGTGTTACTATTATTTTTAAATCACATAAACACAATATGTAATATATACTATATGTTGTGCAATATACATTTATATATATATAGTTTAATATATATTTCATAAAAATAAAAGTAATTGTTGAAAGCTAAACCAAACAACCAAAAACAAACAAACAAAAAAAGTCAGAGAGAAACTGCTTTTCTAAAATTAGAAGTATATACTGAAACAGTATTAAGAATATGCTAACAGTGGACTTCTTCCTGTAGTCATTTCTTTCAAACATGTTTGCTTCTAATCTGAAAGAGTGATGTACATTCAATTTCAAAAGAAATTTTCTTTTGTTGCATGATATCATTACTCAGAGCAACAGCAGCTGGTCTTACTGTGCTCACCTGTGCTAAAATTCTGAGCATATGGCAATTTGAACTGCAAGATTTATTTTTTGGACTGGAGCACAATGCACATAAATGGCCTTTTTGAGAATAATAGAGCATTACACTCTCACTTCATTAGCTTTGGTGGAACTAAATTATGTTTTTACCATTCAACATTAGGGATTAAGGCCATGTCTACACATGCAAACTAAAGTGAAGAAATTAGGCAAACATCTGGACATTCTGAATAAAAAAGAAATGCTATCTGCAACAAATGAATATTCTAAGAGGGCTTCCTGGCAACATCCACAGGTAACTGCCTTAGTTTTCTATCTGATTTAGCACTTGCAGCTACAAACTAATTAAATACATTCATGTAGTTGGTTAATTTTTTGTATCAAATCTTAAATACTCCTTCATGTATTTTTTATTATTGTTGACATTTTTACTAACATTTATACCAATTAAAATATACTCAATTTACTAAAATATACTGAGGGGAAGAAAATACTAAAAATTACTTTGGCATAATATAAATTAAAACTACTTTGTCATTTTTAAGCATGTAAATCAACTCAGAGGAGAAAGTCAAATTTCAAAAATCTCTTCAGCCTTTGGGGACATACTACACAGATGCATAAGTTAAAAGCTACATACAATAAAATGATATTAACTACTATAAAGTAATTAATTAAATATTTTAAACATAAGAAATGTGGAAAATTCTTAGAGATATGGGAGTGCCAGACCACTCTACCTGTGTGCTTCCTGTATGTGGGTCAAGAAACAATGATTAGAACTGAACACGGAACAGCAGACTTGTTCAAAATTAGGAAAGGGGTACAACAAGCACAATCGGCATCCTCTTTATTTAACTTTTATGCAGAGCACATCATGTGAAATGCCAGGCTGGATGAGTTATAAGCTAAAATCAAGATTGCCAGGAGAAATATCAACAACCCCAGATATGCAGATGATACCACTCTAAAGGCAGAAAGGGAAGAGGAATTAAAGAGCCTCTTGATAAAAGTGAAAGAGGAGAGTGAAAAAGCTGGCTTGAAATGCACCATTCAAAAAATGAAGATCATGGCATCCAATCTCATCACTTCACAGCAAAGAGAAGGGGAAAAAGTAGAGGCAGTGACAGGTTTTATTTAATTGGGCTCCAAAAACACTGTGGATGGTGACTGCAGCCATGAAATTAAAAGATGCTTGCTCCTTGGAAGAAAAGCTATGACAGACCTAGACAGTATATTAAAAAGCAGAGATCACTTTGCTGACAAAGATCCATCTAGTCAAAGCTGTGGTTTTTCCAGTAGTCATGTATGGATGTGAGAGTTAGATCATAGAGAAGACTGAGCACCAAAGAATTGACAGCTTCGAATTGTGCAGACTCTTGAGAGTCCCTTGGATTGTAAGGAAATCAAACCAGTCAATCATAAAAGAAATCAACCCTGAATATTCATTGAAAGGACTGACGCTGAAGCTAAAGCTTCAATATTTTGGTCAGTTGATGCAAAGAGCTGAATCATTAGAAAAGACCCTGTTGCCGGAAAAGATTGAAGGCAAAAGGAGAAGCAGGCAGCAGAGAATAAGATGGTTGGATAGTATCACCAACTCAATGGAGATGAATTTGAGCAAATTCTGGGTGATGGTAGACAGAGAAGCCTGGTGTGCTGCAGTCCATGGGGTCACAAACAGTCAAATACAACTTAGCGACCCAATAACAACAAAATACATAAGAACCAGTGACCAATATTTGACTTTGAAAGACTATATTTATAAATTGAATTTATATTTTTATTTTATAGACACGTTGAATAAATTAGAAGATTAGATTGGAAGTAGTCAAGCTTTGGAAGGTCAAAATTAAGATACACATAAGAATATCAAAATGGTGTGGTTCATCTCAATTGTATTATTAATGTTAGAATACAGAAAACATTCTCTATAGGATAACATGGACCTTTTGAAACTAAAATATGTTCACATATTTTTTCCAAACACGATATATCCTGTTGTATTAAAAGTACATTTATGTTTGACCAGTGTAAGAAAAAAACTAATAAACAGAAACCTCAATATATAGAGTTGGGTATCATACCCTGTGACTATCACATAGCCAATAGGGAAAAGAAAGACTCTTTCTGGTGAAGACTTGGCCAAAAGAAAAGCCATGGGCTCTTTGTTTCCTATAGCCCTCCCCAAAAAGCATTCTTTCCCCTTTCCTTGGGGGAACTCTCACATGGCTACCATGGTTTCAGAACTCAAATTATAAATCTCTGTACATCCTACATAAACTCATCTTCTCTGTAGAAATACCTTGTAGCCTGTTTGTTTCAAATCAACATTAAAATTTTTTTTTTATGTTTTTATTATAGTCAGACATACTTTTTTAAAACTTCATTTTAGAATAATCAAGGATATATGCATTATTTTGCCACACATTTTTAAATGCATTGTATTTTGAGCAAAAATGGATAAAAAGAAAATGTATCTAATTGAGTCTAAGAAGCTTAACTATATAAGACATAAGTGTGTACATTTTAGAATGAATTAATTTTAGCTCAACCATTAGCCTTTTGAAAGTAATATTCAGGAAAAAGTATTACAACTGATAGTAACACTTTTGCTAGCCAACTAAATAGGTTGAAACAGTTGTCAAGAAGGTCTGCTTGCCAAAGGAAAAGAATATTTTCAGTATCATACTTCTGCCTGTTTAGAAGCGACTGTTTGAATGCATAGAGAAACAAGCTGATATTCTAAAGTTACCAGAGTGTTCCACTTAAGCTAGGAATCAAAGCCCACTTTGGTTTGGTGATATTAAAAAAACAAAACACAAACACACAGGGAAAATAATCTACTGCTGCATAAAAATTACCCCCAAATTAGGCACTTAAAACAACAGTAAACCTTTCTCATTATACAATTTCCCTGGACAGGAATTCTGGGACAGCTTAGCTGCGAGGATCTGGCACCGTTTCTATTCTAAGGTTGTTAAAAGATAACAGATTAACAATTTTTTAAGAGTTCATTTGAGTAAAATTGATTTAAATTGGGTAGCTTTCAATCTTGCAGTTAGAAAGGCGCTTTTTGAGATGAATAGGGGAGGTTTTTATGTGTGTGTGTAGTCATTCACTTGTGTCCAACTCCTTGTGACCCCATGGACTATAGCCCACCAGGCTCCTATATCCATGAAATTTTCCAGGCAAGAATACTGGAGTAGGTTGCCATTTTCTCCTCCAAGGGATGTAAACTGTGTCTCTTGCATCTCCTACATTGGCAGGCAGATTCTTTACTACTGCTCCTCCTGGAGAGGTTTGGGGATCAGTTAAAAAAATAAGTAAAGAAAATAAATGGGCTATGAATTGTTTCTAGGACCACATTTCTATTCTTGTAACTATTAAATTCTTAAGACAGGTACAGCTGTTTCTAATTCCTTTAAAAATTAGGTGGTGATTTGAATGATTTCAGGAGCCTGACACACCCATTCAGAAACATCATTCTCAGTTTGCATCTTACTATCAGGGAGAATATCTTCAACTAATATAGAAACCAAAAGACTCCTGTGTTTTAGAATGTGAGTCTTAGAACATTTCAGTAAATCCCACAAAGGCTTCAAAATGTTTTTCTCTCTGGTACATAGCTTCATTTTAGCTTAGGGAAGAAGAACGGAAAATGGTCCTTCTCAGGTTATGACTATCAGCTTCCAAGGTAGCCAACTTTTGACCATAGAGGTACTTTAAATAAATAAATAAATATATATATATATATATATATATATATATATACACGTAAAAATGTCTTCTCAAGTTTCAGCTGGAAGAAAGAATAAATATTCCAGAAGTTATAAACAATATCTTAGATGCAAGCAGCATCCCTAAAGGAGAGTGTAAAGATACTACCCTGCCAAGATCCAGAGCCAATCCCAGAGGTAATCAAAATAAAGAATGACTTGGACAGTGCTCCTGAGAGCTAGGTCTCCAGTGGGATCTCAGCTGCAGATGGAGTGCAACCCACATTTCTCTCTGACTAAATTTTGGGCATCCCCAACCTGCCATTTGTCAAGCCAAGATCTCAGAACACAAACAAGGAGGCAATAGCTATTCCTGGTAGAGAAAGGATTGACAACCAATGGGCACCCAAAAACAAATTCACAATTCAAAGATCTAATTATTACAAAAATTGCTCTTGCCAACCTCTCTGAATTCAGAAAGGAAGGGACAACATAAAAATTTACTTTCCTCTCTTGACCACAGATAGAGACCTGGAAACTGACTTTGGTAAGAATTCTCACTCTTTGCCTGCTTTTGCCAGTTTTCCCAGGATCCCATTTGTAGGCTCCAGAGAGAATGGGGCGTCCAAGTAGGTCTCATGCTGATAATGGGAAACTGCAGGAAAGAAAAACTAATACTCCTCTATCCTTTATAGTGAGCACTTGGCTGAGATCCCCTTTTCTCTTGGGCAGTTTGTATATGCAGAAGCTTATCTAGGTTAAAAGTTGTCTATTTGGCCACTGTAACTCCAGATTATCTTTGGTATGGTTAACCTTATTTTTTAGCCTTTGTAAAATTTTCTTCACCTGAGGCTTCACACTAGATGCAGTCCAGTTTAAATCAGATCCAGACCAACCCTGGAATACCAGTTTCTAAACTGGACTCAGTTCAACCCCAGATCTAGTTTGGTTTCTTAGTAGAATCCAGTCTGACCTTGGATTTAGTCCCAGTCTGGTTTCCAAGTTGGACCCAGTCCAACACTAAACTCAGTCCAGCTTTCAAGTTGGACCCAGTCTGACTCCAGCTGATTTCTAGACCAAATCCAGATAGAGAAATGCTCAAATAAAGTCTGAAAGTTTTTTTCATAAGGCAAAAGCTAGGATCCTCAAGGTATTTAACCCATGACCTCCAGAGGCAGCGAAAACAGTGCATTCAAGGGATTCAGGAGGTACTTATACCTATTTACTTACTGCTGCTGCAGGTCTTCAAGGGTCTGCGGTTCTCTCCTCTGTCAAAAGGTAAACTGAGGCATATTGAAAATTTGTAGGTTATATTTGAGCAAAAAAATCAATTTGAATTGGGCAGTATCCAATCTAGCAGAGATAAAGGAGCTCCAAGTAGTTATATAAAATGAAAGACTTTTACAGGCAGGAAAGGGCAGGCACAGGATGCTATACCAGGCAAAAAAATCAGTTTGGTTATAGCAAGGTTGCTTTTCTTTAGGAGATTGCAGGAGTCTTTCAGGCAAATGACCTGACTGATGCTGATCACAAGATTCCTGACTGACCATTCCTTAAATGGTTTAAGATTCCATTTCTGATAAAGCCAGAACTATAATCACACCTCAGTTTAAGTGGCATCGGACTTAGCATAAGTGACTCCATTTGGGGGTTGTTGTCTTGTTTTTATCAGGTTTTAGTCAAGATGTTGGCCTGGACCACAGTATGTGAAATCTTGATTGGGGCTGGAGGATCCATTTCCAAGATGACACACTAAATTAGTGGCTGGTAAGTTAATTTTAGGGGCTTCCTTTGTGACCTAGACAGTAAAGAATCTGCCTCCAATGCATGAAACTGGGGGTCAATCCTAGGTCAGGAAGATCCCCTGGAGAAGGAAATGGCAACCCACTCCAGTATTCTTGCCTGGAGAATTCCATGGACAGAGAAGCATGGAGGGCTTAATTCTGGCTGTCCACAAGAGGCACTAGTTACTATCATGTGGACCTTTCTGGGGGGCTTCCCAAAAGTGTTCACAAAGTAGCAACTGGCTTTCTCTAGCCCCAATGGTCCAAGAGAGAGCAGAGCAAAATCTACAGTGGCTATTTTGATCTTGCCTCAGAAGTCACAGGCTTCCCTGATAGCTCAGTTGGTAAAGAATCCACCTGCAATGCAGGAGACTCCACTTCAAGTCCTGGGTGAGGAAGATCCATTGAAGAAGGGATAGGCTACACACTCCAGTATTCTTGGGCTTCCCTGGTGGCTCAGCTTGTAAAGCATCCTCCTGCAATACGGGAGACATGGATTCATTCCCTGGGTTGGGAAGATCCCCTGGAGAAAGGAATACTCCAGTATTCCGGCCTGGAGAATTCCATGGATTGTATAGTCCATGGGGTTGCAAAGAGTCGGACATGACTGAATGATTTTCACTTTCACAAGTCACACACTTTCCGTTCTGTACAGCAGAAACTAATACGACATTGTCAGTCAACTATACTCCAATAAAATTTTAAAAAAATTTTCACTTCCATATTCCATTACACACTCAGACCAGTACTATTCAAAGTTAGTGGGGAATACATAATATTGTGAATACTAGCAGAAAAAAATTAATGGGATATTTTGGAATTTCCTACCACAGATTGGGTATTCAAGAAATCAATGAAAGATGGTAACGACAACCCTGTATGCGAGACAGCAAAAGAGACACAGATGTATAGAACAGTCTTTTGGACTCTGTGGGAGAGTGAGGGGGAGGATGATTTGGGAGAATGTCATTAAAACATCTACAATATCATATAAGAAACAAATCACCAGTCCAGGTTCGATGCAGGATACAGGAAGCTTGGGGCTGGTACACTGGGATGACCCAGAGGGATGGTACAGGGAGGGAGGTGGGAGGGGGGTTCAGGATGGGGAACACGTGTACACCCGTGGTGGATGCATGTTGATGTATGGCAAAACCAATACAATATTGTAAAGTAAAATAATAATAATAATAATAAAAATTTAAAAAAAAAGAAATCAATGGCATAAAATTTCCCTATCCACCGCAGAGAAATGTTTAAAAAAAAAAAACTTAAAACACAAAACAATAATTCTTTTCATCATTGTTTTAACTAAAAACAGGTAATCATCAAGCAAGTACTTATGGTATGCTTTCAGAAATATTAAGATTTTAAGAGACTAAAAATTAATTTGCAACATTTATATTTCATGAACTGTATGTTTAGGAATCTACTGATTATAAAAATGTTCAGGTCTAAATATAAAAGTGTTGCCCACTTAAATGCATGCACATTGCCTGTATATCACAGCTGCCCTATTTAACTAGAACTATGAAACCAGATTTTTGTTTTTTATTATTGCATTGCAGAAGCACCTATATATCATCACACACAAAAGGCACAGAGTAAATGTTTATTAAATTGCTTTAAAATTTTGAGAGAAATCTTCTGTAAACAAATACATGAACATGCATGTTGGTCTTACTAAGATATATTGGCATTCAGTAGCATGCCTATGTTGCTGCTGCTGCTAAATCACTTCAGTCGTGTCCAACTCTGTGCGACACCATAGACAGCAGTCCACCAGGCTCCCCCATCCCTGGGATTCTCCAGGCAAGAACACTGGAGTGGGTTGCCATTTCCTTCTCCAATGCATGAAAGTGAAAAGTGAAAGTGAAGTCATTCAGTAGTGTCTGGCTCTTCACGACCCCATGGACTGCAGCCTACCAGGCTCCTCTGTCCATGGGATTTTCCGGGCAAGAGTACTGGAGTGGGTTGCCATTGCCTTCTCCGAGCATGCCTATAAAGATGTACAATAAAAAAAATGTCTCAATGCCTGGTTTTTGTTGATTTCACACTGATTTGAATATAGGCAAGTGTTATCCTAGGGCTTCCCTGGTGGCTCAGACAGTAAAGAATCTGCCTGCAATGCAGGAGACCAGGGTTCAATCCCTGGGTAAGGAAGATTCCCTGGAGAAGGAATACTGGCAACCCACGCCAGTATTCTTGCCTGGAGAATTCCATGGTCAGAGGAGACTGGCAGGCTACAGTCCATGGGGTTGCAAGTGTTATTCTAAGTAAATTATGGATCAGTCAAATGTACTCTTCATTACACTCATCCTCTCCAAATCTGGGCTCATTTTTCCTCTTGTGGTAATCTCTCTCTTTAGTTGGGCTTAGAATTCATCTGGAGAAGGCAATGGCACCCCACTCCAGTACTCTTGCCTGGGAAATCCCATGGACAGAGGAGCCTAGTAGGCTACAGTCCATGGGGTCACGAAGAGTCAGACATGACTGAGCGACTTCACTTTCACTTTTCACTTTCATGCACTGGAGAAGGAAATGGCAACCCACTCCTGTGTTCTTGCCTGGAGAATCCCAGGGACGGGAGCCTGGTGGGCTGCCCTCTATGGGGTCGCACAGAGTTGGACCCAACTGACGTGACTTAGCAGCAGCAGAATTCATCTAAGGTGAAGAACTGTTTTGGCCCAGAATCTTCCTTAATACCAAGCCCTGTGCCTCTCATCAAAGTCTAAAAGAATCTGACAGATCTATTTGCGAGCCGTTTGCATTCTCAGGGGGCTCTTTTCTTCTCCCCCAGGGGTGATTTTTCCTCTTCGTCTACCCAGTGTTCCCTTTTCTTCAGCTTCCTCCTTTGAACAAAAAGAAATACTGTCACTCTATCTGTCATGTTCACTTGTTAATTGATGGATTTTTCTTTTAAATAAAACAGTTGCTGCCAATGTATTACCTAAGCCAGACAGTGCACTTCAAACGTTTCCGCCCTGAGTGGGAACTCTGAAAGAACCCTTTTAAGCATTCCTGTCAGCCATGGGAAGGTATTAAAAAGGGTTATTGCAAGGTATTTTCCAGCCAAAAGACACACCAGAAAAGTGCTTAGCCTGGGCTTCAGAAAACCATTCTAGATGGCACAGCTGCTGAAAGACCTAGGTTCCAACCTTTTTCAAAGCCAGGATAGTCTTTCCTCTGTCTACCTCTCACAAGTGTGTCCTGCATATTCTGGCATGACTTTGACACCCTTCTGTTTTGGCTGGTCAAGTTGTAGGAAGCTTGCCCTTTTCTCTTCTAGACAAAGATCTTGCTTTAAATGATGTGATTTTTTAAGATACTCTCTCTTTCTAAAGTGATGATACTTATTATCTTCCTTTCGAGATTACTTCTTCTTCTGGAATTGAGACTTAAAAAAAAAGCACATCATTGTAAAGGTGATACATTTTTTTTCATTAATAGATGCAATAAACATCATGGGTATCATGAAAATAAAATATAAATATAAATGCTAATTATTCAATCAAAAACAGTTATTTAGGCCTAAAGGTTTTTTCTTATAAAAATACCAAACATGATAAAGTGGGAAAATTATTATGGGGTGTGATAAATATAATAATGCAAAAGGGACTAAAAGATAACATTTTCTAGCATATTTCGATCCAAGTAGGGAGAAGGAATTAGATGCAGATAATGCAATTGACTTGACCAAGTGGGTGTAGCTAAAAGATAGAGCTTTATGTCTTGAAACATCCCAATTACTATCATGTCTTCAATAATTTTAAAAGTATCCAAGATTCATGTGGGGAACAGGTGAACAAGAAAGCCTGAAGTGATTATTTATATAAGTAGGAAGTGTGTGTGTATGTTAGTCAGTCATGTCAACACTTAGCAACCCGATGAACTGTAGTCCACCAGGCCCCTCTGTCCATGGAATTCTCCAGGCAAGAATAGGAAGGAAGACCAGAAAACCAAAAAGAATGATGAGAGCAGTCAGAAACAGCAGGGCCAGCTTTTGGCTCCTGCCTTATGAGACCGGGATCTATCTCAGTCAAGTACCATGATGAAAGGACATGATGAGCCAAGTTCTGTGCTAGGTTTCTGCCTTCTCAGATTTTACAGTCTAAGAGATGCAGAGAACCCAGAGACAAAATCAACCACATGCCTTCTGACAGTACAAAATCATGAAAGAAATAAAGACTACAAGAAAATACTTCCAGCATAAATTATTTTGGGGACCATTCAGAGTAATATGTGTTTGTACACACTAAATTATCAGAGCAAGAAAAGCAAGGCTTCAGAAGATGGATAGCTGCTGCTGCTGCTGCTGCTAATTCACTTCAGTCGTGTCTGACTCTGTGCGACCCCAGAGACGGCAGCCCACCAGGCTCCCCTGTCCATGGGATTCTCCAGGCAAGAACACTGGAGGGGGCTGCCATTTCCTTCTCCAATGCATGAAAGTGAAAAGTGAAAGTAAAGTCACTCAGTCGTGTCTGACTCTTCGAGACCTCATGGACTGCAGCCTACCAGGCTCCTCCATCCATGGGATTTCCCAGGCAAGAGTACTGGAGTGGGTTGCCATTGCCTTCTCCAAGAAGGGTAGCAGTATCAAATATACTAGCAAGAACTCATGTTTTAGGTCTTACCTAATAAAAACTCTTGTTTCTTAACTTCAATATGAGAAAAAAAATGGCAATCATAGACAATCATTTTCCTGACTTTCAACATGTTAAAGTCCTCAATTCAGTTTCTCAGTCATGTCCAACTCTTTGCAACCCCATGGACTGCAGCACACCAGGCCTCCCTGTCCATCACAAACTCCCAGAGTCCACCCAAACCCATGTCCGTCAAGTCGGTGATGCCATCCAACCATCTCATCCTCTGTCGTCCCCTTCTCCTCCTGCCCTCAATCTTCCCCAGCATCAGGGTCTTTTCAGATAAGTCTGTGTAGTCAGTATTAACTCTTTGGCATAACTGGCAAGAAGGTTAAGTAAACTGACTAGCACTAAACAAGGGTATATCTAGTTTAGATCAATCAAAGGGTGGTGAGCAGTCCTCAACATGGGCTAACACTTAGCACCATTTTTTTAATCTATTTTTTTATTGAAGGATAATTGCTTTACAGAATTTTGTTTTCTGTCAAACCTCAACATGAATCCGCCATAGGTATACATATATCCTTTCCCTTTTGAACCTCCCTCCCATCTCCCTCCCCTCTGGGTTGATACAGAGCCCCTGTTGGAGTTTCCTGAGCCATTAAGCAAATTCCAGTTGGTCATCTATTTTACAGATGGTAATGTAAGTTTCCATGTTACTCTCTCCACACATCTCACCCTCTCCTCCCCTCTCCCCATGTCCATAAGTCTATTCTCTATGTCTGTTTCTCCACTGCTGCCCTGTGAATAAATTCTTCAGAACCATTTTTCTAGATTCCACATATATGTGCTAGAATACGACATTTATCTTTCTCTTTCTGACCCACCACTGTGGAACACTGCATCTTCTACATGCAGCAAGCCTTGCCTGCCTTAATCTGTTTAGATGCTGTCCCTCAGGGCAGGGAACAATGAGAATTGAGCATCTGCACTCTTGCTGTTTGTTCAAATGTGAGGACAATCGATAGCTAAAACTCTCTCTTAAATGGGGAACAAAAGAAGAGATAGATTAGAAAAAGAATGGGAAATATAGAGTTGAGTAGCACAATCCATATTAACTTTTAGGAATGGTGGAAATGTTTAAACATGGCAGCTAGGTGCTGCCCAGCAGAGTAGCTACTAACCACATGTGGCTACTGGACACTTGAAAGGTGACGAGAAAAAGAAGCTGAATATTTAACAACTCAAGCTTAATCAGTTTGCATTTAAAGAGCCAAACATGGCTATTAGCTACCTGATTGGACAGTGCACATCTTAGAGTCATTAAATGATTAAAACTAGGACAATGATTCTCTGAGTGCAGTCTTTAGGCCTCTGAGACTCTCAGAGATCCCTTTATGGGACCATAAAATCAAAATTATTTTTTATAAAAATACCAAGAATCACAGAAAAAAATGAACTTCTGTTAAAAAAAAAATACTAAATTATTTGCTCCTTTACCTCCATGCTTTCACAGTGGCATTTTTCAGAGTCTACACAATGTAGTATGCAGTAGAATGAATGCAACAATATATTTGAGATCCCAACTATCATTTCTTAAGCCAAATGCTAAAACCAATAGGAAAAGAACAAATAATGCCAGTTTCTACTTTTAAAAATATAGTTATAGTTTATAAAGAATCTGTTGGCATATGTATTAGTTATTTAAATAAACATCAAATGCTTTTAAGTATCAATTTAAAGCTTGATATAAATAAATATGTCACACAAACAAATCTCTCTGGAGTTTTCAATAATTTTCAAGACTAAAATGGGGCCCTGTGGCCCAAATTTTGAGAATTTCTTGACTAAGAAAATCAATAATTTCAGTGTCTTTTTTTGTCTGTCTGTTTGTTTTTAATAAAATAATTCCTTGCTCACTTAACAAAGGTTTGTGATTCTTTTGTGTTTGGGGATCCCTTGAGCATGATTGGGGAGAGTCCAGAATGTCCTTAAGTGTTTCCTTTAGCAATCAATAATCAACAGCTCCTCCTGGGTCAGTTCAGTTCAGTTCAGTTGCTCAGTCGTGTCCAACTCTTTGTGACCTGATGGACTGCAGCAACCAGGCATCCCTGTCCATCATCAACTCCCAGAGCTTACTCAAACTCATGTCCATTGAGTCCGTGATGCAAGTCCTGGGTCAGACTTTCTTTAAAATGAACACTTTTTCTGTAACTACCAAGCTACTCTGGAGGCATACAGAGAATGAAAACTTGATTTTTTTTTCTTTACACTAGTGAATTATCCAGCATCAGAATATATGGTTTAATGAAGAAAAATTAAAACGTATTAATTCCAGAGTTTTACAGGCACCCTATATGTAGAAAGAAAACCATTGTATGCAACATTTTACACCAAATAGTTCCTGTACAACTAACATTCTTCAGGCCAAGCATCGCCATTATGGGTGAGAAAAACCACACCCTATTTAATGATAGCTTTAGTTCCCAATTCAAGGATCCACAGTCATTATGCATGGACTATTCTCTAAACCTGCATCAACTGCTTTAACTGCACATTTATGAGGTTCCAAATTACTTCATAAAATACACCATTAGTGAGTTAAATGTTCTAGTTCTAATAAAAAAGAATTATTTGTCTTTAGTTAAAGTTTGCACCACTGGAGAAGGGCATATCAACCAACTCTAGTATTCTTGCCTGGAGAATTCCCACGGACAGAGAAGCCTGCTGGGCTCTAGTACATGGGGTCCCAAAGAGTCACTCATACATGACGGAGAGACTAACACACACATATCACTGAGCTTCTGAAAGGCTCAATTGTTGTTTTCCTACTATCTACAGCCCTGAATACTCCCACTGAGCCCTCTGATTAGTAGGGGTTTGGGGTTATAAAATGCCAGCTCCTGTGGCTACACTCTATAGAAAAGCTTCTGGATATGAACCTTACTAGTATGACACTGTCCTTAGACTTAAGCAAGAGAGGCCATTGCCTGGGACTTGCCAAATAGAAAGTCTTATTTTGGACTTCCTCTGACCAACTCTACACTCCCAACCTCCATAGGAAAAAGAGTTGCAAGGTCAAGGGATGTATCCACCCCAAGAATGTATTCCTCACTTCTAGACATTAAAACCTAAATGCATTTAATATCCATTAAAATGCACACCAAAGGTCTCAGAATTACTTGCACAAATGACCTAAACCTTGTTTCTAGGACCTGTTCTGGGCTCTCTCCTGAATTTTTCAGGCCAAGGAAGTATGTATCTCTCTAAACCCATGGGATAGCTAAGGGATCCTTTTAAAACCGGAGAGGTTTATAGGTTTTTGAATATAAAGTTTGAGTGTTCAAATGAAAGTATCTGTAGAAATACCAAGAGGATCTTACCTGTACCATATGGAACGTGATATGGGAAGTGAAGGGGCCAGGATGTGGGTCATGACTATGTTCTAGCATGGAACTCAAAGGCATCTAAGATTTTAAATTCTAAATTCAATTCCACCTTTCCAACTCATTAATAAAGTATATTTGTCAAAATAAGAGAGTCTAGAGCACATTTTACTTAACAGTTTGCCGGAGTTAAACTTTCAGTATAAATACATTACTGTTGGGGGTTCTCCATTTATATGCTTGCCAGGAGTCCCAGAAATGTTAGGAGTGAACCTGAGCCTTATTCTCCTCTTTTGGAAACAATTGTGATTTTATTGCCCACAGTAGTTCACATCCATCAGCAGATAAGGAATCAGTGATTGTAGCATCTTGGGGGATAGAGAATCAACATCCAGACAAATAATGACTAAAATTTTAGTTCACAAAGATATACACTATATTGCACTCTCTTAGGATTCTACTTTAACACTGGAAATCACACACTGGGAAGATTTATTATCAATTCACTTAGAAAAGATACCTCATATACATATTCCTCGGAGAAGGCAGTGGCAAACCACTCCAGTACTCTTGCCTGGAAAATCCCATGGACGGGGGAGCCTGGTAGGCTGCAGTCCATGGGGTCGCTGAGTCGGACATGACTGAGCGACTTCACTTTCACTTTTCACTTTCATGCATTGGAGAAGGAAATGGCAACCCACTCCAGTGTTTTTGCCTGGAGAATCCCAGGGACGGGGGAGCCTGGTGGGCTGCCGTCTCTGGGGTCGCACAGAGTTGGACACGACTGAAACAACTTGACAGACAGCATACATATTCCTTATATGTATTTATGAAAGCCTTTGAGTACAGAAAACTAAAGTGTTTAGGTGGGGGACTTATTATCCAATTAACAACTGGCATACTATTGCTTTTCCTACATTCTTAAATATAGATCCTCCTCTATGTCTTTCAGTTTATAAAAGTTTCTGGCTGGCCAGCAGAGGTATACAAAGGCATATTACCCCTTCTCACATGTATTCACTCTCTTAGCTCTCCCATGGGCAGTGGACAAAGGCAGAATGTTTATCTGCTTTACCTTTATCCCCTGTTGGGAAATAATGCTTTCCATATGTTTTTATGGAAGATGGTCAACGCTAGTACATCAAGTGCCAGTGTCATTCCTGCCTCCTCTCAAGGACCAGATTCCTAATGAAGTTCTTGTACTCCTTCAAAATCCCTATGTCCTTACAAACAAAATTACATTACCTAAAAATACCAGCACTTCCAAAAAAGACACATCTCCAATTTATCTATTCTAGTTTTTATTCATTAAGTATTTTGAATGGCTGATCTAAGCCAGGTAGCAGTATAGGACCTGAGGCCACAACCATAAACAAAATAATGCCTCTTCTTGTGGAGGTTAGATTCCAGTGTGTGTGACATCATTTGAAGAGGGAGAGTAGTGGTCTATCAATAAATATACTATATACCAGTGGGTGGTAAGTGTGCTGGAGGAAAGGGAAGCAGATTAATATGGCAATGGAAGAATGGCTGTTATAAAGACTGCTCAGGAAAGTTTTACAGATAAAGTGATACCTGAGCACATATGAAGGAGTGAGAGGGAAAGCCAGGTATCTAACTGGTATAAGCCAGAAAGAAAAACACCAATACAGTATACTAACGCATATATATGGAATTTAGAAAGATGGCAACAATAACCCTGTGTACGAGACAGCAAAAGAGACACTGATGTATAGAACAGTCTTATGGACTCTGTGGGAGAGGGAGAGGGTGGGAAGATTTGGGAGAATGGCATTGAAACATGTAAAATATCATGTATGAAATGAGTTGCCAGTCCAGGTTCGATGCACGATACTGGATGCTTGGGGCTGGTGCACTGGGACGACCCAGAGGGATGGAATGGGGAGGGAGGAGGGAAGAGGGTTCAGGATGGGGAACACATGTATACCTGTGGCGGATTCATTTTGATATTTGGCAAATCTAATACAGTTATGTAAAGTTTAAAAATAAAATAAAATTAAAAAAAAAAAGAAGTGGTACATAAAAAAAAAAAAAAAGTATTCTAAGAAGGAACAACAAAGGCAAAGTTACTTACCACGTTCTAAGAAGGGCAAGGTCACAAATGTGTGGCTACAGTAAATTGAATGAAATGGAGAGTCAAAGGAAAATAGGTCACAAAGTTGGAAGAAAGAAAGTCTACATCAGGACTATCTTTTACTTTGAGCCATAGAGAGGTTCATAAAGAGAAGTGAATGATGTGATGTTTTTAAATGATTTTTCTGAGTTCTGCCTTGAGGGTAGAGTTTGGGTTTATAGTAAGCAGGATAGGCTGAGTAATGCTGCAGTAATAAACATCCGTAAACCTCAGTGATTTTCAACCACAAAGCTATTATTTGTTCTACATCTGCATTTGTCATCAAAGAAGGTGTTAGGGAAATTAAATGAATAATCTTGTTCAGGCTTCAGAGACAAAGCAGAGCAGACTTCTGACCTTGCTTCTAACCTGCCTGGACACTGTCCTGACTGCGAGTGACTGGGACTGACTGCCTGTTGTGAGCGCAAGACTTGCAGCACCATAGATAAAATGGGGGGAGAAATCTTGAGATTGGGGAGGTGGGGGATAGGGGAGGGAGGATCTGGCCAATCAAGCCCCAGGCTTATCCATATTCTAAGTTTTACACAACAAAACAAAGAGCATTAACATGAAACCAGAGCTGCAATTTGGTCACAGATTGATGATGATATGAGTTTGTGAAGATCCTGGGATTAAAAGCAGGAACCCAGAACTGCAATCTTTGAAATCTAACCCTGCCTGGAACCTTTTCCCAGTTGGGCCTCCAAATGTGCTGTGACAAAGGACTTCACTGTGTGAGTCGGGATGTTGGTTAAAACCCAATTTGGCGATGCATTCTCTGCTCTTTCTATTTCTCTTTTCTTTTAATGTTAGTATGTTGATAGTAAGCTAGATAACTCTCTAATAAATATTTGTATTATCTATTTGTATATAATGAGTGGCTTATTTTGTTAACAAATCCTTTGAACCTGGGACGAAAGTGAACATTTTCAGCAAAACAAAAGGGATGATGACCATTGTGGTTACTCAAAACACCTAACCAATGGACTCAGTCCCATAAAAAGCATAAAGACAAGACATGAAAAACATTCATGTCTTTATGTTGTCTTTATGTTGCGTCTTAACCTTCTGCCCCTAACACTATCACTTCTGCTCATATTTCACTGGACCATGCGAATTATATAATCCTGACTGATTCAACCAAGTAAGGAATTTCAGCACTAAAATTTGTTCACAGCAAGAGAAAAGACTCTTTTGAACACCTTGACACCCTTATGGTCACAAATATTTAGTTCATTCCCTTCTCCACATGCAAAAATATCTTCATTATCTCCCTAAGAGGGAAAACTCAGAAGTCCTCTCCAATATGATTATCAAATTTAAAAGCACAAAATCTAATGTGTGTTTCTATATAAACCTAGATGTGCCACTTATTTTACAGATGTGAAAAATACAAAAGTAAACACAAACGCACACAGGAATATGACATACCCTCCCTACTCCCTACACTATACTTGTTGGAGTCACAGAAGAGGAATGGGATAACTGGAATAAACATTCCTACTTAGGAATGGGAAGGATGAGGGTAAGGGAAGAGAAGGGTGCCTAGAAGTCACTGAACCATGGAAATTCTGTATTTGCACTGAACAGGCCTTGTGAGGGCTTCCTCCCCAACAGTACTCCAGCCAGCAGTTCTCGGGGTCCCTTGGCTCTGATCTTTATACCCTATGTCATTGGATACTTCTGAAGAAGATATGAGAAAATGACTTCATTGAGTCATCCCAATGACTAAATTGAGATATGAGCAGCCTTCTAAGCTTTCTTCACTCCTGGAAGGTTTGAGGCCCAAGAACTTTTCTAAGTCTTTAACGGCAGAAAACCACCACCATGGGCTGGTGGTTCTTTGACAGTGCAATTCTCTCAAAGATAGTCACTCTAGTTATTCCATTCCTATTTGATATTTTCAGTCAGCACTGTGCCCCAATAACTCACTCATAATTCTTTTGGAGACATGTCCTTCTCTCTGGACTTAATTGTCGGTTTAAACTTATATCCTAGGAAACACATTCCTAGTATTTTTCTGTAGGCCTTCTGGTTCAACTAAAAAGATCTGGTGGGTGAAGAATTAGTTCATTTAGAAATTTTAAAATGTATCTGATGGCCATATTTTTGTTTTGCTCTTTACTGCTCCTATGCTGAATTTTAATTAGCATTTGTTTTTTAAAGGCCTTCACAGTTTTATTTTACTGTGTGGAAATGGAAACCAGTTGGATGTTTATTCTGCAAGTCTCCACATTTCTGAACTATCTTTAATCCCTTTCATTCCTTCTTGCAAGTCAACTAATTCTTGCATCCTTTCTTGTTGTAACATGTCGAAATAGAGTAAAAATAAGAAACTCAAGTTACAAATGGTGTTTGCTTAATCTTGTGTGAGGAGCTAAAAACCCAATGGGTACAATATTTGTTTCCATGTTACCCAGGTTAGAATTTTACCACTACATAGCATGAATCAGCATTTATCTAATGATATTTCTGAGACACAACTCATGACCATAACCAAAGCCACATATTTTGAGGTTTTGTTCTTTTTGTTCTGACATGGTCTAGAAAAGTTTCCTTGTCAGATAGGATCTTGCTGTGGTTCAGTCGCTAAGTCATGTCTGACTCTTTGTGACCCCATTGACTGCAGCACTCCAGGCTCCTCTGTCTTCCACCATCTTCTAAAGTTTGCTCAAATTCATGTCCATTGAGTCAGTGTTGCTATCGAACCATCTCATCCTCTGTCACCCCCTTCTCCTTTTGCCCTAAATCTTTCCCAGCATTAGGGTCTTTTCCAATGAGTTGGCTCTGCACATCAGGTGGCCAAAGTACTGGAACTTCATACAGGAAAGGCAACATTAATCTAGTTGCCAATCTTGAAACTTTTGGGTTGAAATTTTGTGACTTACAATTATTTATTTTTTTTCTTATCCTACATACCTAACCAGGATTTGCAATGGAATGGAGCTTAGTGAAGGATAGAAACCCTAGCGAGTGAATTATGATAGCTCTATTAATCACACTTGTTCTTAAGGCTACTGCCCAGAAAGGATACATATCAATATTTATATATTTCACTAGCAAGTAAATCACATGACCAAAATGTGAGTTTAAGTGGGGAGAAAAATAAATCCCTATTAAATAGCCGAATGTGAGAGAGGTTAAAATGTCCTAATGAATACCACTGTGAACAAAGATGGAACAGGGGAAACCATACAAAAAGGTACTGAAATAACCCAGACATAAGATGCTTCTGGTATGGATGAGAGGTCATTACAGAGATGGCAAGAAGTTCAAGTCTAGGTAGACTTTTGAAGTGAGATCCAATAAGTTTTGTTAATGAAATGGGATGTGACTGAAATGGGATGTGACTAAAAAAAAAAAAAAAAAGTCAAGAATCAATCTAAAGTTTTTTCCTGAGTAAATAGGACAGTCACCATTTACAGTCATGAAGAAGATGTGGGAGAAGCCATGTTGGGAGGTAATATCAAGAATTCAGCTTTGTGCATTTAATTTTGAGAATCCTACTTTCCATTCAATTCTATCCATGTGTATGGGGTTCTGAAGGGAGCTCTCTTCTCCACTGATGGCTATCTGGTTACACCTACTCTTTAAATTTGAAACTGCATCTGGCTTTTTCAGTGTTCTTTTATCCAGATACATTCTAATATTATAAGATTTATTATGTATTCCTACATTCAGTGACCCATAATACCTGCCAGGCTACAAGCTAATGGCATTAATTAAAAGTTCCTTATTATGCTCGCTTTAGAAAAATTGATCTTAAGGAAAGTAATCTTTCTACAGCACTCTCAAAAATTCTGGGTTATTTTTACTCTATTAAGCATGATTTCCTTTTAAAGCACATCTTGTCTCACTTATAAAGACAGAAAAATGCTCCTATATTAGAACTATCATTTTTAAAACACAGGAGTTTGGGAATTATCAAAATTGAATATGCCTTAAATGTCTAGGGAAACTTGAATGCTTCTTGCAGGGTGGGGTGGGCAGTTCACAGGAATATTTTCAAAAACATGGAAAAACATTGTTACCCATCATATTGGCAACAATTACATGTAGCATGAGAAACAAATTTTAGTTGATCTCAAGTAGAACATTAACTCAATCATGCCTTTCAATTCTGGACACATATTGGCAGGAGTGGCATTATTGGATTGCTTCCACAGTCCCTTCTGCAAAATCAAGTTTTAGCATGCTATTCCCCAGATTATTGGAATCTGCTTGTAGTCAGTATAGAGAACTGTAACTTTGTAAATTACTGCACAGAGTCATAGATCAAATGTCACTCCAGTGGCTGAAAATGATAGAAACTGGTTATTTATTATCCAGTCCCACTTTGAATTAACTTCCCATAATTCCTGCTCATACATTTTTACTGAGCCTTTGCCAACCTCTTAAAAGTGCCTGAAACTTCTGTGACACAGCTCAAACTCAGTTTCAGCTGCATTCCCTGGAATTCCACTGGCTTTGGTCTGGAGCCTTTGCAAATTTCCCAGCATCATCATTCTGTGGATATTCATTTTTTTTTTTTTTTTTTTTTTAACAATAAGAGATTTCTCTGTTGGGTGGACTCAGAGCAGACACTCATTTTGTCTGTGTCAGAAAAGAGTAGTCAAAACCAATGGTAACTTCCTGAGTCCTACCGGATTCACCCAACTCTGCTTCGATTCGAAACTCATAGTTTTCTACTCATCACTGTCTTTACTGGCACCACAGTTGTGTCAAATCAGCTCTTAATGTCTAACCCCCGCCTCGCCCCGCCCCGCCCCGTGCCCCAATGCATGAGATAGGAATGTAGGTCAGAGACCTCATCCCAGCCACCCAATCTTTTTTATTTTGTTGTGTCTTACATTGATTTCCCTTAACTTGCTTCTCCTGCAGTGGAATTTGAATAAAATCAGGCCATTTTGTGAGTTGAAGTTGCCTACCATTTCCCTAACCCTAAGTTGCTCATGTAAGCATGTGTTTGATCTTTGGTTTTATGTCACTTATTTCCAGTACAGGCCACAGTACTGGGGAAAAAACCTAATCTCCTAAAATTGCAAGTTCTTTTATCCTTTCTCTGCTGGCTACTGAAAAACTTGTGTTTCCACAGATATTTCTGCCCTGCAGAAAACTTGTTCTAAATTCAGCAACCAGTCAAGCACAGGTGCGAAAGCCTTCCCAGCTCTCATCCCATGTTCCAACTTAAAGGATCTATCTCTGCATTATCCAGCTGTGTGTCTCAATCTCTAAGGTGTTCTATTCTTTCATCTTTCCCCAAGGGTGTTCAGTATGCAGCTAAAATTTCTCCTTCCCCAGCATATTTCTCAACCATCTGAAAAAATGTCTGAACTTTTTGTCATATCATACTTATAATCACTCAGAGACCTTTCCTTCCCCAGGAAAACAGAAAAAAGCCAAAACCACCATTCATTTCATATTAGCTAAGAGGGATACATGAATCATCTTCCATGAGCAGTATTTCTTCACTATTTTGACATGAAGCTCATTTCTAATACTGTGAACCTAACTTCCTGTGCTGTGCATGAAACATCTATTTTTGACATTATTTTCCCCAAGTGGGTCTGCTGGAAATGACTCCCATCTTCCATGAGAAGGGATAGCCATTATAATTGCTACTTGTTCTGGCAAACTCCCTCTCCTGAGCACTATTCACAAAGAGTTTAGAAACTCTCCTTGACCATCATTAAAATATACTTTAATTCTAGCAAGGCAGACAATAGGCACTGTTTAGGAAGCAAAGACAAAAAACAAAAAACTCTTGCCTATGGCCTTACAGTATTAAAACCTTAATATGAATTATATGCAAATTATTAAACAATATATTAAACCCAGAGGATGTCATAATAATAATAATAAACACATATGGTATAATATGTGCCAGCAGTACCTAAGTATTTTTATTTTAACTCATTTGATCTTCACCCAGTCCATCCTAAAGGAGATCAGTCCTGAGTGTTCACTGGAAGGACTGATGTTGAAACTCCAATACTTTGGCCACCTGATGCGAAGAGCTGACTCATTTGAAAAGACCTTGGTGCTAGGAAAGATTGAAGGCGGGAAGAGAAGGGGATGACAGAGGATGAGATGGTTGGATGGCATCACCAACTCAATGGACATGGGTTTGGGTGGACTCTGGGAGTTGGTGATGGACAGGGAGGCCTGGCATGCTGCAGTCCATGGGATTGCAAAGAGTCGGACATGACTGAATGACTGAACTGAACTGAATCTTCACATTGTCTTATGGTTTTAATCTTATTATTTATCTAGGAAACTAAGGCAAAGGGAGTCATCTGCCCACTGTCACACAGTTGAGAAGCAATAAAGACTGGATTCCAAAGAGATACATGCATTTTCTATGAAGTTGCTTTATGATTCAAATGAAGCCCCCCTTTCACCAAAGGGCATCAGGGAATCTGCCTACACAGTTTCCCTCCAGCCTATGCCATTCTACTTCTTAACCTGCTACAGATTCCAGAGTTCCTATTCACAGATAATTTATTTCATCTATTTTTTTTTTTGTTTGATGTTTGTTTCTTTGATGGAGCTATAGGGTTTGACTTCACTCAGGTTTGATCATCTATTTCTCTTGCTATTATTTACTACCTCTTTTTACTATCTTATTAAAATCCCCTGGAAATAAAAAGAAGGAAGCATGGGTTGAAGAAACCCTGGAATGCCCCACAAAAGTGTCAAATATGTGAATCTGTTTATGTACATCAAGTGATTTGTCCAAAGTCACACAACAAATAAGTGGTAGAGGGGAGCTTTGACCCCAGATGGCACAAGTTAGCTATAATAGAATCTATCTTATGTGGTGGTCACTATGTGTATAGTTTTTAGAAAAATATCTGGCATATAGTAGGTGCTCAGTAATTTTCCCAATTATAATTAATATTAAAGATGTGATTATTTGGGGTTGGTTTAAAAACTACAATATTATACCTATTTCTCTGTATTTTCTTTGCATGTTTTCAGCTGCCCCTCTGACTTTCTCTCACGCTGACAGGGGACTCTGACTTTTCAAGGATATTCTGTCATGCATTATCCAAATTATTGAAGAATTTTTAAGAGTTACCTGGTGCCCCAAGGATAACGTCCAAGCTCCCTGACTTCCCCTAACTTCTCCAGTCTCGTTTCTCACCAGTCTCTTCATACTCTCAAATGCCTTGGCACATCTCAGCCCCCTTACACTCGCCTCACCCTTCACCATCCTTCTTTAAAACACAACCCAGAAGGTATGAGCCAGTACTGAGTGAAGATCCTTGCTGTGTACACTCCATAGTGTTTGGGGAGGGCACTTGATATTTCCCCTGCAGCACATATCACACTATGCAACAATAATCTGCTTATTTGTTGAACTTACTTCAAAGTTGTGCCCTTGTCTGAGGCCAGGTATATGTCGTCTGTTCTGTTTAGGATCAACAAAAGTCCTGACACATGATAACAAGCAAAATGTATCTGTGGTATGAATGCATAAAAAAATGTGTTAAAAATGGTTCTATGGGGGAAAAATGTGAATGCTGGCGAACCACCTGTATTTTGGTCATCTGCAAGGCTGGGCAGTCCATTATTGTTAGGTAGCACTGAAATACCAGAGAAGGCAATGGCAACCCACTCCAGTGTTCTTGCCTGGAGAATCCCAGGGATGGGGGAGCCTGCTGGGCTGCCATCTATGGGGTCGCACAGAGTCAGACACAACTGAAGCGACTTAGCAGCAGCAGCAGCACTGAAATACACAGAAGAGAGGTACTGCTGCTCAGAAGACAAATTCACAGTCACTGTCTGTGGTAGGTGAGCAGAGGAGATGGGCTGCTGCCAGGCAAGGTCGAGAAATTTATCCTGGAGCTAAACCTTTTCAGACCAATTTTCCATGATAGTGATAGAGAGATGTGGGGTGAGAGGATGAGAGTGGAAAGGGAAAGAAAGAGGAGAGGAAAAAAGGCTGGAGATGAAAAAGAAAAAGAAGGAAGGGAACATTAGAAAGGTAAGAGGGAGGGAAGGAGAAAGGAAAGGACGGGAAATTTTTTTTAAGAAAGTTCTAAAATTGCAATGAATGACAGTCACAAGTATATGTTAGGATTAGGCAGTGCATCAGCCTGTAAGAGTTAATAACTTGGGCTAACCATTTAGCAAAAAACTGATTCTACAGAAGAACCTAGTCAAAAGTGTTTTTATATTGTTTCTTTTCTAAGCATTTCTGTGGCTGAGCAGAAGTCAATAATACTATGCCAATGTCTCACTCCCCTTCTCAAAGATAGTGCAAGTGATTCATTGAAATCACAAAAAGTCCTGTCTGTGCGCCATGCATGAAACAGCTGAACAAGAAGAATACAATCTCTTCTTTAATTGTATTTATAGTTCAGCCAGGAAGTGGGAGATATGAATTATTTATAATGTTCTAGGCATAGTGCTATGTTCCTTACATGCATTTTCTTCATTGAATTCTTAAAATAACCCTACAACACGGGTGCTATTATTACACCCATTTTATAGACAGGGAAAATGAGGCTTAAAGGCAACAGTTCTCCAACCTTGCTGAATGTCAGGGAGTTCTGTATAGTCAGACTTCAACTCTAGAGGTTAAGATTTATTTGACCTGGACTGAGTACTAATTATGAGTATATATTTTAAACTAGACAATTCCAATATGAATACAATTTTGAAAATTTTTGTCACAGGCTTTGTAGCTTACCCAAACTTTCTTGGCTATTAAGTGGCAAGCTAGGACTCAAGGCCCAAGTCCTTCGATACTACTCTTGGTTATCTTGATCCTTTACTGTATCCTTTTGCTAACATCAAAAGAGATCATGAATGGAATACTGTAGCTTGTTCATTGAAACAAATGCCTATTATTGGTTTAGGATGATTTGGAATATTTGGGAAAGAATGTATTAGTAGAATGGTATTGAAAGAAAGCCATGCTAGACCTAGGATAATATATTTCTCCTGGTTCCATGAGGAAGCTTGAAACAAGTTAAAGCTCGTATTGCCACATGGGTTTCCCCAGGTGGCTCAGTGGCTAAAGAATCTGCCTGCAGTGCAGAAGACACAAGAGACACAGTTTCAATCCCTGGGTCAGGAAGATCCCCTGGAGAAGGGCATGGCAACTGACTTCAGTATTCTTACCCAGAGAATCCTGTGGATAGAGGAGCCTGGTGGGTATGGTCCATAAGGTTGCAGAGTCAGACCCAACTGCCCCTATTGAGCACAGCACAAGTATTGCCACATAGTAACCTGCTTCCTTCATGCCAAGGAAATTCTTGACTCAAGACCCCATAAATGACACTTTACTCTACGATCACCACCCTTCTTCCCATCCAATAGGATATGGAATGGCATGCACTCAGTGCCCTCTTTCATTCCTGAGTTTTAAATGAAAAGTTCTAAGCGTTGTGGGCTTCCCTGGTGGCTCAGAGGGTAAAGCATCTGCCTGCAATGCGGGAGACCTGGGTTTGATCCCTAGGTGGGGAAGATCCCCTGGAGAAGGAAATGGCAACCCACTCCAGTACCCTTGCCTGAAAAACGCCATGGATGAAGAGGCCTGGTGGGCTACAGTCCATGAGGTCGCAAAGAGTCAGACACAACTGAGTGACTTCACTTTCACTTTCACTTTCTAAGTGGTATGTTTTCAAGAAATCTTTGATTGAGATATATTACAAGAGTCTAATGGGAATAAAATAAAGGTTCCAAGGTAGACATTTTAAAGAATGAAGTCTCTTTACAGGAATATATGTTAAGATATCAGGACATAAGCTATTTATATGTGTAAAAGAAGAATAAAACTGAGCTTAATGAGATTTAGGAGAAGCAAGCCAGCAAAAAGGGGAATATCCATGTTTAACCATACCGTGTTATTAACATGATAGCGTCCATGTTAAACATTTTTCCTGACTCTTGTTCTTTTTCATGCTTCAATTTGACAGAAGTTTTGGTTGCACTTCATTTTCTCATTAGCCACAAAATCAGTGTATCTTTAATGAGTGGCAAAAATTAGGAAGTCACATTAATTAGCTGAAGGACCTCCAAAATTTTGCCAATTCACTTCTTTCACTAAGAGGAGACAAAATTAATTATGTGTGAAATCTGAGGCAGAACTGTCCTGTTTTTTGAGAGATAGTTAAAGATTTATATTTAATATAATAATTAATTTTATATATGTATATTATATATACTTATATGAAGAGTACATCATGAGAAACACTGGGCTGGATGAAGAACAAGCTGGAATCAAGATTGCCGGGAGAAATATCAATAACCTCAGCTATGTAGCTGACACCACCTTTATGGCAGAAAGCGAAGAAGAACTTAAGAGCCTCTTGATGAAAGTGAAAGACAAGAGTGAAAAAGTTGGCTTAAAGATGAACATTCAGAAAACTAAGATCATGGCACCCAGTCCCATCACATCATGGCAAGTAGATGGGGAAACAGTGGAAACAGTGGCAGACTTTAACATTTGGGGCTCCAAAATCACTGCAGATGGTGACTACAGCCATGAAATTAAAAGACCCTTGCGCCTTGGAAGGAGAGGTATGGCCAACTTAGCATATTAAAAACACAGAGGTTACTTTGCCAATAAAGGTCCATCTACTCAAGGCTGGTTTTTCCAGTAGTCATGCATGGATGTAAGAGTTGGAGTATAAAGAAAGCTGAGCACCAAAGAACTGATGATTTTGAACTGTGGTGTTGGAGGAGACTCTTGAGATTCCCTTGGACTGCAAGGAGATCCAACCAGTCCATCCTAAAGGAGATCAGTCCTGGGTGTTCATTGGAAGGACTGATGTTGAAGCTGAAACCCCAATACTTTGCCCACATAATGTGAAGAACTGATTCATAGGAAAAGACCTGATGCTGGGAAATATTGAGAGTGGGAGGAGAAGGGGACAACAGAGGATGAGGTGGTTGGATGGCATCACCAACTCAATGGACATAAGTTTGGGTAAACTCCAGAAATTGGTGATGGACAGGGCCTGGCGTGCTGTGGTCCATGGAGTTGCAAAGAGCCGGAAATGACTGAGCGACTAAACTGAACTGATATATACCATTTATATAGATTATATATATTATTTAGTATATCTCATATTCCTCTTAAATGGATTACAAACAAGGTAAAAAATTCCCTTTTTTATTATTTACTTTATATTTTAAAATAATATTCTAAAGATTATTCCTTCCTTATGGCAGATAGGACATACAATGGATCTTCTATTCTATACCATACCACAGCAAATGACACAATGGAGCAAAATGAGGTATAAAATCACAGAAATTTGAAGGGAAGACAACCAAAAAACAAGAGATTCCAACAAATCTTTGGAAGAGTGAAATGAGATAAAAGAATGGGATGGATTTTAAATGAGGAGAATGGAAAAACTACTACTATGTCTTTAAAAGGAAGAAATGAAAAAGTAAAAATATTCATGGGACTTGGAACAAAAAGGTTCCAGAATGAAGATGTTAGATGTAGCAGGTGACGGGTTAAAAGCCTGTATAGAGAGGCTTTTGTGTCAGCCTCTTGCCATTCTGTTAGAACATAAAACACTCCACCCCTAGATAATACAGTCCCTACTCTCAGTAGGAATTAGAGACAGCCTTTAAAATGGAGAACAAAGGCCAAGCAGAGGATATAAGTAAGGCACAGGGGGTGAAAAATGGGGGATTATATGAATATCTAAATTGCCAAGATAAGTTCCCTGCAAAGAACTGCAGTTCCCAGAACATTGCTGCTAAGTCACTTCAGTCATGTCCAACTCTGTGTGATCACATAGACAGCAGCCCACCAGGCTCCCCTGTCCCTGAGATTCTCCAGGCAAGAACACTGGAGTGGGTTGCCATTTCCTTCTCCAATGCATGAAAGTGAAAAGTGAAAGTGAAGTCGCTTAGTCATGTCCAACTCTTTGCGACCCCGTGGACTGCAGCCTACCAGGCTCCTCCGTTCATGGGATTTTCCAGGCAAGAGTACTGGAGTGGGGTGCCATCGCCTTCTCCCCAGAACACTGGGGGTCAGGCAAATATCTATTTAACACAGGGCCAGCTTCACAGATATGCAACATCTGTAGCCTCATAGGATCATGTCTTAGAAGGACAAAACTTTTAGTTTCAGGATCTACAGGTTCTTAATTTTCAATAAGGAGCTCTGCATTTCCAGTTTTCATTGGGCCTTACAAATTATGCATGACTGACAAGATGTGTATTTTCTAAGAAGTATGACCAAAGAGAAAAGACCCAGATATCAGCAAACTTGACTATAAACATTGAGTTTAATCAGCTTTTTTCTGCCTTACTCTTAAATATGAGCAGACATCTAAAATTAGGAACCATCTGAGGAAGCTTATTATGTGAAAGAAAGAAGAAAAACAGAGCAAACATAAAAATGAACCCAGAGGAAAAAGGAAAACATCTTCATGCAAAAAAACATAATTAATAACTCTGAAAGTTCTGATAGTGACTAAAATAAGAAGATGTCGCTGTAAAAAAACATTCAGCAATAAAGAGCTCTTACAAATTAAAATATAACTAGAATCACAAATTCAGTAAAAGCATTGAATATACACAGGAGGAAATCAGTAAGAAATTAAAATAGGATGATGAAACAGTCTATGGGAATCAGGAGGAAAAGACAAAAAAAAAAAAAAAAAAAAATAGAGGCAATAGTCTAGAAAATCCAAAGGCCAACCCATAGGATAATTAACAGAAGGATGAAATCAAAGAGAGGAGCATTTCAAAGGTATGTTTTCTGCAACTAAACTGCAGGGAAAATTTGCAAAGAAAATTTTCTGCAACTAGAACTCAGGTCTATAAACACAAAGGCCTATCGAGTACTAGAGAAGAAAAAAGAAATAAAATATGTATAAAAATGAAATCAAGGATACAGAGAAAATTCTAAAAAATGTCAGTGAGAAAGAAAACACTCAAAATATTACAGTTAAGGATGAAATTAAGACCCTGATGCTGGGAAAGATTATGGGAGGAGGAAAAGGGGACGACAGAGGATGAGATGGTTGGATGGCATCACCGACTCAATGCACGAGCTTGAGTAAACTCCGAGAGTTGGTGATGGACAGGGAGGCCTGGCGTGTTGCAGTCCATGGGGTCGCAAAGAGTTGGCCACAACTGAGTGACTGAACTGAATTGAACTGATATCACGCTTGGCAATAACAGCAACAAAAATTCAGCAACAGTGCAGAAATGCCTTAACAATTCAGGGACAACCGGAATGCTTATATAAACTAGAATAAGAAATAAAGATGCTTATTTAAAAAGTTTAATTTCTACTTGCAGTTAAAGAAGCATTAGGAGACTGATTTTTTTAAAAATGAAGTCGTTTTTGAAAAAGGAAAAGACAGAAGGTTCTGCATAAGTTGCCTGTGCGTGAATCTGGCCCTGCCTCTAGATATTTGCCTGAACTCCAACCCAGGAGAGGAACAAAATGAATATCATTCTGGCTTAGGGAGCAAGCATTCTTTTGGGAATAAGAGTGCCAAGGGGCTTGAGAACATATGTGCAAGAAAAAAATACAACTGATAAACTACTGGGTGAATTTAAGCCTTTAAAATTATTCTGGCAATATTCTAGAAATCTGTTGGAACATTTGGGCAAGTAAAGCACAGTGTTCACAGAATATTAAGCAAACACAGAACAGTTCAACTATTAAATCTCAATACTAAAATGTAAAAGAAAAACTGCATATATGTATTATACATTCAATATATATTATATAATATATATGCTATTTGGTTCATTAGTGGATATCTACAAAATTATATCAATTTAAACCTCACTATTGGTTTAATCAAACATTGTGAGAATGGGAAAGGGAAAAAATCAGAAAGGTCAACAGAGAGGTAAATAATAGAAGTAAAAATCATTAGAATCGCTAAAGGACCAGTATGATATTGAATAATACTGCATATACATATTTTGTTTAAATCTTTATTATTTATTACTATATGCATAGATTTCTATAATAAATACCATTTTCTTTAACATAATTTAAAATAAAAATCTCACCAGAAAATCAAGGGACTCGATTGCTTCCTGAGATTTAAAATCTGCCAAATTTTAGATCAGTTTATAATCTTTGCATTAAATAATGGGGTCTTCATAGACTGCATTGTTAAAAATCTATCAATTGATAGACAAATCCACAGCCAAAAGGGAAAACTCGAAGACAAAGCAGTAATAAAACTGATTAGTCTATCACTTATATGTAGAATCTAGAAAAATGGTACAGATAAACTTATCTGCAAAGCAGAAATAGAGTCACAGAAGTAGAGATTTACAGTTACCAGGGGTGTGGGGGTGGGTAGTGGGAGGAGAAAGAATTGGGAGATTGAGATTGACGTATATACACTACTATGTAAAAAACAGATAACTAATGAGAACCTTCTGTATAGCACAGGGAACTCTCCTCAGTGATCTGTGGTGACCTAAATGGGAAGGAAATCTAAAAAAGGAGTGAATATAAATATACATGTAACTGGTTCACTTTGTTGTACAGCAGAAACTAATACAACATTGTTGAGCAACTGTACTCCAATAAAAATAAATAAATACAAAAAAAAAAAAAACAAAAAACTGATTAGTCAAAGAACATTCATGACTGAAACATAACATTTCAGCAAAGGAGATATAGAATTTAAGTAAGGGTAGAATAGCAATCCTAAAGATTGCAACTAAAACCATATACACTCTAAGCTTACAAAGACCAGCTACATCTGTTATTTTACTATTTAAAATGCAAAAAAAAAAAAATGTGTAAGGTGGGGAGGGATAAATTCAGTTCAATTCAGTTGCTCAGTCATGTCTGACTCTTTGCAAGCCCATGAATCACAGCACGCCAGGCCTCCCTGTCCATCACCAACTCCCGGAGTCCACTCAAACTCATGTCCATCGAGTCAGCGATGCCATCCAGTCATCTCATCCTCTGTTGTCCCCTTCACCTCCTGCCCCCAATCCCTCCCAGCATCAGGGTCTTTTCCAATGAGTCAACTCTTCGCATGAGGTGGCCAAAGTATTGGAGTTTCAGCTTTAGCATCAATCCTTCCAATGAACACCCAGGACTGATCTTTAGGATGGACTGGTTGGATCTCCTTGCAGTCCAAGGGACTCTCAAGAGTCTTCTCCAACACCACAGTTCAAAAGCATCAATTCTTCAGCGCTCAGCTTTCTTCACAGTCCAACTCTCACATCCATACATGACTACTGGAAAAACCATAGCCTTGACTAGACGGACCTTTGTTGGCAAAGTAATGTCTCTGCTTTTTAATATGCTACCTAGGTTGGTCATAACTTTACTTCCAAGGAGTAAGCGTCTTTTAATTTCATGGCTGCAGTCACCATCTGCAGTGACTTTGGAGCCCCCAAAAATAAAGTCTGACACTGTTTCCACTGTTCCCCCATCAAGGATGTATATTGTCACCCTGCTTATTTAACTTATATGCAGAGTACTCATGAGAAGCCCTGGGCTGCAAGAAGCACAAGCTGGAATCAAGATTGCTGGGAGAAATATCAATAATTTCAGATATGCAGATGATACCACCCTTATGGAAGAAAGTGAAGAGGAACTCAAAAGCCTCTTGATGAAAGTAAAAGAGAAGGGTGAAAAAGTTGGTTTAAAGCTCAACATTCAGGGATAAATTAGGAGTTTGCAATTAGCAGATACAAACATATATATATATATATGACCCAAATGCGTAACACAGGGAACTATATTAAATATGCTATAATAAATCTACAATGAAAAAATATATATGTGTACGTGTATGTGTGTGTTTGTATGTGTAAAACTGAATAATTTAGTTGTACAACAGAAACTAACACAATATTGTAAATCAACTATACTTCACTTTTTTAAAATGTAAAGAGAAAATGAGCTAACATTAGGCTTTCTAGAGGCTGAAGTATTTGGATGATTTATTTATGTATACAAACTTATTTATGAAGAGAACACACATAGTCACAGACTCCCTTTTCCCACTTGCATGAGAAAGAAAAATTAATTTAGAAGTGATGAAAGCCTTCTAATGTGCAGCTAAATTACTCACTATCCTAATTGAATCATAAATCACTAGTCTCCTCCACATGTATGAAGGTCTTCAATACCAACTACTTCAAAGGTCTGTTATGGCACCCTCTTCACAACGGTCTGATATGGCTTCACTCTCAGTTACAGCATTTGGGAAAGCCTTTGCCATTTGATTTCTGTTATCCTCTATAGGCTTTATTTGCATGCATTAAACTAAATGAGATATTTCATACTCTTCAAAGTGGAATGAAATCCTTTTTTTCTTTTCCATTTCCTATTTCAGCTTGTGCCATGAGAAATCAGGTGCCCCGTTGTACACTTTGCTGGATTCCAAATGAGGGCATCAAGCTGTTCAGCAATATGCAAATGAAATTCTGCTCCAGATTGTATTTTCCTGCACTTGGTTCAAGGAAGATGACAATGAAAGTTTCATGTAAAGCCTTGTCACAGAACTGTCAGGAAATTCATATTTTTTCTTTCTCATAAACTTCTGGATATGTTTCAAAACCAGAATAAATTTCATTTGTAAGAAAATTATTAAAAATTCCAGATGCAAAATTCAAGAGGGAGAAAAATCCTGACTCCATTTAAAAGTCTAGAAAAGTGAATTCAAACTTATTTATTTTAAAATTGATCAAAATCATATTCTTAGTTATGGAGAGCCCTACACACTAGTCACCTACCATCAGAATCAAGAAAATAACTAAATAGGAGTTTAAAGTTTGAGTGAGAGACATTGTTTTCTATTTTTATAACACCTGAAAACAATCATTGTCATTTTTTTATTTCCAAGGCTTTGTTAAAGGTGCAAAACAGGAAAAATATGGAAGATAGAAAACATATGCCAGAAATCCTTCTACCCTATCAGACCCTGCCAGTTAAATTCTCAAAGCTAAGGATGGGCAAGAACAGAAAACACCAATGAATTTGTCCATGCATTCCCAGATGCTGTAGGGTCATTTAAGTCTCACAGAGGTTTCTGGACAAAGATGTCGTAATGAGTGACAAACATTGCTTAGCCATACTGCCTGGTACAGTTTCAGAACATTTTCATGCATACCCAGAAATGACAGAGGCAAGATGCAGATTATTGATCATGGACAGGATTCAGGAATATAAGAAGAGCCCACTGGGACTTCCCTGGTGGTCCAGTGGCTAGACCATGCTTTCACCACAGGGGGCGCAGGTTTGAACCCTGGTCAGGGAACTAGATCCCACCTGACTCAAGTAACACCTGGAACAGCCAAATAAATAAATAAATACTTAATAAAAAAGAAGGGTCCACTATATGGAAAGTAGCATAGGCCATAGTACTAAAGATTAATATGAACCATATATTGTCTTGGGGAGCCTAGTGGCTCAGATGGTAAATCATCTGCCTATAATGTGGGGGACCTGGGTTCGATCCCTGGGTCAGGAAGATCCCTTGAAGAAGGAAATGGCAACCCACTCCAGTACTCTTGCTTGGAAAAATCCTATGGACGGAGGAGCCTGCTAGGCTACAGTCCACAGGGTTGCAAAGATTCGGACACAACTGAGCAACTTCACTTCACTTCACTTCACTTCATATAGTGTCTTGGGCTTCTCTGGTAACTCATTTGGTAAAGAATATACCTGCAATGTGGGAGACCTGGTTCAATCCCTGGGTTGGGAAGATCCCCTGGAGATGGGAACAGCTACCCACTCCAGTATTCTGGCCTGCAGAATTCCATGGACCGAGGAACCTGACCATGGGGTCACAAAGAGTTGGACACGACTGAGTAACTTTCACTACTACTGATACAGTGTCTTAAATTGGATTTTGCAGGTGGCTCGGTGGTTAAAGATTGCACCTGCCAATGCAGGAAATACAGGTTCGATCCTTAAGTTGGGAAGGTCCTCGGGAGAAGGAAATGGAAACCCACTCCAGTATTGTTATCTGGAAAATCCCATGGACAGAGGAGCCTGGCAGGATATAGTCCCTAAGGTCACAAAAGAGTCAGACACGACTTAGCGACTAAATAACAAAACACAGCAGTATCAAGTTGTTCGTATTTATCTACATCTAGCAGAATTGCTTAACTTCGATAAAGATAGGCATAATTATGTCAACAGTCATAACGCAGAGTCAGGTATAAGAAAATATTATTTTTACCATTTTATTTGTCATTGAAACATTTTAAATAGAGATGTAAAACTGATGATCCTAGGAGTGATATTGAAAAATCTGCTGCTGCTAAGTCGCTTCAGTCGTGTCCGACTCTGTGCGACCCCATAGACAACAGCCCACCAGGCTCCCCCGTCCCTGGGATTCTCCAGGCAAGAACACTGGAGTGGGTTGCCATTTCGTTTTCCAATGCATGAAAGTGAAAAGTGAAAGGGAAGTCGCTCAGTTGTGTCCGACTCCCAGTGACCCCATGGACTGCAGCCCACGAGGCTCCTCCATCCATGGGATTTTCCAGGCAAGAATACTGGAGTGGGGTGCCATTGCCTTCTCCGATTGAAAGATCAGTGGTGCCTAAAATATATGATACAATTACTCTTTTAATCCTAAACATAAACATATTTGGGAAAATAATTGAAGGTATAACCTGCCAGAAAACCTCCCCTATCACACAACACTAAAAGTAAATACATAACACAATAGTGTATTCACTGAACAATATTTAAACCACAATAGTTACTACAAAGGAAAATATGAAATAAAAATGTATTGAAATAGAACAAAACAGACATATAGCTTTAACAATCCTGAAAACTATAAACATGGAGATCACAAAATAGTTCATTTTAAACATGAGCTTTTCTAAAAGACATTAAGATAGATAGCTTAAATTCAATTAATCAGTTACTGTTAAGTACTATTCCACACAAAAAGAAAGATCAAGTGGAAAAGGACAAACATCTGGGTATTTTTCGCTGCTACAAGAGTTCTAATGCAATATATTGGGGGAGATCTACTGGTTCTCTTCGCTTTAACACTCCACTGCATCATAATATGGGCTTTCCAGGTGGCCCTAGTGGTAAAGAACCTGCTTACCGGTGCAGGAAATATAAGAGATGTGGGTTTGATCCCTGGGTCAGGAAGATCCCCAGGAGGAGGCACAGCCTCCCCCTCTAGTATTCTTGCCTGGAGGATCCCTCCCATGGACAGAGGAGCCTGGTGGGCTACGGTCCGTAGGGTCACAAAGAGTTGGACACAAGTTAAGCAACTTAGCACACACGCATGCACATCCTAACAGCAGAAACTCCATCCAACACGGTGTCACTGCTGCTGTAATATGCTACCGTTTATTAACATGTGGTCTCAAGCAAATCATTTAACCTCTCTTCATCTCTGATAAATGGGAATACTGTCATTCACAATTGTACATCATCTTGCTGAGGATAAAATTACATGTAAATTCTGAAAGTACATTACATAAAGCCTATTGTCAAGTAGGTGATGGAAAAATTATTCACTGAATTTAAACCTATTGTACTTTATTGTGACATTCAAAGGCAACATTTCCAGACCCAACAAAAGTAATAAGGAGGTACTCACCAAATGGTAGTATATAATGGTTATCATATTTATAAAGTTATGATCACTCTCTTCAATTAATGAGGAACAGACAATGCTCATTCTTGGAAAATTAATAGCCAATAAATAGTATTTAAAAACTACACATGCTATAGAAATTCTGAGAAAAAAACTTTCAGTTTGAGTTAAAATAATTAAAGCCACGTTCACAGATGTGCTACTCAGATATAAAAACTATCAATTTCAGGTCATATTTTGTATTCTGAATGTAGGTTCCATCACTAACTATAGTCACCCAGACTAAAAGCCTGAATTTTTAAATGACTCTTCCTTACAGATCATTTAGATCTGAGTCTATAAAATTGGCAGGTACTGAATGGTTTCTACAGGTCCACATATGACATCTCTCAAAATTTTTTAAATAGTTCTTTCATTTTAGGTAATTTCACAAGAGAAACTAAATAGAAACCTAGGCTAGATATGGGCAAATGGTATGAGTACAGAGAAGTGAAGCAGTACAGAAAGCATTTCTTACATTAATCAGGTGTGAAAGATGATTCTTTGACTTCCAATCATGTGTTCCTCCATTGAGGATACTGATGCAGAGAGTGTGACCTTTTGCCTAAGATTCATCTTCAATTTGCTTTGTTTATCTTCAAATATTAGTTATTATTCTTTTCTGTGTGAGATATGATTAAGTTGCAAGTAATATCATATTTAAAAAATAATGCTGCTATTAATACATCTTCCTCCTAATGTTTATTGCTATTAATATCCACTGAACTTCAATGGGTGACAAATTTGTGGTCATTGAAGGAAAAAAATAAGCTTCTACCTTGTATAAAATCTCAATCCGTTGAACTCTCAAGATCCATATAAAAATATATTAAGTAAAAATGCTATGGTTACATTTTGTGTAAGCATTTTCAGGAGATGGTGTATTATTCAATGATAGTTCAGAAACCTAATCAAATGACATTTTTTTCTATCAATTTCTAGGTAAAATGAGTCCATGAAATATAAAAGAAAAATTTTAGAAAAGCATTCTGAATGTGTATTTAGAAGGTAATCTAAATACACATTTCTTAGGATTAGAAAAAATTTCTTTCGCGTCAGGAGAGAAAAGGAACATGTGTGCAAAGCCCCTCCATAGTTTACCATTTCCCTTGTTGTGCAGGAATGACCCCTTGATTGCTAACCTGTGCGGTCTCCATCTATAAGAAGCTCTCTCCACTAAAGATTACAGGAAAGTCAAGCTCTACAAAAAGTCCTGCTTTTATGCAAAGACCCCTCTTTACTTGCTCTCAATAGTCTATAGCTATCCACTGGAGAGAAAGCGTTTTCTGGAGTTCATCAAAAACAAAACAAAAGTCCACAAAGCCAACTAAACTCCACAGGCATATGTCCACAGAAATCTAATTTTGAAAGCTACCACAGGAAAGCTGATGAAATCATACCAAACTGGGTATGTAAGAAATTCCAGTTGACCTGCTACCATGTTACACAGGTAACATTAAAACTATGTGCCATTCCTCTGTGCTTTTAATCCAAGAGTACAATGATAAGATGTATCCAGTAAGGTTTTGATGATAATTGAAAAAATACATGTGAGGTGATTAATGTCGGATACTGCACACAGTAAACACTCAATAATAGCTATGATTTTAATGTTGATATTAATTCTATTTTATAATTGTATCATCTCCATAATTGTACATTATAAAAACTCCTTTCAAAATATTTACAATAATATATGCATGGTCATTGACACAAGAATCATCACTATTCATCTGTCTCAGACTTAGAAGTGTAAAATTTGGTTACTTTCTCTTCCTCACTAACTCATTATGCTAAGTCACTTCAGTCGTGTCTGACTCTGTGAGACCCCAGAGACAGCAGCCCACCAGGCTCCCCCGTCCCTGGGATTCTCCAGGCAAGAACACTAGAGTGGGTTGCCATTTCCTTCTCCAATGTATGAAAGTGAAAAGTGAAAGTGAAGTTGCTCAGTCGTGTCTGACTCTTAGTGACCCCATGGACTGCAGCCTAACAGGCTCCTCCATCCATGGGATTTTCCAGGCAAGAGTACTGGAGTGGGGTGCCATTGCCTTCTCTGTACTAACTCATTACAGAAAATTTATTTAATGGAGTCCTTCTATGAACATTTTTTTCCCTATATGTAAGAGAGATTGACTTTGCATGATATTTTACCTTGACAGTGATAAAGGATATATTCAATTCTGTCATAAAAACTATTATAGATATAAAGCAGAAATCTGTATGACTGGAAAGAAAGAAAAGGAAAGAAGGAGACTAATTTTAAAAAAATGTTAAAAGTGAGGCAAGAAGAATAATTTCATGTTCTTAAAGATGGCTTTTTTCTAAAAGCTAAACTATGATTGCAATATGGCAATTCCTGAAACGGTACATTGACTACCTTATCAAAAATGTCTGTCTATTAATACATATATTTGCCACTAGAATTTTTGACTAAATAGTAATTATTTGTATAATGGTAAGTAACATTAAAAAGCAATATATATCATAAAATATATAAAATTATATACTTATGTAAATGAAAGATGAAGGTAACTAATTATAATTTTTTTCATGTTTTACTACTAAATGTTATAGAAGATAAATATATGTATATATAAACATATATATTAAAATAGCTGCAAGCTCTCCAATTCTATCAGTACTCCCACACACAAAAAAATTAGACTGAAATTAGTACAGCATATATCTTTCATTATGCAGTTTTTTATGTATATTTATGTGTCATTTACCTATATTTTTGTTAGGGACTTTTTCTTTATTATATGAGAAAATACTAGTGATTAAAAGTAGAGAATCTGGGGACTTCTTAATTGCTCATAGCATGACTTTAGATAAATTACTTAAATTTCTGCTCATCACTTACAAAATAGGGGGAAAATAATATCTTTCAATTTAAGTGAGAAAATAAAGTGCTTGGTATACTACTTAACAGATAACAGTTGTTCAATAAGGATAGGAGTCATAGTGAATTAAAGCCTACCTTAATGATTTCATTTTTAACTTAATGACCTCTTTGAAGACTGTATCTCCAAATAGTCACATTCTGAGGTCCTGGGGGTTAGAATGTCAACAAATCAATTTGAAGGGAACACATTCACTCCATAACATTTAATTCATGAAAAAAAAATGGTTTAATTCCTAATAGTTAAATTACATTATGTATTTTATAGTTCTTTTTCTTTCTTTGAATTTATTCTTTACTTTAATCTTTCATAGCATCCACATGATGAAATGTGTTCTTTGATCATAACCAACTACTTTGAGATTAGTCATTCTTTTATGAAAATCTCTTTCATAGAAATAGATTTGACTTTTTACTTTCTCTCTGCTGTATTAGAAATATATCTAATTTAATCATAAGCCAATTTCCCTTTTTACAATGGAATCTATTGCAAACTTCAAAAAATTATTTTTCAGAACATAAGCATTTTTAAATAGCTTTAAGCTTTAAGTGACTGACAAAAGTGGTTATTTTACATGTCCCTCTAATTTATTTTTTCTTTACAATGTAATATAAGGACAGAATAAGTTTTTTTTTCCAATTATAAGCTTAAAGGACTACTTTTTAATATTGTATATATACTTTGTAAGAGCAAGTTCAAGAAAAATGTATGTAGGTATTAAAAAAAAAAAGCCAGCAGAGACTGGAAATGCATTATAACATATTGGCATTATATCAAATTGGATAACAACTAGTTAATAACTAGTGAAAAGCAGTTCACTTTTTATTGTCATATTAAGAAACAGAGTATATTGAGTTACGGGCAGGGATGACCAAAGGGAGAGTGAGCATAGACGTTCTTGTACAAGGTGACAAATTCTAAGACTACACTTTCAATTCTCAATATTATATACGTCAGTTTATATATATAATCTTTGTATTTGTGATCAATAAGCATTATTTGCAATATGTAAACATTCACAATTTTGTGGCAACCTAATATTTTTAAACTTTACATTTATTTTGCTTCATGTTAATCAATATAAAAATGTTTATGAATACTTTTTTCATTCATTCATTTTGTTCATCCAACAGATATTTATAAGGCACCAAATATTTGCCAGATCAATGGCAAGAGATGTACTTTCTTGAGTAAAACAGGACTATCTTATTTTAAAAGCCTATTGCCTAGTTAAGAATATACAGGAATCAATCAAATACCAAAATAAATATAAAATTACAAAGATGATAACTTCTATGAGTGAGAGGTACAGGCAATCATGGGAAGTATAAAATGGGAGAATATTATCTGGTCTGGATAGTTAGGGAAGGCTTCTCTAAGAAAGTGGGTTTTAAATTGAGATTTGTAGATTATTTTTCCCAGTAAAAGGAGAGGTTAAAATTTTTCTCTAAAGAAGAAATAGATTATGAAAAGGCATATGACTTCAGGGACTTGATGATTAGAAGGAACACAAAGAAGGCTATTATACTTTAGGTAGAGCAAAGAAGGGAGAATAACCAGATGAGCCAGAAGAATGGGATATTCAGAACCAAGGAGGCCACGTTAAAGAAGTAGACTATGAAAAGTAATGGGAAACAATGGAGGTGCTTTATGAACAGATATAATCACACTTTTTATTTGATAAAAATCACTCTGAAGGAGCAAGACTAATGATGTTAGACCAGTTAGGAGATAAATAACTGTGGGAATGAACTCCAAGAAAAGTAAATAGAATTAAGATGATTTAGGAGGTAAAATTCACATTGGGAAGGAGTTTGAATATGCAAATGAGGGTGACTGAAATGTCAGAGTTAACGCCTTTCTGTCCACTGAATGTTTTATGTGGCTTAACGGGTCAGGAAAAGCCCCTGGAGGAGGACAAGTCAACTCACTCCAGTATTCTTGCCTGCAGAATCCCATGGACAGAGGACCCTGGTGGGCTACAGTTCACGGGGTCACAAAGAGTCAAACACACCTGAAACAACTTAGCATGTATGCAGGGTATGCAAGGGAAACTTTTTATAGTGATGAAAAGGCAGAGAAACCTAAATGTATGCACAACTAATAATAGGACTTCAAAATGAATAAAGCCAAACTTAACTAAAAGAAGAAATAGAGGAGTCTACAATGATGTGAAAGGCAGAGAATCTAACACTTGTTTTTCAATAATTGAACAAGCAAATAAAAAGTCAGTGGGGATACACAACTTAGGAGCTGACAGCAGATAAACCTTAAAGATAAGGAGAGCATTTCTGGTGTCATGATGTTGGCAGTAATAGGCATATGGATTCTTTAGACAATTTAATAATACCACTTGTTTTCATTTTATGTGTTCTGATCTGTTCTTTTGCTACACTTAAGATAGATGTTAACTCTGAAAATTCCTAGAATTTCAAGATAATACTACTTATCCCAGCAGGCTGGGGCAAAATCACTGCAGATGGTGACTGCAGCCATGAAATTAAAACATGCTTACTCCTTGGAAGGAAAGTTATGACCAACCTAGATAGCATATTCAAAAGCTGAGACATTACTTTGCCAACAAAGGTCCGTCTAGTCAAGGCTATGGTTTTTCCTCTGGTCATGTATGGATGTGAGAGTTGGACTGTGAAGAAAACTGAGTGCTGAAGAATTGATGCTTTTGAACTGTGGTGTTGGAGAAGACTCTTGAGAGTCCCTTGGACTTTCAAGGAGATCCAACCAGTCCATTTTGAAGGAGATCAACCCTGGGATTTCTTTGGAGAGAATGATGCTAAAGCTGAAACTCCAGTACTTTGGCCACCTCATGTGAAGAGTTGACTCATTGGAAAAGACTCTGATGCTGGGAGGGATTGGGGGCAGGAGGAGAAGGGGACAACAGAGGATGAGATGGCTGGATAGCATCACTGACTTGATGGACATGAGTCTGGGTGAACTCCAGGAGTTGGTGATGGACAGGGAGGCCTGGCGTGCTGCGATTCATGGGGTCGCAAAGAGTCGGACACGACTGAGCGACTGAACTGAACTGAAGAAAATCAGCCTCAACACCAGATTCAAAAAATCATCCAAAAAAGTTGCAAATAAAGTATTACCTTACCAAATCAGTGTACTCTATGGACATCTCTTTAATGAGCTAACATTTGAAAAAAAAATCTGACATTGAATGAATGATTTTTAGTATGATAAAGATATTTCACTTAAGCATTCAAAAATTATCATTGGCAACACAGAACGGTAGGACAGGAGTAACTTCCTCGCTCACAAAATAGCAAATAAGCCAGAGTTATTAATAATAGCACATATTAAGGAGAAAAGAGACACTGTGAGGAAGACAATTACCCGTAATAAGAAATTAAAAAATCTGGCAATCCATGAGGTACAGCAGGTGGATTATGTCAAGAACTAGCAGACAAAGAGACACTGATCTAAGAAACTAAAAGTATCTAGGCAGGGATTCACTCTTTAAGGCAGAAGAATAGACTTCCCCATAATTTAGGAAAAAGATCCCTCAATACTGTAAGTTCAGTTCAATATTTTTTTTTATCCAAATCCATTTCCACACCAGTCTTACTTTTTCAGATTTCCCTGATATAATAATGTTGGGGAATCAGATGCCATGTACAGTGTATACAAAAAAGGGATTATCTCTTTGGCTTGGGCATTTACCAGATTAGTATTCTGTTTTAACTACTGGTCTCACATGAATTATGCTAACAGTGATCTTTCTTTGGGTGACTATTCACCTATCAGTTCAGTTCAGTCACTCAGTCGTGTCTGACTCTTTGCGACCCCATGAATCGCAGCACACCAGGCCTCCCTGTCCATCACCAACTCCCGGAGTTCACTCAAACTCATGTCCATCGAGTCAGTGATGCCATCCAGCCATCTCATCCTCTGTCGTCCCCTTCTCATCCTGGCCCCCCATCCTCCCAGCATCAGAGTCTTTTCCAATGAGTCAACTCTTCGCATGAGGTGGCCTAATTATTGGAGTTTCAGTTTCACCATCAGTCCTTCCAATGAACACCCAGGACTGGTCTCCTTTAGGATGGACTGGTTGGATCTCCTTGCAGTCCAAGGGACTCTCAAGAGTCTTCTCCAACACCACAGTTTAAAAGCATCAATTCTTCGGCACTCAGTTTTCCTCACAGTCCAACTCTCACATCCATACATGACCACTGGAAAAACCATAGCCTTGACTAGAAGGACCTTTGTTGGCAAAGAAATGTCTCTGCTTTTGAATATGCTATCTAGGTTGGTCATAACTTTCCTTCCAAGGAGTAAGCATCTTTTAATTTCATGGCTGCAATAACCATCTGCAGTGATTTTGGAGCCCCAAAAAATAAAGTCTGACACGCTTTCCACTGTTTCCCTAACTATTTCCCATGAAATGATGGGACCAGATGCCATGTTCTTAGTCTTCTGAATGTTGAGCTTTAAGCCATCTTTTTCACTCTCCTCTTTCACTTTCATCAAGAGGCTTTTTGGTTCCTCTTCACTTTCTGCCATAAGGGTGGTGTCATCTGCATATCTGAGCTTATTGATATTTCTCCCGGCAATCTTGATTCCAGCTTGTGCTTCTTCCAGTCCAGCGTTTCTCATGATGTACTCTGCATATAAGTTAAATAAGCAGGGTGACAGTATGCAGCCTTGATGTACTCCTTTTCCTATTTGGAACCAGTCTGTTGTTCCATCTCCAGTTCTAACTGTTGCTTCCTGACCTGCATATGGGTTTCTCAAGAGGCAGGTCAGGTGGTCTAGTATTCCCATCTCTTGAAGAAATTTTCACAGTTTATTGTGATCCACACAGTCAAAGGCTTTGGCATAGTCAATAAAGCAGATCACAATTAACTTTCTGGAAGATTAACTTCTGTTGGACAGCACTGATAATTTAGAGTCTTTTAAAGACTATTGACTGGTCATTCTTTAAATGGAGGTCTTTACAATCAAACTAAAATGAACCTTCTTGTTGGATAGGAGGACATAAAAATAAAAAGATGAGTGGATCCAATTTTTCTATTCCCCATCCTTGATATTAGGGTAGAAGATGCCTTTTTCTGGGCTTGCTTATCCAGTGGTCTGACTATGGTTGACCGCTCCTTTGCTATGATGAAGTGAAAGTAAAAGTGTTAGTCACTCAGTTCTCTCCAACTTTTTGGGACCCCATGGACTATAGCCTGCCAGGCTCCCCTGTCTATTAAGTTCACCAGCCAAGAATACTGGAAGTGGGTTGTCATTCCCTTCTCCAAAGGACCTTCCCAACCCAGGGACTGAACATCTCTTGTGTCTTTTGCACTGGAAAGTAGGTTCTTCACCAGCCGAGCCACCACTACTGAGGATTTCATCTCTCCCTACTTGGAGAAAGTTGGAGGATCAGAGGCACAGCTCAGGTCTACATCCATAGAGTGGCTTTAGGCAAACAGCAATTTAAAGATTGTTAAGACTCAGAAATTTATAAGTGACTCTCCAAACTTCTTCCCCATCACATGAGAACTTATTTCTTACTGGTTCCATTTCACCAAGGTAGTTATTTCAAGGGTGTGTGTATCTGAGTTTGTGTGTGTGTGTGTGTGTAACAGAGAGAAACCAGGCTGGAGCACAGAGGTAATAATGTAATTCAGAAGAGTTTTCCTGAATTGACCAGTTTCCTTCCAAGCACAGGATTACAAGATAGAAGTCTCAATACCATTAGCTCAGATACTTCGTTTTCCATCAGTTAAGCTCAAATATTAGTATAGCCTTAGTCTGCATTTATAAAAATGGTATCCAGTGTGAAGTATTTAACCATTTTCCTAAATCTTGATATTAAATAAGGACAAGAATATGTTTTAAGGTTCTATGTCTCTAATTTCAGTTGATGTTTGTGCAACTAGGTAAATTGACTGCTTAACTAACCATGCTGTGTTCTGTTCATTCTCTCAGTCATGTCCAGCTCTGCGACCCCCTAGACTCTAGCCTGCCAGGTTCCTCTGTCCATGGGATTTTGCAAGCAAGAATACTGGAGTGGGTTGCCATTTCCTATTCCAGGGGGTCTTCCCAACCCAGGGATCACACCTATGTTTCCTGCTTGCATCTCCTGCATGGGCAGGCAGATTCTTTACCACTTGAGCCACCTGGGAAGCCCACTTAACTGATCATACTCAAATGCTAATAGAGAATCACTGGCTCATTTTGATGGTGGTGGAAAGTCAAAGAGCCTCATATTCTCCTATTTCTTTAATGACTTACATTAAAATAGCCAAGGCAAGCTCAGAAAATGTGGGTGTTATATGAATTTGGGAGGCATGATGACAGAATCACCCTCCAAGATCCTGACAGCCTCAAATGATGGGCCAAATTTAACAAGATGGGTATAATCAAAATAATTACAAGGTTGCACAAGGGATATCTTAGGGCCAAAAACCTAACTGCAAGTAAATGACTGGAAAGAAATCTGGCTTAGCAGCAAAATTGTGGCAGAAAATTATAAAACAGCTTAAGAGCTTCAATTTTAGTTGTCAGTGTTGTGAGGTGAACATAAAACCAAAGTTCATCTTATTTTTTGACTAAAAACAAACATATACAACTTGATACTTGTTATGGTTAAACCATACCTAGCTTGTTTTCTTATATTATACAACATACTTTTTTAAAACTATTTTAGACAAAAGAAAATCCATTCACACAAGTATGATAAATTAATAGGATTATACAGCTTGAAAAATGTAATTAAAATAGTTGAAAATCTTGAATCCTTATCTTAAATAAAAGGATTTATGTGGATAAAATGATGATACTGTACAACTTCAAATGATACCAATAGGTAAAATCTTCAAAAAATTAATTTTAACTTCACATAATTTAAAAGTAAAGTGATGATGTAGATCGCTTACTGTTTGCCAGGTGCTATGTAACTCAATCACAGAATGGTAGTTACCTTGCTTGATTTGACCATATCTATGACCGCATCCATTTGACCATATCCAAAGTCTTTGACAATTTCAATTAACCTCTTTCCTATTATAGAAGGTTTTCCTAGCTCTCATATGGGCCCATGAATGAAATGAGTTAGCTGAAAAGGTGATGTATCTCCAAACACTGGAAATGTTCAATCATGGAGTGAAAAACCATTTGCTGTTTAATGAATTCTACTAAAAATACCTTTCTCCTAATTTATCATCTTTACAAATGCAGTGTTCCTTTCAGTAAGTGTGCTCAAACGTCTCCATAAAGCCTCAGTTCTCTGAAGATTTTATGACTCTGTCATGACTAAACAAAGAACGACATTCACCAGAGCAAATGCCCACAGTCAAGCCCTACGCTAACACTGATTCACTGCTAACTGAAAACAGAAATTAAAGAAAGATAGGTAATTTAACTTTTAGACTCCAGAACTTTGGTCAGAGAAAATCTGTAGTCCTATATATATTTGTATCAGTTCAGTTCAGTCGCCCAGTCGTGTCTGACTCTTTGAGACCCCATGAATTGCAGCACTCCAGGCCTCCGTGTACATCACCATCTCCCGGAGTTCACTCAGACTCACCTCCATCGAGTCGGTGATGCCATCCAGCCATCTCATCTTCTGTCATCCCCTTTTCCTACTGCCCCCAATCCCTCCCAGCACCAGAGTCTTTTCCAATGAGTCAACTCTTCACATGAGGTGGCCAAAGTATTGGAGTTTCAGCTTCAGCATCAGTCCTTCCAATGAACACCTAGAACTGATCTCCTTTAGAATGGACTGGTTGGACCTCCTTGCAGTCCTATATATATATATATATATATACACATATATTCCATGCATACATATATGTATGTGTGTGTATTCACTAGGCTTCTGTCATAATTCCTCACTATGGATGATAATCATTACACTGCTTATAGACTATGTAATATGTGCCAAGTACTATAGTTCTTTTATATTAACTAACATATTTAATCCTCACCACACTCTCATGAGGCAAGTTTTACAGATAAAGTTAGACATGTGTATTACTGTAGGTAAACAAACAACAAATACCTACTGTTTAGCAAGGGGAACTATATCCAATATCTGTAATAACCTATATTGGAAAAGAGTCTGGAAATAATTAAAAAACTAAATCACTTTTCTGAATCACTGAAACTGACACAAAATTGTAAATTTACTATGATAAAAAACATAAAAAAAAAAAAAAAACAACTATCTGGTTTCAAAAAAAAAAAAAGAAACTATGACATAGAGTCATTGAGTTACTTGCTGAAGGCCACACATACAGAAAGTGCCCAGACAGGATTTAAACTAAGATGTCTTACAGCCAATTACACGCTCTTAACCACTAAGGATACTGCCTCTCATAAATGTATGCTTCAGTATTCAAAATAGCTTTAACTATAAATATCTAAATTCTGAATTTTAGCTTTCATCAATGAACAAGTAAAAATAAAAATATAAATTTTTAAACTAATCTATTTTGGGTAAGTGCCAAGTAGTTTTTTTCTTTTTCTTTACTTTTTTTTTTTTTTAGCCTTAAGTTTATCTCCTACTGCCTTTATATGAATGGAATCTTCTTGTATATAATGGGTATAATTTCTACTCACCTATCTTATAAAAATTTAATAAGATAAAATATGCTCAACCTAAATACTTAAGTCCTTATGTTAGGTAACATGATATATGCTGGAGAATTTTCAACAGGAGTATTATAAACAGTTTTCTGCATACAAGACCATACTAATAACATTTCTCTGTGTACAAAACCATATTATTTGGATTGATAAACCTTGTAACAAATATTGCACATCAATGTTAATAAGCTATAATTATAGAAAAGTACAGGAATAGAACAGAGTGTTTTGGGAAGGACATGTCACACACTCAGAAGGAGATGGCCCAGTGAAACTTGAGCAGTGTGTCAGCTGAGTAAAGTTTTGTAACATGGATATGGGTTTAGCAACCAGTAGAGAATTCAAGCATAATAGGAGGAAGGAACTGTGTTTACAAAACATGAAGGAATGAGATGGCTAGTGAGCAATGGAAACTGTACAGGTTTCAGTAGAATAGAGAATGAGGAAGTAAGGATTAGTGGTATGGGGCAGGAGCCTGAAGAAACTTGAAGAGGCTAGGCAACACCTGAGGAGCTTGTAGGTAATGAAGATCCTTACAATGTTCCAAGGATTTTTCTGGACTGTGGGGTGTATGAACTGGAAGTGCAGACAGGAGGAAAATCTAGCAGTAGTAAGGACAATTAGGAAGCTATGCTACTATTGTCAATATGAGAAATTTTGAGGGCCTGAATTTAATTTTAGGCAAGATAAAGAGAATGGGAGTTGAGGAAATTAAGGAGATCTGAACAACCTGACTTAGGTTATTAGGTAGGTAGTACAACCAACCTAGACAGAGCAGAGACATCACTTTGCCAACAAAGGCCCGTCTAGTCAAGGCTATGGTTTTACCAGTGGTCAGGTATGGATGTGAGAGTTGGACTATAAAGAAACCAGAGTGCCAGAGAATTGATGCTTTTGAACTGTGGTGTTGGAAAAGACTCTCGAGAGTCCCTTGGACTGCAAAGAGATCCAACCAGTCCGTTCTAAAAGAGATCAATCCTGGGTGTTCTTTGGAAGGACTGATGTTGAAGCTGAAACTCCAATACTTTGGCCACCTCATGCGAAGAGTTGACTCATTGGAAAAGACCCTGATGCTGGGAAAGATTGAGGGCAGGAGGAGAAGGGGACGACGGAGGATGAGATGGTTGGATGGCATCGCTGACTCAATGGACATGGGTTTGGATGGACTCCGGGAGTTGGTGATGGACAGGGAGGTCTGGCGTGCTGCGATTCATGGGGTCACAAAGAGTCAGACATGACTGAGCGACTGAACTGAACTGAGTATCACTAAATAAGACATCTGGCTTGAATAATTGGAGTGATAGCAGTGAAAATAAATAGAATTCCAAACATACAGCAAATCACTGTTTTGGTGGGAAAAAAATGAAAAGGCAAGCTCAGACCTAGAGTTTGAGGTACCTTGTGTCATTCATGAGAAATCTGAATATATGAATATGGATGGCACTCAGGTGACAGATAAAATCGGTACCTCTGAACTTCTGGTTGATAATTTAAAATAATGCAACTTATTGCAATCAAACAAAGTAAATGAAAACAAAATGAGAAGTTCTCCAACAAATATAAATATATACAACAGTGCAAAGTTGATAATGTTGTCGACTAAAAAAAGATGTACAACTTGAGCGTTTGGGAGTGAAGTTTTATTTGGGGCAAAAGGAGGACTGCAGCCCAGGAGGCAACATCTCGGATACCTCTGAGAGACTGCTCCAAAGTGGCAGTGGGGGAAAGTCAATATAAAAGGTTTTGGTGAAGGGGGAGTTCAATACCATGAAGCACTTATTTTACAAAAGGTTTTTTGTTAGTCATGAGGATCTGATATCACCATGAAGGGATTTAGTACTTCTCTAGTTATAAGGGAGTTTCCCTGGTGGCTCAGATGGTAAAGCGTCTGCCTGCAATACGGGAGACCTGGGTTCGATCCCTGGGTTGGGAAGATCTCCTGGAGAAGGAAATGGCAACCCACTCTAGTATTCCTGCCTGGAGAATCCCAGGGATGGAGGAACCTGGTAGACTACAGTCCATGGGGTCGCAAAGAGTCGGACATGACTGAGCTACTTCACTTCACTTTTAGATATAAGGAGATGCAAGGACTGAGATCATAAAATCTGTTCCTAAAAACATCCAACTGTCTAAAGTCCTGTCCCACCAGATTCCCTGGAGCACAGAGCGCCTCACTCTACCCTGAACTCACTCAGGAGTTATTGAAGGTCAACAGCTATAGCAGCATGGGGTTCAGTCTCCATAGAGGCAGATGGCAAACACCTTCGTTGTTCAGTCGTTGGCAATGCTCTTGGTAAGTGCTAATTTGTAGTTGACAATATTATTATTAAATACTTGCACAGTGGGTTTAATAACAGAAGACATAACTCATCCTTGGCTCCTTTTGCCGAGATACTGCTACTGTAGTAATAAGAAGAAGAAAGTGCAAGTCTTTATTTAAGTTGCAGATTGAAACAGGTGACAAGACAGGTAATTTTTTTGCTCAGACTCAGGCTTAACCTTGGATTATCAGAGAAGAAATGGGCATTAAATTACTATGAGATTTAGGTCAAAGAAATATGAGGTTTTGGGGGACAGAAATTCACTGAATTTTTGTCGACAGCTTACATAACTGTTGTTTTTTTCTCACTTTACAGATCAGACATGAGAAGAACAGGTATTTTTCTATACATTTCTTTTCAGGCTACAATGATTAATTAGAAATTGTCCAGCTGGTAACAGAAGTGGTCTAAGACAAGACTATGCAAGCAGGCAATACAGTAGGATTCCAGCCATTAATATCACATAGAATAAAGCTGTTCATTAAAAAAAAATAGCAATAACATCTGAACTGCTTAGAAAACCCACCAATGAACTTACAAAACCACATATCCATAGGTTTCCCCTATTTATAGGAAGCAAACATTGTGATCTTTACAGAGGATGCTTTTAGTTCCTTCCTACAACTATTTGAGTTAAACAATATCATATGAAGAGCAAAAAGTTCTTTAACAATCAATGAACAAAGAAGCTGTCTCTGTGGTTTGTGCTTTATACTTTTTTAGCTCTTTCCACAACTATATAAAAAACACACAATTTTTTTATGGCACTTTAAGCAAGTGCCTAAAGTTTAGTTGAAAAAAATAAGTCTGTATATGAATTCAGATTCAGTTCAGTTCAGTTCAGTTCAGTTGCTCAGTCGTGTCCGACTCTTTGCGACCCCATGAATCGCAAAATCAGTTCCACAAAAGTTCAATAGAGAAAGTTCAGAAGACAATTGGAATAGCTGGAGAAAGCTTTGTGTTAGAGACAGACATTGAGAAAGCTTACATAGTAAAAGTGAAGGGAAAGAACTTAAAAATCTCAGTTAACAAATTGATCAAAAGTTTTCAGATTATTATATTATGGTGAGCTCTGAAAGCCAGACTAAGGGCTATATAGTTAATGCAAGAAAATTCATTTCTCAATTTTCTAAAGATTTAATTGCACCTATGAAGAAATTTGTTTCCCCCTAAAAATACAGTGCAGACCCTACTCCATGTCATATAAATTCCTTGAAACCAAAATTTCATCTACCTTTAAATCATAATTCATATATACTCTGGAATAATCAATAAATATTTACTAATGACTTCATTAAACACAATGTGCCTAAAGATCTTTAAAAGTTTGCCCACGGTTTTACATTATATGAACTATTTTCTTGAAATGTTCAATCTATAAAAGTTCTACCATCTTTAAAAGTTTAGCTCTAATGTCACCTATATTGCAAAAATTTTATTTCCCATAAATTATAATTATTTACTTTCTTTGATGCAAGATACATATGTATGTATGTATATTCATTTATATATCTTTTGCATGTGTATACACCTATATGTACATCTATTATATCATTTCTTAATTCAGCTCAGCAACCCAACTGGGGGGTGGTGTGTGAATTTCCTCTCCAATATCATAAATGTAAAGGTTCATAATATTTTAAGGTTAGTTACTATAACTTTATATATATATATAGCCTATAATGCTTAACACAATTTTTTCATGAAAATAACTTAAGAATACGTGTTAAAAAAATACATATATATACATATAGATATGCATATATTGGGTTTGTCAAAAAGTTCATTTGGGTTTTACTGTAACATCTTCCAGAAAAATCTGAATGAACATTTTGGCCAACCAATATATACACAGATATTAACATCAGACTTTAATTCATGATCTGATTTTTCTATAATAGATTTTAAAACAATCCCATATGGACTTTACTAACTGAACTAAGTATGATGATAACTGATTCAGATAAGTCTGTGATGTTTGAGAGAGCTCGGAAGACATTACAATTCACATTCCCCTTTCATAGTACAGAGTCAGTGGCAGGAAGTGGCTTCCCAGAAAAGTACTATAATTTCCAGCTCTTTGGCATTTAGGTCTGAGTTTGTGACTGGTTTTTGCCAATGGAATAGCAATGGAATTATTGATATGTGTCATTCCCTGGTTTTAGAGGCAGATATTCTTCTCTATTCTCACTCTGGGAGTTGGTGATGGACAGGGAGGCCTGGCATGTTGCAGTCTATGGGATCACAAAGAGTTGGACATGACTGAGTGACTGAACTGAACTGATTCTTCTCTATTACCTTTTTCCTTCTACAGGCTGGAAACTATGAACAAAGACTTGAGGATAGCAAAGCTGGATCCAGAGAATTTTAATGTGGGAAAAGCTTAAGCCTCACCTAAACCTTCAGGGAAATTTTGGAGTGGAATTTATGCTTCACTGAACAATGTAGGCCTTTTATATTCCCATTATCAGTCTACCAGTCAGTCAGTAGCTAAGGATTACCCATGAGTGATATAACTCCCCCAGGTACTTCTGACTCTCTCTCCATGTAGGCACAGTGGCTCAAATAGCTCTTGGTTATACCTGAGGTACACACCATAGAAGCAAAATAACAAACTAGTGATGAGTACATAGAAAAAGTAAGAGAAACCCGAGGGCATCTAGGCAGAGTACCAATAGCATCTGCTACACATATTATGTAGACACCAAGCATTTGGCTATAATGAGCATGACTAAGAGCCCTGGCAATACCTAATAAACCTTCTTACTTAAGAGAAGATGCCAACCAGATACCAAGGGTCTTGAACTATTAGGAAGACCAGAAACTATAACTGAAAATGACTAAAGGCACAGTTTTTCATATTCACAAGTTTTTATATAGATATACCTATGAAAAAGTAGCACAAATATCACAAATGAAAATCTATTTTTGGGGATTACCTTTGGTAATGGAATCAATCCTATATCAGAGCCCTGAAGAGGGGAGGGTCACCATTCAAGCCAACAATGATTTCAGATATCCCTGTTAGACTTCTGGATGAATTTTTATCGAAAATAAAACTTAACCTCAAAAATGCTTAGACATATGAACATTTAGAGGGTCAGATGTTTCAAAATTAGTCTAGAGAATAAGGGTTAGAAGGCATGCCCTTTATTTGCCCAAAAGTAGACAAAATTTGATCCTTCATTAGCAATTATTCCCTTAAAGTGTGGCTACAACAGGATGAGTGAGAGCAACATTGAGTGAAGCCCCACATAAGTCATGGCAGATACATCAACACCAGCCAGAGAAATAACCAGTTGACTCTTCTTTCAATACTAAGGACTTGGACAGAGCTGTGCCTCCAATAAGGCATCTGGTGATGGCCCCAAGCCAACAGCAATGGCAGCCTCAGGGGCTAAAGGAGTAGCAATAAGTATCTAGAGGCAGATTTCAGGAACCATGTTGGTTAGAATCCCAGTCACATATACGTGGATAGAGACCTTTGGAATAATAATAACATAATGAAGTCTCTAAAATTATCATTGATAAAAACTCTCCATCAACTTTGAAAGCAATGAACGAAAAGATAGAAAATTGATTCGCATGTGGTTATTTATTGACTATGAACATAATGTGGCAAGGCAAACAAAAGTATAACTAAGACAAGAAAGTATAAGTCATCTGACAGACCTGAAAAAATGGCATTGGATACAAAAAAAGTTGTGCCAGAAGGTAAGTAATCTTGGAAAAGAATATTGTTCTAGTGGTTAGAATTACCTCACTTTGAACTAAAGAGACTGATTAGATCACAAGAAAATCATCAGATTTTCTTCCAAATCTTTAAATATAGGGCTATACATGAAGAATAAGAACCAAGAACAAATGTAAGCCCCTAGAAAATATATGAACCTCTGGGGCAAAATGTAGCTATAATGGCCCGTTAGTAGGACAAGCCAGATGAGCATGTCTATTTATCTCTATTTTCTAACTTTCAAAACAGTATTCTTTCATGTGTAACACTATCCATTGTTTCCCTTGATTTTGGTTCTGAGAAGATGGTTTGTTAAAGCAAGTAAAACAAAATATAGGGTGGTAGCCAGTGGAAGAAACTGCAAAAATTTTAACCTTTCAAGTTTGCCTCCTTTTTCACATCAACTTTCCAGAAGTGAAAGCTAGATTAAAGTATTTTTTATTTAAAAATTACACATATTGCCAAAGAAAATCTAATTCTCTTCGGCAATATGCACATTTTGATTTAAAATTATGCATATTTAATTTCTTTAATTTTGATTTAAAAATTATGTATATCGCCAACGAGAATCAGATTCTCTTTGCCAAAAAGAATCTAATTGCATTTTCTTAAACTGAATTTTCAGCTTGCTATCATACGTGAATAAGTATTATTTTGCTTTCCTATTAGAATCAATCTGGAAGATAGAATCATGTATAAAAACAGTTATTTTGACATTAAAATTCTTAATTCTCCATATTTATTTTCTTACATCTCTTAGAATTTCTTATCTTTAATTGAAATATAGCTGACATGGGCTTCCTGGCTGTCTCAGTGGTAATCTGCTTGCCAATGTAGGAGACACAGGTTTGATCCCTGGGTTAGGAAGATCCCCTGAAGAAGAAATGGCAACCCACGGCAGTATTCTTGCCTGGAGAATCCCATGGGCAGAGGAGCCTGCAGTCCATGAAGCTGCAGAAGAGTCAGACATGACTTAGCAACTACACAAGGACAGCATTGTAGCTACAAAATTATAATAGTTGTATTATAATATTATAATACAACAAAGCAATTTAATATTGCCTCTGACTGTGTGGATCACAACAAACTGTGGAAAATCCTGAAAGAGATTGGAATACCAGACAACCTTACCTGCCTCATATGAAACCTGTATGCAGGTCAAGAAGCAGCAGTTAGAACCGGACATGGAACAACATACTGGTTCCAAATTGGGAAAGGGGTACTTCAAGGCTATATACTGTCACCCTGCTTATTTAACTTCTATGCAGAGTACATCATGCGAAATGACGGGCTAGATGAAGCACAACCTGGAATCAAGGTTGCCGGGAGAGATACCAATAACCTCAGATATGCAGATGACACCACCCTTATGGCAGAAAGCAGAGAGGAACTAAAGAGCCTCTTGATGGAAGTGAAAGAGGAGAGTGAAAAAGCAGGCTTAAAACTCAACATTCAAAAACTAAGATCAAGGCATCCAGTCCCATTTCAAGGCAAATAAATGGGAAGACAATGGACATAGTAACATACCATATTTTCTTGGGGCTCCAAAATCACTGTTAATGGTGACTGCAGCCATGAAATTAAAAGACTCTTGCTCCTTGGAAGAGAAGCTAAGACCAACCTAGACATCATATTAAAAAGCAGAGATATAACCTTACTGACAAACGTCAGTCTAGACAAAGCTATAGTTTTTCCAGTAGTCATGTATGGATGTGACAGCTGGATCATAAAGAAGGCTGAACACCAAAGAATTGACAGTTTTGAACTGTGGTGTTGGAGAAGACTCTTGAGAGTTCCTTGGAATGCAAGGAGATCAAACCAGTCAATCCTAAAGGAAATCAATCATGAATATTCTTAGGAAAGACTGATGCTGAAACTGCATCTCCAATACTTTGGCCACCTGATGTGAAGAACCATCTCAGTAGAAAAGACCCTGATGCTGGGAAAGATTGATGGCAGGAGTAGAAAGGGACAATAGAAGAAGAGATGGTTGGATGGCATCACTGACTCAATGGACATGAGTCTGAGCAAGCACCAGGAGATGGTGAAGGACAGGGAATCCTGGCATGCTGTAGTCAGACACAACTGAGCAACTGAACAACAAATATATTACACAGCATATGAAGTTATTACAATATTAAAATTTTGTTTTAGTTATGATCCTATATATTTACCCAATAATTTTATATTTTATTTGTCCTTATTATAGTAAATCCTAATAGTATCATGCATTCATGGTCTTTCTGAGACCTTATTTTTCTATTCTATTCTATAAATCATATCTTTATACTCAACAGTTGAAAGGAATTAACTATTCATTATGAGCAAAGCCTGGAGAAGGAAATGGCAACCCACTCCAGTATTCTTGCCTGGAGAATCCCAGGGATGGAGGAGCCTGGTGGGCTGCCGTCTATGGGGTGACACAGAGTCAGACATGACTGAAGTTGTTTAGCAGCAGCAGCAGCATGAGCAAAGCCTTCATAAATTTAGAAAACTATCCTCTTAAATTAATAGCTTAGATTTTTAAATACAATGACTAAGTACATTATCTTAACAGACAATAATTTTTACATTATACTTTTTTTAAAATACATATATATATTTAAGTAATAATATTTTATATATCACTATTATTCTTCTGTATCATAAACTGCATGTGTATTAAGTCACTTCACATACGTCCAACTCTTTGTGACTCTATGAAACTGTAGCCTTCTGGTCTCCTCTGTCCATGGGGTTCTCCAGGCAAGAATACTAAAGTGGGTTGCCATGCCCTCTTCCAGGTGAGTATTACTTTAGAAAAAGAAAAATTTTAATGGTGAAAATTTGGTTAATCTCAATGATAGCAGCAATCTAAAATCATATACTAGATTTTGCATGTGAAGCATCTATGTTCCTGTGATACATATCTGTAACTTGATCAATATTCCTATTTTTAGGATTCCTGATTCCCTTCTATTGTTATTATATGGAATCATAAAACATTTATGGTTACAGTGAATCCTGCAGTTATCATCTCAAGGCAGATCAAATTTCATCCACATCTCTACTCACTTATGCTCCTTCTTAGGCAAGCCAATAAGTTCCAGAGAATACAAAATTAGGCAATGAAGAGTTATCTCAAAGAGCTTGCAACTAGCTATTAAAGTTTTACTTTAAATCAGCTCAGGAGGAAGTGAAATAGATGAATTAAAGATCAAAGGAAAATGCTATTACACACCTTTGAGTGGACTAGCAAGCTCATTTCATTAAAGTCGTTTCATAAGACATCTGCTGTGAAAGTTTCAACGACCCTGAGTTAGATATCAGCTCAACTATTCCAAGCATGAGAGATTGAACTGAACATGAGACCGGCTGTTTGAAGATTTCATTTCTTTTTCTGAACCTCTGAGATACTTTAAGCAACTCAATTCACTTTCTTTCTAGCATGAGTTTCCCCTACTGTTGTCCTTAACTTTATACATTTAAGAATTTGTTTAAAAAGAAAACTTTCAAATCATGAAGGAAAACATGCTGCCAGCATGTTTAAATCTTGCCTATTGCCTTGAGAATTACCCGGCTACTCTTTTCCCATATCTGTGGCATTTTTGTGATGTTTGACAAATATCAAAAAATTCCAGAGAATTCAGGTTTTATTACACATATTGGACTCTAACAAGTCTTGAAGAACCCAGATTTTTACTTCAAATAGAATAAGATTACATACTTTATCCTCATGTCTAGAGTCAGGCTTCAAGAGTGACTCTGGAACTAAGACTAACGTCTAGACAGGAGCTGTGTTTCTCAGATGGGGTACTCTTACTAAAAACGTGTAAAGTAAAGGAAACAAAGAAGATATTATCGCACAAATTAATCAGCATTTGCTATCATTTGTCTTGAGAATATAACACTTCTGTCATTTTTATATTTTCTTTGCCATGTGTGGTAGGTACAGTGAAAATGAGAAAGAAGAAACAGGAGAGATTTTAGTAGAGTTTGCATACATTAGAGGGCAAAAATCTTTGTGAATTTCTCTCTCTCTCTCTGAGTTATGTTTGGACCAGGGTATCATCAGCTCTTATGCCACAGGTTAGCACTATGTGGCTGAATAAATCTATGAAGCTTATGCCAGTCAAATATTCTTTGTCATAATTTACCATAATGCACAGAGCATGTATACTTTTCTCTAACAAAGTGAGAATATATATTCTATACAATAAAGGGCTCTAGTCATGTGGTTATATAAGTCCTGGTGACTTGATTGGCTTTTTCCTTCCCTGTGGAACTTCTGTCCCATAGAGGAAAACTAAACTGTGAATGTGGCATGAAAAGCTATCATGAAGATTCCAGGTAAAGGGGACTACTTACTTTTTCTGTTAACTAGAAAATGTCTTCGTCTAATATATTTCCTTTACTAAAGGGAGTGGTATGCCAGTATAATAGTAAAACATTATGGAATTGAATACATTCAATTTATCATTTACCAAATAATGGAAGAGCTCCTTCTTATTTCTAAGACTATTTTTGGCTTGTGTGTGTGCTCAGCTATGCCTGACTCTCTGCCATCCCATGACTGTAGAGTACCAGGCCCCGGTGTCCATGTAATTTTGCAGGCAAGAATACTGGAGTGGGTTGCCATTTCCTTCTCCAGGGGATTTTTCAGACCACAGAATTGAACCTGCATCTCTTGCATCTCCTGCATTGGTAGGTGGGTTCTTTACCATTGGCACCACTTGGGAAGCCCTGTTTTTTGGGGGGGAGGGGCTTACTTAGAGCTTATAATTCGTTTAAGTGGACTTGCCAGTAGTGTGTATTTGTATGGCTAAGCACACATACATCTTTTCTATTGTTGTCCAATCTTCACAATATTTGCAAATATCAGAGATCACAATAACATGAAGTTCAGCAACCATTCACAGAAGTGGGAAAAAAACCCAAGTCATCATTTTTTTTATTCTACTTACCAAGAAAATTGGAATTAAACCCTCCATCTGTTTGGCTTCTTTAAAGATCTTATTTTATAGCTTTATCAGAGGAAAGCTCTCTGTGGATACTTGTCATTTGTTTGAGAAGTGATATTTCCAAAATATTTCCCTTATGTTTCAGATGTTGTGTTTTTTTTTTTTTTTGAAGTTAATTTAATTTTTCCTCTTTGTACTCACATATAAGTTCCTTTTCAAAGTACACTATATTTAAGCATGGAATTCAATGGTGGATATTATATTTTAATATCTGTTATTATGCAAAGATATAAATGTATTTAATGACAGTCTTTAATATTATTATCTTTATGAACCTATGTATTGATGTTCCACTCAATTCTTTTTCTTCATTGTTCATTAAAGCACTATAAAGTAAACTTCAAATGTGCAGTTGTAATCCAAGATAATGCCTATTCATTACACCATTGGCAATAAAACTGATCTCTTCACAATACAAATCTTATATTCCTTGATAATTTTTATTGTTCAATTGATCAGTTAGAATGATATTTTCATAGCTAAATTGAAACTATTACAAGCTAAAAAGGGAGCATGGGCAAAATAAGGCTGAGAAAAAGCTTACAGCGGTTCAGGATGTGAGGGAATAGACTAATGACTAGATGTTGTGGGATGCAGAGGAATATGCAGATAGTTTAGGTCAGTAACTGCTAAGTAGTTAAAAACTTTAAAAGTCATTATAACTCATTTGAATTTAACTATACCAATAAAGAGGATTTCCCTTTTTACCCTCTGAGAAATAAAATAATGTGATCCAGCTGCAGAACGCATGGGCTTGAGACATAACAGAGATTTTAACCGTGAGATGACTTAAAAGCTATTATTTTTGCAGTGGAGGCAAAATTTTACCTCTACTCTGTTGGGGTCTTCAGCTAGGTCTGAGAATTAAATTGACATAACGGAGATTAATGGGTAAAAAAGCAGACAAATTTATTTAAGTTTTCAGTGACACATGACCTTTCACAAGGAAATGAAGTTCCAAAGAAGTGGCAAACCTATATGCTTTTACATTAGGTTGAGTAAAGGGAGGCAATTGTTGAAAAGTAACTAAAATATATGAGGAGGCTAAAGAAAGATAAGAATTATTTGAACAAGATCTACTTGTACAGAATTCTCTTGGCTTCTACTCCCTATCTCTGGTGATAAGAATGTTTCTTTCATCCTCAAACACAGAGAACATTTTTCACATGGGAGTTTTATCTCCTGCTTTCAGGAGGAAAAGGGGAGGTCAGAATGGTTTTCTGATACCTGCTGTTTTCATATGCCTTTAGCTCAAAATAATCCTATGCCAAAGGGGCACATTTTGAGGTGGTGTATTCTGCCACCCTGTACTTTACTAGGACACTTTACGAAAGTTAAAGTAAGAAAAACTAGGGATATGGCTTATGGCAGCAGCAAATGAAAGGTAGGAGATATTTGAGACATGTTGTTTAAAACATGAAGGTTATTGAGATTAGAGGTAATAGGCATTGCAGGCAGATTCTTTAATATCTGCAGCACCAGGGAAACCCCAATAAATGATTACAAAGATTCTAACATAAAAGGTGGCAGGTTGCTGCAATATGGAATACAGAAAGAGTAAGAAACTACCTATAAAATATCTTGCTGGATTTTTGCTTGGGATTTCACTGAGTTTATAAATGAACTTGGGTAAAAAAACTGGGAAAATATTTGAAAATCACTTATCTGATAGAGGATTTGCGTCTAAAATGTACAATGAATTCTTAAAACTCAACAATAAGAAAACAAAACCACAGGGTATGGAAAAAAGGGAAACCTCGTACACTGTTGGTGGGAATGCAAATTGTGCAACCTCTGTGGAAAACAGTTTGGAGGTTCCTTATAAAACTGAAAATAGAGTTACAATATGATCCAACAAGTCCATTCCTGAACATATAACTAGAAATATGAAAGCTTTAATTAAAAAAGTTATGTGCATGCCAATGTTCATAGCATCACTGTTTACAATAGCCAAAATGTGGAAACAAATTGACTGGCCATCAACGTATGGATGACAGAGAGGATGTGGTGTTATAATGGAATATTACTCAGCCATAAATAAAAATGAAACGTTGCCATTTGTAGCAACATGGATGGACCTGGAGAATACCATACTAAGCTAAGTAAATCAGAAAAAAATAAATATTATATAATATCACTTATTCATGGTGTCTAAAAATAATACAAATATATCCATTTACAAAATAGAAATGGACTCACAGACATAGAAAAAGCTTATGGCTAGCAAAGAGGAAAGGGAAGGGAGAAAAATAAATTAGGATACGCAATAATAACATATATATATTACTATATATAGAATAGGTAAGCAACAAGGCTGTACTATGTTACACAGGGAAAAGTCAATATCTTACAATAGCCTATAATGGGAAATAATCTGGAAAAATATATATCACTTTGCTATACACCTGAAACTAAGACAATATTGTAAATCAACTATATTTCAATTAATAAAAAGCAAAAATTCATTTAAAAATGGGCAGGAAATCTGAAAAAAATAACCTCAACATGTTATAAGCAGTTGATCTCAATGTGTTGTACGCTAGTGGCCAATAAACATGATAAGATATTCAGTGTAATTTGTCATTGATATTGCAAATTAAAACAGCAATGAGATTTGACTAAACATTATAATGGCTGAATTTCAAAAATTTGATCATACCAAATGCTGTCAATAATACAGAGCTACAGAAACTCTTGTTCATTGCTTTGGGAATGCAAAATGATACAGCCACTTTAGATACAGATAAGCAATTGATTACAAAGCTAAATGTAGTCCCGTAATATCATCCAGGGATTGGGCTCTAAGGAATTTATGTAACTGGCTTTAAAATCTATGTATACAGAAAAAACATGTACATAAATATTTAGCACTCATTTACTCATAATTGCCAAAAATCAGACACAAACATCTTTTAAGAGGTGAATCCTTACACACATGTGGTTTAAGTCATACATACAATGGGCAAGTATTCAGTGAAAAAAGGAATGGGTTAAAAACCCATGCAAATACACAGATGATTCTTACATGTGTATTGCTAAGTGAAATTAGTCTGGAAAAGTTACATACTGCAGCATGCAATTTAGCTGACATACTGGAAAAAACAAAACCCTAGAAATGGTAAAGAGGGCAATGGTTCCTAAGGGCTTTGGGAAGACGGAGGTGGGAATGGGTGAAGTACAGAGGATGCTTCAGAGCAGTGAAGCCATCATCTGTGATACTTTACAGTGAATGTAGAATTTACAGTGCAAAGAATAAAGCCATATATGCGAAAATATTTTAAAAATCATTTAGGAGAGCAGGGAAATCCAAGATAGAATACAGAATGTTACAGAAGTAGCTAACCATATTTCAAATGAATGAAATAATTTCACTGAGGGGGACTGGGGAATGTAGTGACCCATGTAATTTTGGAAATAAGTAGTAACGATAAGACCAAAACAAAAGGAGTTGTACATAAGGGCTTGACTCTAATTGATAAAGATGTGACCCATGGGAGAACAATTTAACAATTCTGAAACCACTGCACATTTTAGCCTGAAACTTAAAATTTAAGTAAATAAACTGAAGACGATTAGAGCTCAGTTCCTCACTATTGGAGTGATAGGATACAGACAAACCAGAAGAGAAGGCTAAAACCATTTTTGTGCTAATAGGTTAAAGCCAATGGGTTATTAATATTAATAATAATAATTAATTATAAGCATATTAATAAATACAATAATATTGTTAATAATAATATTATTATTGTGTAGTAAAAATACATGACTCACACTAAAAAGTCAAATAATAGAGCTCCTGTGGAGAACAAACAGAAATCAGTGCAGAGAAATCCCAAATATTGATATTTTATGCAGGTATTCTGAACTCAAAAAAGTGAAGCATAATTTCCCCCTCCCTATGTGTGGACAGCACAGTAGAAAGTTTCAGGGGAAGAGTACAGTATGAGAAAAGGGGAAAAGATAAGTCACAATAACAAGTACGTATCATGATATGATTGTAATGAGAAAGGTACCTTATCTCTGTGGCCTTCCCCCCAGTCTATAACACAGCACATATACAACCATGAGAAAAGCATCAGGAAAATGACAAATAAGGAGTGTTCGATAAAATACCTGACTAGTACTCCTCAAAATTGTCAAGGTCACTCAAAATGAGAAAAAGCTTAAGATACTGTAACAGCTACTAAGATCTTAAAGAGACATGAAGATTAAATGTGATATGATAAGATCCTAGAATAGCAGACATTTGGTAAATTTGAATAAAATGTGGACTTCTACTTACTGGTTCTTATGTTGTAACAGATTCTCCTTACTAGTATAAGATGTTAACAGGAGAGGAAGTTAGTTGTGAAATATATGAAAACTTTCTATATTATCTTTGCAACTTTTCTGTATGTCCAAAACAATTCTAAAACAAAATGTTCATTAAAAATGAAGCAAATTGATATTTAGTATATTACCTTCTAATTAAGCATACAACAGTTCCATGCTAAAATGAAGATATATCAAAAACTCAAAGATCTTCACATTAAAATAGGATTTACTCTCCAAAAGGTTGAATGAAATCTGGTGCCAGATGTTTAAAAAGTACGTCAGACAACAAGGTCAACTTGCTCTACTAGCCTATGCATGTGGCTGTAATTAAGTCCTCTTTTTCCCCAGTATAATTGTAATCAGTCAACCTAGCAGCCTGTCCATAGAGTGTCAACTATCCTCCTCCAAATAGGCAATAGTACTGGAGTGGATTGCCATTTCCTTCTCCAGCGGATCTTCCCGACCCAGTGATCGAACCTGGGTCTCCCGCATTGTAGACAGACACTTTACCGTCTGAGCCACCAGGGAAGTCCTCTAATTAAGTTCTCTTTTTCCCCAGTGTAATTGTAATCAGTCAACCTAGCAGCCTGTCCATAGAGTGTCAACAATCCTCCTCCAAAGTAGGCCTTTAGATATAGAGTCTGTACAAAGTAAACAAGTTATGAGAACTAGTTGACCCTAGTTATCACCAATATAAGATCTGAACAAAGCTAACCATGCTAAATATAATTAAAATATAGAGACAAATGAACTTCCATATTAGGATACATGGGGCTAGACATCCTAAATTTTTTAGCTAAAACACAGATAAACTTGCTACAAAAAACAAAATGAAGGCAATGTAAATGATGGGACAAGACCCCAAAAATGTAACAGGATTTCTCTAAGGCTGGGAATATAAAGAACAGAGGATAAAAGCCAACAATGCCTTTGAAGCATATCCTGAAGATATCCAGAAAGCTGGAAGGATTTTGAAATATTCTGTGTCTCATATAATGTACAAAGTCACAATGGAAAATACTCCATTTGAAGGTAGGATGTGGAAAAATTTACCCAGCAATGCCAGACTGAAGAGAGAATTTTCTTTCTCAGTCTTAGTTTTGTTGGAGGAAAAGAAAAATAAATGCCTCTTCTGAGATTAGACCCATAAGTATGCTTTCTTATGGGGAAGAAAAATCAGATTATCTGAGTGGCCTGAATCCTTTAAAATAATTCCAATTTCAAAAGAAAGAATTTAAAGTATTATCATCTTGTTAGATGAGTGGAAGAGGCACAACACAAACCCTCCATAGAAGAAGGCTATATACTGCATGCCTCGTGCAGTCATGGAATACTAATGAAGGGAGCTTTAACACAATTGAACACACACTTAAAAATCCGAAGGGAAAATTCCTAGCAAACGCCAGTCAAAAAAAGTAATAAACAGTAGATATTTCAAATAAATGAACTAATCCTAATTCAGCTTATAAAATAATCAGGTAGAAAATGTTAAATGTGTTTCATATGTTTAAGGAAATAGAAGAGAAAATGCAATATGCAAGCAGAAAAGCAATTATCAGGATTTTAAAAAAATGAAAATAGAAATTAAAATTATAAGGAAATATTAATAGGCTAGATACAACATAGGATAAAAATATGAACATATTTCAGAATTCTTGGATGAAATCATGGAGTAGAGAGTGAACCACGGAAAAAATAGCCTGAGAGAGAAAATGGCTGAGAATTATTCAGAATAGATACAACTGCAAAGATTTTTAGGTTTTGGAAATCCAAGAAATCCAAACAGAAAATAAAAATAAACCCAGACCATTTGCAGTCAAGTTGAAAACAACACATAGAGAAGATAAAGTAGATATGGGAGGTGGGGTAGGAAGGTAGATTACTTCAAAGGAACTACCATGACACTTGAAGCATCTCCAGAGCAACAGGTGAAGCCAGGGGCAAATTCTTCAATATCTTTATACCAAGTAAACTATTTTAGAAGGAAGGTTGTGAAATAAAAACATATAAAACAGAAAGATTATTATCAAAAAGCTGTCACTAATAAAACTTCCGAAGAATGAACTTCAAAAATAAAAAGTTGTGGAAAGCAAAAATGATGAATAAATTTTAAGAATGCAATCATGAAGTTAAACTGAAGCAAACTTTTTCTGTACATATTAATAATATTATTTGATTTATAGAATAAAAAGATAAAACTAAAAAGTTAATAACAATAGGTGATCATAATTAAAGCACAATTAATTTCAAATTAATGCAACAATATTACTTGACTTTAGATGCTTAAGTTTGCATGTTAAAAATTAATGGGAAAATGTAGAAATGGAACATATATCTTTCAATCACTAAAAGAGAAAAGTGGAATTGTACATATAGCAACAAGAAAAACCTAATTCTAAAAATATAGAAACAAACAAAGCTAAAATATAACCTCCAAATCATAAAATAGAAATAAATACAAATACTTCTTTTTGGATTTTAGTAATTCAAATGAATAAAAGTATATTCATTTCAGTTGAAAGCATAGATTAGTTTTTAAATACTAACCAAAAAAAGGAAGTACAATTCTAATAAAATCATACTCCTTTCACTTCTCTTCAAAATTACACCATTCAAGCCACTAGAGTTTGATAAGTAAAACAAATAAAAGGTGAAAATTAGAATGAAAAAAACAAAATTGTTAATATTTGTAGATGGTAAAATTGTCTATTTGGAAAACTAAATAATCTATAAAATTATAAGAAATTAAGAGAGATGACTTGTGTTATTATCTGTAAGATAAGATCCATAAACAAAATATAGTCTATGTTTATACTAGTGATAGAAAATACAGTTTCTAGAAATTAAAATAGTATTATATACCACCATTTAAAATAGCAACAAAGAACATAAGGCATTTTTGTGAGAATAAATATGCAAAAGTAAAAAAGAAGAAAATTATAAAATTTTTAATTCAAAGATATGAAGGTATAAAACATTTTAGATATATTGCACTAATTTATAAAGATGTCAATATTTCTCAATTCATATGAAAAGTCACTGTAATTCCAACCAACATTCCAACAAAATTTTCATTGACTTGACATGTTAAACTAAAATTACATGGAAACTCAAATGTCAAAAAATATTCAATACATTTTAGAGAAATTGGAAGAGAATCTATTTAACCTAGAAAAAATAAAGATCTTACAAAAAAGACAGTAAGACTGTATGTGGTGTTTCCCAGGTGACTCAGTGGTAAAGAATCTGCCTGCCAAAGCGGGAGACACAAATTCGATCCCTGGGTTAAAAAAGATCTTGTGAAGAAAGAAATGGCAACCCATTCCAATATTCTTGCCTGGGAAATTCTATGGACAGAGGAGCCTGGTGGGCTACAGTCCTTGGGGTCACAATTTAGCAATTAAACAACAACAAGACATTATGTGGAGATTTGGATCAAGATGGTGGAGTAAGAGGATTCGGAGCTCACCTCATCCAATGAACACATCAAAAATACATCTCGATGGGAACAATTCTTACTGAAAACTAACTGGAAACTGGCAGACAGACAAGGCTTGTACAACCAAGGCTATAAGAAAGATACACAGGTAATTGGGTAGGAACAGAAGGAAATCAGGTGGGGACATGTACCCCTGGGAAGGGACTCAAAGGAAAAGTGAGATTACACAGGAGGACTGCATCCTGGGGAGCAGCAGTTCAAGCCACAGATTGGGACTAATAGAAGGGCTGTGGGAAGTCTGAACTCCACTCAGAGGAGTGTTTGTGCTGGTTTGTACCCAAGGAAGGGTTGAGAGAGATCTGCTGACTTTCCTGCAACTGTCTCATCAAGCACCCCAGTGCAGTCCTAGCAAACAGTCTGACTCTGCTCAGTCCATCACAGTGCAGCACTGGAAGTGGGGTGGCCATGACCGGGGAAAAGACTGGACTGTGGGATACAGAGGTGATGGGGTCCTTTGTGGGGGTGTGTTTGTGGCAGCCATTGCTGGCATCTACTCACGAAGCTCCTCGAAGCATGCTGGATCTCCAATAGTGGCAACTGTACCACACCTCACCCCCAGTACTTGTTGAGAAGCCAGGCATGCTCCGCCTGCCCAGCAGAGGTTTTCCACAGCAGGGTGGGGGCGGCAGAGGTCACTGGCAATAATCGACTATGAGGAGCAAAGGAAACTTACACCCCAGGGGTGTGTCCAAGCAGAGTCGCAGGTGCCTGCAGAGGCAGGTTGTTGAAATTTTGAAACCAACATGAGCAAAGAGCCTACACAGGCCTCACTTGCTTCTTCACTCCTCTGGGACAAGTGTCCCATGGACAAGTGACACTGGGACAAGTGTCCCATGCAGGGAGAGAAAAAACACACTTCAAGGTAACAGAGGCAACTCAGCCCTGGTCATCAGGGTTTCTGGGCCATCAACTTGGGTTTAGACCCTAGGTCTGATAGCCCAGGGAAGGCTGCAGAGCAGACAGGAAGGCCTCATCATATCAAGTGCCAGCTCTGGCACCTGTCTCTAGCACCACCCCCTACCAAGGGGATGGCTGTCTGCACACTCGGAAAGATGTTACTTGTGTCCGTGTTAAATCTAGCTCTCTCACCACAGGCATGGGGCACACATAACTTGTACAGGGATGTTCCCTCACAAGCACCCTTTCAATACCACAATAGGTAACGATTTCACCTAGATTCATAGAGGCAGAGAAAATTAAGCAAAATGAAAACGCAGAGAAACTACTCTCAACTGAACAGCAAGTGAAAACTCCTGAAAAAAAATACGTAAAATAGACATAAACAGTTTAACAGAATTCAAAGCACTGGTAATAAAAATGTTAATTAGGGAAAAGAATTTATATACACAGCAAACACTTTAACAAGAAACTAGAAAATGCTACATGGACCCAATCATAAAAGAATTAAATAGATGAAATTAAAAAAAAAAAAAGCACTATATGCACTATACAGACTAAGATAAATAACAAACTAGGTGATACAGAAGAAAGCGTAAGTGAGCTGAAAAATAGAATGGAAATCTTCCAATCAGAAATGCAAAAAGAAAAGAAAATTAAAAAAAAAATTTTTAAGAGATCTCTGCAATAATTTTAAGCATATGAACATTCACATTATAGGTGTCACAGTATGAGAAGAGAGAGATAAAGGGATCAAAAAAAGTATTTGAGGAAATATGCCTGAAAATTTTCCAGACCTGAAGAAAGAAACAGATATCCAAGTACAGGAAGCACAGAAGGTCCCAAACAAGATGAACCCCAAGAGATCTACACCAAGAAATTTCATAATTAAAATGACAAAAGGTAAAATAAAGAGAAAATTCTAAAGGAGGCAAGAGAAATAGAAATAGTTATATACAAGGAAATCCCCATGAGGCTATCAGCTGATTTCACTATAGAAACTGCATTCTAGATGTGAGTAGCATGGCACATTCAAAATGCTGAAAGACAAAAACCTGCAACCTAGGATACTTTAGTCAATGGGACTATCAATTCAGTAGGTGAGACAAATCCTCAACAATCAAAAACTGTAAAATAATTCATCAAAATTAAACTATAAAAGAAATGTTAAAGGGTCTTCTTTAAGTGGAAAGAAGAAAAAATCTATAAGAGACAATTGCAACAGAAAAGGTCAATATATACTTAAGTATCAACCACTTAAATAAGCAAGTACAAAGACTAAAGATAAATATAATCACAGTAATTATAACTATAATAAACAGTTAAGGGGTAAGCATGAATATGTAAAATATGACATTAAAAACACAATATGTAAAGGAGGAGAGTAAAGAAGTGTAGTTTTGAATGTGTTTGAAATTAAATGATTACCAGTTTAAAACAAGTAGATACAACTATGGGTCAACTTATGTGAACCCCATAGTAACTACAAATCAAAAGTCTATAATATATACACAAAAACCAAAGAGAAATGAATCCAAGCATACAACAGAAGAAAATCATCAGACCACAGGGAAGAAATAAAGAATATAAACAAAGTACAAAGCTACAAATGACAAACAAATTACAACAAACAAACTACAAAAACAACTAAAAAGAAGTAATTAAATGGGCATAAGGGTATACATAAGGGTATAAGGGTTCTATGAAGACCTACAAGACTTTTAGAACTAACACCCAAAAAAGATGTCCTTTTCATTATAGGGGACTGGAATGCAAAAGTAGAAAGTCAAGAAACACCTGGAGTAACAGGCAAATTTGGCCTTGGAATACAGAATAAAGCAGGGCAAAGGCTAATTGAGTTTTGCCAGGGGAACACACTGGTCATAGCAAATACCCTCTTCCAACAACGCAAGAGAAGACTTTACACATGGACATCACCAGATGGTCAACACTGAAATCAGATTGATTATATTCTTTGCAGCCAAAGATGGAGAAGCTGTATACAGTTAGCAAAAACAAGACTGGGAGCTGACTGTAGTTCAGATAATGAACTCCTTATTGCCAAATTCAGACTTAAATTGAAGAAAGTAGGAAAAACCACTAGGCCATTCAGGTATGACCTAAATCAAATCCCTTATGATTACACAGTGGAAGTGAGAAATAGATTTAAGGGACTAGATCTGATAGAGTGCCTGATGAACTATGGAATGAGGTTCGTGACAATGAACAGGAGACAGGGATCAAGACCATCCCCATGGAAAAGAAATGCAAAAAAGCAAAATGGCTGTCTGGGGACGCCTTCCAAATAGCTGTGAAAAGAAAAGCGAAAAGCAAAGGAGAAAAGGAAAGATATAAGCATCTGAATGCAGAGTTCCAAAGAATAGCAAGGAGAGATAAGAAAGCCTTCCTTGGTGATCAATGCAAAGAAATAGAGGAAAACAACAGAATGGGAAAGACTAGAGACCTCATTAAAAAAATTAGAGATACCAAGGGAACATTTCATGCAAAGATGGGCTCAATAAAGGACAGAAATCTTATGGACTCTGTGGGAGAGGGAGAGGGTGGGAAGATTTGGGAGAATGGCATTGAAACATGTAAAATATCATGTATGAAATGAGTTGCCAGTCCAGGTTTGATGCACGATACTGGATGCTAGGGGCTGGTGCACTGGGATGACCCAGAGGGATGGAATGGGGAGGGAGGAGGGAGGAGGGTTCAGGATGGGGAACACATGTATACCTGTGGCGGATTCATTTTGATATTTGGCAAAACTAATACAGTTATGTAAAGTTTAAAAATAAAATTAAAAATAAATAAATAAATAAATAAAGGACAGAAATAGTATGGACCTAACAGAAGCAGAAGATATTAAGAAGAGGTGGCAAGAATACACAGAAGAACTGTACAAAAAAGATCTTCAAGACCCAGACAATCATAATGGTGTGATCATTCACCTAGAGCCAGACATCCTGGAATGTGAAGTCAAGTGGGCCTTAGAAAGCATCACTATGAACAAAGCTAGTGGAGGTGATGGAATTCCAGTTGAGCTATTCCAAATCCTGAAAGATGATGCTGTGAAAGTGCTGCACTCAATATGCCAGCAAATTTGGAAAACTTAGCAGTGGCCACAGGACTGGAAAAGGTCAGTTTTCATTCCAATCCCAAAGAAAAGCAATACCAAAGAATGCTCAAACTACCGCAGAATTGCAATCATCTCACATGCTAATAAAGTAATGCTCAAAATTCTCCAAGCCAGGCTTCAGCAATACATGAACCATGAACTTTCACATGTTCAAGCTGGTTTTAGAAAAGGCAGAGGAACCAGGGATCAAATTGCCAACATCTGCTGGATCATGGAAAAAGCAAGAGTTCCAGAAAAACATCTATTTCTGCTTTATTGACTATGCCAAAGCCTTTGACTGTGTGGATCACAATAAACTGTGGAAAATTCTGAAAGAGATGGGAATACCAGACCACCTGATCTGCCTCTTGAGAAACGTATATGCAGGTCAGGAAGCAACAGTTGGAACTGGACATGGAACAACAGACTGGTTCCAAATAGAAAAAGGAGTACGTCAAGGCTGCATATTGTCACCCTGCTTATTTAACTTTTATGCAGAGTACATCATGAGAAACGCTGTGCTGGAAGAAGCACAAGCTGGAATCAAGATTGCCGGGAGAAATATCAATAACCTCAGATATGCAGATGACACCACCCTTATGGCAGAAAGTGAAAAGTAACTGAAAGCCTCTCGATGAAAGTGAAAGAGGAGAGTGAAAAAGTTGACTTAAAGCTCAACATTCAGAAAACGAAGATCATGGCATTTGGTCCCATCACTTCATGAGAAATAGATGGGGAAACAGTGGAAACAGTGTCAGACTTTATTTTTGGGGGCTCCAAAATCACTGCAGATGGTGACTGCAGCCATGAAATTAAAAGACACTTACTCCTTGGAAGGCTAAAGTTATGACCAACCTAGATAGCATATCAAAAAGCAGAGACATTACTTTGCCAACAAAGGTCCATCTAGTCAAGGCTATGGTTTTTCCAGTGGTCATGTATGGATGTGAGAGTTGGACTGTGAAGAAGGCTGAGCGCCGAAGATTGATGCTTTTGAAGTGTGGTGTTGGAGAAGACTCTTGAGAGTCCCTTGGACTGCACAGAGATCCAACCAGTCCATTCTAAAGGAGACCAGTCCTCAGTGTTCTTTGGAAGGACCTATGTTAAAGCTGAAACTCCAATACTTTGGCCACCTCATGTGAAGAGTTGACTCATTGGAAAAGACTCTGATGCTGGGAGGGATTGGGGGCAGGAGGAAAAGAGGACAACAGAGGATGAGATGGCTGAATGGCATCACCAACTCGATGGACATGAATTTGAGTAAACTCCGGGAGCTTTTGATGGACAGGGAGGCCTGGCGTGCTGTAATTCATGGGGTTGCAAAGAGTTGGACAAGACTGAGTAACTGAACTGAACTGAACTGAAGGGTATACTTATCAATAATGTTTTAAATATCAAGGGACTAAATACTAAAGATGTAATATATTATATATACATAGTATTTATATTTATACACACATACACACAATGAAATGTTACTCAGCCATAAAAAGATCAAAATTCTGCCACTTGCAGCAATTGGATGGACACACAACGTTTGCTTAATGAAAGAAGTCAGACAGAGAAAGACAAATACTGTATGTATATTATCACACATATGTGGAATCTGAAAACAATACAAACAAAAAAAGATAGCAAAACAGAAACAGACTCACAGATGCAGAATTCAAATTAGCTGTTACCAGAGGGGAGAGGATAGGGAGGAGGGGCATATTAGTTTTATGGGATTAAGATATACAAGCTACGATATATAAGATAGATAAACAACAAGGATATATTGTGTAGCACAGGGAAAAATATCCACTTGCCCTGTAATAACATTTAATGGAGTTTAAATTGTAAAAGTACTGAATCACATCTATATACTGAATATAATAAATATACCTCAATTTTAAAACTGGTTGAAGACAATTGCATTAGGCTTAAAATTTAGATGTCATAGAAACTACTAGAGCAAAATTATATAATTATTTATGCAGTTAATAAAGGATTACCTCCATATAAAAAGATTTGCAATGATACTGATATAGTAATGGAGAAATAAAAAAATATCACAGAATAGGAAGCAAAGAAAAAATACATAAAAGCTTGATATAAGACAGAAGAGTCTTTTATTACAGGTAGAGAAGGAATGAATTTTTTAATGTGTTGATGGGACAAATAACTGTTGATAGAAAAAATAAAACCAAAGGCCTAGGAAATGTCATTTATGAAACTTTATGTTAATATGTAAATTCACAAATAAGAAAGGAAATATTTTAATGAAAATACAGAGGTTTTTCTGCTTTATTTTGGTAATGGGAAGATAACAAGATACATAAAATGTAACCATAGAAACAAAGATTGAACATTTTGACACCATCAAATTCAGAACTCCTCTAAATAGATACCAGAAAGAAAAATGCAATTATAAGGCATTATGTGGAGAAAGATATCTGTAACACTTATAATACAAAGCAAATATATGTAAAATTTCTACCTCTTGTGAAATAAATTTCCAAAATATCATTTCCATAGCATTGAATATCATTTAGCATAGAACAGACTACTATTTTGCATAGTGCCAATGTAAAAATTGCTGCAATAGATTCTACCAAGTCTGGTTATGGGAGAGTAAGGTATATACATTCAGGAAGTATAAAACCATCTAATACCCTGAGTCAGATCATAATAGCTGATTGATTGCCATCCTCATCCAATGTAAGAGTCCATTCTGTTACTGTACTGCATATGGACTATGTGCTCTAGTTTATGGATAGGATTAGAAAACATTTCCTCCCCAATAACACAGAAAGTTGGCAGTGTATAAAATTTGATATCTTTAGATTGCATAGCAACAAATTTCCCAACTACTCTCGATGTGAAATTTAACTTGAAAGTTACATTTGCATGCACCAGATCACGAAGTTGACACTGTTCTGAATATCACCATGGGTAAGTTATTCTCTGCATGGTATGAAGTTTTGGAAGTTACTTAGAGATATTACATGATATCAGCTCCTTGTGAAATGTTGCAATGGAGATATGATAATCCTTAGGAAAATGCTGTTTTGGCAGAGAAAATGAATAGATATGTGGCTGATTTGCATTTCAGTGTTTGAGGTAAGAGTGAATGCTTTAGAGACTATTACAAAATTGTCTATAGTTCATTATTCTCCTCTATGTCCTAGGTCTGTTGTGACATTCCTCCAGTAACTATTCAATTGATGAAGAAGTTATGGGAGCAGGAATTCTGAAACTAATGGTAATGAAAAATAAAGGTAATGCCAATAGCTCTGAGTGATGGGAGATTAACCATCTATTTAAATATAGAAAGGCATTTTTCCAAATCATGGAATATATAAGACTGCATTGTTCCTGATTCTGTTTATCTGTATCCACCACTAAACTATAAGCTCCATGAAAACAAGGACTTATATATTTCAGCTTAAATCAGTGTCTTTTACATGGTAGGCACTCAAAAAATATTTGTTAAATGAATAACTGAATGATTAATTGATTATTTTCTTCTTGATGAACAGATGATGCAGGAACAAATATAAGGTTGACCAGACTAAGACAAAGATTATTTTTTCAGTGTTCTCTACTAGACATTCTGTAATCTAGCAATTTTGCATTCTTAGAGCAGCATCAAAACACACTGCCAATAATGCTGTGAGTAGGAGCACAAGGCATTGAAGATTAGAATTAATTTTTGAGTTATTTAAAATACTGTTAAGATAAATAATGCAGCTTCAAAATGTTGTAAGCATAAATGCAATGAAATAAGTGAATTATTATTAATATGATATTTCAAGGCTTCTCTTTATTTCATATTACAGTTTAAATGAAGCCAGGGAAGTGTAAGGTAATTATATAAAGTTCACAAAGTGCTCCTCAATAATGGTGTTTTCATTTATAAATCACATGAAAACTGTGTTCATATAAGCAGAACTTCAGAAATTTACTAAAATTTCCAAAATAAAAGTGGTATAATTACATTATTGACCATAAAATATATATACAACCACTCAGTAGAAGGTAATTTAGTACAACCTAAATAGAACAGCAAAATAAAACCCAGATATTACAAAAAGCACATAAATGTTTTTCACAAATGTACCTCCTGAAATATATTTCGTATATTGTGTTATTTTGTTCATTTTTATTGTAAAGATTTGACAAAAAAAAAAACACTCAGTATTTAGATAGATTATAATTTTAACATTTTTAAGCATCCCCTTTTCATCATATGGGACTGGATTGCAAAAGTAGGAAGTCGAGAGATACCTGGAATAACAGACACATTTGGCCTTGGAGTACAAAACAAAGCAGGGCAAGCCTAACAGACTTTTGCCAAGGGAACACGTGGTCACAGCAAACACCCACTTCCAACAACACAAGAAAATACTCTACATATGGACATCACCAAATGGTCAACACCAAAATCAGATTGATTATATTATTTGTGGCCAAAGATGGAGAAGCTCTATACAGCAAGAAAAAACAGGACTGGAAGCTGACCGTGGCTCAGATCATGAACTCCTTATTGGCAAATTCAGACTGAAATTAAAGAAAGTAGGGAAAACCACTAGACCATCCAGTATGACCTAAATCAAATCCCTTGTGATTATACAGTGGAAGTGAGAAATAAATTTAAGGGACTAGATCTGATAGGCAGAGTGCCTGAGGAACTATAGATGGAGGTTCGTGACATTGTACAGGAGACAGGGAGCAAGACCATCCCCAGGAAAAAGAAATGAAAAAAAACAAAATGGCTGTCTAAGGAGGCCTTTCAAATAACATTGAAAAAAGAGAAAAGAAAAGCAAAGGAGGAAAGGAAAGATATAAGCATCTGAATGCAGAGTTCCAAAGAATAGCAAGGAGAGATAAGAAAGCCTTCCTCAGTGATCAGTAAAGAGAAACAGAGGAAAGCAATAGAATGGGAAAGACTAGAGATCTCTTAAAAAAAATTAGAGATACCAAGGGAACATTTCATGCAAAGATGGGCTCAATAAAGGACAGAAATAGTATGGACCTAATAGAAGCATAAGATATTAAGAAGAGGTGGCAAGAATACACAGAAGAACTATGCAAAAAAGAACTTCATGACCCCGATAATCACGATCGTGTGATCACTCACCTAGAGCCAGACATCCTGGAATGTGAAGTCAAGTGGGCCTTAGGAAGCATCACTACCAACAAAGCTAGTGGAGGAGATAGAATTCCAGCTGAGCTATTTCAAATCCTAAAAGATGATGCTGTGAAAGTGTGGCATGCAACATGCCACCAAATTTGGAAAACTCAGCAGTAGCCACAGGACTGGAAAGTGTCACTTTTCATTCCAATCCCAAAGAAAGGAAATGCCAAAGGAAGTTCAAACTACTGCACAATTGCACTCATCTCACACCCTAGCAAAGTAATGCTCAAAATTCTCCAAGCCAGGTTTCAATAGTACATGAACCATGAACTTCCAAATGTTCAAGCTGGTTTTAGAAAAGGCAGAGGAACCAGAGATCAAATTGCCAACATCCACTGGATCATGGAAAAAGCAAGAGAGTCCCAGAAAAATATTTTCTTCTGCTTTATTGACTATGCCAAAGCCTTTGACTGTGTGGATCACAATAAACTGTGGAAAATTCTGAAAGAGATGGGAATACCAGACCACCTGACCTGCCTCCTGATAAATCTGTATGCAAGTTGGGAAGCAACAGTTAGAACGGTACATGGAAAAACAGACTGGTTCTAAACTGGGAAAAGAGTACATTAAGGCTGTATATTTTCACCCTGCTTATTTAACATCTATGCAGAGTACACCATGCGAACTGCCAGGCTGGATGAAGCACAAGCTGGATTCAAGATTGACAGGAGAAATATCAATAACCTCAGATACGCAGATTTCACCACCCTTATGGCAGAAACCAAAGAGGAGCTAAAGAGCCTCTTGATTAAAATGAAAGAGGAGAGTGAAAAATTGGCTTAAAACTCAATATTCAAAAAACTAATATTTGACATCAGGTCCCATCACTTCATGGGAAATAGATGGGGAAACTGGGAGACTATTTTTGGGGGGCTTCAAAATCACTGCAGATGGTGACTGGAGCCATGAAATTAAAAGATATTTGCTTCTTGGAAGAAAAGCTATGACCAAGGAACACAGCATATTAAAAAACAGAGGCATTACTTTGCCAACAAAGGTCCATTTACTCAAAGCTATGGTTTTTCCAGTGGTCACATATGGATGTGAAAATTGGACTATAAAGAAAGCTGAGTGCCGAAGAATTGATGCTTTGGAGAAGACTCCTGAGAGTCCCTTGGACTGCAAGGAGATCAAACCAGTCAATCCTAATGGAAATAAGTCCTGAATATTCTTTGGAAGGACTGATGTTGAAGCTGAAACTCCAATAGTCTGGCCACCTGATGTGAAGAACTGACTCATTTGAAAAGACCCTGTTTCTGGGAAAGAATGAAGGCAGGAGGAGACGGTGACGACAGAGGATGAGATGGTTCGATGGCATCAACGACTCGATGGACATGAGTTTGAGCAAGCTCTGGGAGTCTGTGATGGACAGAGAAGCCTGGGATGCTGCAGTCCATGGGGTCACCAGCTGTCAGACATGACTGAGTGACTGAACTATAGAGAATATTCTCAATTCAGTTGCTCAGTCATGTCCAACACTTTGCGACCCCATGAACTGCAGCACGCTGGGCCTCCCTGTCCATCACCAACTCTCAGAGTTTACCCAAACTCATGTCCATCGAGATGGTGATGCCATCCAGCCATCTCATCCTCTGTCATCCCCTTCTCCTCCTGCCCCCAATCCCTCCCAGCATCAGAGTCTTTTCCAATGAGTCAACTCTTCACATGAGGTGGCCAAAGTACTGGAGTTTCAGTCTCAGCATCAGTCCTTCCAATGAACACCTAGGACTGATCTCCTTCAGAATGGACTGGTTGGATCTCCTTGCAGTTCAAGAGACTCTCAAGAGTCTTCTCCAACACCACAGGTCAAAAGCATCAATTCTTTGGTGCTCAGCTTTCTTCACAGTCCAACTCTCACATCCATACATGACCACTGGAAAAACCATAGCCTTGACTAGACGGACCTTTGTTGGCAAAGCAATGTCTCTGCTTTTGAATATGCTATCTAGGTTGGTCATAACTTTCCTTCCAAGGAGTAAGTGTCTTTTAATTTCATGGCTGCGATCACCATCTGCTAAGTGCTTTTGGAGCCCCAAAAATAAAGTCTGACACTGTTTCCACTGTTTCCGCATCTATTTCCCATGAAGTGATGGGACCAGATGCCATGATCTTCGTTTTCTGAATGTTGAGCTTTAAGCCAACTTTTTCACTCTCCTCTTTCACTTTCATCGAGAGGATCTTTAGCTCCTCTTCACTTTCTGCCATAAGGGTGGTGTCGTCTGCATATCTGAGGTTATTGATATTTCTCCCGGCAATTTTGATTCCTGCTTGTGCTTCTTCCAGCCCAGCGTTTCTTATGATGTACTCTGCATATAAGTTAAATAAACAGGGTGACAATATACAGCCTTGACATACTCCTTTTCCTATTTGGAACCAGTCTGTTGTTCCATGTCCAGTTCTAACTGTTGCTTCGTGAACTGCATACAGATTTCTCAAGAGGCAGATCAGGTGGTCTGGTATTCCCATCTCCTTCAGAATTTTCCACAGTTTATTGTGATTCACACAGTCAATGGTTTTGGCATAGTCAATTTAGAAGAAGTAGATGTTTTCTGGAACTCTTTTGCTTTTTCGATGATTCAACTCATGTTGGCAATTTGATCTCTGGTTCTTCTGCCTTTTCTAAATCCAGCTTGAACATCTGGAAGTTCATGGTTCACGTATTGCTGAAGCCTGGCTTGGAGAATTTTGAGTATTGCTTTACTAGCGTGTGAGATGAGTGCAATTATGTGGTAGTTTAAGCATTTTTTCACATTGGATTGGAATGAAAACTGACCTTTTCCAGTCCTATGGCCACTGCTGTTTTCCAAATTTGCTGGTATATTGAGTGCAGCACTTTCACAGCATCATCCTTTAGGATTTGAAATAGCTCAACTGGAATTCCATCACCTCCACTAGCTTTGTTGGTAGTAATGCTTCCTAAGGCCCACTTGACTTCAGATTCCAGGATGTCAGGCTGTATGTGAGTGATCACACCATCATCATTATCTGGGTCATGAAAATCTTTCTTGTATAGTTCTTCTGTGTATTCTTGCCACCTCTTTTTAATATTTTCTGCTTTTGTTAGATGTTCATAAATATTAAACACTTAGGAATGCATTCACAGATCATTGGCATGAAAAGCTGCTTTGTATATAATGTGCTATATTACACCTCTACCTGTTTTTATCTCCATTCTCTGAATTCCTTAGCACTAAGTGGCCTGGATTGCTTTTTGAGCTCCTAATCATCTCCTTTGCCCCTATTAGTTGTGTACAGAATCATTCAATTGGACAACGTATAGAATATCTGTATGGTTTAAAGGATTACAGTAATATTATTTTTGTCTTTTCTCAACCAGAGGTCTTCAGTCCAGGGTCCTGGAGTATATAAAGATTTTATAAAGAGTCAGCATGCACAATTTCAATGGATTGATTTCTATATTCTAATATTCTTATATGTCTTTCTTAAAATTGATGAGAACAAACTGAAATTCACATAGTCTGCTCCCAATTTACACAAATTGTAGGCACAACTCTCTCTTATTGTTAGTTTTAATAAAGTAGATTAACCTCAGATTTTAAAACTCTACAATGCTAATCAAAATGATGTATTTAAATATTGACTATATGAAATTCTCCTTTCTTTTTTTTTTTAAATTTTATTTTATTTTTAAACTTTACATAACTGTATTAGTTTTGCCAAATATCAAAATGAATCTGCCACAGGTATACCATTAATCAAAATTTTTTAAAACTTAGACTGACTTCTTGTCACACACACACACACACACACATGATAAGCATGTAATATTGATATAAACACACACACAAAATTTTATATTAGAAATGGATATTCTGACTTATGTCTAAAGAAGTGCATTCAGGATAAAGCATATGCTACTGATGTTCCTTTCTTAAAATGCCAGTATTTTGTATATTTTGCAGGACTGCTAAATTCTGAAAGTTTTATTAGACAAACTATATTGATTCTTTAGACTTGTTCTATTTAATTAAGTATGTAAAGCTGACTTATAAACATATAAAGTATTTATTACTATTTTAATATAGTTTCAATTTTTTTCACAATTTAAGGTGAACTGTGTATTTTCTATCTCTTAAAATTAAGAAATATACTAATTTCACCTTGGGATAAAACACTTTAGATATGAGCAAAAATGGAAGTACATAATCTTCCCAAATTTTTTAATTAATATTCAGTAAAAAATTTGAAGAGAGAAAATTTAAGAAAGCCTAGAAAAGGCACCTACTATAGATTTTAAACTCTTAGATAACAGGGTTCCTATGAATCTACAACAAAAATCCTATAAGTGAATCTCCAATTTTTACACTGAGCAAGTGCATTTGAAAGACATCTGAAATAGTATATGTTAAAAAAAAAACATAATCTACTCCACTGTAACATTCCAGAGTAACTTAGTTTTGCTGTGAGTTGTTAAATGTTCCCTAGGATTCAGACGATAAAGAATCTGCCTGGACTGCAGGAGACCCGGGTTCAAACTCTGGGTCAGAAAGCTTTCCTGGAGAAGGGAATGTCCACCCACTTCAGTATTTTCTTGCCTGGAGAATTCCATGGGCAGAGGAGCCTGGAAAATTTTGCAAGTACATGGGGTTGCAAAATAACACTTTCACTTTTTCAGGATGGCAATGGATGTTACAAATCTTTCTCAGTAACACTGAAAGTATATATATATATATATATATATATATATATATATATATATGTCACAACAAGGTTGTGTAACATGCACAGTTCTATGTTATATATCCATGAATATTATTTAGTTCCTGAGTCTGTAAGTTAGCATTTAAGAATAGGCATGCACAGGAGATCCAATTGGTCTTGGCTGAGAAGACTCATATATTTGAGTGTTTGCCAGCAAACTGGGGCACTCATCTCCTTCCACATGTGTCTGCTCTGCCAGTAGCCAGTCAGGACATGCTTATGGCAATGGAAGAAATACAAGAGAGCATGTAGAGACACGCAAGATCCCTTGAGGCAGTGGCACAGAATTAGTAGAAAGGTACTTACTTCCACCTTATTTCATTGGCCAAAGCTAGTCAAATACCAAGTTCCATACACAGATGGTTCTATAAAATCATGTGGCAAAAATCATGGTTACAAGAGTGAATAATTGTAATGAAGTCCATTTATTGCCATTCACCTCAGATGTATACAACATTGCATTGTTTTCTTTTATTATTTTCACAAAACAGTAAAATCTCACATAGTTTGCTTAGATATTAACCTGGACACATTTTTAAGAGCTTTGAGCTATAATAACCATTTTCTAAATGGTTTTACCTCTCGTGATTTGGGGAGAGGGGGACGCAGTTCATTTTATATAGAATCAGGAATTTCTAATCTACACAGTTCAATAGAGAGAATAATTATATACTCCCATGTTTAAGAGGAGAAAGAACGCACATGGTATGTAGGGCCAAAGGCCAATTTAGCTATTTTATATTTTCTATATTTAATACCTTTCTACTATATATGGGCTTCCCAGGTGGTGCAGTGATAAGGAATCTGCCTGCCATTGCAGGAGATGCAAGAGATGAGTGTTCAATTCCTGGATCAGGAAGATCCCCTGGAGTAGGAAATGGCAAGCCACTCCAGGATTCTTGCTCCATGGACAGAGAAGCCTGGAGGTGTAGAGTGCTTGGGGTCGAAAAGAGTTGGATACTACTTGGCATGCGTGCACACAACTATATACATAGTGGTTTTTCTATTTTCCTGTTAATATAATGAGTATATATTATAGCTATAATAGAAAAGTATGGGGGAATAATCAGATGAAAAGGAGTTAATTTTAACACCAAACCTAGGTCTTCATTTTCCTGAGTAAATTTCTTAAAATGAATGAGCTTTTATTTTATCTTCTGTTCTCGGATACATTAAATCACATAGCATATTAGCAACATAACACGTAGCACATTTTGAAACTTGTGATGTTAACCAAAAATTGCATTTCTGAGGAAAACTCTGAAAGAGCAGAGAGTTTTACATGTACTTGTGGATGTCACATTACTTTTTTATCTAAAGATAGGAAATGTTTAATGTGATTTCAGTTAAAAAATGTCAATGACATGAGGGAAATTATATATTTAATAGGACATCAATTACCAAATTTACTTAATGGGCTAATCAGGTTAAGACAGTGATATGGTCTTTGTCTCTACAAATATTTATGGCAATTTTGAAAAACCATGATCATTGGATAGTGAATTATCTTCATTTCCCCCAGAAAATAATTCTTTTCTAGCCTTAGTATCCACTAAATTTTGTTAAAATTACAACATTAAATTGGATCATACATTTAATGCCTTCTATGTGAAAAACACTGGACTAGGCATTTGGAATTTCAAAAATAAAAAGAGGAAGCAGTAATAAGCAATGATCTCCCTCTAAAGTTGCTTATAAAGTAGTAAGAGAAATAGGTTTGAATGCAAATAGTTAGAAGATGTGTGAAAGTGAAAGTCACTCAGTCATGTCCGACTCTTTGCAACTCCGGGGACTAAACAGTCCATGGAGTTCTCCAGGCCAGAATGAATACTGGAGAAGGGAGCCTTTCGCTTCTCCAGGGGATCTTCCCGACCCAGGGATCAAACCCAGGTTTCCCACATTGCAGGTGGATTCTTTACCAGCTGAGCCACTAGGGAAGCCCAAGAATACTGGAGTGGGTAGCCTATCCCTTCTCCAGTGAATCTTCCTGACCCAGGAATCGAACTGGGGTCTCCTGAATTGCAGGAGGATTCTTTACCAACTGAGCTACTAGGGAATCCCAGAAGATGTATGCCTATACTTTATAAAAGAGAAATAGATAAAGCTGTCTGGGAATTCAGAGGAGGGACAATCATACTGTAACTACATCAATGCCATTATTGGTTACTTTGGAAAATAAGAAATGTAATTCAGTCAAATAAGTAACATGTGCTTCTAAGTAACCTCTATGACCTGGTGCCATGGTTTCCCTCCATGATTTGTCTCTAGGAACCCAGAGAAAGGACTCAGTCCAGTACAGAATATAAGTATATCAGGGCTATTGAAAAAGGATTCAGTGGATCCTGGCAGGAAATGCTTCATGGGAGACGTGAAACCCAAAGTAAGGTTGGAAAGACAAGGGGAGACAATGGCTGTGAGCAAATTCTAGGGCATAAGCAGAGAAGGAGAGTCCCTAATGAGTGTTTGGGTTCCAGGAATAGTGAGCAGATAATTTATTTTTATAAACTTCTTTTTTGGAGGACATGAAGATAGGATAAAATTTTATTATAACAAGGGATATGGCAGGAAAAAAAGACAATTGAGTTTAAACTGTAAAATTTGGTTCAAAATGCTGTTGGGAGGCCTTGCAATTTCATAAACAAGTCAAGAATTTTTTGGCAGCTGAATGCAGGATGGATTGGAAGAGGCAGAAAGGCGAGAAACAGATGTCAGGAAAAATTCAAATGCTTTTCGCCAATAGCATAAATCTATATTTCATTCTTGCTCCCCTTTGAGGAATGAAGAATTGATTTCGTCAGCTGTGAGGAGCACTGGCAACAGACACGCCTCCGTGGTCAGATCCCCTTGGGGATTCCTTCAACGAAAGAGAACCACCCTACCAAACATGACACTCCTTTCTCAGGGGGGCCTGCATCGTTTCTTGCCTCAACTTGGGGGATCTCTGAAGGGTCAGGTCATCTTCAGACCACCCTGGCCAACTGAGGCTTTCTGTAGACTAAAACACCCCTTCATTTTTCCTCAGCCCAATCCTGCGTCTTTCCCTTCGTTTCCCCAGATCCTCTCAAGAGCAGCCCTCAGCCCTGCACAATAACCTCCATTTTGGATTCAGTATCACAGGTAACCCAAGTTGTGAACATTCTCTTTTGCTTCTCTTTACAGAATGGTAAAACCATTCTTTGAGTTATGTAAGTTTGCCAGAATGGACCTGATAATAGCGCTTTGGCAGCTACAATCCCCTGTTGCCTGTTCTTGCCTGGAGAACTTACTGTTACAATAACATCAATACTAAGTACTTCCACAGAGCACAAGAAACACAGAAAAACGATGGTAACACCTAGAGGAAATGTTAAGAAAAATTGCTTCTCTCTCACTTTTAAACAGTGATGAACAGCCATTGTTCTTTAGTCTCTAAGTCGTGCCCAACTCTTTGTGACCCCATGAACTGTAGCCCAACACAGGCTCCTCTGTCCATGGGATTTCCCAGGCAAAAATACTGGAGTGGATTGCCATGTCCTTCTTCAGGAGAAATTTATGAACCAGGAATGAACCCCTGCCTCCTGCATTGGTAGGAAGGTTCTTTACCACTGAGACACCAGGGAAGCCCTATCTTAAATTTTTGGCATCACTGTATTTCCCCTAAAGTCCTCTTTCCTTGCCAAGAGGACATTAAGTCAAGGAAATTTCAAGAACGTAAAGGCAGTCCCTTCCTGTCTTCAATACAACAACCCACTGTCCACCTCACCTCATCTCCACTTCCCACAACAGGTAGTCCTGTGTGCTGAATTACTCCAGCTCTGACCAACTCTTCCTTCTTCAGCAATGATCGATTAGGTCCATAATAATTGTGGGAAAAGAATACATGTGTTTGTCAGTTGATTTTCTCTGTAAGAGGTCCAGAGAAGGTATCACTGTATTGTGACTTTTCATGTCAGCAAACTTTAACATGGAAAACTAAACAAGTTTAAATGCCCTATTTACCTAATGTTCAGGTTTTCAAAAATAATTATTTTATGTGTGTAGAAACCTGCTTTAAAATGTTCAAAATGAAGTATTTCTCAAAATGTGTTTATAGTAAAAATTTTTTATTTAAATCACCTTCTAGGAAACATGAGTTTTCATTAAAATATTGGAGAGACCAAGCTGATACTTAAGATGAAAGATAAAGCAAGTTTACCTGGGTCAAATTGTTTTTCTATTTAAGTATCAGAGCTTATAAAGAAAAAGACAAATCTTCATTTGTCTAAAAAATTGCTTTTTCATTGATTCATAACAGAAGAAAAAGCCACATTTAGGGGTAAGTGCAAATTCACAAGCAAAGCTAAAAGGTCACAACTTCTATCATTTAATTCATTTTGAAGGAAAATGCTCCAATTAAAGTAAGAATGGTTCAGACTTTTTCCTTTTCTTTTTTTTTTCCAGAGTCGGAAGACATTAGCCTGAGACCCATCCACCAGATGAAGTGTGGAGAGCATAACTAACCAATTAAGTACTCATTTCCATGGAAGCACCCAGCTGTGATAGAAGAGCAAGGAAGAACTAGTCACAGACCATCCTTCTCTATTAGACATAATAAGTTAACTTGAGTTCCCAGTTTATGCAGGAAGACATGGAAGAATGCTTCTGCTGTACAGATTTTGTGCTGTGCTTAGTCACTCAGTCATGTCTGACTCTGCAACCCTGTGGACTGTAGCCCACTAGGCTCCTCTGTCCATGGAGATTCTCCAGGCAAGAATACTGGAGTGGGTCGTCATGCCCTCCTCTAGGGGATCTTCCCAACCCAAGGGTGGAACCCAGGTATCCCGCATTGCAGGCAGATGCTTTACCATCTGAGCCACCAGGGAAGCCTACGTTATATTGTTAATTCTGCCTCTAAATAAATTGAACCTAAATGAGTGTGTTCTTATTTATGCAGAAATTTATCTAAATAGTATGTCCTTAGTAAAATAAGTAAAAGCTATTAATTTATTATCATCTCAAGTGTTAGAATGCTAAATGGCTCACATGATATTAAGCAAAATTGTCAGCTTTAAAATGCAGGCCAATCAGTGAAAAATATACCATTGTTTTCTGGTAACCAGTAATGGAAACAGCTCTTCACCAGGGAGAAGAAGTAGTAAGCCTTTGAAGTGAGAAATAGATTTAAGGGCCTAGATCTGATAGATAGAGTGCCTGATGAACTATGGAATGAGGTTCGTAACATTGTACAGGAGACAGGGATCAAGACCATCCCCATGGAAAAGAAATGCAAAAAAGCAAAATGGCTGTCTGGGGAGGCCTTACAAATAGCTGTGAAAAGAAAAGTGAAAAGCAAAGGAGAAAAGGAAAGATATAAGATCTGAATGCAGAATTCCAAAGAATAGCAAGAAGAGATAAGAAAGCCTTCCTCAGTGATCAATGCAAAAAAATAGAGGAAAACAACAGAATGGGAAAGACAAGAGATCTCTTCAAGAAAATTAGAGGTACCAAGGGAACATTTCATGCAAAGATGGGCTCCATAAAGGACAGAAATGGTATGGACCTAACAGAAGCAGAAGATATTAAGAAGAGGTGGCAAGAATACACAGAAGAACTGTACAAAAATGTTACATATTAACAGAGATTCAATGGAGTATGAAGCAAAACCTGAACCACCTTCAAAGCTGATCCTCAACCACTAAGCAAGTTAGTGATGATTTAGTATTTCAGTAACTGATGCTCACAGGTAATTATATAATAGATTAATTCTATACTAATTGAATGTCTTTGAAAAGTTTTAGGAAAATGGCCATTAAAGACAGACTGACAAATCTAGTGATCAGGCCATTACTTGGCAATTTTGTAAGCTTATTTTTGAAATTGAGCTAATCACACTGTAGTGCATACAGAAATGGAAATATAAGATTGTTCTCATGGAAGTTATATAATGTCATAAACTGATGGCGCCTCAATAAAAAATAAGTTTAAAAAATTAAGCTTATACAAATTGCTATTCTAGAAACCAAGGATGTGAGCTTCTGAAGAGAATGGAGTAGAGATGGAGGAGACTCTGTATAATTCCACCTCTTCAGCACTAATATGGGTCAACTTTTCACCATCAACACATATGAGGTAATAGGAAATTCTTATGTGCTCCCATCAATGCAGAAAAGAGACACCACTCACATGACTGGAAGGGTTCCATGAAATCTCAAGTATCCATGAGATCATATATTTGGTGTATATATGTATTGTTAGGCTTCCCTGGTGTCTCAGTGGTAAAGAAACTGCCTACCAATGCAGGAGATGCAAAAGACTCAGGTTTGATTCCTGGGTCAGGAAGATCCCCTGGATAACGAAATGGCAACCCACCCCAGTATTCTTGCCTGGGAAATCCCATGGACAGAAGAGCTTGGTGTGCTACAGTCCATGGGGTCGCAGAAGAGTCAGACAAAACCAGGAGTCTAAACAACAACAACATGCATTGTTAATTAGAATAAAACCAAATTTCTCTGAATCAGTTCAGTTCAGTTTGGTCGCTCAGTCATGTTTGACTCTTTGTGACCCCATGAATCGCAGCATGCCAGGCCTCCCTGTCCATCACCAACTCCCAGAGTTCACCCAGACTCACATCCATCGAGTCAGTGATACCATCCAGCCATCTCATCCTCTGTCGTCCCCTTCTCCTCCTGCCCCCAATCCCTCCCAGCATCAGAGTCTTTTCCAATGAGTTGATTCTTCACATGAGGTGGCCAAAGTACTGAAGTTTCAGCTTTAGCATCAGTCCTTCCAAAGAAAACCCAGGGCTGATCTCCTTCAGAATGGACTGGTTGGATCTCCTTGCAGTCCAAGGGACTCTCAAGAGTCTTCTCCAACACCACAGTTCAAAAGCATCAATTCTTCGGCGCTCAGCTTTCTTCACAGTCCAACTCTCACATCCATCCATGACCACAGGAAAAACCATAGCCTTGACTAGACAGACCTTTGTTGGCAAAGTAATGTCTCTGCTTTTGAATATGCTATCTAGGTTGGTCATAACTTTCCTTCCAAGGAGTAAGCATCTTTAATTTCATGCCTAGGTTGATATTAATTAAAGAAGTCTGAAAGAGATAGAAATACCAGACCACCTGACCTGCCTCTTGAGAAACCTATATGCAGGTCAGGAAGCAACAGTTAGAACTGGACATGGAATAACAGACTGATTCCAAATTGAAAAAGGAGTATGTCAAGGCTGTATATTGTCACCCTGCTTATTTAACTTCTATGCAGAGTACATCATGAGAAATGCTGGGCTGGAAGAAGCACAAGCTGGAATCAAGATTGCCGGGAGAAATATCAATAACCTCAGATATGCAGATGACACCACCCTTATGACAGAAAGTGAAGAGGAACTAAAAAGACTCTTGATGAAAATGAAAGAGGAAAGTGAAAAAGTTGGCTTAAAGCTCAACATTCAGAAAACGAAGATCATGGCATCTGGTCCCATCACTTCATGGAAAATTGATGGGGAACAGTGGAAACAGTGTCAGACTTTATTTTTCCGGGCTCAAAAATCACTGCAGATGGTGACTGCAGCCATGAAATTAAAAGACGCTTACTCCTTGGAAGAAAAGTTATGACCAACCTAGATAGCATATTGAAAAGCAGAGACATTACTTTGACAACAAAGGTCTGTCTAGTCAAGGCTATGGTTTTTCCTGTGGTCATGTATGGATGTGAGAGTTGGACTATAAAGAAAGCTGAGTGCCGAAGAATTGATGCTTTGGAACTGTGGTGTTGGTGAAGACTCTTGAGATTCCCTTGGACTGCAAGGAGATTCAACCAGTCCATCCTAAAGGAGATCAGTCCTGGGTGTTCATTGGAAGGACTGATGCTGAAGCTGAAACTCCAGTACTTTGGTCACCTCATGCAGAGAGTCAACTCATTGGAAAAGACTCTGATGCTGGGAGGGATTGGGGGCAGGAGGAGAGGGGGATGACAGAAGATGAGATGGCTGGATGGCATCACTGACTCGATGGACGTGAGTCTGAGTGAACTCTGGGAGTTGGTGATGGACAGGGAGGCCTGGCGTGCTGTGATTCATGGGGTCGCAAAGAGTCGGACACAACTGAGTGACTCAACTGAACTGAAGTGAAACTTCATTAGCATGAAAATAAAATATAATTTTTATGAGGATATCATAGAGAGATATAAAAAGTTCACTGTATCCTGGGTGTCACTTCTTTGAAGTTTTCAAAAATGATGGAAATAATTGTTTCAAAATATTTACTCTGATCACCAAATGCTATTTTCTGTTAGACATTACCTTTTCCTCAGCTTCCCAATCAGCTTAACTCTCTGAAACTCTGTGACCAAAATGATCCCTTGATTACTGATGCACACACCTAGTTGCAGGGGTTCAGAACAGGCATTGCCAAGGGGTGCCACTTTGGTATGTGGATTATTTTAGCTAAAAAGCAATAGACCCTGAGAGCCTAAGAGAATCTACTGTCCCTTCTTTAACTATCCATAAGAATTTAAATTTTGGATTTTTTCAAGAAAAAAAGAGTTATTTGCAGAGATAAATTTTATCTAAATGGCCCTTATACATATGGCTGGGCAAACATCTAATTACCAAACATCTGTTCTTCTTATCTTCCTGTGAATGACTCTCTTGTCCTTGGACCCCTATCCTTAGCTGAGAATGGCACATATACCTCAATTTACCTTTCATGTATATAAGATTTTCATATATACAAAAGTAAACTTGATTTTCTCCTGTTAATCTGTTTCATGTCATGTTAATTCATAGACCATCAAGAAGAACCTAGATGTGTAAGAGAAAAGTTTTCTTCCAGCAGTCACCACTCTACCATTTCTTTACCAGTCTTTTTTAATGAAAAATGAGACTTTTTTAATGAAAGTCTCATTTTTTCCCACAAATGTTCATGCTGTTCTTATGAACACATTTTATTGGTATGCCTTGTAATTACTGTGAGCTATGCAAATTTGGCCAATGCTTCTCACCTCTGAACTTGCATATTTACATTCTTTTTTAAAAAATAAGTAAAATGTTGCAAAAACAGAGTCCTATGCAAAAAATAATTTAAACATGGCCAAAGGATTAAGATCACAGGCAATTAAATAACAAAAACTCTAAACTATTTTCTTGCTTACTAATACCTTCATTCCCTTACACAGCAGCTCAAACGTATATGTATATCATCCTCATAATAGTTTCTGCTAACTTCTAAATATAGCCTACAAAAATTGTTTAATAATATGTTTAGATAATAAAAAAGCATGCTTATTTAAAAAATTATACCTGTCATTGTCAGTGTGTAATAATTTTATAAAAAGGACAAACTTAAATGATTGCTTGCACAAAGGATTTGTTTAATACTCTCTAAGTAGTTCAAGAAATATCAGAAAAGTGAGAGAACCATAAATTAAAAAGGCTTCTAATTTTAAATATATGCATCTTACTTAAACATATCCATTTATATGTATGATTCTCTCTTTTTATAATTTCTACAACCTAAAATTAGGCGTTGCTTTGTTAATCTGTTCCACTAGATAGGGACTATATCTTAGTCGAATTTCAATATATATTCATTGACAGTGATGGCCCATATGGGCCAGTCTTTTAGGGGCTTCTCAGATGGCTCAGTAGTAAAGAATCCACCTGCAAATGCGGGTGACACAGGAGATACAGGTTCAATCCCTGGGTGGAAAGATCCTCTGGAGGAGGAAACGGCAACCCACTCCAGTATCCTTGTCTGGAAAATCCCATGGACAGAGAAGCCTGGTGGGCTCCAGTCTATGGAGTTGCAAAAAAAGTCAGACTCGACAGCACAAGCACTAGATAAGGACTATTTCTTAGTAGAATTTCAATATATAGTCATTGACAGTGATGAGATCTACTCAATTTCTTCAGGTCATTAAGTTTTGATACCCATTTCTCTGGATACACAATGGAGAGATTAATTCCATTTTGCAAAGATCAGACTACTCTAGAAAGAATCACACTCAATCTCCTGGATCTCTGGAGCAGCAAAGGCCTAACAGCAGAGAGAGCAAGACTCAAGAAAGTCACCTGGGGAGCAATGCCATTTGTTAGGTCTGTGTAGTTATAGCCTGAGTAATTGCAGGGTGCTTGCTATGGGAGCAATTTCGTTTTCTAGGTCTCTGGAGCCCTGCAACAAGCAATAGATCAGACTAGCCACCAAGGAAAAGCTCCTGTTATACAGCCCTACATATGACAAAGAAGGCAAAAATAGCCAAGGATAGGAATCAATCTCTTTTATGATTTTCACTGGAAAACCAAAGCAACATATTGCACGAGACTAAGTGACCCACCTTGGGAGAAATGTAATTGTTTCAATTCTTTGAAGCATGAAAACATCTCAGTGGATCTTTGGTTGAATGATATTTGGTTCCTAAGTATACAGTTGGGAGAAGGATATCGGATCCATGGGTGAAATGTTTTGTACCATTATTTTCTAGGTTGAGTTGTGGAAACAAGGTTGTTCTGGTTTGCTCTTTTTGTGAGATGGGTTTAAAAAAGAATATATGCTCTTTTACTATTATTTGGTATGCAGTTGCTAATGTGACAGTATTCTTTGTAAAAGACACTCTCTTCATTTAAGGGATTCCATTTTTATAAAGCAGTTGAGTTTACCAAATATTTAGCACTGAGTTAGCTTCGCTGCATCTAAAATTCATTTTCTTACAGAGATTTATTGCATTGCAATTTCTCAGTATTAAGCAGTCATGTATCCAATTAAAAAACCAAACAAGTAAAAATTAGTAAGATGAAAACAAATTTTATCCAAAATGTTCCCAATGACTCCATCTTGGATATCATAACCACATACACTTTACGAAAAAGAATAAACCTTCTTATTGTAATTGTATTAAAATCACTGCAATATTTCAATATGGGAGGGAAGTTTTTGAGGCCCAATAAAATCAGAAAGAGATGTTTCTATCTCTCCTCCACTGAAAGCCATAACTGAGGCCAAAAAGAATGTGTTCAACTCTTCTGTTCACTGAAGTGATTAGGGAATGTTATGTAGAATTACAGGGAATCAGAGGAGCAGAACAGAGTGCCTTGGATAAGCAAAGTGAGCCCCAATGACTTCAAAAAGTCTAGGATGGTAAATGGAGAGTAGAAAAGATTGGAATGATGATGGATATACTTTTCATACTAGTAGAAATATCCTCTGTCCAGACATCTCTGGTGTTAAGGGTCAATAAGTAACACAGTGTTATTTCATCAGTTTTAAACTTAGGGACATTGGTATAATGACAGAGAACAACTATCAGGGGAAAAAGAATCACAAAAGTAAGTAACTTGGTTCTATGGAGTTGGTATTTATACTTTGTTGACAAAGACAGAAGTCAAAGGAAGGACTGATTGTGTGTATATTCTTCAGTTACTTTACAAAACTTGGATCAGGGACTTCCCTGGTGGTCCAGTGGTTGAGAGTCCACCTGCAAATGCAGGGGACATCCGTTCAATCCCTATCCCAGAAGATTCCACACACACTAAGCCCATGCACCACAACTATTGAGTCCACAAACACTAGGTACTCCTCAGCAAGAGGAACCACCATAATGAGGAGCCCATGTGCTGCAATGAAGAGTAGCCCCTGCTCGTGGCAGTTAGAGAAAAGCCACATTGCAGCAAGAAAGACCCCATGAAGCCATAAAATCAACAAATTAAAAAATACTTTTTTAAGTCTAAAAAGAATGCTTGGAGCAGTTGGATGGTTGAGAATTATATAGTCATTGCTATCAGATTTTCTGTATTGGGGGACAGCTCTGGGTAAGGCAGCTGACCTAGTAACCTGTCTCTATAGCTTGGGTGAGCTATTTCAGGAGTTCCCTAGCCCAATATCATTCTTTGCTCTGAGTTCCACAATCATAGTTTATATTATGTCCACTTAAATTATTAGATAGTGAGCAAGAAAATACCAGCAGGTAGTAGGTATTAACTACCTCTGTCCCATACTAGGGCTTCCCTGGTGACGCAATGGTAAAGAATCTGCCTGCCAAGTAGGAGACTCAGCTTCATTCCCTAAGTCAGGAAGTTCCCCTGGAGAAGGAAATGGCAACCCACTCCAGTATTCTTGTCTGGGAAATCCCATGGACAGAGGAGCATGGCGGGCTACAGAACATTAGTCATCATAGTAATGTAAATGGTTTCAGAATAATGGGGTAGTCTGCTTCTGGAAAGAGTCAACCCATAGATGATCTTATTGTGAATAAAAGTGAGAAGGTTTGTGCATCATTTCCGACCATAATCACAAGAAATATTTGGGGGAGGGGAGGGTCTAAAAGTCTTGAACAAAATAGCAAGAATCATTTTAGGGCACCAGCATTGGAAAATCATCCATTAGCTTAGCTACACTGGGAGTAGTCTCACATCTAGCATATTTTGGTATTGTAGGAGAGTAAAATGTATCCCCCAAAATGTCTCTTTGGCGTATGGATTATTTTGAGCTGAAAATAATCAAAGCCTCCAAAACTTGGGAAGAAACTTAAAGCTTCTCCCTAAATGCCTAAAAGAATTTAGATAGAGGTCCTATTCCAGGAGCAGAGGTATAACCAGAGATATCTGCAAAGAATACGGGAGAGGTGTGGGAAGGGAAACTGGGCAGAATTCAGAGGCGCCTACTCTGTGTCCCATTGTCTCTGTGCCCCCTTGCCCTCCCACCCCCTCGGCCTGAAACATTTGTTTACCATATATTTGGTTTTCCATCTCCATGTTAGTGGCATTCCTCCCATTTGAAGTCCCAAACCACTACCTTCAACATCCATTTTTGTGTTTATCTAAAGATAGTATATAAGGTGTAGGGTTTTGGCCAGTTTGGTGAGTTGGTTGTTCCAGGTCTCTCTTGTGTATGCTGCAGCTGCTGCTGTTGTTAAGTCGCTTCAGTTGTGTCTGACTCTGTGCGACCCCATAGATGGCAGCCCACCAGGCTCCGCCATCCCTGGGATTCTCCAGGCAAGAACAATGGAGTGGGTTGCCAGTTCCTTTTCCAATGCATGAAAGTGAAGTCGCTCAGTTGTGTCCGACTCTTAGCAACCCCATGGACTGCAGCCCACCAGGCTCCTCCGTCCATGGGATTTTCCAGTACTGGAGTGAGGTACCATTGCCTTCTCCTCTCTTGTGTATACATGTTATCAAACTTCTGTTTGATTTTCTTCTATTCATCTTTCTTATGTCTGTTTAATTCTTAGATCAGCCAGAAGAACCTAGAAGGGTAGAGGAAAATTATTTTTTCTTCAATAGTATCCACCTGAACTTTTGGAGAAGGAAATGGCAACCCACTCCAGTATTCTTGCCTGGAGAATCTGCATGGACAGAGGAGCCTGGCAGGCCACCGTCAATGGGGTTGCAAGATGGGACAAAACTTAGAGACTAAACCACCTCCACCATCCACCAGAAGTTTAGCAATGACAAAATAGATAAGAGATATCACACACAATTTAGCTGAATTACTTCAAGACTAAACTTTGTCTCACAAAGGAACTAAATCCATTACTACACATCGTTCTGTAGTAAGAGTAGCAGAATGAACAGTAGGAAGGAGAGGAGACATAATGGTATAATATTAATAATAATAAACACTTAGCTAGCTGGCACGTGCAATGATTCAGGCACTATTTTAAATACAACATATGTTAATTCATTTAATTCTTTACCTGGACTGCAGAAACCACTACTATACTTTTTCAGATAAGGAAACTTGGGCAAAGAGAATAAACATTTTGCTTAATGCTACAGTTATATTGTATCACAGTTGGGATATACATCTTGGCATTCTGAAAACAATGCCTCTAGGAAAGGGCATGATCTGGCTCAGAAACGTCCAGATGAGGAGAGAACGAAGTTTTCAAGGTGAGTACAGACAGATCCCAAGATGCTGCCTAACTGGCTGATAACCTAAAGTTATTAGCAACAGTAAAGATGGAGTCAAAGTTAATAGTTGATGCCATTGCAGTGATAGTTGTCAATTACCTCATATTTCCACAAGTATAATACCCATTAATATTTCCATATCTTCTAAACATTATATAGTTCATTTACTACCTCATGGACTGTTGCACACAAGGCTCCACTATCCATGGGATTCTCCAGGCAAGAATATCGGAGTGGGTAGCCATTCACTTCTCCAAGGGATCTTCCTGACCCAGTGGTTGAACCTGGGTCTCCTGCAATGCAGGTGGATTCTTTACCATCTGAGCCACCAGGAAGCCTAATATAGCTCACCCTATGCTTAATTAAAGAAACACCTGGAGTAACAGGCAAATTTGCCTTGGAATACGGAATGAAGCAGGGCAAAGCCTAATAGAGTTTTCCCAAGAAAATGCACTGGTCATAGCAAAAACCCTTTTCCAACAACACAAGATAAGACTCTACACATGGACATCACCAGATGGTCAACACCGAAATCAGATTGATTATATTCTTTGCAGCCAAAGATGGAAAAGCTCTATACAGTCAGCAAAAACAAGACTGGGAGATGACTGTAGTTCAGATCATGAACTCCTTATTGCCAAATTCAGACTTAAATTGAAGAAAGTAGGGAAAACCACTAGACCATTCAGGTATGACCTAAATCAAATCCCTTATGATTACACAGTGGAAGTGAGAAATAGATTAAAGGGACTAGATCTGATAGACAGAGTGCCTGATGAACTATGGACTGAGGTTCATGACACTGTACAGGAGACAGGGATCAAGACCATCCCCATGGAAAAGAAATGCAAAAAAGCAAATGGCTGTCTGAGGAGGCCTTAAAATAGCTGTGAAAAGAAGAGAAGTGAAAAGCAAAGGAAAAAAGGAAAGTTATAAACATCTGAATGCAGAGTTCCAAAGAATGGCAAGAAGAATAAGAAAGCCTTCCTCAGCGATCAATGCAAAGAAATAGAGGAAAACATTAGAATGGGAAAGACTAGAGATCTCTTCAATAAAATTAGAGATACCAAGGCAACATTTCATGCAAAGATGTGCTCGATAAAGGACAGAAATGGTATGGACCTAACAGAAGCAGAAGATATTAAGACGAGGTGGCAAGAATACACAGAATTATACAAAAAAGATCTTCATGACCCAGATAATCATGATGGTGTGATCACTCACCTAGAGCCAGACATCCTGGAATGTGAAGTCAAATGGGCCTTAGAAAGCATCACTATGAACAAAGCTAGTGGAGGTGATGGAATTCCAGTGGAGCTATTTCAAATCCTGAAAGATGATGCTGTGAAAGTGCTGCACTCAATATGCCAGCAAATTTGGAAAACTCAGCAGTGGCCACAGGACTGGAGAAGGTCAGTTTCTATTCCAATCTCAAAGGAAGGCAATGCCAAAGAATGCTCAAACTACCACACAATTGCACTCATCTCACATGCTAGTAAAGTCATGCTCAACATTCTCCAAGCCAGGCTTCAGCAATACGTGAACCATACTTCCAGATGTTTAAGCTGGTTTTAGAAAAGGCAGAGGAACCAGAGACCAAGTTGCCAACATCTGCTGGATCATCAAAAAAGCAAGAGAGTTCCAGAAAAACATCTATTTCTGCTTTATTGACTATGCCAAAGCCTTTGACTGTGTGGATCACAATAAACTGTGGAAAATTCTGAAAAAGATGGGAATACCAGACCACCTGACCTGCCTCTTGAGAAATCTGTATGCAGGTCAGGAAGCAACAGTTAGAACTGGACATGGAGCAACACACTGGTTCCAAATAGGAAAAGGAGTATGTCAAGGCTATATATTATCACCCTGCTTATTTAACTTATTATGTAGAGTACATCATGAGAAACGCTGGGCTGGAAGAAGCACAAGCTGGAATCAAGATTGCCCAGAGAAATATCAATAACCTCAGATACACGGATGCTACCACCCTTATGGCAGAAAGTGAAGAGGAACTGAAAAGCCTCCTGATGAGGTTGTAAGAGGAGAGTGAAAAAGCTGGCTTAAAACTCAACATTCAGAAAACAAAGATCATGGCATCTGGTCCCATCACTTCATGGGAAATAGATGAGGAAACAGTGGAAACAGTGTCAGACTTTATTTTGGGGGGCTCCAAAATCACTACAGATGGTGACTGCAGCCATGAAATTAAAAGACACTTACTCCTTGGAAGGAAAGTTATGACCAACTGAGACAGCACATTGAAAAGCAGAGATGTTACTTTGCCAACAAAGGTCCATCTAGTCAAGGCTATGGTTTTTCCAGTGGTCATGGATGGACGTGAGAATTGGACTGTGAAGAAGGCTGAGCACTGAAGAATTGATGCTTTTGAACTGTGGTGTTGGAGAAGACTCTTGAGAGTCCCTTGGACTGCAAGGAGATCCAACTAGTCCATTCTGAAGGAGATCAGCCCTGGGATTTCTTTGGAAGGAATTATGCTAAAGCTGAAACTCCAGTACTTTGGCCACCTCATGTGAAGAGTTGACTCATTGGAAAAGACTCTGATGCTGGGAGGGATTGGGGGCAGGAGGAGAAGGGGATGACAGAGGATGAGATGGCTGGATGGCATCACTGACTCGATGAACATGAGTCTGGGTGAACTCCGGGAGTTGGTGATGGACAGGGAGGCCTGGCATGCTGCGATTCATGGGGTCACAAAGAGTTGGACACGGCTGAGCGACTGAACTGAACTGAACAGATGCTTAATTAAACTCTGTTATTTTCTTCATAACTTTAAAAATTAAAGACCCACAGACAGTTAAGATGACAGGCCTGATTTTGTTGATTCAATTTGTATCTATGGTTTTTATATCCAAAATTAGAAATCAAATAAGACATGTGCATGCATGCTAAGTCACTAGTATCTGACTCTCTTCAACCCTATGAACTATAGCCCACCTAGCTCCTCTGTCCGTGGAATTCTCCAGGCAAGATTACCAAAGTGGGTTGCCATGCCTTCCTCCAGGGGATCTTCCTGACCCAGGGGTGGAACCTGTGTCTCTTATGTCTCCTGCTTTGTCTGGCAAGATCTTTACCACTAATGCCATGTGGGAAGCCCCCAAATAAGACACACATGAACACAATGATTTTGACCAGGATTTGTTCCTGGAACATATTTGTATCTGCCTACCATTACTGTGTTGTTTACTAGTCATTGTCATGATCCACTGAGTTTTTTGGGCTAAAAAAATTAGAAAGTAAAATCATAATATATTAGATGCCACTCAATGGTTTAAACACTAACAAAAAGCTGACTATTTTTTTGTGATTTACTGCACCTCCTTAAAATATACTATCTGCAAAATATACTTTTAAATCATATTCTGAAATTTCAGCAGTATAATTTCCATTGACATTAATGAAAACTGCCCTGATGAAGGCAATGGCATCCCATTCCGGTACTCTTGCCTGGAAAATCCCATGGATGGAGTAGCCTGGTAGGCTGCAGTCCATGGGGTCACTAAGAGTCGGACACGACTTGAGCGACTTCACTTTCACTTTTCACTCTCATGCATTGGAGAAGGAAATGGCAACCCACTCCAGTGTTCTTGCCTGGAGAATCCCAGGGACGGGGAAGCCTGGTGGGCTGCTGTCTATGGGGTCACGCAGAGTCGGACATGACAGAAGCGATTAGCAGCAGCAGCAGCAGCAGCCCTGCTGAAACACCACAGGATGCTTGCATAAGGTACCCTGCAGTCTCCAGTGACCAGTATGGCCTATAATATATTGATTCACTTATTTCTGTATGAAGCTGCATCAGAAGAGACAACTAATGCACTGCTTTGCCTAGTCATATTATTTTATGCTTCAAGGTTAAGAACATTGTATATAAGCCATGATACCATAGCCATGGAGCAAATAAAGAATTTATTGAATACAAAATAAAGTTCTGAAGTATAAAGCTAGTAACATGTAATGTTTCCTTTCAGGTTCACAGATATAAGAAGTTTTCCTTAAATATTCCCATCTTGCTTACAAATTGCCCAAATTTCTGTACTTCTTTTTCTATTCCTAGTACTTGTAAAATTGTATTCATTAAAACACAAATGACTTGTGATACATTAGTAGTATTTCAAGGAATCTATTTAACTCTTTTTTTGTTCTTACTCTATTACATTTTTTAAAGCAGATGTAATTAATTCCCTTTGAGGGATGCTAAATCAAATATATATATATGTAAAAATCATTAGAGAACTAAGATTGCAGTCAGGAATGCCAAGTATGAAAGTTCAGTGTCTAAGATGAGAAATGGATGGGTTGGAAAGCATAGGGTTAGGCATTTCATTAAGTCTATTTCTAGAGGAAAATCATTTTAATGTTAAATACATCTATATAAACTAGGTCTATAAATGTCAAATCACCCAGTACAGCATAAGGAGAGATGAGTGGAAGATGAAAGAAGTGATGAAGTTCAAGAATCATCTGTTGCTAAGCATAAGGCCAAGGCCACAGAGCTGTTCCATATTGATTTTGGGGAAAATTCAGAGAAGAAGATAAAAAATTTTATTCCTGGAAGCCACGTTTATGTCTTATTTCAAGGTTCACTCACTGCATTCCAGTTAGTGAATTCACACATTTTTAAACATTAAATAAGGAACTTAGTAAGCTTATTTTTTAAACAACCACAGCATCACAAGTTCTTATGCTAATACCTGAATTGTGATGGATTCAAAATACTAAACAAACAAACAAAAAACTGTAAAAACATTAATGGAAACAATTTTCAATAGTAAATCCATGTTCTTCCTACTTTATTTCAAAGCCCATTTGTACTTGTATTAACCAAAAGATTTTAAGTGTACCCAAAAAACAGGGAGACATAGTTTTCCAGTGCTTTAGGATTGGGATGATGCTGTTGAAAATGTATATATAGTCTTATTCAATGAGAGATTTCAACCCCAAGATATCCCTGTTGTAGATCTGCTTATGTGTGCATGAATTAAATATATGTTAATATACTATTTAAACTACTGAAATTGTAGCACAGTTTCTCTATCTGTGGTAATAGGGTGTGGGCATTAAAAAAAAAGATATGTATTTGATACATTCAGGGCATATAAAAAGCTGTTCAACTCAATTTATTCAATAGTTTTACCTAACAAGGATATAAATTTAATAGAAGATACTTTAAAACGTTATTTAAAGGGTACTTAACAAATTCAACTTTAGTCATTCAACTTTAGTACTTAATGGCTATCCAATGTAAAATACTCAATACACTCTATCATTCATATTAGGCAAAAAAAAATTCTCTGTATATGATTAAGCCAATTTATTCTTATCTCCCACTGAGAAAATTTCTACTCACAAAGTATCTGGACATCCTTCCACTTCTCAAATGCCTCAAGTGAAATAAACATGTTTTCTCCATTTGGTCATAGTTTCATATATTCTCTAATTCTGACAACTTACTTTCTAATTAATTTTCCTTAGAGTTATTTTTATCAGTATAATTTATAGACTTTAATAGTTATTTATAGTTTAAATAATTATTTAAACAGTGAAAAAGCTGGGTTAAAACTCACTCAAAAACCTAAGATCACGGCATCCAGTCCCATCACTCCATGGGAAAAAGTGGAAGCAGCAACAGATTTTATTTTCTTGGGCTCCAAAATCACTATGGACAGTGACTGCAGCCACAAAATTAAAAGACACCTACTCCTTGGAAGAAAAGCTATGACAAACCTAGACAGCATATTAAAAAGCAGAGACATCACTTTGCCGACAAAGGAGCACATATTCAAAGCTATGGTTTCGCCAACAGTCATGTATGGCTGTGAAAAACAAAGTGTTAGTTGCTCAGTCGGGCCTGACTCTTTGTGACCCCATGGACTCTAGCCCACCAGGCTCTTCTGTTCATGGAATTCTATCAGCATAAATAAAGTTACACTTCTGAGCTTTCTCAGTTCTCTTTAGAAAAAATGAAAAATTTTTCCTAAAGGATTCAGATGGAAGACATATTTTGTGATCCTGTTACGATGGATCTAAGGGTGGTGACAGTGGTAAAGAACCCACCTGCCAATGCAAGAGACGCGACATCAGTTAAATCCCTGGGTCGGGAAGTTTCCCTGGGGGAAGGCATGGCCACTGACTCCAGTATTCTTGCCTGGAGGATCCCCATGGACAGAGGAGCCTGGGGGGATACAGTCCACAGAGTCACACAGAGTCAGACACAACTGAAGTGACTTAGAACGCATGCACACACAAGACTAAATGAGGGCTTCCTGGGGGTGGTTCAGAAGTAAAGAATCTGCCTGCAATGCAGGAGACAAGGGTTTTGATCCCCAGGTCAGGAAGATCTCCTGGAGAAGAATATGGCAACCCACACCAGTATTCTTCCCTAGGAAAACCCATGGACAGAGGAGCCTGGTGGGCTATACAGTCCATTGGGTCGCAAAGAGTCAGACATGACTCAGTAACTAAACCATCACTACCTAAGACTTAATGAAGCTGATTTTCCTGTGTGCATCATGGAATTCTTTTGTTACTTAAGTGAAACAGTTGACAGTCTCAACATTGACACTCTTTCTCTCGCAAATAAAACATTACCTATTTTCTAACATATGTTTCCAGGATGCCCTTTTAATAAAAATAACATGAAGAATAGTACTGTCTCTTCCTTTATAGTTGTTATAGCACAACTCCTTTAAGCCTCAGGGCTGGGGTTATTACCAGGCTTTAGAGAAGGGTCATTTTCCCAATCCCCAAATCACATACTTGCATCTTTTCCTCAGCAGCGTTAAGTACAAATCACTGTCTGAGCATGGGCTCCACAAGCTAGAGCTTACAGGAGATATAATCAGGAATAAGCAAGCTGTTCTGTCCTGATATAACTATAACTTACATTCTAATAGGAGTTTGATGAAAACCTCAAGGTTTCTTGCAGACTTCAGATACATGGGATTCTGGGATGATAACCATAAGTGCTAGACAGCAAGGGAAGGGAAAAGAGCATATTTCTTTGCTGCCATGTCCAGTATTTTCATCTTCAGCATCTTTGCCAGGGTCACCTTTACTGCAAAAATTTTTGCCATATACCTAATTGGCTGTGAGGCAACTTTGTTGTAAAAAAGACACAATAACTGGTTGACAGTTTGATTTCAACTGCTTATTGTGAGCAGTGTTATTGATGGACTTATTGAGCTTGACAGACAGTGATAATTTGCCCTAAGAGGTTTTCTTTTTTTTTTTTTTTTTTTTTTGAAACTCACTACATTGTAGGAGAAGGAAGTAGAGGGCCTTGAAGGTGCAGAGTTGAACTCTCATTATATATAGAACTTTACATCCTCTATCAATGGTCATGTGACAAAATGCTAAGAACTAACAACAGTATGGATGGCACTCACAATGCAATGCAAAGCTCAGTTAAAATATGCACACTAGTATTTGGAAACAGATACCTCTCTTAATGAAGGAAAGAATTTCAGCTGAAAAGAAAGAGTATGATGTCAACTGAGGAGGTGAATCCACAAGCAAAAAAAAGAAAAAAAAATATATATATATGATACTACAAACCAAAGACTGCAAAGACAAGGGCTTAGGTACAAGCCACAAAATAAAATCAGTTATTTTTGAAATATTGTCATGAATCTACACTTATTTTAAATGTATTCAAATATTTGTATTTTGCAATAAAGTCTTTTTAATTTTGTCATTCATTTTCATGTTCCATTATGGCCATTTTTAGCTTATTAATGTCCTTTATTTTTTGTTCTTTGTCTTTATGGTTCAGTTCAGTTCAGTCACTCAGTCATGTCCAACTCTTCGCGACCCCATGAATCGCAGCACCCCAGGCCTCCCTGTCCATCACCAACTCCCAGAGTTCACTCAGACTCACATCCATCAAGTCAGTGATGCCATCAAGCCATCTCATCCTCTGTCGTCCCCTTCTCCTCCTGCCCCCAATCCCTCCCACCATCAGAGTCTTTTCCAATGAGTCAACTCTTCTCATGAGGTGGCCAAGGTACTGGAGTTTCAGCTTTAGCATCATTCCCTCCAAAGAAATCCCAGGGCTGATGTCCTTCAGAATGGACTGGTTGGATCTCCTTGCAGTCCAAGGGACTCTCAAGAGTCTTCTCCAACACCACAGTTCAAAAGCATCAATTCTTCAGCGCTCAGCTTTCTTCACAGTCCAACTCTCCTAATAGCTTGCTATTTATGATGTGAAAATGCTTGTGGCAAAGATTTCTATGGCAAAGATAGCTTATGGGAAAATTATCTATAACCTGTGTAGTATTAGTTCTCTATAGGAAACAGAACCAATAAAGAAAATGCAAGGCCATGAGCAGCAGGTGTATCCTGAAGTATTTTTTTTTTTTCACTATTGTTCTTGGATTTCCTACTATGTAGCACTCAAAAATCTCCTGGATTCTACCTTTCCCATCATAAAATTCACTTCATGCTCAGGTTCATGGATCACTCACACTACGGATTATGTGACCTTCCTGGGAATCTTACCGAGCCCTTATTTTTGCATCTATCTAATCACTACTTCAGGTATATACTTAGTATCATTCATAATATGTGAGAGTAAGAAAAGGTACAGATGGAGAAGTAAAGATATGTTTTAAATGCATTTAATTTCATCTGCAATGGTCAAAATCCTTTCATTCTGAGTAGTCACAGTGTACATCCAAAAATAGAATGCATCTGTAGCTTTGAACTCAATAATTATGAAGAAGGAATTCCATCTCAGAACACCTGTGAATATTTTGCTCTTTCTGATACTAGTCGAGTGTTTGTCAGACAATAGGACCTCCCTAACTGGAAAGAAAATAGATGGGTAGATAAGACTAAAACAAGTTGCTGGTTTTGCAATGATTAAATCATTCATTAAATAAGAGGTGCATTTACCTACAGTGACAAAGAAAATACCAACATCCAAATGATGACTGTGTTGGTATATGCTGATTCAGAGAATACAGCAGCCAATGGATACCAATGGATGCTACCAAAGAAAGGATGAGCAAAGAGTAACATTTTTAAGGATTATAGCTTCCTATCTTTTAATTAAAATACATATATTGATAAAATTGAATTTGTTCTTCATAGAGAAGAAATAATCAAACTGGCATGCAATTACAAAAATATATATTCAGTAGACTTCGAACAACTTGATGATTTTCTATTAACACCTATATATACATTAATTTCTTAGAAATAGGGTAAAGAACTAATAACAAATGGTATTAAATATCTAGGGATAACATTTGTGAACTAAAATTATGAAAAGGAAAAAATAGAAGTGAATGTTAGTATTGGGATATTATATCTTAAGGTCCATTTTCTTAATATGAAGCCTCCAATTACCTTAGAACAAAATAGTAAACAAGCTAGAGGGCAAAATAAACAATTAACATTTAAAATAATTAACCGTAAGCTATCAGTTTTCACATTTCCTGCCCTATAACCAATTATTACCAATTATCAGTTATTCTTAGCTCAATCATAAAGTATATCTTCTACTTTCTTTGTTGTATAAGTATTACATGATTTATAATGTTGTTAGATATACCATATCTAAAAAAGTAAAAACTGTGTATTAATAATAGGGCATTAGAACATTAGTGATGGTAATTAGAGTCAGTATGTTTAAGCAAATAATAACTTTTCACAATTCTTTTTAAATCTTATTTTTATATATAATGGAAAAAATAGTGCCGTACGATATCTTTTGCGAGTTCAGTACATGTTTTATTTGTGCCTCTTACTAGTTTTATTTGTAGCAACTGTAATAGTAACGATAGGATGCTTTCTTTTCTGTTGATAAGAGAATACTTCTGAAAGATGTTATTTAAACATGACATTGTCAGTTTCATATTTTGAATTGCTAACATCATAGATTTTGTTATTACAATGAAGAAGAATGATTATTCCATAAAACAAAAAAAAAAACAAACCTTAAATTTGCTACATTATACCCATGGGTGTATGTAGAAATAGAGATTTCTAAAATACATGTGTATTCACATGTATGAATAGAAACTTTTACAGAAACAAAATAATTGCTTGAAAAACTAAAAGGTAATAATCCTTTCAGGTGGAATTTCCTTCATTACCACAGTCTGGAGCTACAGACAAGTTACGATTATCATAGGAAGCCACATTTTTGCATTTCTTGACTGTAATGGTTTTCCAATTTCCAGGAATCACACTGTTGAAAAACCTCACCCCCTGTTGCCTGCCATAGAAAATCATATCTGACCGCTCAGCACCAAGCCCTGTAATTTGAATCTCTGGGCCAAAACATTTACTAATGATCACTCTTCCAAACAGGAATAATCAATAGAGACTACAATTCCTTAACTGGTCTGGTTTTTAAAAACAAGCTGCTTTTCTGCAGCTAATTATGTCCCATTTTAAGCAAATACAATCTTTCCCTTGGTCATTTCCTCTAAAAATTAATGTGTGTCCCTATAATGCAGTTACAATTAGTTTATATTTTTTTAAAGACACGCTTTTGAGAGATACAAACTGAACTGAAATCCCATAGACAAGATGTTAAGACTGAAATAAAAAACTCAAAAAATTTCCGCATCACACACACATACAAAATAGGAGACTTGAGACTTTTGTCTGTTGTTTCCATTCAGTTAATTAAATTTTTCTCCCTGTTTAATTTTTACAAAAATGTTCCTATTTTTTCTGTAGTTTTTTATCTTATCTTCTTCACTAAAACATCAGATTTCTTGCTGTATATAGCATATAATAAAAGACCTGTCAGCTATCTGAAAGACTACAAGGTATCTAAATTAAAGATTCTGTTCTACAGTCCATGGGGTCACAAATAGTCGGAGACAACTGAGCAACTAAGCATGGAGCCCACAGTCTACTAGAAGACAACTGCTGTCGCTATTATGGGTTAAAGGCTGTCAAATGACTGTTGATTCTGAAAAGATCAAAGTGGTTACATACTTCCTCTTTGTTCCCTGACCTGACCAATGTTGACACTAACTGTGCTGGCTTTATAGGGACATTGTACTCATTAGTGGATTGTCAATGAATATCTTTCGGAGACGGCAGTGGCACCCCACTCCAGTACTCTTGCCTGGAGAATCCCATGGACGGAGGAGCCTGGTAGGCTGCAGTCCACGGGGTCCCGACGAGTCGGACACCACTGGGCGACTTCCCTTTCACTTTTCACTTTCATGCATTGGAGAAGGAAATGGAAACCCACTCCAGTGTTCTTGCCTGGAGAATCCCAGGGACAGGGGAGCCTGGTGGGCTGCCGTCTATGGGGTCACACAGAGTCGGACATGACTAAAGTGACTTAGCAGCAGCAATGAGTATCATTAGATCACTCACTGCCATGTTAAATATAGGAAAATTCTATTCCCGTAATTTCCTCCAGAAATTTACTTAATTCATCCTCATTTTTAGGTGCTTTACAGACTGAAATTTGGCATTCAAATGGTAACTTTCCCCTTAATGCCAATTTTCTTTCAACAAGAAGTTTCAAAAATATGAAGAGACAACGAGTTAAGGCTATAGGCAACATTATTTTGAGAAGCATGTCATCACTTAAGCCATTTCAAACCAAAATGTGGTATTATCTTTCAAAAAATTTAGATTGGGGGTATAATGCTATGAAGACAGTTTTTCTCAAGATTCCAGGTATATTTTAGTAATTTTTCAATTATAATTTGGCCACTTAATGCACTGGTAAAACAATGGTAAAAATTAAACAGAATTTTATAACACCAGACTTTCTCTAACAATTTATTTCCATCAAAGACCCCTATTTTGATCTCAAACCATTTCTACTTTAATATGAGATTTTACACAATTAGGCACGAACATTTGATCTCCTCCATGAGTTGCTTATATTTGAATTGTTTGAAAGAACTTGTAGAAGACTTATTTTTAATGACATATATCTCTGGCATCACCGACTCGACAGGCGTGAGTTTGAGCATGCTCCGGGAGTTGGTGATGGACAGGGAAGTCTGGCGTGCTGCAGTCCATGGGGTCGCAGAGTCAGACAAGACTAAACAACTGAACTGATCTTTGCCAGTTATTAAATAGTATCTTGTTTTATCTAATTCTTTGTGAATATAACAATGTCAGAGCACGCTTGAAACCTAAAAAAAAATACGTTTAGGAATATTTTGTATAACTAAAAGTCACTGACAGACTATTTTACTTCCTGCTGAATGTTTCTCTCAATCGTTGCTTTGATGATCAAGTGGTAAAGAGTTTTGAGTTCCTACAGCCATGCTTCCCATCTCAAAAATACACAGTAACTTCATGCATTATCTTAGTTAACCCATGCAATAGTCTTGGAAAGTACACAGTATTATCCACAGCTCACTTTAATAAACTAGGGCTCAGGGTTTAAAGTACTGAAGAACTGAAGAGACTCATGATACAGGAAATGGCGAGGGGCTTTTCTTTATTTGAGGCAGCACTGTTAGCTTTTGAGGCACAGGTCCCAAACATACAACAGTACAGGAAGTTTGCAGCAGCCGTTCAGAATGCAATTCAGTGCTACCATGTCTTCTGTGGTGAGAACAAAGAGCTATAACCCAGGCATCACTGGATGGTTTTTTAAGAGGGTAGTTCGAACAGAATCCAGGAAGGAACGAGAACCTTTGCCATCAATATCAAACCGGAGTGCACTTGCAGCTTGCCCCCCATCTCCTGCTGCTAACAATCCTTCAGCTCTACCATCTCCCACGTCCTCTCCCTCCTCCAGTCTTGCTGGTTGTAGAAGCAACAGTTCTTGCCTGTTGACTCAAAGCCAGCCTCTGTATGCCATGCTTACTGTACTTTTCAAGGTGCTGTACTGTAATATTGAAGATGTTTTATTTTTGTGTTTGATTTTCTGTATTATTTGTGTGAAAAGTATTATAAAACTATTAACAGTATAGTACTATATAGCCATCTGTGTTAGTTGGATACACAAGCTGACTTTTCAGGACATACAACGTGCTCTCATAATGAAACTCATTCATATGGACTACATTGTTTCTATTTTTCCACAACTATTTTTGACTTGGGAAATTTCTTAATTGAAGCAATATCTCAACCGCGACCCTTCTGAATAACATAAAGTTAGAAATTTTTTAATCAACTCAGTCCATTCTTATTTGTGATCTCTAATTACTCCCAAATTTGTAATTATTACTATTACCCACAGTTTTTGGTTGCTCAGATTTACTCACATAATTAACTTGTACAATATCATTTCAAACACTTCTTTCTTTAATCTGGATTCAAATTCATTTTCTATGAGTATATATCTGTCAAAATATTACTTTCCTGAAAAAAGTTTTTGTTTCTGTTTTTGGCTGTACCATCCACTTGGGCAGGATCTTAGTTACCCAACCAGGGATCAAACTCATGGCCCCTGCAGTGGAAGCACAGAGTCCTAACACTGGACTTCTAGGGAATTCCTTGAAAGAACTTTTTAATCTCAACTAAATGAGATATAGAAATATAAGTTGACTCTGATGTATACTGATTATTTTGATGATATCATTCTATTTCTTTGACTTACATTTGAGGTACATGTTCCTAAAATTAAATCCAAAAATTGTTCCTTTGTTAAAAATGATTATTTATTTTTTGTTAATTCTATATTTTTGAAAACTATTATCCTGTAGTTTTACTAAATATATAAAAATATGACTTGAATTATTTATTTTTGAACCCATCTTTGGACTCATTTTGTCTTAACCTGAAGTTTCTGTGCTTGCTTCAGTCAAGAGTTCCCCTGACAATACCATCCAATGTTGTTTCCTTGTCTTGAAGGTTTCTCAACCAGAAAGATTCTGAAACTTACCATTTTGGTTTCTTAAGGGAGATACCCACACCTCTAACCCCATCAACTCTCCCACAAACCAGGGAGAAACAACTTTTTGTCTTCTGCTTATGGCAATAGGCAGGTGTTTATTGGTCCTTCCTTGATATTACAGAATTTTACGGTCTTAGATTGTGCAGTTTCATGTCCTGCTTCCTATTTGATTCTGACCAAAAGTCTTTTAACTTGTGCTTGTGTGTGTAAACACCCAGGCCCTCATATACAGGGTTTGATGACCACTCTACCACCTCCCGGAGAAGACAATGGCATCCCACTCCAGTACTTTTGCCTAGAAAATCCCATGGATGGAGGAGCCTGGTAGGCTGCAGTCCATGGGGTCGCTAGAGTCGGACATGACTGAGCAGTCCATGGGGTCGCTAGAGTCGGACATGACTGAGCGACTTCATTTTCACTTTTCACTTTCCTGCATTGGAGAAGGAAATGGCAACCCATTCCAGTGTTCTTGCCTGGAGATTCCCAGGGAGGGGAAGCCTGGTGGGCTGCCATCTATGGGGTCGCACAGAGTCGGACACAACTGAAGCGACTTAGCAGCAGCAGCAGCAGCAGCTACCACCTCCACTATGGCAGTTTGAAACTTCAACAGTTCCTGTGCTTACTACTTTTTCACATTATTTTCAAGTTTAGTTCAGTTGCTCAGTCGTGTCTGACTCTTTGCAACCCAAAGAACTGCAGCACACCAGGCCTCCCTGTCCATCACCAACTCCTGGAGTCTAAACTCATGTCCATTGAGTTGGTGATGCCATCCAACCATCTCATCCTCTGTCATCCCCTTCACCTCCCACCTTCAATCTTGCCCAGCATCAAGGTCTTTTCAGATGAGTCCCTTCTTCCCATCAGGTGACCAGAGTATTGGAGTTTCAGCTTCAGCATCAGTTTTTCAGTGAGTATTCAGGACTGGTTTCCTTTAGGATGGACTGCTTGGATCTCCTTGCAGTCCAAGAGACTCTCAAGAGTCTTCTCCAACACCACTGTTCAAGAGCATCAGTTCTTCGGTGCTCAACTTTCTTCACAGTCCAACTCTCACATCCATACATGACTACTGGAAAAACCATAGCTTTGACTAGATGGACCTTTGTTGGCAAAATAATGCCTCTGCTTTTTAATATGCTCTCTCAGTTGGTCATAACTTTTCATCCAAGGAGCAAGCGTGGTTTAATTTCATGGCTGCAGTCACCATCTGCAGTGATTTACTTTTCATTCCATTCCAAAAGAAAGGCAATGCCAAAGAATGCTTAAACTACCACACAACTGCACTCATTTCACACAGTAGTAAAGTAATGCTCAAAATTCTCCAAGCCAGACTCCAACAGTACGTGAACTATGAACTTCCTGATATTCAAGCTGGATTTAGAAAAGGCAGAGGAACCAGAGATCAAATTGCCAACATCCATTGGATAATAGAAAAAGCAAGAGAGTTTCAGAAAAACATCTATTTCTGCTTTATTGACTATGCCAAAGCCTTTGACTGTGTGGATCACAATAAACTGTGGAAAATTCTGAAAGAGATGGGAATACTAGACCACATGGCTTGCCTCTTGAGAAATCTGTATGCAGGTCAGGAAGCAACAGTTAGAACTGGACATGGAACAACAGACTGGTTCCAAATAGGAAAAGGAGTACACCAAGGGTATATATTGTCATCCTGCTTAATTAACTTATATGCAGAGTACATAATGAGAAATGCTGGGCTGGATGAAGCACAAACTGGAATCAAGACTGCCAGGAGAAATATCAGTAACCTCAGATATGCAGATGACACCACCCTTATGGCAGAAAGCAAAGAAGAACTAAAGAGCCTTTTGATGAAAGTGAAAGAGGAGAGTGAAAAACCTGGCTTAAAACTCAACATTCAGAAAACTAACATCATGGCATCTGGTCCCATCACTTCATGGCAAATGGGGAAACAATGGAAACAGTGACAGACTTTTCACATTATTTTAAAATTCTGTCAAATTAGCATTTTCTAACTGTCCTTGATATTTCTTTGATTTACTATAATGCTATATTTGATTCAATAAATCACATATTTTAGCTGAAAAATCTGTAAATCTTAATTGACTATTTTTCCAGAATCAAAAATGAATGTTCTTATTATTACATTATTTATGAATAAAATGATAAATGCCCATTTACTTCATTTCAAAATTTATTTTTTAATAAAATAAGATCTATGAAGCCACAATAGCACACTAGTTTACTAAATGGATGTGATATTTAGAATTCATGTAATTTACATTTAAAAATAGTATGGAAATAATCAGAAAGTCTTTATAATCTTAAAGAATACACATTTTTAACTTTACCAAAATATTGTCACTAAAGTTTATGCTCCTTCAGTGGTTAGAGATCATTTTCCAGAACCAAATGATGTTTTTGCTTGTTTTGACAGGAGTAATAGAATTCTGGGTGGCTCACTGTATCTGATGTTTCAGTGACTCGTTAATTAATTCTACTCATCCCAAACACATTGACTGTATTACTGCTTCATTTTTTCATCATACTAACTTATTCATTATAATGATAGTCTCATTTATTTTAGCAGTAAGGTAAAAAAATGCTACTGATAAAGCTAACATTACATTAGAGCACTTAAAAAATTAGGATTTTATAATTGACCACTTTCAATTGTTTGGCACTGTTATAACAATTTTAGTGTTATGGACATATGTCACAAGAAACACATTCTCTTAATAACTCTATGTACCAGGTGAGGAAAGAGATGAAAAAAAAAATTATCTGTCTTGCTCAAGTTCACACAGGTAACAAGTGATAAGATATGTTTGCAAATTAGACATATGGAATCCAGAGATATTTTACATATCTTAAAAGTTATGTAATATTGCTATACCATTTAATCCTATGCAATGGCAAGAAACACTTCCAGAAATTATTTTGGAATTCAAGTTGACCAGTCAACTTACAGGGAATTAAAAAAAATAACAAAAATAATCATTTTCACTTTTGAAGCTTACCTTTAAGTTTAATAAGAAAGGTACAGAATCATAAAAAATATATAAATCCTAAAGACAAAGGAGAAGATTGAAATAAATCACACTATATATCTGAATTAGAAGACTCAAACATATTGAGATATTTTTCTCCTTCAATTCTTTTATCAATTCTTTAAGAAAAATATAGGTTAATTTTAGCAAATAAATTATAAATAAGATGTCTGTATGAACTTGCATTTAAATATGAAGTTTAAAGTTAAATAATGTATTTTAAGAACAGATAAATTGATATGGCATTAGTCAAATTGATACAATGGAAAAACATGTGTGTATATATGTCAGTATGTATATATAATATTTGGTTTTTGAAGCCTAAAAAAAACAACAGTAAAGAATAGAGGCATTACTCAGTGATGATACAGAAATGTTTTAATTTGAAAACCTAAAAGTATCTCTTTTAGCATATGCATATTTCAGACAGCAGAATATTAAAAATACATTTCTAAATAATTTACCAATTTAAAGAAAACATTGGTGAAAATGCTCAAGATAGAAGACCTAAGCATAAAAACAAAAAAACTATCCAGAAAACAGTTAATATTTTAAGTACATATAAATTAAAATTCCACTATTTATAAAATACTATATGAAAGTGTAAGGCAAGATTAGGGAATATGTCAATATCTGTAATGAATTATTGATATTATGTCTAATAGTACCTATAACGAATGTAAAAAATAATGAATATGCCAGTACAAATATGAGAATAGGTACAAGGATCAATAAAAATGTAATAATGAGCAAAATCATTATTACTTGAGGATTAATTGATAGAATTACAACATATTTTTCAAGACTAGAAATTGATAAAACACCTTTCCTTAATTAAAACTTTCCATTTTAGCAAAGGTTTGGCAAGACAGACATTACTGATATGAAAATAGTTCAACACTTCTGAATGTCATTTGGTTCATATGGGTCCAGAACTTGAAAATAGCAATATCCTTTGATAGTAGTGGCAAGAACTTTCCATAGCTGTGTTTATACCACACAGGGGGGAAAAAACACCTTAATAAAATATATAGGGGTATATAGTTCATTATAATGCATTTATTAAGAATTGATCTTATGCAATATTTTATATCATATTTTCAAAAATATTTGATAAACCTGAAGAGAGGGTCTATTTTGGAGGTATAAGGGCTTCTGTAGGTTTTGCTACAGGGGCAGACAGGGCATTAAGGTGGGGTTTAGGTTGTTGCCTGGAAGTCCTGCAGGGAAAGGATGGCCTTCAGGTGGAACAGATTAGCAAAGGCTCCAGGTGAACACAGGTGGGGTGGGATGCTTTCCTTAACAGTAGAGTAGAGCTTCATTTTGATAATGCAGTGTTTATTCTTGATGATGTTACCTCTTTCCCTTTTTATAAATTGCATCTTTGAGAGTAACTCTGTTTTACTGATTTAGAGTAGTGTTAGTATCAAAATCCAACTTCAGGAGAAGAGGATACCTGTGTTTAAGAAACAGATTTGGGAGAATGGCATTGAAACATGTAAAATATCATGTATGAAATGAGTTGCCGCCAGGTTCGATGCACGATACTGGATGCTTGGGGCTGGTACACTGGGACGACCCAGAGGGATGGAATGGGGAGGGAGGAGGGAGGAGGGTTCAGGATGGGGAACACATGTAAACCTGTGGCAGATTCATTTTGATATTTGGCAAATCTAATACAGTTATGTAAAGTTTAAAAATAAAATAAAATTAAAAAAAAAAAAGAAACAGATTTGTTACATTCTCATGTTTGCACCTGGATTCTCATACAATCGAGGGAAATTATTACCAAGTATATGGGTCTATATTTATAAATACAATGAAGATTTTCATTGCATAGATTAGTTAATTCGGTCAAGAACCTGGTCAATTTCCTTAAATAAAATCAGATTATTTGATATGCCAGTTGAGTAATCAAAGCATTATAATAGTTGATCTTTTCCTCCAAATTGATCTTTAGATAAATGCCTAATTAGTTTAAGTTAGATATTTAGAGAAGCTATTTTCTGATGACTTAAAATTACAAACAATTCTGCCTCATAATTTTGATGGCTTATTTTTGAGTATTGGAAAGATATTTCTCTTTATATTAATTTATTCATTCAAAAAATATTTAGAGCTCCTGTTTTGTGTCATGCATACATTTATATAAGGTGATTAATCAGTATGTTTAATTTAGTAACTTATCGGCCCTCTTTTGAAAATAACCAGCTTTTGTGATCATAAGCTCTCCAAATGGGGGAAAATATATGCTTCATTTAGAAGTAAAATAATTATTAAGCATCAAATGTTTCCTTTCCCCTTAACTTTTAAGTTAGCAATTCTGAATTCTTAGATAATTTCAGAAACTTTTATAGTGGTAGTATTTTTGATTTGGATTTTGAATTGAAGTTTATTTAATCTGAGAAACATTCTCCAAGAGGGTCCAGAAAGAGTGCTATGCATGCATGTCTACTTACCCCATCCATTTAGTCTGTGGCTAATTGTAAGCAGCTTAATACAACTAAATTAACATAACAGTTGTTTGCCTGATCTGATTGCTTAATATCTGGTGACTAATGATAGGTTAAGTTCAATTCAGCCTACCACTGGGATCTAATCTATCTACAAGTGGAGTTAGATCTCATCAAAAGTAGTCTCTCTAGGGCCATGAAAATTTGCCTAAAACTTTTACAAAATTTGCCAGGCAGTTTTATTTCCCAACTGGAGAACGAAATGGTAATGCACTCCAGTATTCTTGCCTGGGAAATCCCACGCACAGAGAAGTCTGGCGGGCTACAGTCCATGGGGTTGCAAAGTCAGACATGACTGAGCACATAAACTCATTCATTTCCCAAAATCAAAGTTCTTACTGGTTTGTGCAGGACACCTAGCTCCTTTCTCCTGAGTGGGTGTAGTCTATTGAGCAGATGGCAATGGCAACAAAAGTTCTTATATAGACATTTATAATAGTTTAAATTTCATATAAAGTATTATGAGAAATACAGTCTTGCGTTTGTGCTTTAAACAGATTGTAGTTTTGTCTGCCCTCTTGTAGAGAATTTTTTGAGCTGCCACGGAGCATTGCCAAGAACCTTACAGAAGTGGCACCTAGTCAGATTTAAGAGATCGTTCAAAAGTGACAAGAAGGCATTTGAAATAAACTTGCTTACTCAGCATTTCTACCAAGCTCCATGAATATCAACGAGAATAAGGCTCAACTCACAGTACCATTAACAATATAAATGTACTATTACCAAACGAAGAAAAGAAAATATTATCAAAGTATAACATTTGGATTACAGAAATTTAATCCCAATCTAAAATATGTCCGCTATCTCATGCTGAATAAAGCTTTCCAACCAAACTGGGAAAGATAGTGCTGTGTCAGCAACTCATCGTGAACCTACCTAGCATTTCCATCTCTACCCAATTAATGTCCTATTTTTTAAACTGAAGTATAGTAATACATGAACTGTGAACTTCCAGATGTTCAAGCTGGTTTTAGAAAAGGCAAGGGAACCCGAGATCAAATTGCCAACATCCACTGGATCATGGAAAAAGCAAGAGTTCCAGAAAAACATCTATTTTTGTTTTATTGACTATGCCAAAGCCATTGACTGTGTGGATCACAATAAACTGTGGAAAATTCTTAAAGAGATGGGAATACCAGACCACCTGACCTGACTCTTGGGAAACCTATATACAGGTCAGGAAGCAACAGTTAGAACTGGACATGGAACAACAGGCTGGTTCCAAATAGGAAAAGGAGTAGGTCAAGCTTGTATACTGTCACCCTGCTTATTTCACTTCTATGCAGAGTACATCATGAGAAACGCTGTGCTGGAAGAAGCACAAGCTGGAATCAAGATTGCTGGGAGAAATATCAATAACCTCAGATATGCAGATGACACCACCCTTATGGCAAAAAGTGAAGAGGAACTAAAAAGCTTCTTGATGAAAGTGAAAGAGGAGAGTGAAAAAGTTGACTTAAAGCTCAACATTCAGAAAATGAAGATCATGGCATCTGGTCCCATCACTTCATGGGAAATAGAAAGGGAAACAGTAGAAACAGTGTCAGACTTTATTTTGGGGGGTTCCAAAATCACTGCAGATGCTGATTGCATCCATGAAATTAAAAGACACTTACTCCTTGGAAGGAAAGTTATGACCAACCTAGATAGCATATTTAAAAGCAGAGATATTACTTTGCCAACAAAGGTCCATCTAGTCAAGACTATGGTTTTTCCAGTGGTCATGGATGGATGTGAGAGTTGGACTGTGAAGAAAGCTGAGTACTGAAGAATTGATGCTTTTGAACTGTGGTGTTGGAGAAGACTCCTGAGAGTCCCTTGGACTGCAAGGAGATCCAACCAGTCCATCCTAAAGGGATCAGTCCTGGGTGTTCATTGGAAGGACTGATACTGAAGCTGAAACTCCAATACTTTGGCCACCTCATGCGAAGAGTTGACTCATTGGAAAAGACCCTGATGCTGGGAGGGATTTGGGGGCATGAGGAGAAGGGGACGACAGAGGATGAGGTGGCTGGATGGCATCACCGACTCGATGGACATGAGTTTGGGTAAACTCTTGGAGTTGGTGATGGACAGGGAGGCCTGGCATGCTGCCATTCATGGGGTAGCAAAGAGTCGAACATGACTGAGCAACTGAACTGAACTGAACTGATCTACTGAAACATTCTATATTTGACGACAAAGGTTCCAACAGTAATTTAATGCTGAACACATTTATAAGTCATGACAAGTGCTATTAAACCACACTAACAACTAAAATCAATTCATGTTTATTGGATGAAATAGTTACTTCTCTAATATACTAGAGTCCTGGCTCCAAATACAAAATGCTAGACCATGGTTTTTAAAACTTTATAAATTATTTCTTTGGTGCCATAAAAAGGTAGAGTCTAGTCTGCTGGTTTATATTTGAGAGTCAGAAGTCTTGAGTATATTGTTTGCTAAGTAAATGGTTGGGTTTTTGTCTTTTTTTTTTTTTTAACCTTCTGCAAAATCAATGAAATAACCAGTAGCCAAATATAATAAGCATTGAATATATCCTGATTATACCATACTGAGCTTTTTAAATTAGGGAATCTGCTTTGACACACCTTTAATATTTTTCATTCTCCTCACCACACTTTGGCAAGTTCAGGAAAGGAAATGAAAGATTAAACAAAATTTACAAGTAGAAAATATCTATTGTCATGTTAATGTTTGGCAGAAACCAACACAATTCTGTAAAGCAATTATCCTTCAATGAAAAAATAAAATAAAAAATAAAGTTAAAAAGAACTCCCCCCCCAAAAAAAAAGACAACAAAAAAAGAAATTATTTATCATTATCTGAATTTGAGCACAGAATAAGCTCTAGAAGACACAGTGATACATGGGAAATTCATCACTATTTCAGTTCTAGCATGGCCTCCATGTACATCTACATCAAGGTATCCTGTAGTAGTATTGCTTTTTGGAAATTGAACCTCTTTATTTATGTTCTTACATACCTGGCTTACTCTCTAGAACACTCAAAATGGACAACCTCCTATTTTGGGGGGTCTAGATATATATTTTCCATATCATGCTCTTTATCTTAATCACCATTTTTCCCATTTCAGAACTTTTGACACTTTCTACTCTATACTTGCCTTAGGTTCCACATAAAATAAGCAAATCTATCCTAGAGATCCATTCTTCTTATTTTCTTTAACCTTACTTCTCTTCCTACCCACACCCACTGCTCTTGTTCCAAATCTGTCTTGAGTTCATAGATCCAATTCCCTATCTGTTCTCTTTGCCCAGGACTTCTCTTTTAGGTAATTTATTTTTAATAAGACAGTCAAAATTCTACTTTCATTTACTATTTATAGATGATCTTTGCATATCTTTATGCCATTCTATCATCTAATATTTTTGCACATTTAATCTTTATCTTATGCCTAGATTTTTGGCTACTGTTAAATTAGAAGAATTATAATTGATGGCAAAATAATTATAAGATTGCAACTCTTAATAGAGTTACCAAAGAGTCAACACCAAGCAAGAATAATATAGCCAGATAAGAGAAGAAACACAGAACTTACTAGCATGTGGCTAGGTCAATTTTAAATATCTTAATATAAAATTTAGAAAATACAGTTGAATATGTTATAATTCACAGAGTAAATAGAACAATTTAAAATAATTACATAGACTTCAGGATAAAAAATAAAATTGTTGACTCTCACATTAAAATCTACATTATGCAATAGAAGTAGAAATTTTTAAAAGTACAAAAAGTTAATGATGGCACAAATATGATATGGCTTAGAATTCAAATATCTTGCACACTGGGTAAAGATAAGCTTGCTTTATTTATTTACCTAAAATAAAGATCATTAGTTATTCACTATTTGAGGTTGGATGAGGTTGGATCTTGCCTCCAACCTCACAGACTCTCTGGAAAGAAATGCTCCCTATAGATTACCACTGATGCTATTAAATGTATAAATTCAGTATACTTGATGCATTCAAGGCATGATGGTCTAACACCTACATGTTGTTTTTGGAATACAACCTTTTGGAGCAGATTTTATGCTTATAGGGCTTCCCTTACGGCACAGCTGGTAAAGAATCTGCCTGCAATGTGGGAGACCTGGGTTCAATCCCTGGGTTGGGAAGATCCCCTGGAGAAGGGAAAGGCTACCCACTCCAGTGTTCTGGCCTGGAGAATTCCATGTTGTGGCCATGGGGTCACAAAGAGTTGGACATGACTGAGTGAATTTAGCTTTCAGTACTCTATGCTTATAAGAATACAGAATGCCAACAAGGTACATAATAGAATTACTATTGGTATAGAGACATGATATAACTCTATTCATTTTTAAAAAATGTTAGAATATTTGACCATTTTAAGAAACTAGATGGCATGACTATGCCTTTAGAGATAAAATAATTTAATAACATTTTTGGCATTGGGAGTTTATCAGAATAGTAAACTTATATAACTAAATGTTGCAACCAATTCCCTGATAATTTAGCATACACAGTGAACTGTTCTTTGATAAACAGTTGAAATTGCATGCCTAGAAAAACAGGAAAGAGTCACTTTAGAAGACATTTTTGTAGTGTATAAAAAGCCTCCAAATTGTGAATTAATATAGGATGTTGATTGATATGGCATCACTAAGGGTAGTAAGATTTAATAAAAAGTTTCCCTTTTATTTGACAATAAATATTTCATTCTAAGTAACCCATAGACTTTTGAAGGAAAACATTTAACTCTGTGGGTAATAAAACAAGAAACTTTCAGCTGATTTTATCAGAAGTTAATAATCATTTTTATGAAATAGTCATGTCATATAAGATTGAATCTATATAATATCAGTCAATACAAATAGTGAAGACAACTTTTTAAATCATTCATCATAACAAGCCAGTCCTTCTCAGAGCCTTGATCTCTGATAACCTGCTTTAAAATCACTTAAAAGTGATGGGTGGAGGATGCCAACTATTAAGATACACTGGCTCCACACAGATATCCTGAAGCAAGGGTGAAAGCCCAAACCAGACTGATTTATGAGATGATGCTGACATCCACTAAAGTCTGAGAAACAAAGCTTGTAAGAGACAATTCAGTGTCATTGAAAAGGCTGGAAATTCTTTTTCAAAAAAAGGGTTTGTCTACCTTGTTAATATTCATTCTTGAATAAAAGAAGAGAAAGTAAACGGACAACTGGGCACAGAACTAGAATTCAGAGTAACCCAATTGCGTTGTGTCAAATAGTCTTGTCAAAGCAGGATTAGAGTGTTGGTGTTTAGGTATCATAGATGTCATTTACCGTATAAGCAAATAAAATGATTTTTGGATCACAAGATCAGAAATATAAATGATAGTGTATTTGCCTCCAAATAATAATCACTGCAACATTTAATTTCTCACACTGTTGGACAATATATCTTTAAAATAGGACTTCCCAGTGGTTGAGAATCCACCAACCAATGTAAGGAACACGGGTTCCATCCCTGGTCTGGGAAGATTCCACACACCTTGGAGCAACTAAGCCCGTGCGCCACAACTACGGAGTCTGTGCTCTAGAACCAGAGTAACAGCTACGAGCCCGCATGCCACAACTAAGGAAGCCTCCGCACCTAGCGCCCGTGCTCTGCAATGAGAGCCCACCGCAATGAGAAGCTCACGCACCACAGGGAAGAGTAGCCCCTGCTCTCGGCAACTAGAGAAAGCCCATGTGCAGCAATGAAGACGAGCACAGCCAAAAATTAAATAAAAATTATAAAGATAAAACGATCATTCCAGTTTGACTGCTATCAACATTTACTCAGTCATTTACAGGGGGTCAAAAAAAAAAAAAAAAAAAGCAGAGCAATAAAAGGGCACTAGCATGAAATTATTGGGAAAAATTCCTATTCCTCAGGCATTTAAAGATGACTTTAGATGAATTCCTGTTTTGCACTCGCAATTTATTTCTTCCCTGATTTAATAAAGTACAATGCCAATTAGTACTAATAAAAACAGTAAGTAAAAAAATGAAAAGCCTACAAAATTGAAATATATAGAAAATATATACAAATGTATATGCCAGTTTTAGCTATTTCAAATAACGAAGAATTATGGATTGCTGCTGCTGCTGCTGCTAAGTCACATCAGTCATGTCCGACTCTGTGCGACCCCACAGACGGCAGCCCACCAGGCTCCTCTATCCCTGGGATTCTCCAGGCAAGAATACTGGAGTGGGTTGACATTTAGCTATTTCAAATAACAAAGAATTATGGATTAATTCACTTCAAATTCTTTAGTTCAGTTAGGGTAGCCACCACAGAAGTGTTAAGCAATTTTTAACTAAAGAAAAACTTGAGTAAATTAACCATAGAGAGGATGACAGAAAGAAATATTACATGATGATTTTAGTGGGTTCAGGAGAGAAAATAAGTCATTACCTGTTCTTCTGACCAACCTGTTGTAGATTACAGTTTCCATCCTCGGATTCCGTTACTTTGCGAGAGCAGCATACAGAACTCAGAAAACCTTTTCATCAGGAGGTTAGTGGTTTATTATAAAAAAGATATAACTCAGGAACAGCCATATGGAAGAGTCGCAAAGAACAAGGTGTGGGGAAAAGGCCTGGGGTTTCCATGCTTTCTCCCAGCATGTCCCTCTCCCCAAATCTCCAAGTGTTCCCCCATCTGGAAGCTCACTCAAACCTCTTCTTTTTCACTTTAAGGAAGCCTCCCTCATTAGAGGCAAGATTGATTAAATCATCAGCCGCTGGCAAACAATTCAAGCCCCAGCACCTTTCTCCTACAGGAAGATGAGCAGTGGGGTGGTAGGATCCCATTGAAGGTTTCAACCCTCTAATCACACAGAGTTTCTACTGGCAACCAGCCCTCAGGTGCTACTCATTAACTTAACAAAAGACACCTTTTTATTCTCTTAGGAAATTCCAAGGGTTAAGGAGTTCCATGTTGGAACCTGGGAAGATCAAATACATATTTCTTATTATGAGTCATAATATCATATACGTTAAAATGGAATGAATACTTTATACCACTCATCTTTCCATCACTCTCAATGTTAATCTCCATACTTTCAGATACTAGACTTAGAAACGCAATCATTTGTAATTATTTGTTTCTCACAGTGGATCTATTATAGTGCATGTATTATGTCTTGTTTTAGAAATTGCTGTTTATACTTCTATTTACTCTAATAAAAATTAGCTCTCAGCCCAGGTACGAAATTTCCTATGATACTTAGTAGATTGATTTGATAGGAACACATAAGTGTTTGAGGTCAGGTAATCTCTATTTCTAAATCAATTTAGAAGCACATGATGCTAACACATACCATGTTTACTTAATAGATAAATGTAGGTTACATCTGTACTTTTTGTGTCTAATTATTGTTTCTGTTTGTTAACTATTACCTTAAGTTCATCACAGAAGACTTTCCTGTATTCTCATAGCTGAATCCAAATTTGCCATTCTTTAGTTCTGTATGAAGCTGCTGCAATATATACAGCAAACATAGATTTGTCCTGTATATTCAAAGCACTATACTGAAGATGGTAGGAGATCCAAAACTGAATAGGACATAGCAGCTGATTTCAGGAATTTCAAGTCTAAAGAGGAAGATACACATTTCTATACACAACACCAGGGGAACACGCGGTTGGTGAAGGTGGTTTGAGTTGATACTGGCCTGGTCTCACACAGCTGTCCTACATTCCTAACAGTATTACTTTGGGTGTAAACCTATGAGTGCAATGGTCTTAATGTTTGCGTCTCATATCCACTCCAAATTAATATGTCGAAATTTTAATGCCCAAGTGAGCATCGGGATGTTGTGGACATTTGGGTGATGCTTAGATGGTTAGAGTGAGGCCCTCATGAATGGGATTAGTGCCTGAGGAAAAAAGGCTCCAGAGAGATCCCAGTTCCTTCCACCACATAAGGACACAGTGACAAGGAATCAGCTGTAAATAGGAAGATATCTTCATCAGAATGAAACCACGCAGGCCACCCAGTCTGCAGTATGTTGTTAGAGAAGCTTGAACAGACTAATATACGTTGTCTACACATTAACTTACCACCTAAGTGTGGACATTTGGAAGGCCATTGAGCCGTCTATTTCTATATCCCCTATGAATAGTAACAGACCCTGGACAAAATAAATGTTGAAAAAAATGGTTGCAGAAGTGAACAAGTTTAATAAAGGGGGTCAGAGATTTTGAAGCATTCTGTTTGAAATAAAACGGATGGAGGATTACCTGGGAACATTTCCTAAGCCATTTCACTCAGAAATTCATTCAAATAAAAAAGTTTCCGATCACATCTGATTACATTTTTATTTTCTTAACTCAAGCTAGAAAAATAATTTGGATGAATTTTTTTTCTTATTCTAATTTTTACATGTCACATTCCCTAGAAGTCAAAAATGTGATATTAGGCCCTATCTTTATAGGTACCTGTACTGCTTTTCTTTAATAGGATCAACAACAAAAAGAGCTTAAAACAACTCTTTCAAGCAGACATCATGAATTGCAATCAACTTACATTTGTACTATTATAATGTATATGCATACATTCATTCTCAGTCATCTTCAACTATTTGGGACCCCAAAGACTGTAGACCACAAGGCTCCTCTGTCCATGGGATTTCCCAGGAAAGAATACTGGAATGGGTTGCCATTTCCTTCTCCAGCGGATCTTCCAGACCCAGGGATTGAACCTGAATCTCTTTCTGCATTGGCAGGCAGATTCTTTACCATTGTGCCACCTGGGAAGTCCATGATATAGAGCATTTATTGTTTACTTTTACATATATTCATATATTATGCTATTATAATTTTTGAGTGATTTATGGATATATGTTACAAATTCTTTTAGAAAGAATTTGTTTTCTTTTGTTGTCTCTTTTAATCTTTATGCTGGTACTCAGATCATAAATGCAGTTAGAGAGTTGTTTATGATCTGCTTTACTAGCCCACAGAGAGAAAAACTTCTTCACTGGGTCATTTGATTAGCTGGCAATTGAAATGTTGCTTTGTGGGAGCACACTCTGATCGTTTGGTAAGATGTTAATGACAGAGACTGATATATGGGTTATTAATGAGACTCAGGTGGGTAACGGGTATTAGGCCTTAAAACTAGATTTCAGTTAGGAAGACAGAAATGAAAGATTCAGTTCAGTTCAGTTCAGTTGTGTGCGACTCTTTGTGACACCATGAATTGCAGCATGCCAGGCCTCCCTGTCGGATTAGTAAATAATGTAAGAAGAGAAGCCAATGGTAGTTTGGATTGGAAACAAGTGAAATAGATGTGACAAGTTTACATTTACCAAATAAGCATAGTGAACTTAAAACAGGCTCATTCAGATAACAATTATGATAATCAAATATGTGATACTGAAAATATTCTAAGACCAGTAAGACTAATCACATCATCCAAAGAGTATAACAACTGTAACTTAATATACCAGCAAACAATGCCCCAAAATATATGAAGTTAGCAGAATTGAAGAGAGATACAGTACTATGACAATATTTGGAGACTGTACTCTGAATAATAGATAGAACTGACCTTACAAAAACAAACAAAAGAAAAACTATAGGAGAATACTAGGAACATTAACAAACCAATTGTCTAGATTAAATCGACAAATTGTTAGAAACACACAAATTACCTAAACTGACTCAAAAGGAAAAGAAAATCTCAACAGACCTATAAAATAAAAAGTTGAATCAATACTTCAAAATCTCCCAACAAACTCCAGCTCCAGACAGATGTCTTCACTAGTGAATTCTGCCAGTTAAAGAGGAATTCACACCAATTCTCTTTCAAAACAGAGGAGGAGGAAACTCATTCTAGCAGGTGAGCATTACGTCATAACCAAGGCCAAATAAAAATCTCACAAGGAAATAAAAGTATACATCAATATCCATGGTGTATAGAGATGCAAAAAACCTTAAAAAAAACACTAGCGAAACAAATGCAACAGCATACTAAAAGGATTATACATCATGGCCATGTGGGATTTACCCCAGGAATACTAAGACGATCAAAGAAAATTGATCAGTGTAATACATCACATTAATAGAATAAAGATACAACAACAAAACAAATAACCGCCCCCAGCTCCAAACCACGTAATTATCTCAATTCTGAGAAAGAGAAACATCATTTGGAAAAAATGCAGCATTATTTCATGATTAATATACCAGAAAGCTATAAATTGGAGGAAACTTCCTCAACAAGATAAAGGCTACTTTCTAAAAATTCACAATCTATGTCATATTGCTTTTATGACAGATTGCAGATTTTTCATTTTTAATTTTTTTTAATTTTATTTTATTTTTTAAACTTTACATAATTGTATTAGTTTTGCCAAATATCAAAATGAATCCGCCACAGGTATACATGTGTTCCCCATCCTGCACCCTCCTCCCTCCTCCCTCCCCATACCATCCCTCTGGGTCGTCCCAGTGCACCAGCCCCAAGCATCCAGTATTGTGCATCGAACCTGGACTGGCAACTCGTTTCATACATATTTTACATGTTTCAATGCCATTCTCCCAAATCTTCCCACCCTCTCCCTCTCCCACAGAGTCCATAAGACTGTTCTATACATCAGTGTCTCTTTTGCTGTCTTGTACACAGGGTTATTGTTACCATCTTTTTAAATTCCATATATATGCGTTAGTATACTGTATTGGTGTTTTTCTTTCTGGCTTGCAGATTTTTTAAAAGATGCTTGCCGCCTAGAAGAAAAGTTATGACAGTGACTGAACAACAATGTCATATTCCTCTTCAAAGATTCCTCCAAGATCAAAAATAAAATAAGGATGCCACTTTCACCACTGCCATTAATATTTTACTGGAATTTCCAGGCAGATATTTAGACCAGAAAAGAAAATTTAAAGAATTCTAGTAGGAAATGACCGGAGAAGGCAATGGCACCCCACTCCAGTACTCTTGCTTGGAAAATCCCATGGACGGAGAAGCCTGGTAGGCTTCAGTCCATGGGGCCCCGAAAAGTCGGACATGACTGAGCGACTTCACTTTCACTTTTCAGTTTCCTGCATTGGAGAAGGAAATGGCAACCCACTCTAGTGTTCTGGCCTGGAGAATCCCAGGGACGGGGGAGCCTGGTGGGCTGCCGTCTCTGGGGTCGCACAGAGTCGGACACGACTGAAGTGACTTAGCAGCAGCAGCAGTAGGAAAAGAAGAAATAAACTATATTGTTTATCCCAAGTTGTCCCTTGGGATTCTTGGGTCATTGTTTCCAGAACCCTTTCTAGATACCAAAATCCAAGGATGCTCAAGTCCCCTACATAAAATGGTGCAGTATTTGAATACACCCTCAGCGTATCCTCCCATATACTTTAAACTATGGCTAGATCATTTATAATATGATATAAACACTATGCATTATAAGTAGTTATAATGTAACTGATATGTAAACAGTTGTAGGAAATGGTAACTCTAAGTTCTGCTTTTGGAACTTCTTAGAATTTTTTATTTAAAAATATTTTTTTATTCATGGTTGAATCCATAGATGCAGAAACTGTAGATATGAAGGACCAACTGTATCTCTAATCACATGGGGCATTATTCTATAAATAGAAATCCCAAGAATTCACAAGAAAGCTACTATAGCTAATAAGCTAAATCTACCTAGTTGCAAGGTATATGATTAACACCCAAAAATCAACTGGTTTTTTAAACACTAGCAATGAAGTATCCACAAAGATAATTAAGAAAACAATTCCATTTGTAAGAGCATATAAAAGAATTACATACTTAGGAATGAACTTATCAAAGGATGTGAAAGACTTATACACTGAAAAGAACAAAACATTGTTGAAAGAAATTAAAAACAGCCCTTGTCCATGGATTGAGAAACTTGATTTTGTCACAGTGTCAAAGCCACCCAGTGTAGTCTACATGTTCAATGCAATATATATCAAAATTCCCAGTTGCTGTTTTGTAAAAATGGAAAAGCCAAGGGGCTTTTCATTTGCAAGGGGCCCACAATAGCCAAACTTTCTTGAAAACCGGAGAAGATAGTTGGAGGACTCACATGTTTGGTTTCAAAAGTTAAAAATCTACAGTAATCAAAACATTGTGTTATCGGCATAAAGATAGGACATATAGACTGATGGAATAGAATATGGAGTCTAGAAATAAATGCATGCAGCTGATTTTTGACAAGCCTTCCAAGTCCATTCAATGAGAAAAGAACAGGTTTTCAAGAAAGGTGCTGGGACAACTGGATTTCCATATCTAAAATTGGAGATTTCCTCAAATCATGTTCAAAAATTTATGTAAAATGGATCAATCATCTATATATAAGCTCAATCATCTATATAAAATCACAATTCTTAGAAAAATGCATAGAGGCAAGTCTTGATGACCACTGACTGGTTAGTGAATTCTTAGATATGACACCAAAGCACAAACACAAAAGAAAAAATACATGAACAGATTTCATAAAAATTCAACATTTTTGTTCATTAAATGATAATATCAAGAAAGTGAAAAGACAAGCTACAGAATGGGAGAGAATATTTGCAAATTATATACCTGAGAAGAGTTTAATATCAAGAATATATAAAGAATGGCTTTGACTCAATAATAAAAGAGAATCCAATTTAATTGTGGGTGAATGACTTGAGTTTATATTTCTCCAAAGAAGATATACAAATGACCAAAGCATATGAAAATAAGCTTAATATTATAAATGATTAGGGAAATGCAAACCAATATCATAATATGATAATTTATACCTATGAGGATAACTAACAAAAAACTAAAAATTATATATGGAGAAAATGGAATCCTCGCACATTGCATATTACTCTAGTGAATGTAAAATGGAGTAGCCATAGTGGAAAACAGTTTGGGAAGTTCTGAAAAAAACTCAACATAAAATTATTACCCACTCCTAAGTATATAGCAAAAAGAACTGAAAACTGAAACGCAAATATATACCTGTATACCAGGATTCTTTATAGTATTACACCCAGTGCCCATAAGGTAAAGACAAGTGTCCACCAAAAGAAGAATGAATAAAAAATGTGCTATATACATAGGATGAAATATTATTCGGCCATAAATAGAAATAAAGTTCTGATACATGCTTCAACACAGATGAATTTTAGAAGCATTATGATAAGATGAATAAGTCAGATAGAAAAAGATAAACATTGTAAGACCTCACTTAAGTGATATATCTAGCACAAGCAAATTCATAGAAGTTGATTAGAATTTACCAGGGACTGATGGGAGACAGAACAGGTGTAACTGATTAATGAGTATAGACTTTGCGTTTGGGATGATAGAAACATTTAAAAAAATAGATAATGGTGATGACTGCACAATATTGTGAATGTAATTAATAATAGTGATTATATAGTCTAAATGGTTAAAATATTAGATGTCATGTTATATATATTTTCCACATAAAAATCTAGTGTAGATAATTTCCTGGATATTATAGTTGTATTTCAAATAAAGCAATCATATTCTTCAGACTTTTATTTTGGTTGGACATAATATATTCTCCCTCACTTGCATTTTTAAATAATTGCATATACCTTGAAACACACACATTTGATAAGTAGACCTATGAGATATCATGTAATATATTTTGGAAATAAAAATGGAGTAACTTCTCAACACATGGAAAGCAGAATAAAGGAAGAAATAATGTGAATATATTTTGAACAAAACAAGAATGTGTCACAAAACATTCCACATATGTGAAACAGGATACTTTGTATTTTTAACAGACAAAAACTTGTACAAGGAAATTAAAATTAAAAATTCAGATTTTTCCATTACATGGTATGGAAAAACCCAAACAAACTTTTTGGTCAATCCAATATTTGAGTTTCTATCTATGTAGAAGTTATACCTTTCAACCACTATGGCATTTTATTACTAATCTTCAATTCTACAGATTATGGATTTCAAAAATCATGATTGCAGATTTTCAAAAATTTAATTACGGTTTTCAGTCCTCTTTCATGCCTCACGCTGTGTCTATATTGCATTCAAAACACTTTTGATCTTCTTGTGTGTTTGATATGCTTTATATTCTGTGTAAGAAATCACAAATTGAATTGACAAATATTCATACTAATTATGCTATATATTTTTGGCAGTTAAACTACTTCCAAAATTACTCAGGGATGTAGAGTAATAGAAAGCATGGTTTTCTGTTGCATGTTTTAGTTTTCAATGCATGTCCAAGACCCTTGTGTGCTTAGTTGCTGGTCAGGACCCTGAGACCCCATGGACTATAGCCCACCAGGCTCCTCTGTCCATGGGGATTCTCCAGGCAGGAATACTGGAGCGGGTTGCCATTCCCTTCTCCAGGGGATCTTCCCAATCCAGGGATTGGACCCAGGTCTCTCCCATTGCAGGTAGTTTCTTTACTGTCTGAGCCACCAGGGAAGCCTGTCCAAGAACCTTACAGTAAGACTTTTTATCATATATTTCTTCACCCCTTTATAATATGATTAGCTAAAAGAAACTGTTTCCACTCATCCTAAAAACATTTTTGTCACACTTTTTCAAAACTTTTATTCATAAGTGATCATTAATCTTATTTAGTTATCAGTATGCAATTGTGTTCTTTTAACCTCACAGTATAAGAAGTAAATATCTGTCTGTAAATGTAACTGATTATTGGACACTTACAGGATCAGAGGGGAGAAGGCAATGGCTCCCTACTCCAGTGTTCTTGCCTGGAGAATCCCAGGGATGGGGGAGCCTGATGGGCTGCCATCTATGGATGGGGTTGCACAGAGTCAGACATGACTGAAGCGACTTAGCAGCAGCAGCAGCAGCACAGGATCAGAGACTGTGCCTAAATATTCTTCAACAATATTTGAAAAAAGAGAACATATGTATACTATGGGTGTTGTTTGAATTTGTACACAAGTGAAGTTTTAGATCTAGATGCAGAGTGAAGACTTGACAAGATTAAACACAATTTTAGTTCTAAAATCCCTGTTCCTTAGAACACAATAGCATGAATATCTTAAAAAGATGAAGCAGTCAGGCTACACTCTTACTATCATCAAGAAAAACAAGAATTAGGCCTGAGGGGGGTAGAGATTGGAGTAAATGGAATGTAAGTATAAACAGGAGAATGTCCTTGAAGGAAAGGCTGCAGTTTTCCCCAGAGAGAATTTAATAAATTAAACTCTGAAATCCAGGAAAGCTATCTGTGTTCCTGAAAGTTTATATTTGAGGAGAAAATTTGTGTATGGCAGGAACAGATTCACAGAGGCAATGCTTATTGTCCAAATTGTCTCCTTTTTGTGACCACAAACATTTATCCATGCATATATACACGTACACACACGTAAACAGGATTGCTCTGGGTACTTGAGTTGTCAGGAAACAGAGAATGAAGTCATTTGCCAGAAGTCAGAAACTAACCACATTGCATCTAAAGGTGTTACTTCGTTTCAGTTGTGCAGTGTGTGTGTCTGGCAGTGCCTTAGTGTGTGTGTGTGTGTGTGTGTGTGTGTGTGTGTGTGTGTGCACAGGTTTTATGTCTAGTGTAGTTAGGCTCCCGAGCACAGATTCTAAGTGCCATCTTATGCCTGACATTTTGTAACTTCTCTTTGGATAGTTGGATATTTTTAACAGCCTGAGATGTGGAATGGTTAACAGATTAACCTACATTTTTCAAAGACAGTTTTCTAGATTTTTTAGTTTTAAGTAAATTTTAAAAAATGTAAACTATATATAGAGATTATATATATATATATACATATATATATATATATATATATATATATATCTCCAATGGAAAACTGGAGAAATGGGCATTTATAATGAAACATAAGACCTAAAATTATTAAAATCTCTGCCTTTGTTCTCCAGAAAAGCAATGAATCAATTTGGATTAATTACAATACACCTACCTTGATACTTTCTGAAATCCCAATAGGAGATCTGTCTTCCCTTTCTGTTACACTGAAGAATAAAAATTTTCATAAAGCTGTTTAAATAGCTGTACTGCCCTCCCATAGAAGTAGGTGCACTTCAGTCATGGAAGAACTAGTTCCAGTATTACACAGCAATTTGTGATCCCTTAAGGTTTTGAACTACATAGATGTAAAATAGCATTGTTAGTTCCTACCATCATCACTTCACCATTCACACTTGAAGCAGTTGAGGTTTCCATAAATCAAGCAACGTGCAGATTCTGTCATAGTAAAACATTTATTTGTTAAAGTGATATAGATTATTCAAGATTCTACAGTCTTAAATCATGGATGGCAATGTAACATGGATTGATACAGAACTCGATGCCAATGTAGGTTTTTTCCCTTTCCTTCTTTAAAAAAAAATAATTGTAGGCCAGAAGAAAAAAAATTTGGTTTTAAAAGGGGATGAACCATGGTCTGATGAGCCAGTTCTGCGGCATCAGAGACTTCTGCTTCGGCTCCTGTGGACAATTTCTTCTAGGATACCAGTTCAACAATAAGCCTTTGTGAATTGAACGATTTTTAAATTTTATCCAGTAAAAATATCAGTAGCAATTTTTTTCAGGAGAGAGAGAAGTGGTGCTCTTCAGATTAACTCCGGCCTCTGAAATGAAAGAAAAAGAAAAAAAAAAAAGAAAGAAAGAAAGAAAGAAAACACATAGCTAATAAGATTATTTTGCTAGTAATCTAGAAGTTACTGAACTGTAAGCAACCAGGCAGGAACTTATTGCTGCATAATATAAGGAATACATCTGGATGCTACTTAGATATGCACATCAGCTCTTAAAATGTTTCTTGGTAACTTCAAATTGTTGAAAAATATTTTTAAAAATTTTATTTTGGAAAGGAACCTAAATGTATTAAGACTAAATAGTTATGCAACTCAGAACCAAAATTGAGGAATGGCATTCTTCATTGCTTTGATTTTCACATTTATATTCTCAAGATTAAAAATATATATATTTTATTCATTAATGCATGCCATTCAGGTTTTAACAAATATTCAAACTGATTTTTAAAATATGAATATTGTAGATCAAATTCGTTCATCACATCTAAAACTTAAGTGATCTCTACTTTTTAATATATTCTTTTGGAAGCTTTGTGTCATATTAAGGTTTTATAAAATTTTTAATTATACATTTAATATAGTGAAGACTATTAGTTCTTCTTTATTAATTAGTTCTTCACCTACAGGACAATAAAATAAATGTGAAAACTGAAATGTATTCACAAGCAAAGGAATTTCACAGTTAATATGATTTTGAAAGAAAATCATACAAAATCATTAAAAATTTTAAATAAACTGAAAATATTTTTTTCCAATGAATGGGTTCTCAGGACTCATGGCTTTAAAATATATGTATAAATTCTATATTTAAAGATGGAAAAAAATTTTGAGAAATATAGGATTTCATAATATGAAATAGAAGTAATTTTTCTCCTTTCCATTCAAGAACAACTACATATAATATCATTATTAACAAACTGTGGAATTATGGTTTATAAATAAGCTGCTAATTTTGCAGATTAGGAAATAGCAATCAGATTTGGGAATGAGGACATGAATTGGTCTGCCCTGAATCTGCCATTATTGAAATGATGACATAATATGAGGCTGAATAAAAATTTTATAGGTGAGAGTCAAAATAACACTTTTTACTTATTAATAAACAAACTCATAATGATTCCATAAATATTGAAATATGGAACAAAAATACTAGAGTATCACAAAGGAAAAACAAGATAGACTATAGTAATTATGATAAAATGTTATAAGAAATGAATATACTGAATTTGGGGTAGGTTCAGGATGTTTTGTCAATGGTCCTTATGTGACAGGAAAGGGTAGGGTGCAAAACACTTGAGTCTTATTAATAGTTTTACAAATAAAAGGAGAAATTAAGGCTACCTCAACATTAAAAGAAGAAAAAACAAACATATCAAATGGATTTGGGCAATTGTTATTACTCTTATTCATAATGTAATTAAGACCTATGAAAGGGTTTTCATTTCTAGTCAGGGCATCTAAAAAGAAGGAAATGATTTCGAAAGGTTATTGCTGACACTAGGGTTCTATATATATTTTTTCTGTTTTTCTATAATGTTCAAATAAATATGTCAAAAAGTATGGTTTAATTATTGCAAAAAAAAGTTAAATGTTTCTTACTAAGTGCCTATTCTCTTACTCTTTTTTTAATTTACTTGAAGGGAATATCATAGGCAAAAAAAAGTCCTACAGAACCAAGCATTTTATATTGGTCATTCTTGCTTAGAAAAAGAACATTGGAAAGACATCCGAATCATATACATACATTTGCTTTGCTGCTTGGTTCTTAGTTCACATGTTTTCCAAACTGTTTGTCCACAGTTATTTTAATACTGCTGTTTATTTCTAATCAACACTAGTAACTTTCCATGCACTTATGTATTAATAGTCTGTCTAAAAGAACTGGACTCTTTTCATGGTTACTGCATCTGTAGCAGAGATTTTATGACAAAGTTTAAGGTTTTTAAAAATACTTTGATTGATATATACTAAAAAGAAAGATCAGAAATCAAATATATTGAAACCAGGAAACAACTGTCTTAAAGACTGGTACCAGTAGTCACAGAACAGTGGCATCTACTGTACACACTGAAACACACACACACAAAATACACATTTGTTGGTCTGAATACAAGAAATACTTACAATTTTTTTAAAGGCATTTTCAGTATAAATGCAAACGAATTAACTGTTCTTACTTAACTGCCAAACACATCGTATCAATTGTTCTACCTGATTCATTTTAAGCATAACAGTATTTTCAAACACAAGGCTAATTTATATGTGCCTATTTACTTACAGCAGAGAAGGAAACGGCAACCCACTCCAGTATTCATGCCTGGAAAATCCCATGGACCGAGGAGCCTGGTGGGCTACAATCCATGGGGTCGCAAAGAGTCGGACACGACTGAGCGACTTCTGTGTGTATTTACTTACAGGGTAATTATCACTGATTCTGCCAATGATTCCTTTTCCCTTTGCTCTCAACTCATCTTAGTGTAATTGGAATCTTATGGTTTATTATAGAAGGATTGTATGTGTTACATTAAATATTTTAAGCTCACTCTGTTTCTATTCACATATAGGAAAAGTCTTAAGGAATAAAATTGACACCAGACATATTCTAATGGAAATGAAATAAATCTCAAAAAAAAAAACAGTCATCTTAGCAGTTACCTCAGTGTTAAGAAGAGCACCCAAATCCCTTACGGGGCAAAATATTTCCGCCCTCTCTGCTCCTTCCTACGAGAGCTTGATGCTATGTTAGGGATGGTGGTATGATCAGTTTTTAATACTGTCACTTAGGAAACATCTTTTTAAATTAAAAAAATGTGTCAAGTTTCTTTTTTTTTTTATTTGGCTTATATTATTGTCTGTATACTAAGGGACCGGAGAAGGCAATGGCACCCCACTCCAGTACTCTTGCCTGGAAAATCCCATGGATGGAGGAGCCTGGTAGGCTGCAGTCCATGGGGTCGCTAAGAGTCGGACACGACTGAGCGACTTCACTTTCACTTCTCACTTTCATGCATTGGAGAAGGCAATGACATTTTAATTAAGTTTAATGCAATAGGCCAATGATTGGGAAACACATTTTGACACTGGGCAGAAAAAGACATGTATGTTAACATCCTGCAGGAAATATAAACTTAAGCTAAAATGGTATAATCTTCATCGCACTAGCACCCTCCACTGCCAGCCAGAAAAAAAAGAAGAAGAAGAAGAAGAAGAAACTATGAGCACAAGGAATCTCTGCCGGCTCTCTACCTCGTTTCATTCACAAGGTGAAGTGGCACCGACAGTGTGAAAGGCCGTGAGAAGACTCAGAGCCCACGGGCCACAGTCTCTTCACAGGGGCATTGCTGCTTGGCCGTGCTGACAGCTGCAGAAACGATAGGCCTGCTGTTGCAGGAATCATTTATCAAATACCAAGAATAGTTACGCTGAGGTCATATGGTGACTTAAATCTGATAACAGAAATGTAGCAGGAAATTGGGTGGTGAGTAAATGATGTATTGCCACTAAATTTTGTTAAAACTCTTCCTTGCCTGAGGGTTTATTTTTCTTGCTAATGCTTGTAGAAAGAAAAAAAAATACCCAAAGCATGAAAATAAAGTTGCTATGACATTATGTTTCAACAAAGGAAGACTCAGCATAAAATTTTAAAAGTAGGTGACATATCCTACATACGAAATCTACTACAAACATACATATGTACATAAGAATTTACTACATACAGAAATGACAAATCACTGAAGGATCGTGCACCACAGTACTATTTATGTCTGGGTGGTGGGTTATGACAGAGCTACATTTATTTTTTTTATTTTAAACTATATTTTCCAAAGTTCTCAAATTAATATTATTTTAGCACAGAGAAGTCATTATTAGAAATCTTACATACTTATCACATTGGCAAACCTTTTGCTATCTTGAGTAGCACATACATTCCCAAGGAGATTACTTTTCTCTAAATTTGACTTCTAACACTGTGGTAAAATAAAGAAATAAACACAATGATATGTAACATGCCCCACGAAAAACGAATACTTGAGAAATTGCTTCATTTGGTAATTGAAAGATGACCAGATTGACTTTCCTATCAAATCTTGATGGAACAGTTAGCCCCATCCTGGATCACACTTCTCATAGAGAAACCCTGACTTTTTAAACCCTTTCTATGGATATTCTCTTTCAGAACAGCTGGGTGTCCAAAGTTGCATGATAATTCAACATTTTCAAATCAAAGATGGGGGAGAGAGGGAAGGAACAAGGGAAGAGGAAAGAGAGGAAGGAAAGAGAGGGAAGGTGGTAGAAAACTGAGGCACCTTCATGCAGGTCAGTTCAGTTCTATTAACACCAAGTACATGAAAGACACTCTGCTATTGACTGTTTCCAGCGAGCCATCTGTTAGCTTTTTTGCAGCTTAGGAATGGAATTCTAATTTCAATTAAGAAATGATGCATGAAAAACATTTTGTTTGATTTGGGATGGAATTCTTTAGGGGAAACCCTTAAGGATAGTCCAAGTGATTGTTATCTTTTAAATAAGAAATGGTTCAAAAAAAGATCCTTATTTTTACTATCAACAAATAAATCAATGAATTTTTTTATGAACCTTTAAAAACAGAGTATTTTTTTTTTCCTGTGCCAAATCTTAAGCAAATGGCTGATGCATCCAGCTGTTTGAACAGATTGCTGAAATACCATTTTGCTCTGGAAACACACTTTCTGATCCAATTAAAATGCAGGAATCAAATACTCATTTGAAACTTCCAAAAAAAAGAGAAAGAAAGAAAAGAAAACCAAGAAGAGTAATCGGTTGCTGACAAAAGGAATACCATGAATATTTCATGAATAGTCTTTTGCTCCATTTTATAGTGGCTACATTCATTTTAGATAACAGTGAAACACTTCTGTTCATCCACTTTCGGTGAAGCACAATATATCCTCTCAGCTTCTATTATGTGGAGGTCAAGGATATGAGTGAATATATTCCTATCAAGCTACTGTCTTCACATTTAGAAATATTTATAAAAGTACATGATACCATGCATGACTACAAAAGTGACTCCAAAATTACCTTGGTATTCCCTTCATTCTTACAATACGAATCAGAAGTATTCAGTTAACCAAAAATCTGTCTAAATTTAGGAACTGGAAATTCATTTAACCAAACTAAACTTCAGGGTTTACCATTGAGCAATGATTAAGTTTTAATGGAAAATGTCAACAACTTGCATAAATTAGCAAAACAAAAATTAAAAATTCGTCTATAAAATAATATACCCACTTAAGTACTGAAGCATGTGACAGATAACAAGAATCTCACCTGTGTTTCCTGGACAATCTGGTCAACATTAGTCGGCAAAGCATCTGGGAATAAAATTTTCAGCGTCATAAACAATTCATTTTTTAGGAAACAGACCTTATAATACTTCTCATTGAAACCTTGGTAAGATTCATCTTAAAGGTTTATCTACACTTCTTTTTTGTAATAACTCACTAGTTCTTGGGTTAATTATAATTGACTTTTATAATACTTTATAGTTCTCTATGGCTATTCCCTGATACATAATACCATAAAGGCAGAATTTTTAAAAATATTGTTCTAGTTTCTAAAATGAGTAATTATCAATGGAATGCACTTTTATGTAATTATGTTATGCACTTTTTCCTGCAAGAGTTTAATGAGAAAATCGGGCTTCTATTCATTTTTCTTACTCAAAGTTAACTTCAACCACATTGCTGCATATGATTAATATGGAAAGATACATCAAGGAAAACAATCCAGAGCAGGAAATGTAGTTTTATCTTATTTTATACACTATGTATAAAATAATCATTTACAATATAAACCATTATTCAATAATCCCAAAGATAATAGCATGTTTTGCCAAATACCATTTATATTTATATAAAACCATGTATCTTTATATAGAACAGTAATGTTCTAAATGCAAACATTCTGCCTTTAAATATCCATATGCATATTCCAATTTGCTATAAATGCTTAATACCATTAAATAGCCCTGTAGAGTACATATTCTATTTCCCACATGTCACATTTTAAAGTCAATACTCTAGTTTTAAGAAGGGACAAAGTATAAGAAAAAATTAGGTGTCTGAGGAATATGTCATTCTAAGTGCTCACAGCTGACTGTGATGAGAATAGTACAAAACAATTTTTTGATAAAACCTCCAGCATAAATATTCATAAAAATTTGCAATGCTCTCTGGAGATTAGGTTTTACATGAAAGCAATTGTTTGTATTATACAGAAAAAATAATTAGGAAATTATATTATGGTAGAGCCCCCAGAATATATTTCATAAGCCCCTTCATGTTATTAGAATAATTATTTATTGGACAGATTTTGGGCTTCCCAGGTGGCAACAGTGGCAAAGAACCCTCCTGCCAAAGCAGGAGACAAAAGAGAAGTGGGTTTGATCCCTGGGTCGGGAAGATCACTGGGAGGAGGACATGGCAACCCACTCCAGTATTCTTGCCTGAAGAATCACATGGATAGAGGAGCCTGGCAGGCTAAAGTACACGGGGTTGAAGAGTCAGACATGACTGAAGCAACTTAGAATGCACAGATGTATTTTGGGGGCAGAATCACAATAAATGTCTAGTTCAAGTCTCAGGCAAGAATAAATGTACCTCCAGTTTCAAACATTAAATGAAAGAGACTTCACAGCTTTCCCCTAAATGCATTTGAAGATAATTTTCTTGTTGTTTTAAAATTCATGAACTGTAACAGTCACCTATTGAAGAAGAATGAACTAGATCAACTGTATAGATGCCTATCATTCAGATGTTCAGAAAAATATATTTGTACTAGAGTTTATAATCCATTGTAATCTGATAGATAGCAAGTATAGTTTGGACAGCTGTTCTGGGAGAAGTTCTCTGATAGCTGGACCACTTTAATCTAATCTTATTACATTAATTACAGTAGGACTCAGATTTACAATCTAAAAGGGTTAAGTATATGTGTGCATATACATATCTGCACACATATATATGCAAAACGTATGTAGACATATAAGCATATGTAGCATATGTATTTCACTTGATGGTAACTTTAGATTACTTAAACTTTAAAATACTGTAATTATCCTAAATTTTAACTTTGAAATAGTTGAAACAAATCAGAGGACAATGGTACACTGATTATTCTGTTGTATTGAGTATTTGTAATATTTGATGAAATTGCAGATGGATTAACATTATCTTAAAGAAGTAATTTCATATTTTATTTCCAGAACTGTTAGTGTCTATGCCCCTCTTCAGATAATTCCATTTGTTTAGGATGACGTGATCCCTGTAATGTGTTTACTATTCTTTATTTTGTACTGCTACAAGAGGGATGCTTTCTGTTGCAAAAAAAAAAAAACAATGCAAATCTGATAAAACCAATTGTATTTGTAATCCCAGCATGTAAATTTATCTAGCACGGGAGGGAAAGAACTGAGTGATCTGAAAGACAGAGCTCTGAAACTATTACAAAATTCCAGTCACTAATTTTGGTTGTTTCCGTGTTCGTGTAGTTTGTGAAATTTTAAAAGTGAGATAATTTTTATCTATATATTTACCTCAGCTAACATTTAACTCAAAAACATTATAAGGTGAATTGTCATTTTTATTAATATTATCATCGTTATTATTATGTTTTATTATGAACTGAGGAGGAGGATAAGAAAAATAATCCTTTTTCCATCTGATGCCCCTTCAATCCTTTCCCCAAACACTTCACACACACACACACAAGCATCTGCAACACTTTTGAAGTGGAAAGCCTGGACTCTTCCTGAGACTCAAGAGAAGGTTAAGTAAGGGGAAGAGAGCACAGTCTTCACTTTGTCTAATATTAACGAGCTCTGCTTGCATACCATTATAAAATGGAATTGGAATCCTGCCACACCAAGAAGAAAATGGACTCATATCTGCAGTTTTCTTTGAAAAAAATGACCATTTACCTTTGTGATTCTTGTACAATAAGACGCTTTATGAATTTGAAATTTTTTAAACTATGGGGATTTTAATGATTGTTTTTAAGTTTGTTATTGTGAATAAACATAGGAGGAAATACTAAATTTTAGGAAGCAAAAGGCCATTGATGTGAATTTTGTGGTAATTTTTTATTAATGTGTTAGTTTTATAAATGAAATATTAATTTCTTTTTAGTAATACAAGCAATTAAAATAGTTAAAATTTAGTTTGGAAGTACTTTCTGAGGGTTTAAGGTAAAGCAGAAAATGTTGGGTTGGCCAAAAGATTCATTCAGGTGATTCCATAATATCTTAAGGGAAAAACTGAACAAACATTTTGGCCATTCCAATACTTCATGGAAAAAAGATAAGAGATTCCTATGGACAGGTGGAAGATACTTAATTTTATACCTGTGGCGGATTCATTTTGATATTTGGCAAAACTAATACAATTATATAAAGTTTAAAAATAAAATAAAATTAAAAAAAATAAAAAAATAAAAAATTCTTTAAATTCTTGTGGAGGAAGTATGTATCATTCAGATAGTAAAACAGTTGAGTCTATAGGTAGCTCACAACAGCTCAAAAATTTATATTCTAAAGCTTTTTTAGTGGACTATATTAGCAAAGCAGCTAAAATCAAGTGCCTAAAAGCATAAAAAAGCTTACTGTGACCTCAACTATTCAAAAATGTATAAAATACACTGTCTTCAGCAAAGGTGTTACTATATCTAATTTAAAATTATCGTATTTAATGCACCTCTGTGTAAATCTATTTGCAAGCTAAAAGTAAAAGATATTCATCAAACCAAAGTTTGTTTCTTTTTAGGATTTTGAAGTTGCTTTGAATGTTTCATTATTCCTTAATGGAACACAATCATTATGTATACTTTTTTCAATAAAGGCCTATTTTAACAGTGGTTTGACATTTTCAAATTGGAGGACAATTATCCAAAACAAAAAGCAACACAGGAATACATAAAATTAAGAAATGTTTAGAGTAAATATCTGTAAATATATTATTTGTCAGTTTGTTCGTGAACAAGCTGAAACCATAGCATAAAATGGCTAAAAATTAAAGAAAAATAATTAAGAACAGAGAAGCAAAAACAACATATACAACCTATACACAGTCAGCAACAACAAACACCAAAACCATATGCTATGGATCACATATACGAAGTTGGTTAAATAAAGAACGTAAGAAATGACACAAAGAAAAACAAGAGGGACAGAATTTCTTGCTTATAGTAATATATTATCTGGATCACAAATTATTATGCTAATTAATTAAAATCCTGACTACTGAGCCTTCTTCCCTGGCTCCATTCACTTACTAATTCATCTATCCATTTGCTCATTCATTCATCCAAATAACTACTGTGTTTAATATATTATACCAGGTATCTTTAATCACCCCCCAACCTTCCCAAGGATTTTCTTTCAGCCACTTAACACTGAAACGGCCCTGAGCAAAACATTTTCATATACTTATCAACAAAACCAAGTAACATCTGACCCTCTTGATACACTAATTTTTGTTCACATCGTTGGTTCAAATAAAATCTTTTAAAAGACAAGAACACAGGCCTTCTTATCATTTCCAGAATAAGTGTTCAAGCATTTGGTTAATTCACCCTAGAAACAGTCTTGTAAGAGCAATAACAATTTAAATAGTTTCAATGGCTTTAGTCAAAGAGAATAAATTTCACATGGTTAAGTATTATGCCATTCTAAATGTTTATGAGAAATAAAAGATATTCAATTAAAGTTCCATTAGAAACATAAGCAGGAAAATTGATTTTTAAAAATGCAAACAACTGGAAAATAGAATATATGTTAAGTTAATTGGTATCTTGGAGTAGATACACTAAGCTGCTGCCTGTTTTGCGTGATCGCAGCACCACCTTGACCACAACCTTGTTTGGGGATTCATTTCTTTAAGTCTTGAAAAATTTTTGCATATTCAGGATATTTTAAAACCACGAAGGCATAAACTAGGAAAGGGAAAAATAATATGCTTTTTGTCAATCAGCGCTTTGTGAAGAAATAAGTAATTGATGATAACTAAAACTGTTTAGTTGAAATTAGTGCATTATTACAGAATAGTGTTGAAAATACATTTCACTTTGAGTAATGCTTTGATTTTACAAAATAATTTCACACAGTGATATAATTTATTACTCACAAGAGCTGTATTCCTGACCCAGGAAGGCCAATTACATTTTAGAGGTGGGAAAGACAAACTTTAGAAAGAGAAGCAGGGCATAGAAGACATTCAGGAAACACCTAAGGTAGTGAAAAATTGTTAGACAAATTTTTTAAAGACTAACTCAGAAAGTTCTAACGCTTTAACCTAATTCACTTTTGAATGTCATCACGATATATTGTGTATAAAATGTGCCTTGGTAAAGTCAAAACACCTTCATATGTCCAGGCAGATGCATGTGACTTAAATTTTATAAATGTTTCCAGCAAAAGGAAATTAAACTAATGATGGACATTCCTCACCTGTGCTTTAAACAGTATTTCAAGTACTCTGAAAGAGTTAATAAATTTATACTCTGTCTTTAACTTACTTCCAGGGAATACTTTATATAAAGTACATATCTCATTATGTTATGGCTAAAATTTTTTTGTGCGAGTTCCCATGATTTGTATTCTCAAATAAATAAATAAATATACAAACAACAAAAAAAGCAACAATAATAATTAAAAAAACCTAAAACCCTATTTCAGAGAATGTAATGGCACCCCCCAGTACTCTTGCCTGGAAAATCCCATGGATGGAGGAGCCTGATAGGCTGCAGTCCATGGGGTCACTAAGAGTCAGGCATGACTGAGCGACTTCACTTTCACTTTTCACTTTCATGCATTGGAGAAGAAAATGGCAACCCACTCTAGTGTTCTGGCCTGGAGAATCCCAGGGAGCCTGGTGGGCTGCTGTCTATGGGGTTGCACAGAGTTGGACACGACTGAAGCAACTTAGCAGCAGCAGCAGCAAAGCCCTATTTACTGCTCTTTAGTAAAACATCATCAGGTTACAATATAATACTGTAGAAATTTTGAAGAGTAGTTGGAGCATTTTTTCTATAGACCTTGATTTCAGTGACTGTCCAAGAATGCCATATTATTAAGGAACAATATTATTGTCTGACTAAATTAAAAATGCTTTTTTAAATGATTCCCACTAAGCTATATAATTTCTAATTAAATTTCACCATGGTTTGATTCAAATAATAAATACATTTACTCTAAGAGACAAACATTCAAATTCAGAATTACAGAGAAAAAGGGAAAAATAAATCTACTATCTAGTTAATGAACAATGACTTTATATTGCTTATAAATAGAATAAGAACTCCATTAGAAGATTTTTATTTTACTTGGTGATAAAAATAAATATCCCTTTGATAAAGGCAGTTTTGTATTTTTGTCTCTCTACTTAACTTGCATTAAGAAAAATATAAAGTTCATTCATTCAGCAAATGTGTACTGAATGAATGAAAACACCTTCATACTCCCAGGCAGATCCATATGACTTAAAACTGGCCTGTGACTTACAACTGAATTGACTTTTTTTGATAAATGAAAAATCAATTGCATGTTCTTCTGCTTCCCACTGAAAAAGCAGTGTCATGGATGAGAACATACCACAAAACCATTAAGGCACCTGAACTAAGAATGTTGTTTAGAAGGGAACATATTTTAACACTGTCTGGGTATACTTAATCGGATATTTTATTATAAATAACATAACAACGCAGTGTTGTTCTTGAAAATATTTGCCTAAAAACAAATGCCACTGTCATTGAAAGGAAATATACAAGCTACTCATTGAAAAATATCAATCATCCATAGGTGGTAATTTGTAAGACTGGAGGAAATACAATTATTTATGCAAGACTTCTTTTTTCCTATGACAACTTTCATTTTGTGGTCTGCTACTGCAGAACCTGGAAGCCGATCCCTAAATGGGGAAGGCACAGCAGTCAGCTTTTTCCCTAAACAATTTAAAATATATGACCTTCATATACACATATATGTGCGTATATATACATACATATATATATATATATATATATATATACACACATATACATATGTATGAAGTAACTATACCTTATTGGGTTTATATGCCATGGCTCTATTAGCCATGAATCAGAGAGACAAGACTGGCATGTCAAATTCCAATTTCCTATGTGAGTTCTTGAAAAAAAAATTTCATTAAAAAGAAATAATAGGTTACACAGTGCTTTCCAATATCCACTCAGAATTTGAAAGAGTTGCTTTTCCACTATGCCCATCAGAACTGCTGGACTGAATTAACATCGCATTCATAGACATGCTTCTTTTAGAAAACAGTCCACAGGTGTTCGGTGAGTTAATATAACAATTGTATTCCTTTAATTCTCCATTCAGGGAGTACCTGTGTCTTGCTCTGGCTCTCTCAGCAGGCAAAGTGAGAAACTTACTTGGCTTTGAATGTGCTCTTTTAGATGCGGGCCCCTCAGAATCAGGAGGTCGACTAGCTAACTGCAAGGCAGTTGAGTTGTTCCTGTTCACGTTTTGGGACTCAGCGTTTGTGACGGCTTCACTCTGTGGTTCGGCACCTGGTTTTGTGCCAGTCTTTCTTTTCTGCTTTTGGGACACAGACGTGCTTGAAGTCCAGGTAGGAGGCAAAGCGGAGGTAGTGGTAGAGGAGTCCTGACTTGAACACGTTTCTGACGGTTGTATCACATTGTCACTGGCAACTTTACAACACTGGGCATTCTCTTCATGCCCCACAGCTTGTTTGGACACAGACTGGGGCAGCATCCCACTGCAGCCTTGTATTTGAGCCCCGTTTGTTTGAGAGTAGACGTTGCTGACCTTGGTAACCTTGTGTTGCCCATTGTTGTTACAAACCTTATACCGGATCATTAGAATGATGATGAAAACCAGCACAGATGCTACAATGATTCCACCAATAATAATGATCATGGTGCCTCCCAGAAACTGGGACTGCATGAAATGGCACCGCACGTAATCCTGTTCCGTAGTAAACTGGATGCAACCCACGACTCTTGTGGCAGTGAGGGAAGTGATGCCATCATCATATATTGCCAAGACACACAAGTCATACATAGTTCCAGCAGCCAGGTTATTGACAAGAAAAGTTTTGCTCGTAGGAGGTATCATTCTGAGGGACAATGGAATTTGTGTTAATATTAAAAACACAACAGATATACACATGCAGTCATTATGACTTCAGTTCTGTTTCATTTCAGTACTCATTAAGATAAGCACATTTATAACAGATATGAAATATGAGAAAATGATCTGATCTTATATTTACCCACTTAAAATGGCGAAAAGTCATTGTTGGATTCTGCATTATATTAATGGTGCCTGCACCATGGCTTGACAAGCTTACTAATTACATTGCTTGGCAAAGCAGAACTCCTAATAAAAGCCACTGCTAAAAAATCATTTATGACAAATTGCTTTTGAAAGGTGTGACTGTGACATTATCTGACTACTAAACAAATCCATTTAGCACTTACAACACCTCTGTGACTAAAAGCCAATTTGAAGGAAGGGAAAACACTGACAATCACATTAGAAAGCAGATTGGAAATGCAATTCAGAGTATTTATTTTCCAAATCAGTTATAAGCTACTATGGAATGGTACCCAGTAAATCTATCTTTAATAACTAAGATAATTACTAAACTTAAAGCACTTTATTCAACCCCCTCTTACATCTTCAACACTTGGGTCCCAGTATGTTTCTATTTATTAAATGAGGTTGATGAAAATGCATGAGAAATATTATTCTAGAATCATGAACAGGGTAGAACTGTTGAACCAAAACATAAATCCCTTATCTTCCCCATTGTGGGCTTATGAAATTGTTTTCAGAACATGATTTGTAAATTTGGATACGAGTTTAGGACATCTTTGGATCCACTGTATCACAAACGTCTTCTGTGGATCCTATTCTCCACTGCTTTTTTCATCCTCCATACCAACCATATATGACTAAGATTTAATTTGGAAAAAAGGCTTGAAACTGTATCTTTTCTCTGAAAGAGTTTGAGAAATTTCAAGACTTGGCAGTGCTAATCTGTTATATCTAAACAATGTGCTCTAAATGTACCGAGAAAATTTTAGGTCAGTGTATGTATTTGTTGAAATCACTACCATTTAGTGAGTGCATGAGAAATACTTAGAGAATTACTAGTGAGAGTAATTACTAGTAAAAATGAGAATTACTAGACAGTTTATATGTATTATTTCATTTTTACAAGGACAGTATGAGGCAGGCATTATCACTTCTATACATGTGACAAACATTAGGGTCAGGAATTCAAGCACTTTCCTTATGGTCATAGAGAATTTACTTGTCATGGCAGGATTAAAATCTTAGAGCTTGGAAAACAGAAACTGACCTATTTCACAGAGCTAATGTTTAAAGAATACAGATTATTTAGCAGCTACAGGGAAAGAAAGGGGTAGGAGTGTATGCTCATCTTTAATGATCCACAGCCTAAGTGGAAAGCTGAGTATGAAAACAGTAAACTAATTTATCCTAATATACATACATTATAGTCTATATCCCTGTATATTTAGTGATGAGAGAGACATTAGAAAACATTTAGTCTAATCTCTTCCTTTTAAAGATGAGAAAATTAAAACTCAGCCAGGTAGAACCTTGCCCAGGATTGGTCACATGGCTAGTTAGAGCAGTTTTGTTTTTTCCTACCAGCCCATGCTAATTTTTAAAAAAATTTTTCTCTCATTTCCATAAATAAGTGAAAATCAAATTATTTTCAACAATTCATCTGGGTGTGTAAGAACTGATTTGACTTCAGAAAAGCTTGAAGGCTATATATATAAATATATATATACACACACACACATGCATGTATACATATACATATGTGTTTTAAAGCCATAATTTTTCATCATTTCCTAGGAGTAATAGTAGTCTATAATCACGAGTGAAATTATATGAAAAGGTAAAAATGTGTATTTCCAACTGAAAATTGGACCAGATGTGACTATAAATCAATGAGGCTGAACTTCAGAAAAACATACCAGAAATTCTTTAAGTCAGATGCAAAGTCTCCACCAATGTCCTTACCCAGAGATTATCTACTTAACTCCACTGATTCACTGCTCAAAATACTTATAAATTTTCTCTTTGGAACTGTCTTAAGAACCAGTGTATATGAGGCACCACACACACACACATAACTCAACCAGTCAAAAATCAGTCTCATTATTTTATAGTTACATCCTATTTCTGACCAAAAATGGCAATACCCATCTTGATCACCCACCTTATTCACAAGACTTGGCTCCAAATGGCTTTTGCTTGTTTCCAAATTTCAAATTCACCCTCAAAAGACGAAGATTTGCCACCACTGAGGATATTCAAAATAGTATGACGAAGGTTCTAAAGATAATTCCAAAAGTGCTTTGAGCAATGGCAGCGTTATTGGGATAATGGTATAGCCTCCCAACAGGACTTCCTTGAAGGAAAGAACACTCATGTGGATGTGTAAGTTCTGGTATGTTTTTGAATTTTTAAAATAAATCAATCTTGTTCTCTGATAGTCACATCTCTTAGATGAGGGGAAGAAAGTAGGTAAGCATAATATTAAAGATAAATTTGAACTCACTGAAAATAACACCATTCAAAATATTTCCCCACATGTATTCACCTTTCATGAGCCTTACATTATATACTTAAAAATATGGAGCATTTCAACTATAACATAGAGTGGCACTGCCAATTAAAAAAATCAGCAGTATTTTATCAAGCCCTACACTAAGATGTAGGGCAAGTATAAAAATTGGCTTAATTTTTCTTACCTGTAAACAAGGGTGTCATCATAAGTACCATTGTACTGGATTTGAAACATACGTATTCCCGGGATATTTCTTTGAAAATTAAATTTAAGTAGTGCAGTAGATGATGTTGCTTCTGCCACCACAATTTTATCTTGACTTATTTTAGTATCACCATTACTACTGCTTGCATTCGAACCTGACTTAGTAGACGTGGAGATGTCTGAAGAACCAGGATCAGGCTCGTGGATATGGTTCGTATTGTTTAGTAAGTGAGGGAGCTTAATGATATGAAGATCCACCGTTTGTGTTGCCTCCCCAGCAGGATTGGAAGCAATGCAGGTAAAAGCACCTGTATCCTTCACAGTCGTTATAAGAATATCAAGTGTTCCATTATCATACACCAGAGATCTTGTTGCATTTGAAATAAGCTTCCCTTCAGGAGAAATCCAGTGAATTGCAGGTTCAGGGTCTCCCCTGGCTTTGCACCTCAGGGTTGCCCTTTGACCCTCCAGGACTCTCATCTCGTGGGTATGCCGAGTAATGAGAGGAGGCTCACACAAAAACTCTTCCTCAGGAATGGACCAAAAATAGCGGCCAGTTAAAAGTGCTGGAGAAGCACAGGTCTCCAGGTCATCTTCTCTGGATAGACGTCTCAACCACAGCAGTTCACAATTGCAATGCAAAGGGTTTCCGCCAAAACTTAATGCAAAAGTAGACGGGCTTATGATTCCTGAGGTTGCTAGGACCTGAGCTCTCTGAAAGAGAGGGTCAGGTGGTAGCTTCTGCAGTTTATTTGATGTTACATCTAGCCGAGTCATCTTGTGCAAGTGGGAGAAAGTCCCCTTAGGAATGTTATCAATCATATTGTGGTCCAAACTGAGGGTGTGCAAGCTAACCATCTTCTCAACAGCATCCCATGGAATTGTTTCTAAATTATTATACGACAGATCCAGCTCTTCGAGGGCAAAGACATCATCAAATGCTGTAGAAGAAATTAAAGTCAGCTGATTGTTGTTCAATATCAAGTGATGGAGATTGGAAAGCCCACTGAACATGTCATTTGTAATTTTAGTCAATCTGTTGCTATTCAAATGCAATGCCCTCAGATTCCGTAAGTCAGCAAAAGCATGAGGTGTAATAAAACTTATTGTATTCCTGGACAGAGTTAGGTCCACTAAGCTGGTCATATTGGCAAAATCTTTCCTTTTAATATTTGTAACAAAATTGTCTGCCAAACGCAGTTCCACAGTTCTTCTGTCAATGTTTGGTGGCACAAATAAAAGCCCTTTCTTGGCACAAAGGGTTGCAAGATTAGGAGACAAAATCTGACAGACACAACGCTTCGGACAGATCTGAGCTTTCACTGCTATGCCAATGAAAAACAGATAAAAAAGAAATTTTTCCATTGTAGATCAGATTTAAGAGCCTGTAAGAGAAGACACAGAATATAGTTTTAGCATCCAATCATCTGAATAGAGTTCATATTCCTAATTAATCTTTTTAATGCAAATTAAAATGTATTCATTTGCTTATTTAATCAAGTAAAAATACTAACTCTGTATTGTCAGTATATAGACACTAGGATAAAAATATACCACTCATGACCTCATGAGTTTTAAAAGCAAATGGTGAAAATAAAAAAGTCAACAGATTATTATAATTCTATAAATTAAGTGCTGTTTTTGAAATATGCCCAGGGTACTCCATAGGTTCACAAAAAAGAGATATCCATCCCAGACTGGAGGGCAGGAGATCAGGAAAACTTCTACTAACCTCCTAAAAGACATCTTGTAAATTCAAAAGCTTAGACATATTTAGCAATGTGCAAGTATTTCAATTTATATGTCTGAGCAGAAATAATAAGATAATATTTGTTAAACTTGTGGCAAGATATTGAAAGTAATTAATTTTTAATTAAATTTTATTCATCTTTACAAACTATCTTGAAAATAGTACAATCTTCACATCCTAACTGCAAATACAGGATCTAGTTCTCAAAAATTAAAAGACTGCAAATGTACCATAAATGCTCTGAGCTCCTTAAATATTAGAAGGTTTATATATATGAAACATGTATAATATCATATATGAAACCAGTTGCCAGTCCAGGTTCGATGCACGATACTGGATGCTTGGGGCTGGTGCACTGGGACGACCCAGAGGGATGGTATGGGGAGGGAGGAGGGAGGAGGGTTCAGGATGGGGAACACATGCATACCTGTGGTGGATTCATTTTGATATATGGCAAAACCAATACAATATTGTAAAGTTAAAAAAGAAAATAAAAATAAATAAAAATAAAAATAAAAGAAGGTTTATGTGATATAATGTGGATTTTTGATGATAATTTATAGAAAGCAATGATCAAAATACTTGACAGTGAGTCCAAGAAGATGTCATATTCCATTTTTCTTTTCTGAAAAATCTCAGTGCATTTATATTTACCCAAATTTAATTTTTAAAAACTTGACAATTTCATTTCCAACTTGATCTTAAGTATTTGCTCTTGAAAATAAACATAAAAATAAAAATACTAACACATATGTGATTAAAATTCTCAAAAAGTATAAGTAGTTTTAAATATGAAAAGGGAAAACAGCTTCAGAAAATCACCCAATTGTTTAATTAATGAAAATATGAAATATGGAATTATTCTAGAAATGATGCACCTAGTTTTATAAACAAAATCTATTCTTATAGCTTTGATTTATTTTATACCCATTTTATGTCATATTAAATATGGTTGCAATGAATAAGACTGTCCTTCTCCACAAGTGAAATAGTCTTACTCTTCTGTTTATGAC